>NC_142045.1:64189216-64814216 GCF_982192425.1 Myodes glareolus
ACATGCATTTTTCTGAAAGAGAAGTAGTCTGTTCCAACACTTCAATTCACTGTGCGAAATGAATGGAGTGTTGTTTCATTTTCTAAATGCTGTCCTTACAGAGAAAATCACTTTCCTTTGAAAGTGCCTTAAGCTACTTACAAGCATTCCACAGAAATTCACATGCGTTTCTCTGAAAGAGAAGCTGTCTGTTCCAACACTTCAATTCACTGTGCGAAGTGAATGGAGTGTTGTTTCACTTTCTAAATGCTGTCCTTTCAAAGAAAATCACTTTCCTTTGAAAGTGCCTTAAGCTGCTTACACACATTCACAGGAAACTCAAATGCGTTTCTATGAAAGAGAAGCTGTCTGTTCCAACACTTCAATTCACTGTGCGAAGTGAATGGAGTGTTGCTTCACTTTCTAAATGCTGTCCTTTCAGAGAAAATCGCTTTCCTTTGAAAGTGCCTTAAGCTACTTACAAGCATTCAACAGAAATTCACATTTGTTTCACTGAAAGAGAAGCAGTCTGTTCCAACACTTCAATTCACTGTGCGAAGTGAATGGAGTGTTGCTTCACTTTCTAAATGCTGTCCTTTCAGAGAAAATCACTTTCCTTTGAAAGTGCCTTAAGCTACTTACAAGCATTCACAAGAAACTCACATGCGTTTCACTGAAAGAGAAGCAGGCTGTTCCAACACTTCAATTCACTGTGCGAAGTGAATGGAGTGTTGCTTCACTTTCTAAATGCTGTCCTTTCAGAGAAAATCACTTTCCTTTGAAAGTGCCTTAAGCTACTTACAAGCATTCACAAGAAACTCACATGCGTTTCACTGAAAGAGAAGCAGTCTGTTCCAACACTTCAATTCACTGTGCGAAGTGAATGGAGTGTTGCTTCACTTTCTAAATGCTGTCCTTTCAGAGAAAATCACTTTCCTTTGAAAGTGCCTTAAGCTACTTACACACATTCACAGGAAACTCAAATGCGTTTCTATGAAAGAGAAGCTGTCTGTTCCAACACTTCAATTCACTGTCCGAAGTGAATGGAGTGTTGCTTCACTTTCTAAATGCTGTCCTTTCAGAGAAAATCACTTTCCTTTGAATGTGCCTTAAGCTACTTACAAGCATTCAACAGAAATTCACATGTGTTTCACTGAAAGAGAAGCAGTCTGTTCCAACACTTCAATTCACTGTGCGAAGTGAATGGAGTGTTGCTTCACTTTCTAAATGCTATCCTTTCAGAGAAAATCACTTTCCTTTGAAAGTGCCTTAAGCTACTTACAAGCATTCAATAGAAATTCACATGCCTTTCTCTGAAAGAGAAGCAGTCTGTTCCAACACTTCAATTCACTGTGCGAAGTGAATGGAGTGTTGCTTCACTTTCTAAATGCTGTCCTTTCAGAGAAAATCACTTTCCTTTGAAAGTGCCTTAAGCTACTTACAAGCATTCACAAAAAACTCATATCTGTTTCTCTGAAAGAGAAATGGTCTGTTCCAACACTTCAATTCACTGTGCGAAGTGAATGGAGAGTTGTTTCACTTTCTAAATGCTGTCCTTTCAGAGAAAATCACTTTCCTTTGAAAGTGCCTTAAGCTACTTACAAGCATTCCACAGAAATTCACATGTGTTTCACTGAAAGAGAAGCAGTCTGTTCCAACACTTCAATTCACTGTGCGAAGTGAATGGAGTGTTGCTTCACTTTCTAAATGCTGTCCTTTCAGAGAAAATCACTTTCCTTTGAAAGTGCCTTAAGCTACTTACAAGCATTCCACAGAAATTCACATGCGTTTCTCTGAAAGAGAAGCAGTCTGTTCCAACACTTCAATTCACTGTGCGAAGTGAATGGAGTGTTGTTTCACTTTCTAAATGCTGTCCTTTCAGAGAAAATCACTTTCCTTTGAAAGTGCCTTACGCTGCTTACACACATTCACAGGAAACTCAAATGCGTTTCTATGAAAGAGAAGCTGTCTGTTCCAACACTTCAATTCACTGTGCGAAGTGAATGGAGTGTTGCTTCACTTTCTAAATGCTGTCCTTTCAGAGAAAATCACTTTCCTTTGAAAGTGCCTTAAGCTACTTACACACATTCACAGGAAACTCAAATGCGTTTCTATGAAAGAGAAGCTATCTGTTCCAACACTTCAATTCACTGTGCGAAGTGAATGGAGTGTTGCTTCACTTTCTAAATGCTGTCCTTTCACAGAAAATCACTTTCCTTTGAAAGTGCCTTAAGCTACTTACAAGCATTCAACAGAAATTCACATGTGTTTCACTGAAAGAGAAGCAGTCAGTTCCAACACTTCAATTCACTGTGCGAAGTGAATGGAGTGTTGCTTCACTTTCTAAATGCTGTCCTTTCAGAGAAAATCACTTTCCTTTGAAAGTGCCTTAAGCTACTTACAAGCATTACACAGAAATTCACATGCGTTTCTCTGAAAGAGAAGCAGTCTGTTCCAACACTTCAATTCACTGTGCGAAGTGAATGGAGTGTTGTTTCACTTTCTAAATGCTGTCCTTTCAGAGAAAATCACTTTCCTTTGAAAGTGCCTTATGCTGCTTACACACATTCACAGGAAACTCAAATGCGTTTCTATGAAAGAGAAGCTGTCTGTTCCAACACTTCAATTCACTGTGCGAAGTGAATGGAGTGTTGCTTCACTTTCTAAATGCTGTCCTTTCAGAGAAAATCACTTTCCTTTGAAAGTGCCTTAAGCTACTTACAAGCATTCCACAGAAATTCACATGCGTTTCTCTGAAAGAGAAGAACTCTGTTCCAACACTTCAATTCACTGTGCGAAGTGAATGGAGTGTTGTTTCACTTTCTAAATGCTGTCCTTTCAGAGAAAATCACTTTCCTTTGAAAGTGCCTTAAGCTACTTACACACATTCACAGGAAACTCAAATGCGTTTCTATGAAAGAGAAGCTGTCTGTTACAACACTTCAATTCACTGTGCGAAGTGAATGGAGTGTTGCTTCACTTTCTAAATGCTGTCCTTTCAGAGAAAATCACTTTCCTTTGAAAGTGCCTTAAGCTACTTACAAGCTTTCACAAGAAACTCACATGCGTTTCACTGAAAGAGAAGCAGTCTGTTCCAACACTTCAATTCACTGTGCGAAGTGAATGGAGTGTTGCTTCACTTTCTAAATGCTGTCCTTTCAGAGAAAATCACTTTCCTTTGAAAGTGCCTTAAGCTACTTACAAGCATTCAATAGAAATTCACATGCGTTTCTCTGAAAGAGAAGCAGTCTGTTCCAACACTTCAATTCACTGTGCGAAGTGAATGGAGTGTTGCTTCACTTTCTAAATGCTGTCCTTTCAGAGAAAATCACTTTCCTTTGAAAGTGCCTTAAGCTACTTACAAGCATTCACAAAAAACTCATATCTGTTTCTCTGAAAGAGAAATGGTCTGTTCCAACACTTCAATTCACTGTGCGAAGTGAATGGAGAGTTGTTTCACTTTCTAAATGCTGTCCTTTCAGAGAAAATCACTTTCCTTTGAAAGTGCTTTAAGGTACTTACAAGCATTCCACAGAAATTCACATGCGTTTCTCTGAAAGAGAAGAAGTCTGTTCCAACACTTCAATTCACTGTGCGAAGTGAATGGAGTGTTGTTTCACTTTCTAAATGCTGTCCTTTCAGAGAAAATCACTTTGCATTGAAAGTGCCTTAAGCTACTTACACACATTCACAGGAAACTCAAATGCGTTTCTATGAAAGAGAAGCTGTCTGTTCCAACACTTCAATTCACTGTGCGAAGTGAATGGAGTGTTGCTTCACTTTCTAAATGCTGTCCTTTCAGAGAAAATCACTTTCCTTTGAAAGTTTCTTAAGCTACTTCCAAGCATTCAACAGAAATTCACATGTGTTTCACTGAAAGAGAAGCAATCTGTTCCAACACTTCAATTCACTGTGCGAAGTGAATGGAGTGTTGCTTCACTTTCTAAATGCTGTCCTTTCAGAGAAAATCACTTTCCTTTGAAAGTGCCTTAAGCTACTTACAGCATTCAACAGAAATTCACATGCATTTCACTGAAAGAGAAGCAGTCTGTTCCAACACTTCAATTCACTGTGCGAAGTGAATGGAGTGTTGCTCCACTTTCTAAATGCTGTCCTTTCAGAGAAAATCACTTTCCTTTGAAAATGTCTTAAGCTACTTAAAAGCATTCACAAAAAACTCATATCTGTTTCCTAAAAGAGAAGTAGTCTGTTCCAACACTTCAATTCACTGTGCGAAGTGAATGGAGTGTTGTTTCACTTTCTAAATGCTGTCCTTTCAGAGAAAATCACTTTCCTTTGAAAGTGCCTTAAGCTGCTTCCACACATTCACAGGAAACTCAAATGCGTTTCTATGAAAGAGAAGCTGTCTGTTCCAACACTTCAATTCACTGTGCGAAGTGAATGGAGTGTTGCTTCACTTTCTAAATGCTGTCCTTTCAGAGAAAATCACTTTCCTTTGAATGTGCCTTAAGCTACTTACAAGCATTCAACAGAAATTCACATGTGTTTCACTGAAAGAGAAGCAGTCTGTTCCAACACTTCAATTCACTGTGCGTAGTGATTGGAGTGTTGCTTCACTTTCTAAATGCTGTCCTTTCAGAGAAAATCACTTTCCTTTGAAAGTGCCTTAAGATACTTACAAGCATTCAATAGAAATTCACATGCGTTTCTCTGAAAGAGAAGCAGTCTGTTCCAACACTTCAATTCACTGTGCGAAGTGAATGGAGTATTGCTTCACTTTCTAAATGCTGTCCTTTCAGAGAAAATCACTTTCCTTTGAAAGTGCCTTAAGCTACTTACATGCATTCACAAAAACTCATATCCGTTTCTCTGAAAGAGACGAAGTCTGTTCCACACTTCAATTCACTGTGCGAAGTGAATGGAGTGTTGCTTCACTTTCTAAATGCTGTCCTTTCAGAGAAAATCACTTTCCTTTGAAAGTGCCTTAAGCTACTTACATGCATTCACAAAAAACTCACATCCGTTTCTCTGAAAGAGAAGCAGTCTGTTCCAACATTTCAATTCACTGTGCGAAGTGAATGGAGTGTTGCTTCAATTTCTAAATGCTGTCCTTTCAGAGAAAATCACTTTCCTTTGAAAGTGCCTTAAGCTACTTACAAGCATTCAACAGAAATTCTCATGCATTTCTCTGAAAGAGAAGCAGTCTGTCCAACACTTCAATTCACTGTGCGAAGTGAATGGAGTATTGCTTCACTTTCTAAATGCTGTCCTTTCAGAGAAAATCACTTTCCTTTGAAAGTGCCTTAAGCTACTTACATGCATTCACAAAAAACTAAAATCCGTTTCTCTGAAAGAGAAGAAGTCTGTTCCAACACTTCAATTCACTGTGCGAAGTGAATGGAGTGTTGCTTCAATTTCTAAATGCTGTCTATTCAGAGAAAATCACTTTCCTTTGAAAGTGCCTTAAGCTACTTACAAGCATTCAACAGAAATTCTCATACATTTCTCTGAAAGAGAAGCAGTCTGTCCAACACTTAAATTCGCTGTGCGAAGGGAATGGAGTGTTGCTTCACCTTCTAAATGCTCTCCTTTTAGAGAAAATCACTCTCTTTTGAAACTGCCTTAAGCTACTTACAAGCATTCGCAAGAAACTCACATCTGTTTCTCTGAAAGAGAAGCAGTAGGTTCCAACACTTCAATTCACTGTGCGAAGTGAATGGAGTGTTCCTTCACTTTCTAAATGCTGTCCTTTCAGAGAAAATCACTTTCCTCTGAAAGTACCTTAAGCTACTTACAAGCATTCAACAGAAATTCACATGAGTTTCTCTGAAAGAGGAGCAGTCTGGTCCAACAGTTCAATTCACTGTGCGAAGTGAATGGAGTGTTGCTTCACTTTCTATATGCTGTCCTTTCAGAGAAAATCACTTTCCTTTGAAAGTGCCTTAAGCTACTTACAAGCATTCAACAGAAATTCACATGCGTTTCTCTGAAAGAGAAGCAGTCTGTTCCAACACTTCAATTCACTGTGCGAAGTGAATGGAGTGTTGCTTCACTTTCTAAATGCTGTCCTTTCAGAGAAAATCACTTTCCTTTGAAAGTGCCTTAAGCTACTTACATGCATTCACAAAAAACTCAAATCCGTTTCTATGAAAGGGAAGAAGTCTGTTCCAACACTTCAATTCACTGTGCGAAGTGAATGGAGTGTTGCTTCACTTTCTAAATGCTGTCCTTTCAGAGAAAATCACTTTCCTTTGAAAGTGCCTTAAGCTACTTACAAGCACTCAACAGAAATTCACATGCATTTCTCTGAAAGGGAAGCAGTCTGTTCCAACACTTCAATTCACTGTGCGAAGTGAATGGAGTGTTGCTTTACTTTCTAAATGCTCTCCTTTTAGAGAAAATAACTCTGTTTTGAAACTGCCTTAAGCTACTTACAAGCATTCACAAGAAACTCACATCTGTTTCTCTGAAAGAGAAGCCGTCTGTTCCAACACTTCAATTCACTGTGCGAAGTGAATGGAGTGTTCCTTCACTTTCTAAATGCTGTCCTTTCAGAGAAAATCACTTTCCTTTGAAAGTGCCTTAAGCTACTTACAAGCATTCAACAGAAATTCACATGCGTTTCTCTGAAAGAGAAGCCGTCTGTTCCAACACTTCAATTCACTGTGCGAAGTGAATGGAGTGTTGCTTCACTTTCTAAATGCTGTCCTTTCAGAGAAAATCACTTTCCTTCGAAAGTGCATTAAGCTACTTACAAGCATTCAGCAGCAACTCTCATGAGTTTCTCTGAAAGAGAAGCAGTCTGTTCCAACACTTCAATTCACTGTGCGAAGTGAATGGAGTATTGCTTCACTTTCTAAATGATGTCCTTTCAGAGAAAGTCACTTTCCTTTGAAAGTGCCTTAAGCTACTTACATGCATTCACAAAAAACTCAAATCCGTTTCTCTGAAAGAGACGAAGTCTGTTCCAACACTTCAATTCACTGTGCGAAGTGAATGGAGTGTTCCTTCACATTCTAAATGCTGTAGTTTCAGAGAAAATCACTTTCCTTTGAAAGTGCCTTAAGCTACTTACAAGCATTCAACAGAAATTCACATGCGTTTCTCTGAAAGAGATGCAGTCTGTTCCAACACTTCAATTCACTGTGCTAAGTGAATGGGGTGTTGCTTCACTTTCTAAATGCTGTCCTTTCAGAGAAAATCACTTTCCTTTGAAAGTGCCTTAAGCTACTTACATGCATTCACAAAAAACTCAAATCCGTTTCTCTGAAAGAGAAGAAGTCTGTTCCAACACTTCAATTCACTGTGCGAAGTGAATGGAGTGTTGTTTCACTTTCTAAATGCTGTCCTTTCAGAGAAAATCACTTTCCTTTGAAAGTGCCTAAGCTACTTACAAGCACTCAACAGAAATTCACATGCATTTCTCTGAAAGGGAAGCAGTCTGTTCCAACACTTCAATTCATTGTGCGAAGTGAATGGAGTGTTGCTTCACTTTCTAAATGCTCTCCTTTTAGAGAAAATAACTCTCTTTTGAAACTGCCTTAAGCTACTTACAAGCATTCACAAGAAACTCACATCTGTTTCTCTGAAAGAGAAGCCGTCTGTTCCAACACTTCAATTCACTGTGCGAAGTGAATGGAGTGTTCCTTCACTTTCTAAATGCTGTCCTTTCAGAGAAAATCACTTTCCTTTGAAAGTGCCTTAAGCTACTTACATGCATTCACAAAAAACTCACATTCGTTTCTCTGAAAGAGAAGCAGTCTGTTCCAACACTTCAATTCACTGTGCGAAGTGAATGGAGTGTTGCTTCAATTTCTAAATGCTGTCCTTTCAGAGAAAATCACTTTCCTTTGAAAGTGCCTTAAGCTACTTACAAGCATTCAACAGAAATTCTCATGCATTTCTCTGAAAGAGAAGCAGTCTGTCCAACACTTCAATCACTGTGCGAAGTGAATGGAGTGTTGCTTCACTTTCTAAATGCTGTCCTTTCAGAGAAAATCACTTTCCTTTGAAATTGCCTTAAGCTACTTACAAGCATTCAAAAGAAATTCACATGCGTTACTCTGAAAGAGAAGCAGTCTGTTCCAACACTTCAATTCACTGTGCGAAGTGAATGGAGTGTTGCTTCACTTTCTAAATTCTCTCCTTTCAGAGAAAATCACTCTCTTTTGAAACTGCCTTAAGCTACTTACAAGCATTCGCAAGAAACTCACATCTGTTTCTCTGAAAGAGAAGCAGTAGGTTCCAACATTTCAATTCACTGTGCGAAGTGAATGGACTGTTCCTTCACTTTCTAAATGCTGTCCTTTCAGAGAAAATCACTTTCCTCTGAAAGTACCTTAAGCTACTTAAAAGCATTCAACAGAAATTCACATGAGTTTCTCTGAAAGAGGAGCAGTCTGGTCCAACAGTTCAATTCACTGTGCGAAGTGAATGGAGTGTTGCTTCACTTTCTAAATGCTGTCCTTTCAGAGAAAATCACTTTCCTTTGAAAGTGCCTTAAGCTACTTACATGCATTCACAAAAAACTCACATCCGTTTCTCTGAAAGAGAAGCAGTCTGTTCCAACACTTCAATTCACTCTGCGAAGTGAATGGAGTGTTGCTTCACTTTCTAAATGCTGTCCTTTCAGAGAAAATCACTTTCCTTTGAAAGTGCCTTAAGCTACCTACAAGCATTCAACAGAAATTCACATGCATTTCTCTGAAAGAGAAGCAGTCTGTTCCAACACTTCAATTCACTGTGCGAATTGAATGGAGTGTTCCTTCACATTCTAAATGCTGTAGTTTCAGAGAAAATCACTTTCCTTTGAAAGTGCCTTAAGCTACTTAAAAGCATTCAACAGAAATTCACATGAGTTTCTCTGAAAGAGGAGCAGTCTGGTCCAACAGTTCAATTCACTGTGCGAAGTGAATGGAGTGTTGCTTCACTTTCTAAATGCTGTCCTTTCAGAGAAAATCACTTTCCTTTGAAAGTGCCTTAAGCTACTTACATGCATTCACAAAAAACTCACATCCGTTTCTCTGAAAGAGAAGCAGTCTGTTCCAACACTTCAATTCACTCTGCGAAGTGAATGGAGTGTTGCTTCACTTTCTAAATGCTGTCCTTTCAGAGAAAATCACTTTCCTTTGAAAGTGCCTTAAGCTACCTACAAGCATTCAACAGAAATTCACATGCATTTCTCTGAAATAGAAGCAGTCTGTTCCAACACTTCAATTCACTGTGCGAAGTGAATGGAGTGTTCCTTCACATTCTAAATGCTGTAGTTTCAGAGAAAATCACTTTCCTTTGAAAGTGCCTTAAGCTACTTACAAGCATTCAACAGAAATTCACATGCGTTTCTCTGAAAGAGAAGCCGTCTGTTCCAACACTTCAATTCACTTTGCGAAGTGAATGGAGTGTTGCTTCACTTTCTAAATGCTCTCCTTTTAGAGAAAATCACTTTCCTTTGAAAGTGCCTTAAGCTACTTACATGCATTCACAAAAAACTCAAATCCGTTTCTCTGAAAGAGAAGAAGTCTGTTCCAACACTTAATTCACTGTGCGAAGTGAATGGAGTGTTGCTTCACTTTCTAAATGCTGTCCTTTCAGAGAAAATCACTTTCCTTTGAAAGTGCCTTAAGCTACTTACATGCATTCACAAAAAACTCACATCCGTTTCTCTGAAAGAGACGAAGTCTGTTCCAACACTTCAATTCACTGTGCGAAGTGAATGGAGTGTTGCTTCACTTTCTAAATGCTGTCCTTTCAGAGAAAATCACTTTCCTTTGAAAGTGCCTTAAGCTACTTACATGCATTCACAAAAAACTTACATCCGTTTCTCTGAAAGAGAAGCAGTCTGTTCCAACATTTCAATTCACTGAGCGAAGTGAATGGAGTGTTGCTTCACTTTCTAAATGCTGTCCTTTCAGAGAAAATCACTTTCCTTTGAAAGTGCCTGAAGCTACTAACATGCATTCACAAAAAACTCAAATCCGTTTCTCTGAAAGAGAAGAAGTCTGTTCCAACACTTCAATTCACTGTGCGAAATGAATGGAGTGTTGCTTCACTTTCTAAATGCTGTCCTTTCGGAGAAAATCACTTTCCTTTGAAAGTGCCTTAAGCTACTTACAAGCATTCAACAGAAATTCACATGCGTTTCTCTGAAAGAGAATCAGTCTGTTCCAACACTTCAATTCGCTGTGCGAAGTGAATGGAGTGTTGCTTCACTTTCTAAATGCTGTCCTTTCAGAGAAAATCACTTTTGTTTGAAATTGCCTTAAGCTACTTACAAGCATTCAAAAGAAATTCACATGCATTTCTCTGAAAGAGAAGCAGTCTGTTCCAACACTTCAATTCACTGTGCGAAGTGAATGGAGTGTTGCTTCACTTTCTAAATGCTCTCCTTTTAGAGAAAATCACTCTCTTTTGAAACTGCCTTAAGCTACTTACAAGCATTCACAAGAAACTCACATCTGTTTCTCTGAAAGAGAAGCAGTCGGTTCTAACACTTCAATTCACTGTGCGAAGTGAATGGAGTGTTCCTTCACATTCTAAATGCTGTCCTTTCAGAGAAAATCACTTTCCTCTGAAAGTGCCTTAAGCTACTTACAAGCATTCAACAGAAATTCACATGAGTTTCTCTGAA
Source organism: Myodes glareolus (assembly GCF_982192425.1). Taxonomy (NCBI): domain Eukaryota; kingdom Metazoa; phylum Chordata; class Mammalia; order Rodentia; family Cricetidae; genus Myodes; species Myodes glareolus. The sequence goes on from NC_142045.1 coordinate 64,199,784, forward strand.
AGAGGAGCAGTCTGGTCCAACAGTTCAATTCACTGTGCGAAGTGAATGGAGTGTTTCTTTACTTTCTAAATGCTGTCCTTTCAGAGAAAATCACTTTCCTTTGAAAGTGCCTTAAGCTGCTTACATGCATTCACAAAAAACTCAAATCCGTTTCTCTGAAAGAGAAGCAGTCTGTTCCAACACTTCAATTCACTGTGCGAAGTGAATGGAGTGTTGCTTCACTTTCTAAATAGAGTCATTTCAGAGAAAATCACTTTCCTTTGAAAGTGCCTTAAGCTACTTACATGCATTCACAAAAAATTCACATCCGTTTCTCTGAAAGAGAAGCAGTCTGTTCCAACACTTCAATTCACTGTGCGAAGTGAATGGAGTGTTCCTTCACTTTCTAAATGTTGTCCTTTCAGAGAAAATCACTTTCCTTTGAAAGTGCCTTAAGCTACTTACAAGCATTCAACAGAAATTCACATGCGTCTCTCTGAAAGAGAAGCAGTCTGTTCCAACACTTCAATTCACTGTGCGAAGTGAATGGAGTGTTGCTTCACTTTCTAAATGCTGTCCTTTCAGAGAAAATCACTTTCCTTTGAAAGTGCCTTAAGCTACTTACATGCATTCACAAAAAACTCAAATCCGTTTCTCTGAAAGAGAAGCAGTCTGTTCCAACACTTCAATTCACTGTGCGAAGTGAATGGAGTGTTGCTTCACTTTCTAAATGCTGTCCTTTCAGAGAAAATCACTTTCCTTTGAAAGTGCCTTAAGCTACTTACATGCATTCGCAAAAAACTCACATCCGTTTCTCTGAAAGAGAAGCAGTCTGTTCCAACATTTCAATTCACTGTGCGAAGTGAATGGAGTGTTGCTTCACTTTCTAAATGCTGTCCTTTCAGAGAAAATCACTTTCCTTTGAAAGTGCCTTAAGCTACTTACAAGCATTCAACAGAAATTCACATGCAATTCTCTGAAAGGGAAGCAGTCTGTTCCAACACTTCAATTCACTGTGCGAAGTGAATGGAGTGTTGCTTCACTTTCTAAATGCTGTCCTTTCAGCGAAAATCACTTTCCTTTGAAATTGCCTTAAGCTACTTACAAGCATTCAACAGAAATTCACATGCATTTCTCTGAAAGAGAAGCAGTCTGTTTCAACACTTCAATTCACCCTGCGAAGTGAATGGAGTGTTGCTTGACTTTCTAAATGCTGTCCTTTCAGAGAAAATCACTTTCCTTTGAAAGTGCCTTAATCTACTTACATGCATTCACAAAAAACTCACATCCGTTTCTCTGAAAGAGAAGCAATCTGTTCCAACATTTCAATTCACTGTGCGAAGTGAATGGAGTGTTGCTTCAATTTCTAAATGCTGTCCTTTCAGAGAAAATCACTTTCCTTTGAAAGTGCCTTAAGCTACTTACACACATTCAATAGAAATTCTCATGCATTTCTCTGAAAGAGAAGCAGTCTGTTCCAACAATTCAATTCACTGTGCGAAGTGAATGGAGTGTTGCTTCACTTTCTAAATGCTGTCCTTTCAGAGAAAATCACTTTCCCTTGAAAGTGCCTTAAGCTACTTACATGCATTCACAAAAAACTCAAATCCGTTTCTCTGAAAGAGAAGAAGTCTGTTCCAACACTTCAATTCACAGTGCGAAGTGAATGGAGTGTTGCTTCACTTTCTAAATGCAGTCATTTCAGAGAAAATCACTTTCCTTTGAAAGTGCCTTAAGCTACTTAAATGCATTCACAAAAAATTCACATCCGTTTCTCGGAAAGAGAAGCAGTCTGTTCCAACACTTCAATTCACTGTGCGAAGTGAATGGAGTGTTCCTTCACATTCTAAATGCTGTAGTTTCAGAGAAAATCACTTTCCTTTGAAAGTGCCTTAAGCTACTTACAAGCATTCAACAGAAATTCACATGCGTTTCTCTGAAAGAGAAGCAGTCTGTTCCAACACTTCAATTCACTTTGCGAAGTGAATGGAGTGTTGCTTCACTTTCTAAATGCTCTCCTTTTAGAGAAAATCACTTTCCTTTGAAAGTGCCTTAAGCTACTTACATGCATTCACAAAAAACTCAAATCCGTTTCTCTGAAAGAGAAGAAGTCTGTTCCAACACTTAATTCACTGTGCGAAGTGAATGGAGTGTTGCTTCACTTTCTAAATGCTGTCCTTTCAGAGAAAATCACTTTCCTTTAAAAGTGCCTTAAGCTACTTACATGCATTCACAAAAAACTCAAATCCGTTTCTCTGAAAGAGACGAAGTCTGTTCCAACACTTCAATTCACTGTGCGAAGTGAATGGAGTGTTGCTTCACTTTCTAAATGCTGTCCTTTCAGAGAAAATCACTTTCCTTTGAAAGTGCCTTAAGCTAGTTACATGCATTCACAAAAAACTCAAATCCGTTTCTCTGAAAGAGACGAAGTCTGTTCCAACACTTCAATTCACTGTGCGAAGTGAATGGAGTGTTGCTTCACTTTCTAAATGCTGTCCTTTCAGAGAAAATCACTTTTCTTTGAAAGTGCCTTAAGCTACTTACATGCATTCACAAAAAACTCACATCCGTTTCTCTGAAAGAGAAGCAGTCTGTTCCAACATTTCAATTCACTGAGCGAAGTGAATGGAGTGTTGCTTCACTTTCTAAATGCTGTCCTTTCAGAGAAAATCACTTTCCTTTGAAAGTGCCTTAAACTACTTACAAGCATTCCACAGAAATTCACATGCGTTTCTCTGAAAGAGAAGCAGTCTGTTCCAACACTTCAATTCACTGTGCGAAGTGAATGGAGTGTTGCTTCACTTTCTAAATGCTGTCCTTTCAGAGAAAATCACTTTCCTTTGAAATTGCCTTAAGCTACTTACAAGCATTCAAAAGAAATTCACTTGCATTTCTCTGAAAGAGAAGCAGTCTGTTCCAACACTTCAATTCACTGTGCGAAGTGAATGGAGTGTTGCTTCACTTTCTAAATGCTCTCCTTTTAGAGAAAATCACTCTCTTTTGAAACTGCCTTAAGCTACTTACAAGCATTCACAAGAAACTCACATCTGTTTCTCTGAAAGAGAAGCAGTCGGTTCCAACACTTCAATTCACTGTGCGAAGTGAATGGAGTGTTGCTTCACTTTCTAAATGCTGTCCTTTCAGAGAAAATCACTTTCCTTTGAAAGTGCCTTAAACTACTTACAAGCATTCAACAGAAATTCACATGTGTTTCACTGAAAGAGAAGCAGTCAGTTCCAACACTTCAATTCACTGTGCGAAGTGAATGGAGTGTTGCTTCACTTTCTAAATGCTGTCCTTTCAGAGAAAATCACTTTCCTTTGAAAGTGCCTTAAGCTACTTACAAGCATTCCACAGAAATTCACATGCGTTTCTCTGAAAGAGAAGCAGTCTGTTCCAACACTTCAATTCACTGTGCGAAGTGAATGGAGTGTTGTTTCACTTTCTAAATGCTGTCCTTTCAGAGAAAATCACTTTCCTTTGAAAGTGCCTTATGCTGCTTACACACATTCACAGGAAACTCAAATGCGTTTCTATGAAAGAGAAGCTGTCTGTTCCAACACTTCAATTCACTGTGCGAAGTGAATGGAGTGTTGCTTCACTTTCTAAATGCTGTCCTTTCAGAGAAAATCACTTTCCTTTGAAAGTACCTTAAGCTACTTACAAGCATTCAACAGAAATTCACATGCGTTTCACTGAAAGAGAAGCAGTCTGTTCCAACACTTCAATTCACTGTGCGAAGTGAATGGAGTGTTGCTTCACTTTCTAAATGCTGTCCTTTCAGAGAAATCACTTTCCTTTGAAAGTACCTTAAGCTACTTACACACATTCACAGGAAACTCAAATGCGTTTCTATGAAAGAGAAGCTGTCTGTTCCAACACTTCAATTCACTGTGCGAAGTGAATGGAGTGTTACTTCACTTTCTAAATGTTGTCCTTTCAGAGAAAATCACTTTCCTTTGAAAGTGCCTTAAGCTACTAACAAGCATTCAACAGAAATTCACATGTGTTTCACTGAAAGAGAAGCAGTCTGTTCCAACACTTCAATTCACTGTGCGAAGAGAATGGAGTGTTGCTTCACTTTCTAAATGCTGTCCTTTCAGAGAAAATCACTTTCCTTTGAAAGTGCCTTAAGCTACTTACAAGCATTCAACAGAAATTCACATGTGTTTCACTGAAAGAGAAGCAGTCTGTTCCAACACTTCAATTCACTGTGCGAAGTGAATGGAGTGTTGCTACACTTTCTAAATGCTGTCCTTTCGGAGAAAATCACTTTCCTTTGAAAATGCCTTAAGCTACCTAAAAGCATTCACAAAAAACTCATATCTGTTTCCTGAAAGAGAAGTAGTCTGTTCCAACACTTCAATTCACTGTGCGAAGTGAATGGAGTGTTGCTTCACTTTCTAAATGCTGTCCTTTCGGAGAAAATCACTTTCCTTTGAAAGTGCCTTAAGCTACTTACAAGCATTCCACAGAAATTCACATGCGTTTCTCTGAAAGAGAAGAAGTCTGTTCCAACACTTCAATTCACTGTGCAAAGTGAATGGAGTGTTGTTTCACTTTCTAAATGCTGTCCTTTCAGAGAAAATCACTTTCCTTTGAAAGTGCCTTAAGCTACTTACACACATTCACAGGAAACTCAAATGCGTTTCTATGAAAGAGAAGCTGTCTGTTACAGCACTTCAATTCACTGTGCGAAGTGAATGGAGTGTTGCTTCACTTTCTAAATGCTGTCCTTTCAGAGAAAATCACTTTCCTTTGAAAGTGCCTTAAGGTACTTACAAGCATTCAACAGAAATTCACATGCGTTTCACTGAAAGAGAAGCAGTCTGTTCCAACACTTCAATTCACTGTGCGAAGTGAATGGAGTGTTGCTTCACTTTCTAAATGCTGTCCTTTCAGAGAAAATCACTTTCCTTTGAAAGTGCCTTAAGCTACTTACAAGCATTCACAAGAAACTCACATGCGTTTCACTGAAAGAGAAGCAGTCTGTTCCAACACTTCAATTCACTGTGCGAAGTGAATGGAGTGTTGCTTCACTTTCTAAATGCTGTCCTTTCAGAGAAAATCACTTTCCTTTGAAAGTGCCTTAAGCTACTTACACACATTCACAGGAAACTCAAATGCGTTTCTATGAAAGAGAAGCTGTCTGTTCCAACACTTCAATTCACTGTGCGAAGTGAATGGAGTGTTGCTTCACTTTCTAAATGCTGTCCTTTCAGAGAAAATCACTTTCCTTTGAAAGTGCCTTAAGCTACTTACAAGCATTCAACAGAAATTCACATGTGTTTCACTGAAAGAGAAGCAGTCTGTTCCAACACTTCAATTCACTGTGCGAAGTGAATGGAGTGTTGCTTCACGTTCTAAATGCTGTCCTTTCAGAGAAAATCACTTTCCTTTGAAAGTGCCTTAAGCTACTTACAAGCATTCCACAGAAATTCACATGCGTTTCTCTGAAAGAGAAGCAGTCTGTTCCAACACTTCAATTCACTGTGCGAAGTGAATGGAGTGTTGTTTCACTTTCTAAATGCTGTCCTTTCAGAGAAAATCACTTTCCTTTGAAAGTGCCTTAAGCTGCTTACACACATTCACAGGAAACTCAAATGCGTTTCTATGAAAGAGAAGCTGTCTGTTCCAACACTTCAATTCACTGTGCGAAGTGAATGGAGTGTTGCTTCACTTTCTAAATGCTGTCCTTTCAGAGAAAATCGCTTTCCTTTGAAAGTGCCTTAAGCTACTTACAAGCATTCAACAGAAATTCACATGCGTTTCACTGAAAGAGAAGCAGTCTGTTCCAACACTTCAATTCACTGTGCGAAGTGAATGGAGTGTTGCTTCACTTTCTAAATGCTGTCCTTTCAGAGAAAATCACTTTCCTTTGAAAGTGCCTTAAGCTACTTACACACATTCACAGGAAACTTAAATGCGTTTCTATGAAAGAGAAGCTGTCTGTTCCAACACTTCAATTCACTGTGCGAAGTGAATGGAGTGTTACTTCACTTTCTAAATGTTGTCCTTTCAGAGAAAATCACTTTCCTTTGAAAGTGCCTTAAGCTACTTACAAGCATTCAACAGAAATTCACATGTGTTTCACTGAAAGAGAAGCAGTCTGTTCCAACACTTCAATTCACTGTGCGAAGAGAATGGAGTGTTGCTTCACTTTCTAAATGCTGTCCTTTCAGAGAAAATCACTTTCCTTTGAAAGTGCCTTAAGCTACTTACAAGCATTCAACAGAAATTCACATGTGCTTCACTGAAAGAGAAGCAGTCTGTTCCAACACTTCAATTCACTGTGCGAATTGAATGGAGTGTTGCTACACTTTCTAAATGCTGTCCTTTCAGAGAAAATCACTTTCCTTTGAAAATGCCTTAAGCTACTTAAAAGCATTCACAAAAAACTCATATCTGTTTCCTGAAAGAGAAGTAGTCTGTTCCAACACTTCAATTCACTGTGCGAAGTGAATGGAGTGTTGCTTCACTTTCTAAATGCTGTCCTTTCGGAGAAAATCACTTTCCTTTGAAAGTGCCTTAAGCTACTTACAAGCATTCCACAGAAATTCACATGCGTTTCTCTGAAAGAGAAGAACTCTGTTCCAACACTTCAATTCACTGTGCGAAGTGAATGGAGTGTTGTTTCACTTTCTAAATGCTGTCCTTTCAGAGAAAATCACTTTCCTTTGAAAGTGCCTTAAGCTACTTACACACATTCACAGGAAACTCAAATGCGTTTCTATGAAAGAGAAGCTGTCTGTTACAACACTTCAATTCACTGTGCGAAGTGAATGGAGTGTTGCTTCACTTTCTAAATGCTGTCCTTTCAGAGAAAATCACTTTCCTTTGAAAGTGCCTTAAGCTACTTACAAGCTTTCACAAGAAACTCACATGCGTTTCACTGAAAGAGAAGCAGGCTGTTCCAACACTTCAATTCACTGTGCGAAGTGAATGGAGTGTTGCTTCACTTTCTAAATGCTGTCCTTTCAGAGAAAATCACTTTCCTTTGAAAGTGCCTTAAGCTACTTACACACATTCACAGGAAACTCAAATGCGTTTCTATGAAAGAGAAGCTGTCTGTTCCAACACTTCAATTCACTGTGCGAAGTGAATGGAGTGTTGCTTCACTTTCTAAATGCTGTCCTTTCAGAGAAAATCACTTTCCTTTGAATGTGCCTTAAGCTACTTACAAGCATTCAATAGAAATTCACATGCGTTTCTCTGAAAGAGAAGCAGTCTGTTCCAACACTTCAATTCACTGTGCGAAGTGAATGGAGTGTTGCTTCACTTTCTAAATGCTGTCCTTTCAGAGAAAATCACTTTCCTTTGAAAGTGCCTTAAGCTACTTACAAGCATTCACAAAAAACTCATATCTGTTTCTCTGAAAGAGAAATGGTCTGTTCCAACACTTCAATTCACTGTGCGAAGTGAATGGAGAGTTGTTTCACTTTCTAAATGCTGTCCTTTCAGAGAAAATCACTTTCCTTTGAAAGTGCTTTAAGGTACTTACAAGCATTCCACAGAAATTCACATGCGTTTCTCTGAAAGAGAAGAAGTCTGTTCCAACACTTCAATTCACTGTGCGAAGTGAATGGAGTGTTGTTTCACTTTCTAAATGCTGTCCTTTCAGAGAAAATCACTTTGCATTGAAAGTGCCTTAAGCTACTTACACACATTCACAGGAAACTCAAATGCGTTTCTATGAAAGAGAAGCTGTCTGTTCCAACACTTCAATTCACTGTGCGAAGTGAATGGAGTGTTGCTTCACTTTCTAAATGCTGTCCTTTCAGAGAAAATCACTTTCCTTTGAAAGTTTCTTAAGCTACTTACAAGCATTCAACAGAAATTCACATGTGTTTCACTGAAAGAGAAGCAATCTGTTCCAACACTTCAATTCACTGTGCGAAGTGAATGGAGTGTTGCTTCACTTTCTAAATGCTGTCCTTTCAGAGAAAATCACTTTCCTTTGAAAGTGCCTTAAGCTACTTACAGCATTCAACAGAAATTCACATGCATTTCACTGAAAGAGAAGCAGTCTGTTCCAACACTTCAATTCACTGTGCGAAGTGAATGGAGTGTTGCTCCACTTTCTAAATGCTGTCCTTTCAGAGAAAATCACTTTCCTTTGAAAATGTCTTAAGCTACTTAAAAGCATTCACAAAAAACTCATATCTGTTTCCTAAAAGAGAAGTAGTCTGTTCCAACACTTCAATTCACTGTGCGAAGTGAATGGAGTGTTGTTTCACTTTCTAAATGCTGTCCTTTCAGAGAAAATCACTTTCCTTTGAAAGTGCCTTAAGCTGCTTCCACACATTCACAGGAAACTCAAATGCGTTTCTATGAAAGAGAAGCTGTCTGTTCCAACACTTCAATTCACTGTGCGAAGTGAATGGAGTGTTGCTTCACTTTCTAAATGCTGTCCTTTCAGAGAAAATCACTTTCCTTTGAATGTGCCTTAAGCTACTTACAAGCATTCAACAGAAATTCACATGTGTTTCACTGAAAGAGAAGCAGTCTGTTCCAACACTTCAATTCACTGTGCGTAGTGATTGGAGTGTTGCTTCACTTTCTAAATGCTGTCCTTTCAGAGAAAATCACTTTCCTTTGAAAGTGCCTTAAGATACTTACAAGCATTCAATAGAAATTCACATGCGTTTCTCTGAAAGAGAAGCAGTCTGTTCCAACACTTCAATTCACTGTGCGAAGTGAATGGAGTGTTGCTTCACTTTCTAAATGCTGTCCTTTCAGAGAAAATCACTTTCCTTTGAAAGTGCCTTAAGCTACTTACAGCATTCAACAGAAATTCACATGCGTTTCACTGAAAGAGAAGCAGTCTGTTCCAACACTTCAATTCACTGTGCGAAGTGAATGGAGTGTTGCTCCCCTTTCTAAATGCTGTCCTTTCAGAGAAAATCACTTTCCTTTGAAAATGCCTTAAGCTACTTAAAAGCATTCACAAAAAACTCATATCTGTTTCCTGAAAGAGAAGTAGTCTGTTCCAACACTTCAATTCACTGTGCGAAGTGAATAGAGTGTTGCTTCACTTTCTAAATGCTGTCCTTTCGGAGAAAATCACTTTCCTTTGAAAGTGCCTTAAGCTACTTACAAGCATTCCACAGAAATTCACATGCGTTTCTCTGAAAGAGAAGAAGTCTGTTCCAACACTTCAATTCACTGTGCGAAGTGAATGGAGTGTTGTTTCACTTTCTAAATGCTGTCCTTTCAGAGAAAATCACTTTCCTTTGAAAGTGCCTTAAGCTACCTACACACATTCACAGGAAACCCAAATGCGTTTCTATGAAAGGGAAGCTGTCTGTTACAACACTTCAATTCACTGTGCGAAGTGAATGGAGTGTTGCTTCACTTTCTAAATGCTGTCCTTTCAGAGAAAATCACTTTCCTTTGAAAGTGCCTTAAGGTACTTACAAGCATTCAACAGAAATTCACATGCGTTTCACTGAAAGAGAAGCAGTCTGTTCCAACACTTCATTCACTGTGCGAAGTGAATGGAGTGTTGCTTCACTTTCTAAATGCTGTCCTTTCAGAGAATATCACTTTCCTTTTAAAGTGCCTTAAGCTACTCACACACATTCACAGGAAACTCAAATGCGTTTCTATGAAAAAGAAGCTGTCTGTTCCAACACTTCAATTCACTGTGCGAAGTGAATGGAGTGTTGCTTCACTTTCTAAATGCTGTCCTTTCAGAGAAAATCACTTTCCTTTGAATGTGCCTTAAGCTACTTACAAGCATTCAACAGAAATTCACATGTGTTTCACTGAAAGAGAAGCAGTCTGTTCCAACACTTCAATTCACTGTGCGAAGTGAATGGAGTGTTGCTTCACTTTCTAAATGCTGTCCTTTCAGAGAAAATCACTTTCCTTTGAAAGTGCCTTAAGCTATGTACAAGCATTCACAAGAAACTCACATGCATTTTTCTGAAAGAGAAGTAGTCTGTTCCAACACTTCAATTCACTGTGCGAAATGAATGGAGTGTTGTTTCATTTTCTAAATGCTGTCCTTACAGAGAAAATCACTTTCCTTTGAAAGTGCCTTAAGCTACTTACAAGCATTCCACAGAAATTCACATGCGTTTCTCTGAAAGAGAAGCTGTCTGTTCCAACACTTCAATTCACTGTGCGAAGTGAATGGAGTGTTGTTTCACTTTCTAAATGCTGTCCTTTCAAAGAAAATCACTTTCCTTTGAAAGTGCCTTAAGCTGCTTACACACATTCACAGGAAACTCAAATGCGTTTCTATGAAAGAGAAGCTGTCTGTTCCAACACTTCAATTCACTGTGCGAAGTGAATGGAGTGTTGCTTCACTTTCTAAATGCTGTCCTTTCAGAGAAAATCGCTTTCCTTTGAAAGTGCCTTAAGCTACTTACAAGCATTCAACAGAAATTCACATTTGTTTCACTGAAAGAGAAGCAGTCTGTTCCAACACTTCAATTCACTGTGCGAAGTGAATGGAGTGTTGCTTCACTTTCTAAATGCTGTCCTTTCAGAGAAAATCACTTTCCTTTGAAAGTGCCTTAAGCTACTTACAAGCATTCACAAGAAACTCACATGCGTTTCACTGAAAGAGAAGCAGGCTGTTCCAACACTTCAATTCACTGTGCGAAGTGAATGGAGTGTTGCTTCACTTTCTAAATGCTGTCCTTTCAGAGAAAATCACTTTCCTTTGAAAGTGCCTTAAGCTACTTACAAGCATTCACAAGAAACTCACATGCGTTTCACTGAAAGAGAAGCAGTCTGTTCCAACACTTCAATTCACTGTGCGAAGTGAATGGAGTGTTGCTTCACTTTCTAAATGCTGTCCTTTCAGAGAAAATCACTTTCCTTTGAAAGTGCCTTAAGCTACTTACACACATTCACAGGAAACTCAAATGCGTTTCTATGAAAGAGAAGCTGTCTGTTCCAACACTTCAATTCACTGTCCGAAGTGAATGGAGTGTTGCTTCACTTTCTAAATGCTGTCCTTTCAGAGAAAATCACTTTCCTTTGAATGTGCCTTAAGCTACTTACAAGCATTCAACAGAAATTCACATGTGTTTCACTGAAAGAGAAGCAGTCTGTTCCAACACTTCAATTCACTGTGCGAAGTGAATGGAGTGTTGCTTCACTTTCTAAATGCTATCCTTTCAGAGAAAATCACTTTCCTTTGAAAGTGCCTTAAGCTACTTACAAGCATTCAATAGAAATTCACATGCCTTTCTCTGAAAGAGAAGCAGTCTGTTCCAACACTTCAATTCACTGTGCGAAGTGAATGGAGTGTTGCTTCACTTTCTAAATGCTGTCCTTTCAGAGAAAATCACTTTCCTTTGAAAGTGCCTTAAGCTACTTACAAGCATTCACAAAAAACTCATATCTGTTTCTCTGAAAGAGAAATGGTCTGTTCCAACACTTCAATTCACTGTGCGAAGTGAATGGAGAGTTGTTTCACTTTCTAAATGCTGTCCTTTCAGAGAAAATCACTTTCCTTTGAAAGTGCCTTAAGCTACTTACAAGCATTCCACAGAAATTCACATGTGTTTCACTGAAAGAGAAGCAGTCTGTTCCAACACTTCAATTCACTGTGCGAAGTGAATGGAGTGTTGCTTCACTTTCTAAATGCTGTCCTTTCAGAGAAAATCACTTTCCTTTGAAAGTGCCTTAAGCTACTTACAAGCATTCCACAGAAATTCACATGCGTTTCTCTGAAAGAGAAGCAGTCTGTTCCAACACTTCAATTCACTGTGCGAAGTGAATGGAGTGTTGTTTCACTTTCTAAATGCTGTCCTTTCAGAGAAAATCACTTTCCTTTGAAAGTGCCTTACGCTGCTTACACACATTCACAGGAAACTCAAATGCGTTTCTATGAAAGAGAAGCTGTCTGTTCCAACACTTCAATTCACTGTGCGAAGTGAATGGAGTGTTGCTTCACTTTCTAAATGCTGTCCTTTCAGAGAAAATCACTTTCCTTTGAAAGTGCCTTAAGCTACTTACACACATTCACAGGAAACTCAAATGCGTTTCTATGAAAGAGAAGCTATCTGTTCCAACACTTCAATTCACTGTGCGAAGTGAATGGAGTGTTGCTTCACTTTCTAAATGCTGTCCTTTCACAGAAAATCACTTTCCTTTGAAAGTGCCTTAAGCTACTTACAAGCATTCAACAGAAATTCACATGTGTTTCACTGAAAGAGAAGCAGTCAGTTCCAACACTTCAATTCACTGTGCGAAGTGAATGGAGTGTTGCTTCACTTTCTAAATGCTGTCCTTTCAGAGAAAATCACTTTCCTTTGAAAGTGCCTTAAGCTACTTACAAGCATTACACAGAAATTCACATGCGTTTCTCTGAAAGAGAAGCAGTCTGTTCCAACACTTCAATTCACTGTGCGAAGTGAATGGAGTGTTGTTTCACTTTCTAAATGCTGTCCTTTCAGAGAAAATCACTTTCCTTTGAAAGTGCCTTATGCTGCTTACACACATTCACAGGAAACTCAAATGCGTTTCTATGAAAGAGAAGCTGTCTGTTCCAACACTTCAATTCACTGTGCGAAGTGAATGGAGTGTTGCTTCACTTTCTAAATGCTGTCCTTTCAGAGAAAATCACTTTCCTTTGAAAGTGCCTTAAGCTACTTACAAGCATTCCACAGAAATTCACATGCGTTTCTCTGAAAGAGAAGAACTCTGTTCCAACACTTCAATTCACTGTGCGAAGTGAATGGAGTGTTGTTTCACTTTCTAAATGCTGTCCTTTCAGAGAAAATCACTTTCCTTTGAAAGTGCCTTAAGCTACTTACACACATTCACAGGAAACTCAAATGCGTTTCTATGAAAGAGAAGCTGTCTGTTACAACACTTCAATTCACTGTGCGAAGTGAATGGAGTGTTGCTTCACTTTCTAAATGCTGTCCTTTCAGAGAAAATCACTTTCCTTTGAAAGTGCCTTAAGCTACTTACAAGCTTTCACAAGAAACTCACATGCGTTTCACTGAAAGAGAAGCAGGCTGTTCCAACACTTCAATTCACTGTGCGAAGTGAATGGAGTGTTGCTTCACTTTCTAAATGCTGTCCTTTCAGAGAAAATCACTTTCCTTTGAAAGTGCCTTAAGCTACTTACACACATTCACAGGAAACTCAAATGCGTTTCTATGAAAGAGAAGCTGTCTGTTCCAACACTTCAATTCACTGTGCGAAGTGAATGGAGTGTTGCTTCACTTTCTAAATGCTGTCCTTTCAGAGAAAATCACTTTCCTTTGAATGTGCCTTAAGCTACTTACAAGCATTCAACAGAAATTCACATGTGTTTCACTGAAAGAGAAGCAGTCTGTTCCAACACTTCAATTCACTGTGCGAAGTGAATGGAGTGTTGCTTCACTTTCTAAATGCTGTCCTTTCAGAGAAAATCACTTTCCTTTGAAAGTGCCTTAAGCTACTTACAAGCATTCAATAGAAATTCACATGCGTTTCTCTGAAAGAGAAGCAGTCTGTTCCAACACTTCAATTCACTGTGCGAAGTGAATGGAGTGTTGCTTCACTTTCTAAATGCTGTCCTTTCAGAGAAAATCACTTTCCTTTGAAAGTGCCTTAAGCTACTTACAAGCATTCACAAAAAACTCATATCTGTTTCTCTGAAAGAGAAATGGTCTGTTCCAACACTTCAATTCACTGTGCGAAGTGAATGGAGAGTTGTTTCACTTTCTAAATGCTGTCCTTTCAGAGAAAATCACTTTCCTTTGAAAGTGCTTTAAGGTACTTACAAGCATTCCACAGAAATTCACATGCGTTTCTCTGAAAGAGAAGAAGTCTGTTCCAACACTTCAATTCACTGTGCGAAGTGAATGGAGTGTTGTTTCACTTTCTAAATGCTGTCCTTTCAGAGAAAATCACTTTGCATTGAAAGTGCCTTAAGCTACTTACACACATTCACAGGAAACTCAAATGCGTTTCTATGAAAGAGAAGCTGTCTGTTCCAACACTTCAATTCACTGTGCGAAGTGAATGGAGTGTTGCTTCACTTTCTAAATGCTGTCCTTTCAGAGAAAATCACTTTCCTTTGAAAGTTTCTTAAGCTACTTACAAGCATTCAACAGAAATTCACATGTGTTTCACTGAAAGAGAAGCAATCTGTTCCAACACTTCAATTCACTGTGCGAAGTGAATGGAGTGTTGCTTCACTTTCTAAATGCTGTCCTTTCAGAGAAAATCACTTTCCTTTGAAAGTGCCTTAAGCTACTTACAGCATTCAACAGAAATTCACATGCATTTCACTGAAAGAGAAGCAGTCTGTTCCAACACTTCAATTCACTGTGCGAAGTGAATCGAGTGTTGCTCCACTTTCTAAATGCTGTCCTTTCAGAGAAAATCACTTTCCTTTGAAAATGTCTTAAGCTACTTAAAAGCATTCACAAAAAACTCATATCTGTTTCCTAAAAGAGAAGTAGTCTGTTCCAACACTTCAATTCACTGTGCGAAGTGAATGGAGTGTTGTTTCACTTTCTAAATGCTGTCCTTTCAGAGAAAATCACTTTCCTTTGAAAGTGCCTTAAGCTGCTTCCACACATTCACAGGAAACTCAAATGCGTTTCTATGAAAGAGAAGCTGTCTGTTCCAACACTTCAATTCACTGTGCGAAGTGAATGGAGTGTTGCTTCACTTTCTAAATGCTGTCCTTTCAGAGAAAATCACTTTCCTTTGAATGTGCCTTAAGCTACTTACAAGCATTCAACAGAAATTCACATGTGTTTCACTGAAAGAGAAGCAGTCTGTTCCAACACTTCAATTCACTGTGCGTAGTGATTGGAGTGTTGCTTCACTTTCTAAATGCTGTCCTTTCAGAGAAAATCACTTTCCTTTGAAAGTGCCTTAAGATACTTACAAGCATTCAATAGAAATTCACATGCGTTTCTCTGAAAGAGAAGCAGTCTGTTCCAACACTTCAATTCACTGTGCGAAGTGAATGGAGTATTGCTTCACTTTCTAAATGCTGTCCTTTCAGAGAAAATCACTTTCCTTTGAAAGTGCCTTAAGCTACTTACATGCATTCACAAAAACTCATATCCGTTTCTCTGAAAGAGACGAAGTCTGTTCCACACTTCAATTCACTGTGCGAAGTGAATGGAGTGTTGCTTCACTTTCTAAATGCTGTCCTTTCAGAGAAAATCACTTTCCTTTGAAAGTGCCTTAAGCTACTTACATGCATTCACAAAAAACTCACATCCGTTTCTCTGAAAGAGAAGCAGTCTGTTCCAACATTTCAATTCACTGTGCGAAGTGAATGGAGTGTTGCTTCAATTTCTAAATGCTGTCCTTTCAGAGAAAATCACTTTCCTTTGAAAGTGCCTTAAGCTACTTACAAGCATTCAACAGAAATTCTCATGCATTTCTCTGAAAGAGAAGCAGTCTGTCCAACACTTCAATTCACTGTGCGAAGTGAATGGAGTATTGCTTCACTTTCTAAATGCTGTCCTTTCAGAGAAAATCACTTTCCTTTGAAAGTGCCTTAAGCTACTTACATGCATTCACAAAAAACTAAAATCCGTTTCTCTGAAAGAGAAGAAGTCTGTTCCAACACTTCAATTCACTGTGCGAAGTGAATGGAGTGTTGCTTCAATTTCTAAATGCTGTCTATTCAGAGAAAATCACTTTCCTTTGAAAGTGCCTTAAGCTACTTACAAGCATTCAACAGAAATTCTCATACATTTCTCTGAAAGAGAAGCAGTCTGTCCAACACTTAAATTCGCTGTGCGAAGGGAATGGAGTGTTGCTTCACCTTCTAAATGCTCTCCTTTTAGAGAAAATCACTCTCTTTTGAAACTGCCTTAAGCTACTTACAAGCATTCGCAAGAAACTCACATCTGTTTCTCTGAAAGAGAAGCAGTAGGTTCCAACACTTCAATTCACTGTGCGAAGTGAATGGAGTGTTCCTTCACTTTCTAAATGCTGTCCTTTCAGAGAAAATCACTTTCCTCTGAAAGTACCTTAAGCTACTTACAAGCATTCAACAGAAATTCACATGAGTTTCTCTGAAAGAGGAGCAGTCTGGTCCAACAGTTCAATTCACTGTGCGAAGTGAATGGAGTGTTGCTTCACTTTCTATATGCTGTCCTTTCAGAGAAAATCACTTTCCTTTGAAAGTGCCTTAAGCTACTTACAAGCATTCAACAGAAATTCACATGCGTTTCTCTGAAAGAGAAGCAGTCTGTTCCAACACTTCAATTCACTGTGCGAAGTGAATGGAGTGTTGCTTCACTTTCTAAATGCTGTCCTTTCACAGAAAATCACTTTCCTTTGAAAGTGCCTTAAGCTACTTACATGCATTCACAAAAAACTCAAATCCGTTTCTATGAAAGGGAAGAAGTCTGTTCCAACACTTCAATTCACTGTGCGAAGTGAATGGAGTGTTGCTTCACTTTCTAAATGCTGTCCTTTCAGAGAAAATCACTTTCCTTTGAAAGTGCCTTAAGCTACTTACAAGCACTCAACAGAAATTCACATGCATTTCTCTGAAAGGGAAGCAGTCTGTTCCAACACTTCAATTCACTGTGCGAAGTGAATGGAGTGTTGCTTTACTTTCTAAATGCTCTCCTTTTAGAGAAAATAACTCTGTTTTGAAACTGCCTTAAGCTACTTACAAGCATTCACAAGAAACTCACATCTGTTTCTCTGAAAGAGAAGCCGTCTGTTCCAACACTTCAATTCACTGTGCGAAGTGAATGGAGTGTTCCTTCACTTTCTAAATGCTGTCCTTTCAGAGAAAATCACTTTCCTTTGAAAGTGCCTTAAGCTACTTACAAGCATTCAACAGAAATTCACATGCGTTTCTCTGAAAGAGAAGCCGTCTGTTCCAACACTTCAATTCACTGTGCGAAGTGAATGGAGTGTTGCTTCACTTTCTAAATGCTGTCCTTTCAGAGAAAATCACTTTCCTTCGAAAGTGCATTAAGCTACTTACAAGCATTCAGCAGCAACTCTCATGAGTTTCTCTGAAAGAGAAGCAGTCTGTTCCAACACTTCAATTCACTGTGCGAAGTGAATGGAGTATTGCTTCACTTTCTAAATGATGTCCTTTCAGAGAAAATCACTTTCCTTTGAAAGTGCCTTAAGCTACTTACATGCATTCACAAAAAACTCAAATCCGTTTCTCTGAAAGAGACGAAGTCTGTTCCAACACTTCAATTCACTGTGCGAAGTGAATGGAGTGTTCCTTCACATTCTAAATGCTGTAGTTTCAGAGAAAATCACTTTCCTTTGAAAGTGCCTTAAGCTACTTACAAGCATTCAACAGAAATTCACATGCGTTTCTCTGAAAGAGATGCAGTCTGTTCCAACACTTCAATTCACTGTGCTAAGTGAATGGAGTGTTGCTTCACTTTCTAAATGCTGTCCTTTCAGAGAAAATCACTTTCCTTTGAAAGTGCCTTAAGCTACTTACATGCATTCACAAAAAACTCAAATCCGTTTCTCTGAAAGAGAAGAAGTCTGTTCCAACACTTCAATTCACTGTGCGAAGTGAATGGAGTGTTGTTTCACTTTCTAAATGCTGTCCTTTCAGAGAAAATCACTTTCCTTTGAAAGTGCCTAAGCTACTTACAAGCACTCAACAGAAATTCACATGCATTTCTCTGAAAGGGAAGCAGTCTGTTCCAACACTTCAATTCATTGTGCGAAGTGAATGGAGTGTTGCTTCACTTTCTAAATGCTCTCCTTTTAGAGAAAATAACTCTCTTTTGAAACTGCCTTAAGCTACTTACAAGCATTCACAAGAAACTCACATCTGTTTCTCTGAAAGAGAAGCCGTCTTTTCCAACACTTCAATTCACTGTGCGAAGTGAATGGAGTGTTCCTTCACTTTCTAAATGCTGTCCTTTCAGAGAAAATCACTTTCCTTTGAAAGTGCCTTAAGCTACTTACATGCATTCACAAAAAACTCACATTCGTTTCTCTGAAAGAGAAGCAGTCTGTTCCAACACTTCAATTCACTGTGCGAAGTGAATGGAGTGTTGCTTCAATTTCTAAATGCTGTCCTTTCAGAGAAAATCACTTTCCTTTGAAAGTGCCTTAAGCTACTTACAAGCATTCAACAGAAATTCTCATGCATTTCTCTGAAAGAGAAGCAGTCTGTCCAACACTTCAATCACTGTGCGAAGTGAATGGAGTGTTGCTTCACTTTCTAAATGCTGTCCTTTCAGAGAAAATCACTTTCCTTTGAAATTGCCTTAAGCTACTTACAAGCATTCAAAAGAAATTCACATGCGTTACTCTGAAAGAGAAGCAGTCTGTTCCAACACTTCAATTCAAAGTGCGAAGTGAATGGAGTGTTGCTTCACTTTCTAAATTCTCTCCTTTCAGAGAAAATCACTCTCTTTTGAAACTGCCTTAAGCTACTTACAAGCATTCGCAAGAAACTCACATCTGTTTCTCTGAAAGAGAAGCAGTAGGTTCCAACATTTCAATTCACTGTGCGAAGTGAATGGAGTGTTCCTTCACTTTCTAAATGCTGTCCTTTCAGAGAAAATCACTTTCCTCTGAAAGTACCTTAAGCTACTTAAAAGCATTCAACAGAAATTCACATGAGTTTCTCTGAAAGAGGAGCAGTCTGGTCCAACAGTTCAATTCACTGTGCGAAGTGAATGGAGTGTTGCTTCACTTTCTAAATGCTGTCCTTTCAGAGAAAATCACTTTCCTTTGAAAGTGCCTTAAGCTACTTACATGCATTCACAAAAAACTCACATCCGTTTCTCTGAAAGAGAAGCAGTCTGTTCCAACACTTCAATTCACTCTGCGAAGTGAATGGAGTGTTGCTTCACTTTCTAAATGCTGTCCTTTCAGAGAAAATCACTTTCCTTTGAAAGTGCCTTAAGCTACCTACAAGCATTCAACAGAAATTCACATGCATTTCTCTGAAAGAGAAGCAGTCTGTTCCAACACTTCAATTCACTGTGCGAATTGAATGGAGTGTTCCTTCACATTCTAAATGCTGTAGTTTCAGAGAAAATCACTTTCCTTTGAAAGTGCCTTAAGCTACTTAAAAGCATTCAACAGAAATTCACATGAGTTTCTCTGAAAGAGGAGCAGTCTGGTCCAACAGTTCAATTCACTGTGCGAAGTGAATGGAGTGTTGCTTCACTTTCTAAATGCTGTCCTTTCAGAGAAAATCACTTTCCTTTGAAAGTGCCTTAAGCTACTTACATGCATTCACAAAAAACTCACATCCGTTTCTCTGAAAGAGAAGCAGTCTGTTCCAACACTTCAATTCACTCTGCGAAGTGAATGGAGTGTTGCTTCACTTTCTAAATGCTGTCCTTTCAGAGAAAATCACTTTCCTTTGAAAGTGCCTTAAGCTACCTACAAGCATTCAACAGAAATTCACATGCATTTCTCTGAAATAGAAGCAGTCTGTTCCAACACTTCAATTCACTGTGCGAAGTGAATGGAGTGTTCCTTCACATTCTAAATGCTGTAGTTTCAGAGAAAATCACTTTCCTTTGAAAGTGCCTTAAGCTACTTACAAGCATTCAACAGAAATTCACATGCGTTTCTCTGAAAGAGAAGCAGTCTGTTCCAACACTTCAATTCACTTTGCGAAGTGAATGGAGTGTTGCTTCACTTTCTAAATGCTCTCCTTTTAGAGAAAATCACTTTCCTTTGAAAGTGCCTTAAGCTACTTACATGCATTCACAAAAAACTCAAATCCGTTTCTCTGAAAGAGAAGAAGTCTGTTCCAACACTTAATTCACTGTGCGAAGTGAATGGAGTGTTGCTTCACTTTCTAAATGCTGTCCTTTCAGAGAAAATCACTTTCCTTTGAAAGTGCCTTAAGCTACTTACATGCATTCACAAAAAACTCACATCCGTTTCTCTGAAAGAGACGAAGTCTGTTCCAACACTTCAATTCACTGTGTGAAGTGAATGGAGTGTTGCTTCACTTTCTAAATGCTGTCCTTTCAGAGAAAATCACTTTCCTTTGAAAGTGCCTTAAGCTACTTACATGCATTCACAAAAAACTTACATCCGTTTCTCTGAAAGAGAAGCAGTCTGTTCCAACATTTCAATTCACTGAGCGAAGTGAATGGAGTGTTGCTTCACTTTCTAAATGCTGTCCTTTCAGAGAAAATCACTTTCCTTTGAAAGTGCCTGAAGCTACTAACATGCATTCACAAAAAACTCAAATCCGTTTCTCTGAAAGAGAAGAAGTCTGTTCCAACACTTCAATTCACTGTGCGAAATGAATGGAGTGTTGCTTCACTTTCTAAATGCTGTCCTTTCGGAGAAAATCACTTTCCTTTGAAAGTGCCTTAAGCTACTTACAAGCATTCAACAGAAATTCACATGCGTTTCTCTGAAAGAGAATCAGTCTGTTCCAACACTTCAATTCGCTGTGCGAAGTGAATGGAGTGTTGCTTCACTTTCTAAATGCTGTCCTTTCAGAGAAAATCACTTTTGTTTGAAATTGCCTTAAGCTACTTACAAGCATTCAAAAGAAATTCACATGCATTTCTCTGAAAGAGAAGCAGTCTGTTCCAACACTTCAATTCACTGTGCGAAGTGAATGGAGTGTTGCTTCACTTTCTAAATGCTCTCCTTTTAGAGAAAATCACTCTCTTTTGAAACTGCCTTAAGCTACTTACAAGCATTCACAAGAAACTCACATCTGTTTCTCTGAAAGAGAAGCAGTCGGTTCTAACACTTCAATTCACTGTGCGAAGTGAATGGAGTGTTCCTTCACATTCTAAATGCTGTCCTTTCAGAGAAAATCACTTTCCTCTGAAAGTGCCTTAAGCTACTTACAAGCATTCAACAGAAATTCACATGAGTTTCTCTGAAAGAGGAGCAGTCTGGTCCAACAGTTCAATTCACTGTGCGAAGTGAATGGAGTGTTTCTTTACTTTCTAAATGCTGTCCTTTCAGAGAAAATCACTTTCCTTTGAAAGTGCCTTAAGCTGCTTACATGCATTCACAAAAAACTCAAATCCGTTTCTCTGAAAGAGAAGCAGTCTGTTCCAACACTTCAATTCACTGTGCGAAGTGAATGGAGTGTTGCTTCACTTTCTAAATAGAGTCATTTCAGAGAAAATCACTTTCCTTTGAAAGTGCCTTAAGCTACTTACATGCATTCACAAAAAATTCACATCCGTTTCTCTGAAAGAGAAGCAGTCTGTTCCAACACTTCAATTCACTGTGCGAAGTGAATGGAGTGTTCCTTCACTTTCTAAATGTTGTCCTTTCAGAGAAAATCACTTTCCTTTGAAAGTGCCTTAAGCTACTTACAAGCATTCAACAGAATTTCACATGCGTCTCTCTGAAAGAGAAGCAGTCTGTTCCAACACTTCAATTCACTGTGCGAAGTGAATGGAGTGTTGCTTCACTTTCTAAATGCTGTCCTTTCAGAGAAAATCACTTTCCTTTGAAAGTGCCTTAAGCTACTTACATGCATTCACAAAAAACTCAAATCCGTTTCTCTGAAAGAGAAGCAGTCTGTTCCAACACTTCAATTCACTGTGCGAAGTGAATGGAGTGTTGCTTCACTTTCTAAATGCTGTCCTTTCAGAGAAAATCACTTTCCTTTGAAAGTGCCTTAAGCTACTTACATGCATTCGCAAAAAACTCACATCCGTTTCTCTGAAAGAGAAGCAGTCTGTTCCAACATTTCAATTCACTGTGCGAAGTGAATGGAGTGTTGCTTCACTTTCTAAATGCTGTCCTTTCAGAGAAAATCACTTTCCTTTGAAAGTGCCTTAAGCTACTTACAAGCATTCAACAGAAATTCACATGCAATTCTCTGAAAGGGAAGCAGTCTGTTCCAACACTTCAATTCACTGTGCGAAGTGAATGGAGTGTTGCTTCACTTTCTAAATGCTGTCCTTTCAGCGAAAATCACTTTCCTTTGAAATTGCCTTAAGCTACTTACAAGCATTCAACAGAAATTCACATGCATTTCTCTGAAAGAGAAGCAGTCTGTTTCAACACTTCAATTCACCCTGCGAAGTGAATGGAGTGTTGCTTGACTTTCTAAATGCTGTCCTTTCAGAGAAAATCACTTTCCTTTGAAAGTGCCTTAATCTACTTACATGCATTCACAAAAAACTCACATCCGTTTCTCTGAAAGAGAAGCAATCTGTTCCAACATTTCAATTCACTGTGCGAAGTGAATGGAGTGTTTCTTCAATTTCTAAATGCTGTCCTTTCAGAGAAAATCACTTTCCTTTGAAAGTGCCTTAAGCTACTTACACACATTCAATAGAAATTCTCATGCATTTCTCTGAAAGAGAAGCAGTCTGTTCCAACAATTCAATTCACTGTGCGAAGTGAATGGAGTGTTGCTTCACTTTCTAAATGCTGTCCTTTCAGAGAAAATCACTTTCCCTTGAAAGTGCCTTAAGCTACTTACATGCATTCACAAAAAACTCAAATCCGTTTCTCTGAAAGAGAAGAAGTCTGTTCCAACACTTCAATTCACAGTGCGAAGTGAATGGAGTGTTGCTTCACTTTCTAAATGCAGTCATTTCAGAGAAAATCACTTTCCTTTGAAAGTGCCTTAAGCTACTTAAATGCATTCACAAAAAATTCACATCCGTTTCTCGGAAAGAGAAGCAGTCTGTTCCAACACTTCAATTCACTGTGCGAAGTGAATGGAGTGTTCCTTCACATTCTAAATGCTGTAGTTTCAGAGAAAATCACTTTCCTTTGAAAGTGCCTTAAGCTACTTACAAGCATTCAACAGAAATTCACATGCGTTTCTCTGAAAGAGAAGCAGTCTGTTCCAACACTTCAATTCACTTTGCGAAGTGAATGGAGTGTTGCTTCACTTTCTAAATGCTCTCCTTTTAGAGAAAATCACTTTCCTTTGAAAGTGCCTTAAGCTACTTACATGCATTCACAAAAAACTCAAATCCGTTTCTCTGAAAGAGAAGAAGTCTGTTCCAACACTTAATTCACTGTGCGAAGTGAATGGAGTGTTGCTTCACTTTCTAAATGCTGTCCTTTCAGAGAAAATCACTTTCCTTTAAAAGTGCCTTAAGCTACTTACATGCATTCACAAAAAACTCAAATCCGTTTCTCTGAAAGAGACGAAGTCTGTTCCAACACTTCAATTCACTGTGCGAAGTGAATGGAGTGTTGCTTCACTTTCTAAATGCTGTCCTTTCAGAGAAAATCACTTTCCTTTGAAAGTGCCTTAAGCTAGTTACATGCATTCACAAAAAACTCAAATCCGTTTCTCTGAAAGAGACGAAGTCTGTTCCAACACTTCAATTCACTGTGCGAAGTGAATGGAGTGTTGCTTCACTTTCTAAATGCTGTCCTTTCAGAGAAAATCACTTTTCTTTGAAAGTGCCTTAAGCTACTTACATGCATTCACAAAAAACTCACATCCGTTTCTCTGAAAGAGAAGCAGTCTGTTCCAACATTTCAATTCACTGAGCGAAGTGAATGGAGTGTTGCTTCACTTTCTAAATGCTGTCCTTTCAGAGAAAATCACTTTCCTTTGAAAGTGCCTTAAACTACTTACAAGCATTCAACAGAAATTCACATGCGTTTCTCTGAAAGAGAAGCAGTCTGTTCCAACACTTCAATTCACTGTGCGAAGTGAATGGAGTGTTGCTTCACTTTCTAAATGCTGTCCTTTCAGAGAAAATCACTTTCCTTTGAAATTGCCTTAAGCTACTTACAAGCATTCAAAAGAAATTCACTTGCATTTCTCTGAAAGAGAAGCAGTCTGTTCCAACACTTCAATTCACTGTGCGAAGTGAATGGAGTGTTGCTTCACTTTCTAAATGCTCTCCTTTTAGAGAAAATCACTCTCTTTTGAAACTGCCTTAAGCTACTTACAAGCATTCACAAGAAACTCACATCTGTTTCTCTGAAAGAGAAGCAGTCGGTTCCAACACTTCAATTCACTGTGCGAAGTGAATGGAGTGTTCCTTCACTTTCTAAATGCTGTCCTTTCAGAGAAAATCACTTTCCTCTGAAAGTTCCTTAAGCTACTTACAAGCATTCAACAGAAATTCACATGAGTTTCTCTGAAAGAGGAGCAGTCTGGTCCAACAGTTCAATTCACTGTGCGAAGTGAATGGAGTGTTTCTTCACTTTCTAAATGCTGTCCTTTCAGAGAAAATCACTTTCCTTTGAAAGTGCCTTAAGCTACTTACATGCATTCACAAAAAACTCAAATCCGTTTCTCTGAAAGAGAAGCAGTCTGTTCCAACACTTCAATTCACTGTGCGAAGTGAATGGAGTGTTGCTTCACTTTCTAAATGGAGTCATTTCAGAGAAAATCACTTTCCTTTGAAAGTGCCTTAAGCTACTTACATGCATTCACAAAAAATTCACATCCGTTTCTCTGAAAGAGAAGCAGTCTTTTCCAACACTTCAATTCACTGTGCGAAGTGAATGGAGTGTTCCTTCACTTTCTAAATGCTGTCCTTTCAGAGAAAATCACTATCCTTTGAAAGTGCCTTAAGCTACTTACAAGCATTCAACAGAAATTCACATGCGTCTCTCTGAAAGAGAAGCAGTATGTTCCAACACTTCAATTCACTGTGCGAAGTGAATGGAGTGTTGCTTCACTTTCTAAATGCTGTCCTTTCAGAGAAAATCACTTTCCTTTGAAAGTGCCTTAAGCTACTTACATGCATTCACAAAAAACTCAAATCCGTTTCTCTGAAAGAGAAGCAGTCTGTTCCAACACTTCAATTCACTGTGCGAAGTGAATGGAGTGTTGCTTCACTTTCTAAATGCTGTCCTTTCAGAGAAAATCACTTTCCTTTGAAAGTGCCTTAAGCTACTTACATGCATTCGCAAAAAACTCACATCCGTTTCTCTGAAAGAGAAGCAGTCTGTTCCAACATTTCAATTCACTCTGCGAAGTGAATGGAGTGTTGCTTCAATTTCTAAATGCTGTCTTTTCAGAGAAAATCACTTTCCTTTGAAAGTGCCTTAAGCTACTTACAAGCATTCAACAGAAATTCACATGCATTTCTCTGAAAGGGAAGCAGTCTGTTCCAACACTTCAATTCACTGTGCGAAGTGAATGGAGTGTTGCTTCACTTTCTAAATGCTGTCCTTTCAGAGAAAATCACTTTCCTTTGAAGTTGCCTTAAGCTACTTATAAGCATTCAACAGAAATTCACATGCATTTCTCTGAAAGAGAAGCAGTCTGTTTCAACACTTCAATTCACCCTGCGAAGTGAATGGAGTGTTGCTTCACTTTCTAAATGCTGTCCTTTCAGAGAAAATCACTTTCCTTTGAAAGTGCCTTAAGCTACTTACATGCATTCACAAAAAACTCACATCCGTTTCTCTGAAAGAGAAGCAGTCTGTTCCAACACTTCAATTCACTGTGCGAAGTGAATGGAGTGTTGCTTCACTTTCTAAATGCAGTCATTTCAGAGAAAATCACTTTCCTTTGAAAGTGCCTTAAGCTACTTAAATGCATTCACAAAAAATTCACATCCGTTTCTCTGAAAGAGAAGCAGTCTGTTCCAACACTTCAATTCACTGTGCGAAGTGAATGGAGTGTTCCTTCACATTCTAAATGCTGTAGTTTCAGAGAAAATCACTTTCCTTTGAAAGTGCCTTAAGTTACTTACAAGCATTCAACAGAAATTCACATGCGTTTCTCTGAAAGAGAAGCAGTCTGTTCCAACACTTCAATTCACTTTGCGAAGTGAATGGAGTGTTGCTTCACTTTCTAAATGCTCTCCTTTTAGAGAAAATCACTTTCCTTTGAAAGTGCCTTAAGCTACTTACATGCATTCACAAAAAACTCAAATCCGTTTCTCTGAAAGAGAAGAAGTCTGTTCCAACACTTAATTCACTGTGCGAAGTGAATGGAGTGTTGCTTCACTTTCTAAATGCTGTCCTTTCAGAGAAAATCACTTTCCTTTGAAAGTGCCTTAAGCTACTTACATGCATTCACAAAAAACTCAAATCCGTTTCTCTGAAAGAGACGAAGTCTGTTCCAACACTTCAATTCACTGTGCGAAGTGAATGGAGTGTTGCTTCACTTTCTAAATGGAGTCATTTCAGAGAAAATCACTTTCCTTTGAAAGTGCCTTAAGCTACTTACAAGCATTCAACAGAAATTCACATGCGTCTCTCTGAAAGAGAAGCAGTCTGTTCCAACACTTCAATTCACTGTGCGAAGTGAATGGAGTGTTGCTTCACTTTCTAAATGCTGTCCTTTCAGAGAAAATCACTTTCCTTTGAAAGTGCCTTAAGCTACTTACATGCATTCACAAAAAATTCACATCCGTTTCTCTGAAAGAGAAGCAGTCTGTTCCAACACTTCAATTCACTGTGCGAAGTGAATGGAGTGTTCCTTCACTTTCTAAATGTTGTCCTTTCAGAGAAAATCACTTTCCTTTGAAAGTGCCTTAAGCTACTTACAAGCATTCAACAGAAATTCACATGTGTCTCTCTGAAAGAGAAGCAGTCTGTTCCAACACTTCAATTCACTGTGCGAAGTGAATGGAGTGTTGCTTCACTTTCTAAATGCTGTCCTTTCAGAGAAAATCACTTTCCTTTGAAAGTGCCTTAAGCTACTTACATGCATTCACAAAAAACTCAAATCCGTTTCTCTGAAAGAGAAGCAGTCTGTTCCAACACTTCAATTCACTGTGCGAAGTGAATGGAGTGTTGCTTCACTTTCTAAATGCTGTCCTTTCAGAGAAAATCACTTTCCTTTGAAGTTGCCTTAAGCTACTTATAAGCATTCAACAGAAATTCACATGCATTTCTCTGAAAGAGAAGCAGTCTGTTTCAACATTTCAATTCACCCTGCGAAGTGAATGGAGTGTTGCTTCACTTTCTAAATGCTGTCCTTTCAGAGAAAATCACTTTCCTTTGAAAGTGCCTTAAGCTACTTACATGCATTCACAAAAAACTCACATCCGTTTCTCTGAAAGAGAAGCAGTCTGTTCCAACACTTCAATTCACTGTGCGAAGTGAATGGAGTGTTGCTTCACTTTCTAAATGCAGTCATTTCAGAGAAAATCACTTTCCTTTGAAAGTGCCTTAAGCTACTTAAATGCATTCACAAAAAATTCACATCCGTTTCTCTGAAAGAGAAGCAGTCTGTTCCAACACTTCAATTCACTGTGCGAAGTGAATGGAGTGTTCCTTCACATTCTAAATGCTGTAGTTTCAGAGAAAATCACTTTCCTTTGAAAGTGCCTTAAGTTACTTACAAGCATTCAACAGAAATTCACATGCGTTTCTCTGAAAGAGAAGCAGTCTGTTCCAACACTTCAATTCACTTTGCGAAGTGAATGGAGTGTTGCTTCACTTTCTAAATGCTCTCCTTTTAGAGAAAATCACTTTCCTTTGAAAGTGCCTTAAGCTACTTACATGCATTCACAAAAAACTCAAATCCGTTTCTCTGAAAGAGAAGCAGTCTGTTCCAACACTTAATTCACTGTGCGAAGTGAATGGAGTGTTCCTTCACTTTCTAAATGTTGTCCTTTCAGAGAAAATCACTTTCCTTTGAAAGTGCCTTAAGCTACTTACAAGCATTCAACAGAAATTCACATGTGTCTCTCTGAAAGAGAAGCAGTCTGTTCCAACACTTCAATTCACTGTGCGAAGTGAATGGAGTGTTGCTTCACTTTCTAAATGCTGTCCTTTCAGAGAAAATCACTTTCCTTTGAAAGTGCCTTAAGCTACTTACATGCATTCACAAAAAACTCAAATCCGTTTCTCTGAAAGAGAAGCAGTCTGTTCCAACACTTCAATTCACTGTGCGAAGTGAATGGAGTGTTGCTTCACTTTCTAAATGCTGTCCTTTCAGAGAAAATCACTTTCCTTTGAAGTTGCCTTAAGCTACTTATAAGCATTCAACAGAAATTCACATGCATTTCTCTGAAAGAGAAGCAGTCTGTTTCAACATTTCAATTCACCCTGCGAAGTGAATGGAGTGTTGCTTCACTTTCTAAATGCTGTCCTTTCAGAGAAAATCACTTTCCTTTGAAAGTGCCTTAAGCTACTTACATGCATTCACAAAAAACTCACATCCGTTTCTCTGAAAGAGAAGCAGTCTGTTCCAACACTTCAATTCACTGTGCGAAGTGAATGGAGTGTTGCTTCACTTTCTAAATGCAGTCATTTCAGAGAAAATCACTTTCCTTTGAAAGTGCCTTAAGCTACTTAAATGCATTCACAAAAAATTCACATCCGTTTCTCTGAAAGAGAAGCAGTCTGTTCCAACACTTCAATTCACTGTGCGAAGTGAATGGAGTGTTCCTTCACATTCTAAATGCTGTAGTTTCAGAGAAAATCACTTTCCTTTGAAAGTGCCTTAAGTTACTTACAAGCATTCAACAGAAATTCACATGCGTTTCTCTGAAAGAGAAGCAGTCTGTTCCAACACTTCAATTCACTTTGCGAAGTGAATGGAGTGTTGCTTCACTTTCTAAATGCTCTCCTTTTAGAGAAAATCACTTTCCTTTGAAAGTGCCTTAAGCTACTTACATGCATTCACAAAAAACTCAAATCCGTTTCTCTGAAAGAGAAGAAGTCTGTTCCAACACTTAATTCACTGTGCGAAGTGAATGGAGTGTTGCTTCACTTTCTAAATGCTGTCCTTTCAGAGAAAATCACTTTCCTTTGAAAGTGCCTTAAGCTACTTACATGCATTCGCAAAAAACTCACATCCGTTTCTCTGAAAGAGAAGCAGTCTGTTCCAACATTTCAATTCACTGTGCGAAGTGAATGGAGTGTTGCTTCACTTTCTAAATGCTGTCCTTTCAGAGAAAATCACTTTCCTTTGAAAGTGCCTTAAGCTACTTACAAGCATTCAACAGAAATTCACATGCAATTCTCTGAAAGGGAAGCAGTCTGTTCCAACACTTCAATTCACTGTGCGAAGTGAATGGAGTGTTGCTTCACTTTCTAAATGCTGTCCTTTCAGCGAAAATCTCTTTCCTTTGAAATTGCCTTAAGATACTTACAAGCATTCAACAGAAATTCACATGCATTTCTCTGAAAGAGAAGCAGTCTGTTTCAACACTTCAATTCACCCTGCGAAGTGAATGGAGTGTTGCTTCACTTTCTAAATGCTGTCCTTTCAGAGAAAATCACTTTCCTTTGAAAGTGCCTTAATCTACTTACATGCATTCACAAAAAACTCACATCCGTTTCTCTGAAAGAGAAGCAATCTGTTCCAACATTTCAATTCACTGTGCGAAGTGAATGGAGTGTTGCTTCAATTTCTAAATGCTGTCCTTTCAGAGAAAATCACTTTCCTTTGAAAGTGCCTTAAGCTACTTACAAGCATTCAATAGAAATTCTCATGCATTTCTCTGAAAGAGAAGCAGTCTGTTCCAACAATTCAATTCACTGTGCGAAGTGAATGGAGTGTTGCTTCACTTTCTAAATGCTGTCCTTTCAGAGAAAATCACTTTCCTTTGAAAGTGCCTTAAGCTACTTACATGCATTCACAAAAAACTCAAATCCGTTTCTCTGAAAGAGAAGAAGTCAGTTCCAACACTTCAATTCACTGTGCGAAGTGAATGGAGTGTTGCTTCACTTTCTAAATGCAGTCATTTCAGAGAAAATCACTTTCCTTTGAAAGTGCCTTAAGCTACTTACAAGCATTCCACAGAAATTCACATGCGTTTCTCTGAAAGAGAAGCAGTCTGTTCCAACACTTCAATTCACTGTGCGAAGTGAATGGAGTGTTGTTTCACTTTCTAAATGCTGTCCTTTCAGAGAAAATCACTTTCCTTTGAAAGTGCCTTAAGCTGCTTACACACATTCACAGGAAACTCAAATGCGTTTCTATGAAAGAGAAGCTGTCTGTTCCAAAACTTCAATTCACTGTGCGAAGTGAATGGAGTGTTGCTTCACTTTCTAAATGCTGTCCTTTCAGAGAAAATCACTTTCCTTTGAATGTGCCTTAAGCTACTTACAAGCATTCAACAGAAATTCACATGTGTTTCACTGAAAGGGAAGCAGTCTGTTCCAACACTTCAATTCACTGTGCGTAGTGATTGGAGTGTTGCTTCACTTTCTAAATGCTGTCCTTTCAGAGAAAATCACTTTCCTTTGAAAGTGCCTTAAGATACTTACAAGCATTCAATAGAAATTCACATGCGTTTCTCTGAAAAAGAAGCAGTCTGTTCCAACACTTCAATTCAATGTGCGAAGTGAATGGAGTGTTGCTTCACTTTCTAAATGCTGTCCTTTCAGAGAAAATCACTTTCCTTTGAAAGTGCCTTAAGCTACTTACAGCATTCAACAGAAATTCACATACATTTCACTGAAAGAGAAGCAGTCTGTTCCAACACTTCAATTCACTGTGCGAAGTGAATGGAGTGTTGCTCCACTTTCTAAATGCTGTCCTTTCAGAGAAAATCACTTTCCTTTGAAAATGCCTTAAGCTACTTAAAAGCATTCACAAAAAACTCATATCTGTTTCCTGAAAGAGAAGTAGTCTGTTCCAACACTTCAATTCACTGTGCGAAGTGAATGGAGTGTTGCTTCACTTTCTAAATGCTGTCCTTTCGGAGAAAATCACTTTCCTTTGAAAGTGCCTTAAGCTACTTACAAGCATTCCACAGAAATTCACATGCGTTTCTCTGAAAGAGAAGAAGTCTGTTCCAACACTTCAATTCACTGTGCGAAGTGAATGGACTGTTGTTTCACTTTCTAAATGCTGTCCTTTCAGAGAAAATCACTTTCCTTTGAAAGTGCCTTAAGCTACTTACACACATTCACAGGAAACTCAAATGCGTTTCTATGAAAGAGAAGCTGTCTGTTCCAACACTTCAATTCACTGTGCGAAGTGAATGGAGTGTTGCTTCACTTTCTAAATGCTGTCCTTTCAGAGAAAATCACTTTCCTTTGAAAGTGCCTTAAGCTACTTACAAGCATTCAACAGAAATTCACATGCGTTTCACTGAAAGAGAAGCAGTCTGTTCCAACACTTCAATTCACTGTGCGAAGTGAATGGAGTGTTGCTTCACTTTCTAAATGCTGTCCTTTCAGAGAAAATCACTTTCCTTTGAAAGTGCCTTAAGCTATATAAACACATTCACAGGAAACTCAAATGCGTTTCTATGAAAGGGAAGCAGTCTGTTCCAACACTTCAATTCACTGTGCGTAGTGATTGGAGTGTTGCTTCACTTTCTAAATGCTGTCCTTTCAGAGAAAATCACTTTCCTTTGAAAATGCCTTAAGCTACTTAAAAGCATTCACAAAAAACTCATATCTGTTTCCTGAAAGAGAAGTAGTCTGTTCCAACACTTCAATTCACTGTGCGAAGTGAATGGAGTGTTGCTTCACTTTCTAAATGCTGTCCTTTCAGAGAAAATCACTTTCCTTTGAAAGTGCCTTAAGCTACGTACAAGCATTCACAAGAAACTCACATGCATTTTTCTGAAAGAGAAGTAGTCTGTTCCAACACTTCAATTCACTGTGCGAAATGAATGGAGTGTTGTTTCACTTTCTAAATGCTGTCCTTTCAGAGAAAATCACTTTCCTTTGAAAGTGCCTTAAGCTACTTACAAGCATTCCACAGAAATTCACATGCGTTTCTCTGAAAGAGAAGCAGTCTGTTCCAACACTTCAATTCACTGTGCGAAGTGAATGGAGTGTTGTTTCACTTTCTAAATGCTGTCCTTTCAGAGAAAATCACTTTCCTTTGAAAGTGCCTTAAGCTGCTTACACACATTCACAGGAAACTCAAATGCGTTTCTATGAAAGAGAAGCTGTCTGTTCCAACACTTCAATTCACTGTGCGAAGTGAATGGAGTGTTGCTTCACTTTCTAAATGCTGTCCTTTCAGAGAAAATCACTTTCCTTTGAAAGTGCCTTAAGCTACTTACAAGCATTCAATAGAAATTCACATGCGTTTCTCTGAAAGAGAAGCAGTCTGTTCCAACACTTCAATTCACTGTGCGAAGTGAATGGAGTGTTGCTTCACTTTCTAAATGCTGTCCTTTCAGAGAAAATCACTTTCCTTTGAAAGTGCCTTAAGCTACTTACAAGCATTCACAAAAAACTCATATCTGTTTCTCTGAAAGAGAAATGGTCTGTTCCAACACTTCAATTCACTGTGCGAAGTGAATGGAGAGTTGTTTCACTTTCTAAATGCTGTCCTTTCATAGAAAATCACTTTCCTTTGAAAGTGCCTTAAGCTACTTACAAGCATTCCACAGAAATTCACATGCGTTTCTCTGAAAGAGAAGCAGTCTGTTCCAACACTTCAATTCACTGTGCGAAGTGAATGGAGTGTTGTTTCACTTTCTAAATGCTGTCCTTTCAGAGAAAATCACTTTGCCTTGAAAGTGCCTTAAGCTACTTACACACATTCACAGGAAACTCAAATGGGTTTCTATGAAAGAGAAGCTGTCTGTTCCAACACTTCAATTCACTGTGCGAAGTGAATGGAGTGTTGCTTCACTTTCTAAATGCTGTCCTTTCAGAGAAAATCACTTTCCTTTGAAAGTGCCTTAAGCTACTTACAAGCATTCAACAGAAATTCACATGTGTTTCACTGAAAGAGAAGCAGTCTGTTCCAACACTTCAATTCACTGTGCGAAGTGAATGGAGTGTTGCTTCACTTTCTAAATGCTGTCCTTTCAGAGATAATCACTTTCCTTTGAAAGTGCCTTAAGCTACTTACAAGCATTCCACAGAAATTCACATGCGTTTCTCTGAAAGAGAAGCAGTCTGTTCCAACACTTCAATTCACTGTGCGAAGTGAATGGAGTGTTGTTTCACTTTCTAAATGCTGTCCTTTCAGAGAAAATCACTTTCCTTTGAAAGTGCCTTAAGCTGCTTACACACATTCACAGGAAACTCAAATGCGTTTCTATGAAAGAGAAGCTGTCTGTTCCAACACTTCAATTCACTGTGCGAAGTGAATGGAGTGTTGCTTCACTTTCTAAATGCTGTCCTTTCAGAGAAAATCGCTTTCCTTTGAAAGTGCCTTAAGCTACTTACAAGCATTCAACAGAAATTCACATGCGTTTCACTGAAAGAGAAGCAGTCTGTTCCAACACTTCAATTCACTGTGCGAAGTGAATGGAGTGTTGCTTCACTTTCTAAATGCTGTCCTTTCAGAGAAAATCACTTTCCTTTGAAAGTGCCTTAAGCTACTTACAGCATTCAAGAGAAATTCACATGCATTTCACTGAAAGAGAAGCAGTCTGTTCCAACACTTCAATTCACTGTGCGAAGTGAATGGAGTGTTGCTCCACTTTCTAAATGCTGTCCTTTCAGAGAAAATCACTTTCCTTTGAAAATGCCTTAAGCTACTTAAAAGCATTCACAAAAAACTCATATCTGTTTCCTGAAAGAGAAGTAGTCTGTTCCAACACTTCAATTCACTGTGCGAAGTGAATGGAGTGTTGCTTCACTTTCTAAATGCTGTCCTTTCAGGGAAAATCACTTTCCTTTGAAAGTGCCTTAAGCTACTTACACACATTCACAGGAAACTCAAATGCGTTTCTATGAAAGAGAAGCTGTCTGTTCCAACCCTTCAATTCACTGTGCGAAGTGAATGGAGTGTTGCTTCACTTTCTAAATGCTGTCCTTTCAGAGAAAATCACTTTCCTTTGAAAGTGCCTTAAGGTACTTACAAGCATTCAACAGAAATTCACATGCGTTTCACTGAAAGAGAAGCAGTCTGTTCCAACACTTCAATTCACTGTGCGAAGTGAATGGAGTGTTGCTTCACTTTCTAAATGCTGTCCTTTCAGGGAAAATCACTTTGCATTGAAAGTGCCTTAAGCTACTTACACACATTCACAGGAAACTCAAATGCGTTTCTATGAAAGAGAAGCTGTCTGTTCCAACCCTTCAATTCACTGTGCGAAGTGAATGGAGTGTTGCTTCACTTTCTAAATGCTGTCCTTTCAGAGAAAATCACTTTCCTTTGAATGTGCCTTAAGCTACTTACAAGCATTCACCAGAAATTCACATGTGTTTCACTGAAAGAGAAGCAGTCTGTTCCAACACTTCAATTCACTGTGCGAAGTGAATGGAGTGTTGCTTCACTTTCTAAATGCTGTCCTTTCAGAGAAAATCACTTTGCATTGAAAGTGCCTTAAGCTACTTACACACATTCACAGGAAACTCAAATGCGTTTCTATGAAAGAGAAGCTGTCTGTTCCAACACTTCAATTCACTGTGCGAAGTGAATGGAGTGTTGCTTCACTTTCTAAATGCTGTCCTTTCAGAGAAAATCACTTTCCTTTGAAAGTGCCTTAAGCTACTTACAAGCATTCAATAGAAATTCACATGCGTTTCTCTGAAAGAGAAGCAGTCTGTTCCAACACTTCAATTCACTGTGCGAAGTGAATGGAGTGTTGCTTCACTTTCTAAATGCTGTCCTTTCAGAGAAAATCACTTTCCTTTGAAAGTGCCTTAAGCTACTTACAAGCATTCACAAAAAACTCATATCTGTTTCTCTGAAAGAGAAATGGTCTGTTCCAACACTTCAATTCACTGTGCGAAGTGAATGGAGAGTTGTTTCACTTTCTAAATGCTGTCCTTTCATAGAAAATCACTTTCCTTTGAAAGTGCCTTAAGCTACTTACAAGCATTCCACAGAAATTCACATGCGTTTCTCTGAAAGAGAAGCAGTCTGTTCCAACACTTCAATTCACTGTGCGAAGTGAATGGAGTGTTGTTTCACTTTCTAAATGCTGTCCTTTCAGAGAAAATCACTTTGCCTTGAAAGTGCCTTAAGCTACTTACACACATTCACAGGAAACTCAAATGGGTTTCTATGAAAGAGAAGCTGTCTGTTCCAACACTTCAATTCACTGTGCGAAGTGAATGGAGTGTTGCTTCACTTTCTAAATGCTGTCCTTTCAGAGAAAATCACTTTCCTTTGAAAGTGCCTTAAGCTACTTACAAGCATTCAACAGAAATTCACATGTGTTTCACTGAAAGAGAAGCAGTCTGTTCCAACACTTCAATTCACTGTGCGAAGTGAATGGAGTGTTGCTTCACTTTCTAAATGCTGTCCTTTCAGAGATAATCACTTTCCTTTGAAAGTGCCTTAAGCTACTTACAAGCATTCCACAGAAATTCACATGCGTTTCTCTGAAAGAGAAGCAGTCTGTTCCAACACTTCAATTCACTGTGCGAAGTGAATGGAGTGTTGTTTCACTTTCTAAATGCTGTCCTTTCAGAGAAAATCACTTTCCTTTGAAAGTGCCTTAAGCTGCTTACACACATTCACAGGAAACTCAAATGCGTTTCTATGAAAGAGAAGCTGTCTGTTCCAACACTTCAATTCACTGTGCGAAGTGAATGGAGTGTTGCTTCACTTTCTAAATGCTGTCCTTTCAGAGAAAATCGCTTTCCTTTGAAAGTGCCTTAAGCTACTTACAAGCATTCAACAGAAATTCACATGCGTTTCACTGAAAGAGAAGCAGTCTGTTCCAACACTTCAATTCACTGTGCGAAGTGAATGGAGTGTTGCTTCACTTTCTAAATGCTGTCCTTTCAGAGAAAATCACTTTCCTTTGAAAGTGCCTTAAGCTACTTACAGCATTCAAGAGAAATTCACATGCATTTCACTGAAAGAGAAGCAGTCTGTTCCAACACTTCAATTCACTGTGCGAAGTGAATGGAGTGTTGCTCCACTTTCTAAATGCTGTCCTTTCAGAGAAAATCACTTTCCTTTGAAAATGCCTTAAGCTACTTAAAAGCATTCACAAAAAACTCATATCTGTTTCCTGAAAGAGAAGTAGTCTGTTCCAACACTTCAATTCACTGTGCGAAGTGAATGGAGTGTTGCTTCACTTTCTAAATGCTGTCCTTTCAGGGAAAATCACTTTCCTTTGAAAGTGCCTTAAGCTACTTACACACATTCACAGGAAACTCAAATGCGTTTCTATGAAAGAGAAGCTGTCTGTTCCAACCCTTCAATTCACTGTGCGAAGTGAATGGAGTGTTGCTTCACTTTCTAAATGCTGTCCTTTCAGAGAAAATCACTTTCCTTTGAAAGTGCCTTAAGGTACTTACAAGCATTCAACAGAAATTCACATGCGTTTCACTGAAAGAGAAGCAGTCTGTTCCAACACTTCAATTCACTGTGCGAAGTGAATGGAGTGTTGCTTCACTTTCTAAATGCTGTCCTTTCAGGGAAAATCACTTTGCATTGAAAGTGCCTTAAGCTACTTACACACATTCACAGGAAACTCAAATGCGTTTCTATGAAAGAGAAGCTGTCTGTTCCAACCCTTCAATTCACTGTGCGAAGTGAATGGAGTGTTGCTTCACTTTCTAAATGCTGTCCTTTCAGAGAAAATCACTTTCCTTTGAATGTGCCTTAAGCTACTTACAAGCATTCACCAGAAATTCACATGTGTTTCACTGAAAGAGAAGCAGTCTGTTCCAACACTTCAATTCACTGTGCGAAGTGAATGGAGTGTTGCTTCACTTTCTAAATGCTGTCCTTTCAGAGAAAATCACTTTGCATTGAAAGTGCCTTAAGCTACTTACACACATTCACAGGAAACTCAAATGCGTTTCTATGAAAGAGAAGCTGTCTGTTCCAACACTTCAATTCACTGTGCGAAGTGAATGGAGTGTTGCTTCACTTTCTAAATGCTGTCCTTTCAGAGAAAATCGCTTTCCTTTGAAAGTGCCTTAAGCTACTAAAAAGCATTCAACAGAAATTCACATGCGTTTCACTGAAAGAGAAGCAGTCTGTTCCAACACTTCAATTCACTGTGCGAAGTGAATGGAGTGTTGCTTCACTTTCTAAATGCTGTCCTTTCAGAGAAAATCACTTTCCTTTGAAAGTGCCTTAAGCTACTTCCACACATTCACAGGAAACTCAAATGCGTTTATATGAAAGAGAAGCTGTCTGTTCCAACACTTCAATTCACTGTGCGAAGTGAATGGAGTGTTACTTCACTTTCTAAATGCTGTCCTTTCAGAGAAAATCACTTTCCTTTGAAAGTGCCTTAAGCTACTTACAAGCATTCAACAGAAATTCACATATGTTTCACTGAAAGAGAAGCAGTCTGTTCCAACACTTCAATTCACTGTGCGAAGTGAATGGAGTGTTGCTTCACTTTCTTAATGCTGTCCTTTCAGAGAAAATCACTTTCCTTTGAAAGTGCCTTAAGCTACTTACAAGCATTCACAAGAAACTCACATGCGTTTCACTGAAAGAGAAGCAGTCTGTTCCAACACTTCAATTCACTGTGCGAAGTGAATGGAGTGTTGCTTCACTTTCTAAATGCTGTCCTTTCAGAGAAAATCACTTTCCTTTGAAAGTGCCTTAAGCTACTTACACACATTACCAGGAAACACAAATGCGTTTCTATGAAAGAGAAGCTGTCTGTTCCAACACTTCAATTCACTGTGCGAAGTGAATGGAGTGTTGCTTCACTTTCTAAATGCTGTCCTTTCAGAGAAAATCACTTTCCTTTGAATGTGCCTTAAGCTACTTACAAGCATTCAACAGTAATTCACATGTGTTTCTCTGAAAGAGAAGCAGTCTGTTCCAACACTTCAATTCACTGTGCGAAGTGAATGGAGTGTTGCTTCACTTTCTAAATGCTGTCCTTTCAGAGAAAATCACTTTCCTTTGAAAGTGCCTTAAGCTACTTACAAGCATTCACAAAAAACTCATATCTGTTTCTCTGAAAGAGAAATGGTCTGTTCCAACACTTCAATTCACTGTGCGAAGTGAATGGAGAGTTGTTTCACTTTCTAAATGCTGTCCTTTCAGAGAAAATCACTTTCCTTTGAAAGTGCCTTAAGCTACTTACAAGCATTCCACAGAAATTCACATGCGTTTCTCTGAAAGAGAAGCAGTCTGTTCCAACACTTCAATTCACTGTGCGAAGTGAATGGAGTGTTGCTTCACTTTCTAAATGCTGTCCTTTCAGAGAAAATCACTTTGCATTGAAAGTGCCTTAAGCTACTTACACACATTCACAGGAAACTGAAATGCGTTTCTATGAAAGAGAAGCTGTCTGTTCCAACACTTCAATTCACTGTGCGAAGTGAATGGAGTGTTGCTTCACTTTCTAAATTCTGTCCTTTCAGAGAAAATCACTTTCCTTTGAAAGTGCCTTAAGCTACTTACAAGCATTCAACAGAAATTCACATGTGTTTCACTGAAAGAGAAGCAGTCTGTTCCAACCCTTCAATTCACTGTGCGAAGTGAATGGAGTGTTGCTTCACTTTCTAAATGCTGTCCTTTCAGAGAAAATCACTTTCCTTTGAATGTGCCTTAAGCTACTTACAAGCATTCACCAGAAATTCACATGTGTTTCACTGAAAGAGAAGCAGTCTGTTCCAACACTTCAATTCACTGTGCGAAGTGAATGGAGTGTTGCTTCACTTTCTAAATGCTGTCCTTTCAGAGAAAATCACTTTGCATTGAAAGTGCCTTAAGCTACTTACACACATTCACAGGAAACTCAAATGCGTTTCTATGAAAGAGAAGCTGTCTGTTCCAACACTTCAATTCACTGTGCGAAGTGAATGGAGTGTTGCTTCACTTTCTAAATGCTGTCCTTTCAGAGAAAATCGCTTTCCTTTGAAAGTGCCTTAAGCTACTAAAAAGCATTCAACAGAAATTCACATGCGTTTCACTGAAAGAGAAGCAGTCTGTTCCAACACTTCAATTCACTGTGCGAAGTGAATGGAGTGTTGCTTCACTTTCTAAATGCTGTCCTTTCAGAGAAAATCACTTTCCTTTGAAAGTGCCTTAAGCTACTTCCACACATTCACAGGAAACTCAAATGCGTTTATATGAAAGAGAAGCTGTCTGTTCCAACACTTCAATTCACTGTGCGAAGTGAATGGAGTGTTACTTCACTTTCTAAATGCTGTCCTTTCAGAGAAAATCACTTTCCTTTGAAAGTGCCTTAAGCTACTTACAAGCATTCAACAGAAATTCACATATGTTTCACTGAAAGAGAAGCAGTCTGTTCCAACACTTCAATTCACTGTGCGAAGTGAATGGAGTGTTGCTTCACTTTCTAAATGCTGTCCTTTCAGAGAAAATCACTTTCCTTTGAAAGTGCCTTAAGCTACTTACAAGCATTCACAAAAAACTCATATCTGTTTCTCTGAAAGAGAAATGGTCTGTTCCAACACTTCAATTCACTGTGCGAAGTGAATGGAGAGTTGTTTCACTTTCTAAATGCTGTCCTTTCAGAGAAAATCACTTTCCTTTGAAAGTGCCTTAAGCTACTTACAAGCATTCCACAGAAATTCACATGCGTTTCTCTGAAAGAGAAGCAGTCTGTTCCAACACTTCAATTCACTGTGCGAAGTGAATGGAGTGTTGCTTCACTTTCTAAATGCTGTCCTTTCAGAGAAAATCACTTTGCATTGAAAGTGCCTTAAGCTACTTACACACATTCACAGGAAACTGAAATGCGTTTCTATGAAAGAGAAGCTGTCTGTTCCAACACTTCAATTCACTGTGCGAAGTGAATGGAGTGTTGCTTCACTTTCTAAATTCTGTCCTTTCAGAGAAAATCACTTTCCTTTGAAAGTGCCTTAAGCTACTTACAAGCATTCAACAGAAATTCACATGTGTTTCACTGAAAGAGAAGCAGTCTGTTCCAACCCTTCAATTCACTGTGCGAAGTGAATGGAGTGTTGCTTCACTTTCTAAATGCTGTCCTTTCAGAGAAAATCACTTTCCTTTGAATGTGCCTTAAGCTACTTACAAGCATTCACCAGAAATTCACATGTGTTTCACTGAAAGAGAAGCAGTCTGTTCCAACACTTCAATTCACTGTGCGAAGTGAATGGAGTGTTGCTTCACTTTCTAAATGCTGTCCTTTCAGAGAAAATCACTTTGCATTGAAAGTGCCTTAAGCTACTTACACACATTCACAGGAAACTCAAATGCGTTTCTATGAAAGAGAAGCTGTCTGTTCCAACACTTCAATTCACTGTGCGAAGTGAATGGAGTGTTGCTTCACTTTCTAAATGCTGTCCTTTCAGAGAAAATCGCTTTCCTTTGAAAGTGCCTTAAGCTACTAAAAAGCATTCAACAGAAATTCACATGCGTTTCACTGAAAGAGAAGCAGTCTGTTCCAACACTTCAATTCACTGTGCGAAGTGAATGGAGTGTTGCTTCACTTTCTAAATGCTGTCCTTTCAGAGAAAATCACTTTCCTTTGAAAGTGCCTTAAGCTACTTCCACACATTCACAGGAAACTCAAATGCGTTTATATGAAAGAGAAGCTGTCTGTTCCAACACTTCAATTCACTGTGCGAAGTGAATGGAGTGTTACTTCACTTTCTAAATGCTGTCCTTTCAGAGAAAATCACTTTCCTTTGAAAGTGCCTTAAGCTACTTACAAGCATTCAACAGAAATTCACATATGTTTCACTGAAAGAGAAGCAGTCTGTTCCAACACTTCAATTCACTGTGCGAAGTGAATGGAGTGTTGCTTCACTTTCTTAATGCTGTCCTTTCAGAGAAAATCACTTTCCTTTGAAAGTGCCTTAAGCTACTTACAAGCATTCACAAGAAACTCACATGCGTTTCACTGAAAGAGAAGCAGTCTGTTCCAACACTTCAATTCACTGTGCGAAGTGAATGGAGTGTTGCTTCACTTTCTAAATGCTGTCCTTTCAGAGAAAATCACTTTCCTTTGAAAGTGCCTTAAGCTACTTACACACATTCCCAGGAAACTCAAATGCGTTTCACTGAAAGAGAAGCAGTCTGTTCCAACACTTCAATTCACTGTGCGAAGTGAATGGAGTGTTGCTTCACTTTCTAAATGCTGTCCTTTCAGAGAAAATCACTTTCCTTTGAATGTGCCTTAAGCTACTTACAAGCATTCAACAGTAATTCACATGTGTTTCTCTGAAAGAGAAGCAGTCTGTTCCAACACTTCAATTCACTGTGCGAAGTGAATGGAGTGTTGCTTCACTTTCTAAATGCTGTCCTTTCAGAGAAAATCACTTTCCTTTGAAAGTGCCTTAAGCTACTTACAAGCATTCACAAAAAACTCATATCTGTTTCTCTGAAAGAGAAATGGTCTGTTCCAACACTTCAATTCACTGTGCGAAGTGAATGGAGAGTTGTTTCACTTTCTAAATGCTGTCCTTTCAGAGAAAATCACTTTCCTTTGAAAGTGCCTTAAGCTACTTACAAGCATTCCACAGAAATTCACATGCGTTTCTCTGAAAGAGAAGCAGTCTGTTCCAACACTTCAATTCACTGTGCGAAGTGAATGGAGTGTTGCTTCACTTTCTAAATGCTGTCCTTTCAGAGAAAATCACTTTGCATTGAAAGTGCCTTAAGCTACTTACACACATTCACAGGAAACTGAAATGCGTTTCTATGAAAGAGAAGCTGTCTGTTCCAACACTTCAATTCACTGTGCGAAGTGAATGGAGTGTTGCTTCACTTTCTAAATTCTGTCCTTTCAGAGAAAATCACTTTCCTTTGAAAGTGCCTTAAGCTACTTACAAGCATTCAACAGAAATTCACATGTGTTTCACTGAAAGAGAAGCAGTCTGTTCCAACACTTCAATTCACTGTGCGAAGTGAATGGAGTGTTGCTTCACTTTCTAAATGCTGTCCTTTCAGAGAAAATCACTTTCCTTTGAAAGTGCCTTAAGCTACTTACAAGCATTCCACAGAAATTCACATGCGTTTCTCTGAAAGAGAAGCAGTCTGTTCCAACACTTCAATTCACTGTGCGAAGTGAATGGAGTGTTGTTTCACTTTCTAAATGCTGTCCTTTCAGAGAAAATCACTTTCCTTTGAAAGTGCCTTAAGCTGCTTACACACATTCACAGGAAACTCAAATGCGTTTCTATGAAAGAGAAGCTGTCTGTTCCAACACTTCAATTCACTGTGCGAAGTGAATGGATTGTTGCTTCACTTTCTAAATGCTGTCCTTTCAGAGAAAATCGCTTTCCTTTGAAAGTGCCTTAAGCTACTTACAAGCATTCAACAGAAATTCACATGCGTTTCACTGAAAGAGAAGCAGTCTGTTCCAACACTTCAATTCACTGTGCGAAGTGAATGGAGTGTTGCTTCACTTTCTAAATGCTGTCCTTTCAGAGAAAATCACTTTCCTTTGAAAGTGCCTTAAGCTACTTACACACATTCACAGGAAACTCAAATGCGTTTCTATGAAAGAGAAGCTGTCTGTTCCAACACTTCAATTCACTGTGCGAAGTGAATGGAGTGTTGCTTCACTTTCTAAATGCTGTCCTTTCAGAGAAAATCACTTTCCTTTGAAAGTGCCTTAAGCTACTTACACACATTCCCAGGAAACTCAAATGCGTTTCTATGAAAGAGAAGCTGTCTGTTCCAACACTTCAATTCACTGTGCGAAGTGAATGGAGTGTTGCTTCACTTTCTAAATGCTGTCCTTTCAGAGAAAATCACTTTCCTTTGAATGTGCCTTAAGCTACTTACAAGCATTCAACAGTAATTCACATGTGTTTCTCTGAAAGAGAAGCAGTCTGTTCCAACACTTCAATTCACTGTGCGAAGTGAATG
The DNA here is from genome assembly GCF_982192425.1 of Myodes glareolus. Taxonomy (NCBI): domain Eukaryota; kingdom Metazoa; phylum Chordata; class Mammalia; order Rodentia; family Cricetidae; genus Myodes; species Myodes glareolus. Next base: position 64,242,202 of record NC_142045.1, read on the forward strand.
GAGTGTTGCTTCACTTTCTAAATGCTGTCCTTTCAGAGAAAATCACTTTCCTTTGAAAGTGCCTTAAGCTACTTACACACATTCACAGGAAACTCAAATGCGTTTCTTTGAAAGAGAAGCTGTCTGTTCCAACACTTCAATTCACTGTGCGAAGTGAATGGAGTGTTACTTCACTTTCTAAATGCTGTCCTTTCAGAGAAAATCACTTTCCTTTGAAAGTGCCTTAAGCTACTTACAAGCATTCAACAGAAATTCACATGTGTTTCACTGAAAGAGAAGCAGTCTGTTCCAACACTTCAATTCAATGTGCGAAGAGAATGGAGTGTTGCTTCACTTTCTAAATGCTGTCCTTTCAGAGAAAATCACTTTCCTTTGAAAGTTCCTTAATCTACTTACAAGCATTCACAAGAAACTCACATGCGTTTCACTGAAAGAGAAGCAGTCTGTTCCAACACTTCAATTCACTGTGCGAAGTGAATGGAGTGTTGCTTCACTTTCTAAATGCTGTCCTTTCAGAGAAAATCACTTTCCTTTGAAAGTGCCTTAAGCTACTTACACACATTCACAGGAAACTCAAATGCGTTTCTATGAAAGAGAAGCTGTCTGTTCCAACACTTCAATTCACTGTGCGAAGTGAATGGAGTGTTGCTTCACTTTCTAAATGCTGTCCTTTCAGAGAAAATCACTTTCCTTTGAATGTGCCTTAAGCTACTTACAAGCATTCAACAGAAATTCACATGTGTTTCTCTGAAAGAGAAGCAGTCTGTTCCAACACTTCAATTCACTGTGCGAAGTGAATGGAGTGTTGCTTCACTTTCTAAATGCTGTCCTTTCAGAGAAAATCACTTTCCTTTGAAAGTGCCTTAAGCTACTTACAAGCATTCACAAAAAACTCATATCTGTTTCTCTGAAAGAGAAATGGTCTGTTCCAACACTTCAATTCACTGTGCGAAGTGAATGGAGAGTTGTTTCACTTTCTAAATGCTGTCCTTTCAGAGAAAATCACTTTCCTTTGAAAGTGCCTTAAGCTACTTACAAGCATTCCACAGAAATTCACATGCGTTTCTCTGAAAGAGAAGACGTCTGTTCCAACACTTCAATTCACTGTGCGAAGTGAATGGAGTGTTGCTTCACTTTCTAAATGCTGTCCTTTCAGAGAAAATCACTTTGCATTGAAAGTGCCTTAAGCTACTTACACACATTCACAGGAAACTGAAATGCGTTTCTATGAAAGAGAAGCTGTCTGTTCCAACACTTCAATTCACTGTGCGAAGTGAATGGAGTGTTGCTTCACTTTCTAAATTCTGTCCTTTCAGAGAAAATCACTTTCCTTTGAAAGTGCCTTAAGCTACTTACAAGCATTCAACAGAAATTCACATGTGTTTCACTGAAAGAGAAGCAGTCTGTTCCAACACTTCAATTCACTGTGCGAAGTGAATGGAGTGTTGCTTCACTTTCTAAATACTGTCCTTTCAGAGAAAATCACTTTCCTTTGAAAGTGCCTTAAGCTACTTACAAGCATTCCACAGAAATTCACGTGCGTTTCTCTGAAAGAGAAGCAGTCTGTTCCAACACTTCAATTCACTGTGCGAAGTGAATGGAGTGTTGTTTCACTTTCTAAATGCTGTCCTTTCAGAGAAAATCACTTTCCTTTGAAAGTGCCTTAAGCTACTTACACACATTCACAGGAAACTCAAATGCGTTTCTATGAAAGAGAAGCTGTCTGTTCCAACACTTCAATTCACTGTGCGAAGTGAATGGAGTGTTGCTTCACTTTCTAAATGCTGTAGTTTCAGAGAAAATCGCTTTCCTTTGAAAGTGCCTTAAGCTACTTACAAGCATTCAACAGAAATTCACATGCGTTTCACTGAAAGAGAAGCAGTCTGTTCCAACACTTCAATTCACTGTGCGAAGTGAATGGAGTGTTGCTTCACTTTCTAAATGCTGTCCTTTCAGAGAAAATCACTTTCCTTTGAAAGTGCCTTAAGCTACTTACACACATTCACAGGAAAATCAAATGCGTTTCTATGAAAGAGAAGCTGTCTGTTCCAACACTTCAATTCACTGTGCGAAGTGAATGGAGTGTTACTTCACTTTCTAAATGCTGTCCTTTCAGAGAAAATCACTTTCCTTTGAAAGTGCCTTAAGCTACTTACAAGCATTCAACAGAAATTCACATGTGTTTCACTGAAAGAGAAGCAGTCTGTTCCAACACTTCAATTCACTGTGCGAAGAGAATGGAGTGTTGCTTCACTTTCTAAATGCTGTCATTTCAGAGAAAATCACTTTCCTTTGAAAGTGCCTTAAGCTACTTACAAACATTCACAAGAAACTCACATGCGTTTCACTGAAAGAGAAGCAGTCTGTTCCAACACTTCAATTCACTGTGCGAAGTGAATGGAGTGTTGCTTCACTTTCTAAATGCTGTCCTTTCAGAGAAAATCACTTCCCTTTGAAAGTGCCTTAAGCTACTTACACACATTCACAGGAAACTCAAATGCGTTTCTATGAAAGAGAAGCTGTCTGTTCCAACACTTCAATTCACTGTGCGAAGTGAATGGAGTGTTGCTTCACTTTCTAAATGCTGTCCTTTCAGAGAAAATCACTTTCCTTTGAATGTGCCTTAAGCTACTTACAAGCATTCAACAGAAATTCACATGTGTTTCTCTGAAAGAGAAGCACTCTGTTCCAACACTTCAATTCACTGTGCGAAGTGAATGGAGTGTTGCTTCACTTTCTAAATGCTGTCCTTTCAGAGAAAATCACTTTCCTTTGAAAGTGCCTTAAGCTACTTACAAGCATTCACAAAAAACTCATATCTGTTTCTCTGAAAGAGAAATGGTCTGTTCCAACACTTCAATTCACTGTGCGAAGTGAATGGAGAGTTGTTTCACTTTCTAAATGCTGTCCTTTCAGAGAAAATCACTTTCCTTTGAAAGTGCCTTAAGCTACTTACAAGCATTCCACAGAAATTCACATGCGTTTCTCTGAAAGAGAAGACGTCTGTTCCAACACTTCAATTCACTGTGCGAAGTGAATGGAGTGTTGCTTCACTTTCTAAATGCTGTCCTTTCAGAGAAAATCACTTTGCATTGAAAGTGCCTTAAGCTACTTACACACATTCACAGGAAACTCAAATGCGTTTCTATGAAAGAGAAGCTGTCTGTTCCAACACTTCAATTCACTGTGCGAAGTGAATGGAGTGTTGCTTCACTTTCTAAATGCTGTCCTTTCAGAGAAAATCACTTTCCTTTGAAAGTGCCTTAAGCTACTTACAAGCATTCACAAAAAACTCATATCTGTTTCTCTGAAAGGGAAATGGTCTGTTCCAACACTTCAATTCACTGTGCGAAGTGAATGGAGAGTTGTTTCACTTTCTAAATGCTGTCCTCTCAGAGAAAATCACTTTCCTTTGAAAGTGCCTTAAGCTACTTACAAGCATTCACAAGAAACTCACATGCGTTTCACTGAAAGAGAAGCAGTCTGTTCCAACACTTCAATTCACTGTGCGAAGTGAATGGAGTGTTGCTTCACTTTCTAAATGCTGTCCTTTCAGAGAAAATCACTTTCCTTTGAAAGTGCCTTAAGCTACTTACACACATTCACAGGAAACTCAAATGCGTTTCTATGAAAGAGAAGCTGTCTGTTCCAACACTTCAATTCACTGTGCGAAGTGAATGGAGTGTTGCTTCACTTTCTAAATGCTGTCCTTTCAGAGAAAATCACTTTCCTTTGAATGTGCCTTAATCTACTTACAAGCATTCAACAGAAATTCACATGTGTTTCACTGAAAGAGAAGCAGTCTGTTCCAACACTTCAATTCACTGTGCGTAGTGATTGGAGTGTTGCTTCACTTTCTAAATGCTGTCCTTTCAGAGAAAATCACTTTCCTTTGAAAGTGCCTTAAGCTACTTACAAGCAATCAATAGAAATTCACATGCGTTTCTCTGAAAGAGAAGCAGTCTGTTCCAACACTTCAATTCACTGTGCGAAGTGAATGGAGTGTTGCTTCACTTTCTAAATCCTGTCCTTTCAGAGAAAATCACTTTCTTTTGAAAGTGCCTTAAGCTACTTACAGCATTCAACAGAAATTCACATGCATTTCACTGAAAGAGAAGCAGTCTGTTCCAACACTTCATTTCACTGTGCGAAGTGAATGGAGTGTTGCTCCACTTTCTAAATGCTCTCCTCTCAGAGAAAATCACTTTCCTTTGAAAATGCCTTAAGCTACTTAAAAGCATTCACAAAAAACTCATATCTGTTTCCTGAAAGAGAAGTAGTCTGTTCCAACACTTCAATTCACTGTGCGAAGTGAATGGAGTGTTGCTTCACTTTCTAAATGCTGTCCTTTCAGAGAAAATCACTTTCCTTTGAAAGTGCCTTAAGCTACTTACACACATTCACAGGAAACTCAAATGCGTTTCTATGAAAGAGAAGCTGTCTGTTCCAACACTTCAATTCACTGTGCGAAGTGAATGGAGTGTTGCTTCACTTTCTAAATGCTGTCCTTTCAGAGAAAATCACTTTCCTTTGAAAGTGCCTTAAGGTACTTACAAGCATTCAACAGAAATTCACATGCGTTTCACTGAAAGAGAAGCAGTCTGTTCCAACACTTCAATTCACTGTGCGAAGTGAATGGAGTGTTGCTTCACTTTCTAAATGCTGTCCTTTCAGAGAAAATCACTTTCCTTTGAAAGTGCCTTAAGCTATGTACAAGCATTCACAAGAAACTCACATGCATTTTTCTGAAAGAGAAGTAGTCTGTTCCAACACTTCAATTTACTGTGCGAAATGAATGGAGTGTTGTTTCACTTTCTAAATGCTGTCCTTTCAGAGAAAATCACTTTCCTTTGAAAGTGCCTTAAGCTACTTACAAGCATTCCACAGAAATTCACATGCGTTTCTCTGAAAGAGAAGCAGTCTGTTCCAACACTTCAATTCACTGTGCGAAGTGAATGGAGTGTTGTTTCACTTTCTAAATGCTGTCCTTTCAGAGAAAATCACTTTCCTTTGAAAGTGCCTTAAGCTGCTTACACACATTCACAGGAAACTCAAATGCGTTTCTATGAAAGAGAAGCTTTCTGTTCCAACACTTCAATTCACTGTGCGAAGTGAATGGAGTGTTGCTTCACTTTCTAAATGCTGTCCTTTCAGAGAAAATCGCTTTCCTTTGAAAGTGCCTTAAGCTACTTACAAGCATTCAACAGAAATTCACATGTGTTTCACTGAAAGAGAAGCAGTCTGTTCCAACACTTCAATTCACTGTGCGAAGTGAATGGAGTGTTGCTTCACTTTCTAAATGCTGTCCTTTCAGAGAAAATCACTTTCCTTTGAAAGTGCCTTAAGCTACTTACAAGCATTCACAAGAAACTCACATGCGTTTCACTGAAAGAGAAGCAGTCTGTTCCAACACTTCAATTCACTGTGCGAAGTGAATGGAGTGTTGCTTCACTTTCTAAATGCTGTCCTTTCAGAGAAAATCACTTTCCTTTGAAAGTGCCTTAAGCTACTTACAGCATTCAACAGAAATTCACATGCATTTCACTGAAAGAGAAGCAGTCTGTTCCAACACTTCATTTCACTGTGCGAAGTGAATGGAGTGTTGCTCCACTTTCTAAATGCTGTCCTTTCAGAGAAAATCACTTTCCTTTGAAAATGCCTTAAGCTACTTAAAAGCATTCACAAAAAACTCATATCTGTTTCCTGAAAGAGAAGTAGTCTGTTCCAACACTTCAATTCACTGTGCGAAGTGAATGGAGTGTTGCTTCACTTTCTAAATGCTGTCCTTTCGGAGAAAATCACTTTCCTTTGAAAGTGCCTTAAGCTACTTACAAGCATGCCACAGAAATTCACATGCGTTTCTCTGAAAGAGAAGAAGTCTGTTCCAACACTTCAATTCACTGTGCGAAGTGAATGGAGTGTTGTTTCACTTTCTAAATGCTGTCCTTTCAGAGAAAATCACTTTCCTTTGAAAGTGCCTTAAGCTACTTACACACATTCACAGGAAACTCAAATGCGTTTCTATGAAAGAGAAGCTGTCTGTTCCAACACTTCAATTCACTGTGCGAAGTGAATGGAGTGTTGCTTCACTTTCTAAATGCTGTCCTTTCAGAGAAAATCACTTTCCTTTGAAAGTGCCTTAAGCTACTTACAGCATTCAACAGAAATTCACATGCATTTCACTGAAAGAGAAGCAGTCTGTTCCAACACTTCATTTCACTGTGCGAAGTGAATGGAGTGTTGCTCCACTTTCTAAATGCTGTCCTTTCAGAGAAAATCACTTTCCTTTGAAAATGCCTTAAGCTACTTAAAAGCATTCACAAAAAACTCATATCTGTTTCCTGAAAGAGAAGTAGTCTGTTCCAACACTTCAATTCACTGTGCGAAGTGAATGGAGTGTTGCTTCACTTTCTAAATGCTGTCCTTTCGGAGAAAATCACTTTCCTTTGAAAGTGCCTTAAGCTACTTACAAGCATGCCACAGAAATTCACATGCGTTTCTCTGAAAGAGAAGAAGTCTGTTCCAACACTTCAATTCACTGTGCGAAGTGAATGGAGTGTTGTTTCACTTTCTAAATGCTGTCCTTTCAGAGAAAATCACTTTCCTTTGAAAGTGCCTTAAGCTACTTACACACATTCACAGGAAACTCAAATGCGTTTCTATGAAAGAGAAGCTGTCTGTTCCAACACTTCAATTCACTGTGCGAAGTGAATGGAGTGTTGCTTCACTTTCTAAATGCTGTCCTTTCAGAGAAAATCACTTTCCTTTGAAAGTGCCTTAAGCTACTTACAGCATTCAACAGAAATTCACATGCATTTCACTGAAAGAGAAGCAGTCTGTTCCAACACTTCATTTCACTGTGCGAAGTGAATGGAGTGTTGCTCCACTTTCTAAATGCTGTCCTTTCAGAGAAAATCACTTTCCTTTGAAAATGCCTTAAGCTACTTAAAAGCATTCACAAAAAACTCATATCTGTTTCCTGAAAGAGAAGTAGTCTGTTCCAACACTTCAATTCACTGTGCGAAGTGAATGGAGTGTTGCTTCACTTTCTAAATGCTGTCCTTTCGGAGAAAATCACTTTCCTTTGAAAGTGCCTTAAGCTACTTACAAGCATGCCACAGAAATTCACATGCGTTTCTCTGAAAGAGAAGAAGTCTGTTCCAACACTTCAATTCACTGTGCGAAGTGAATGGAGTGTTGTTTCACTTTCTAAATGCTGTCCTTTCAGAGAAAATCACTTTCCTTTGAAAGTGCCTTAAGCTACTTACACACATTCACAGGAAACTCAAATGCGTTTCTATGAAAGAGAAGCTGTCTGTTCCAACACTTCAATTCACTGTGCGAAGTGAATGGAGTGTTGCTTCACTTTCTAAATGCTGTCCTTTCAGAGAAAATCACTTTCCTTTGAAAGTGCCTTAAGGTACTTACAAGCATTCAACAGAAATTCACATGCGTTTCACTGAAAGAGAAGCAGTCTGTTCCAACACTTCAATTCACTGTGCGAAGTGAATGGAGTGTTGCTTCACTTTCTAAATGCTGTCCTTTCAGAGAAAATCACTTTTCTTTGAAAGTGCCTTAAGCTACTTACACACATTCACAGGAAACTCAAATGCGTTTCTATGAAAGAGAAGCTGTCTGTTCCAACACTTCAATTCACTGTGCGAAGTGAATGGAGTGTTGCTTCACTTTCTAAATGCTGTCCTTTCAGAGAAAATCACTTTCCTTTGAATGTGCCTTAAGCTACTTACAAGCATTCAACAGAAATTCACATGTGTTTCACTGAAAGAGAAGCAGTCTGTTTCAACACTTCAATTCACTGTGCGAAGTGAATGGAGTGTTGCTTCACTTTCTAAATGCTGTCCTTTCAGAGAAAATCACTTTCCTTTGAAAGTGCCTTAAGCTACTTACAAGCATTCACAAGAAACTCACATGCGTTTCACTGAAAGAGAAGCAGGCTGTTCCAACACTTCAATTCACTGTGCGAAGTGAATGGAGTGTTGTTTCACTTTCTAAATGCTGTCCTTTCAGAGAAAATCACTTTCCTTTGAAAGTGCCTTAAGCTGCTTACACACATTCACAGGAAACTCAAATGCGTTTCTATGAAAGAGAAGCTTTCTGTTCCAACACTTCAATTCACTGTGCGAAGTGAATGGAGTGTTGCTTCACTTTCTAAATGCTGTCCTTTCAGAGAAAATCGCTTTCCTTTGAAAGTGCCTTAAGCTACTTACAAGCATTCAAGAGAAATTCACATGTGTTTCACTGAAAGAGAAGCAGTCTGTTCCAACACTTCAATTCACTGTGCGAAGTGAATGGAGTGTTGCTTCACTTTCTAAATGCTGTCCTTTCAGAGAAAATCACTTTCCTTTGAAAGTGCCTTAAGCTACTTACAAGCATTCACAAGAAACTCACATGCGTTTCACTGAAAGAGAAGCAGTCTGTTCCAACACTTCAATTCACTGTGCGAAGTGAATGGAGTGTTGCTTCACTTTCTAAATGCTGTCCTTTCAGAGAAAATCACTTTCCTTTGAAAGTGCCTTAAGCTACTTACAAGCATTCACAAGAAACTCACATGCGTTTCACTGAAAGAGAAGCAGTCTGTTCCAACACTTCAATTCACTGTGCGAAGTGAATGGAGTGTTGCTTCACTTTCTAAATGCTGTCCTTTCAGAGAAAATCACTTTCCTTTGAATGTGCCTTAAGCTACTTACAAGCATTCAACAGAAATTCACATGTGTTTCACTGAAAGAGAAGCAGTCTGTTCCAACACTTCAATTCACTGTGCGAAGTGAATGGAGTGTTGCTTCACTTTCTAAATGCTGTCCTTTCAGAGAAAATCACTTTCCTTTGAAAGTGCCTTAAGCTACTTACAGCATTCAACAGAAATTCACATGCATTTCACTGAAAGAGAAGCAGTCTGTTCCAACACTTCATTTCACTGTGCGAAGTGAATGGAGAGTTGCTCCACTTTCTAAATGCTGTCCTTTCAGAGAAAATCACTTTCCTTTGAAAATGCCTTAAGCTACTTAAAAGCATTCACAAAAAACTCATATCTGTTTCCTGAAAGAGAAGTAGTCTGTTCCAACACTTCAATTCACTGTGCGAAGTGAATGGAGTGTTGCTTCACTTTCTAAATGCTGTCCTTTCGGAGAAAATCACTTTCCTTTGAAAGTGCCTTAAGCTACTTACAAGCATGCCACAGAAATTCACATGCGTTTCTCTGAAAGAGAAGAAGTCTGTTCCAACACTTCAATTCACTGTGCGAAGTGAATGGAGTGTTGTTTCACTTTCTAAATGCTGTCCTTTCAGAGAAAATCACTTTCCTTAGAAAGTGCCTTAAGCTACTTACACACATTCACAGGAAACTCAAATGCGTTTCTATGAAAGAGAAGCTGTCTGTTCCAACACTTCAATTCACTGTGCGAAGTGAATGGAGTGTTGCTTCACTTTCTAAATGCTGTCCTTTCAGAGAAAATCACTTTCCTTTGAAAGTGCCTTAAGGTACTTACAAGCATTCAACAGAAATTCACATGCGTTTCACTGAAAGAGAAGCAGTCTGTTCCAACACTTCAATTCACTGTGCGAAGTGAATGGAGTGTTGCTTCACTTTCTAAATGCTGTCCTTTCAGAGAAAATCACTTTTCTTTGAAAGTGCCTTAAGCTACTTACACACATTCACAGGAAACTCAAATGCGTTTCTATGAAAGAGAAGCTGTCTGTTCCAACACTTCAATTCACTGTGCGAAGTGAATGGAGTGTTGCTTCACTTTCTAAATGCTGTCCTTTCAGAGAAAATCACTTTCCTTTGAATGTGCCTTAAGCTACTTACAAGCATTCAACAGAAATTCACATGTGTTTCACTGAAAGAGAAGCAGTCTGTTTCAACACTTCAATTCACTGTGCGAAGTGAATGGAGTGTTGCTTCACTTTCTAAATGCTGTCCTTTCAGAGAAAATCACTTTCCTTTGAAAGTGCCTTAAGCTACTTACAAGCATTCACAAGAAACTCACATGCGTTTCACTGAAAGAGAAGCAGGCTGTTCCAACACTTCAATTCACTGTGCGAAGTGAATGGAGTGTTGCTTCACTTTCTAAATGCTGTCCTTTCAGAGAAAATCACTTTCCTTTGAAAGTGCCTTAAGCTACTTACAAGCATTCACAAGAAACTCACATGCGTTTCACTGAAAGAGAAGCAGTCTGTTCCAACACTTCAATTCACTGTGCGAAGTGAATGGAGTGTTGCTTCACTTTCTAAATGCTGTCCTTTCAGAGAAAATCACTTTCATTTGAATGTGCCTTAAGCTACTTACAAGCATTCAACAGAAATTCACATGTGTTTCACTGAAAGAGAAGCAGTCTGTTCCAACACCTCAATTCACTGTGCGTAGTGATTGGAGTGTTGCTTCACTTTCTAAATGCTGTCCTTTCAGAGAAAATCACTTTCCTTTGAAAGTGCCTTAAGTTACTTACAAGCATTCAATAGAAATTCACATGCGTTTCTCTGAAAGAGAAGCAGTCTGTTCCAACACTTCAATTCACTGTGCGAAGTGAATGGAGTGTTGCTTCACTTTCTAAATGCTGTCCTTTCAGAGAAAATCACTTTCCTTTGAAAGTGCCTTAAGCTACTTACAAGCATTCACAAAAAACTCATATCTGTTTCTCTGAAAGAGAAATGGTCTGTTCCAACACTTCAATTCACTGTGCGAAGTGAATGGAGAGTTGTTTCACTTTCTAAATGCTGTCCTTTCAGAGAAAATCACTTTCCTTTGAAAGTGCCTTAAGCTACTTACACACATTCACAGGAAACTCAAATGCGTTTCTATGAAAGAGAAGCTGTCTGTTACAGCACTTCAATTCACTGTGCGAAGTGAATGGAGTGTTGCTTCACTTTCTAAATGCTGTCCTTTCAGAGAAAATCACTTTCCTTTGAAAGTGCCTTTAGGTACTTACAAGCATTCAACAGAAATTCACATGCGTTTCACTGAAAGAGAAGCAGTCTGTTCCAACACTTCAATTCACTGTGCGAAGTGAATGGAGTGTTGCTTCACTTTCTAAATGCTGTCCTTTCAGAGAAAATCACTTTCCTTTGAAAGTGCCTTAAGCTACTTACAAGCATTCACAAGAAACTCACATGCGTTTCACTGAAAGAGAAGCAGTCTGTTCCAACACTTCAATTCACTGTGCGAAGTGAATGGAGTGTTGCTTCACTTTCTAAATGCTGTCCTTTCAGAGAAAATCACTTTCCTTTGAAAGTGCCTTAAGCTACTTAACACATTCACAGGAAACTCAAATGCGTTTCTATGAAAGAGAAGCTATCTGTTCCAACACTTCAATTCACTGTGCGAAGTGAATGGAGTGTTGCTTCACTTTCTAAATCCTGTCCTTTCAGAGAAAATCACTTTCTTTTGAAAGTGCCTTAAGCTACTTACAGCATTCAACAGAAATTCACATGCATTTCACTGAAAGAGAAGCAGTCTGTTCCAACACTTCATTTCACTGTGCGAAGTGAATGGAGTGTTGCTCCACTTTCTAAATGCTGTCCTTTCAGAGAAAATCACTTTCCTTTGAAAATGCCTTAAGCTACTTAAAAGCATTCACAAAAAACTCATATCTGTTTCCTGAAAGAGAAGTAGTCTGTTCCAACACTTCAATTCACTGTGCGAAGTGAATGGAGTGTTGCTTCACTTTCTAAATGCTGTCCTTTCGGAGAAAATCACTTTCCTTTGAAAGTGCCTTAAGCTACTTACAAGCATGCCACAGAAATTCACATGCGTTTCTCTGAAAGAGAAGAAGTCTGTTCCAACACTTCAATTCACTGTGCGAAGTGAATGGAGTGTTGTTTCACTTTCTAAATGCTGTCCTTTCAGAGAAAATCACTTTCCTTTGAAAGTGCCTTAAGCTACTTACACACATTCACAGGAAACTGAAATGCGTTTCTATGAAAGAGAAGCTGTCTGTTCCAACACTTCAATTCACTGTGCGAAGTGAATGGAGTGTTGCTTCACTTTCTAAATGCTGTCCTTTCAGAGAAAATCACTTTCCTTTGAAAGTGCCTTAAGGTACTTACAAGCATTCAACAGAAATTCACATGCGTTTCACTGAAAGAGAAGCAGTCTGTTCCAACACTTCAATTCACTGTGCGAAGTGAATGGAGTGTTGCTTCACTTTCTAAATGCTGTCCTTTCAGAGAAAATCACTTTCCTTTGAAAGTGCCTTAAGCTATGTACAAGCATTCACAAGAAACTCACATGCATTTTTCTGAAAGAGAAGTAGTCTGTTCCAACACTTCAATTTACTGTGCGAAATGAATGGAGTGTTGTTTCACTTTCTAAATGCTGTCCTTTCAGAGAAAATCACTTTCCTTTGAAAGTGCCTTAAGCTACTTACAAGCATTCCACAGAAATTCACATGCGTTTCTCTGAAAGAGAAGCAGTCTGTTCCAACACTTCAATTCACTGTGCGAAGTGAATGGAGTGTTGTTTCACTTTCTAAATGCTGTCCTTTCAGAGAAAATCACTTTCCTTTGAAAGTGCCTTAAGCTGCTTACACACATTCACAGGAAACTCAAATGCGTTTCTATGAAAGAGAAGCTTTCTGTTCCAACACTTCAATTCACTGTGCGAAGTGAATGGAGTGTTGCTTCACTTTCTAAATGCTGTCCTTTCAGAGAAAATCGCTTTCCTTTGAAAGTGCCTTAAGCTACTTACAAGCATTCAACAGAAATTCACATGTGTTTCACTGAAAGAGAAGCAGTCTGTTCCAACACTTCAATTCACTGTGCGAAGTGAATGGAGTGTTGCTTCACTTTCTAAATGCTGTCCTTTCAGAGAAAATCACTTTCCTTTGAAAGTGCCTTAAGCTACTTGCAAGCATTCACAAGAAACTCACATGCGTTTCACTGAAAGAGAAGCAGTCTGTTCCAACACTTCAATTCACTGTGCGAAGTGAATGGAGTGTTGCTTCACTTTCTAAATGCTGTCCTTTCAGAGAAAATCACTTTCCTTTGAAAGTGCCTTAAGCTACTTACAAGCATTCACAAGAAACTCACATGCGTTTCACTGAAAGAGAAGCAGTCTGTTCCAACACTTCAATTCACTGTGCGAAGTGAATGGAGTGTTGCTTCACTTTCTAAATGCTGTCCTTTCAGAGAAAATCACTTTCCTTTGAATGTGCCTTAAGCTACTTACAAGCATTCAACAGAAATTCACATGTGTTTCACTGAAAGAGAAGCAGTCTGTTCCAACACTTCAATTCACTGTGCGAAGTGAATGGAGTGTTGCTTCACTTTCTAAATGCTGTCCTTTCAGAGAAAATCACTTTCCTTTGAAAGTGCCTTAAGCTACTTACAGCATTCAACAGAAATTCACATGCATTTCACTGAAAGAGAAGCAGTCTGTTCCAACACTTCATTTCACTGTGCGAAGTGAATGGAGTGTTGCTCCACTTTCTAAATGCTGTCCTTTCAGAGAAAATCACTTTCCTTTGAAAATGCCTTAAGCTACTTAAAAGCATTCACAAAAAACTCATATCTGTTTCCTGAAAGAGAAGTAGTCTGTTCCAACACTTCAATTCACTGTGCGAAGTGAATGGAGTGTTGCTTCACTTTCTAAATGCTGTCCTTTCAGAGAAAATCACTTTCCTTTGAAAGTGCCTTAAGCTACTTACAAGCATGCCACAGAAATTCACATGCGTTTCTCTGAAAGAGAAGAAGTCTGTTCCAACACTTCAATTCACTGTGCGAAGTGAATGGAGTGTTGTTTCACTTTCTAAATGCTGTCCTTTCAGAGAAAATCACTTTCCTTTGAAAGTGCCTTAAGCTACTTAAACACATTCACAGGAAACTCAAATGCGTTTCTATGAAAGAGAAGCTGTCTGTTCCAACACTTCAATTCACTGTGCGAAGTGAATGGAGTGTTGCTTCACTTTCTAAATGCTGTCCTTTCAGAGAAAATCACTTTCCTTTGAAAGTGCCTTAAGGTACTTACAAGCATTCAACAGAAATTCACATGCGTTTCACTGAAAGAGAAGCAGTCTGTTCCAACACTTCAATTCACTGTGCGAAGTGAATGGAGTGTTGCTTCACTTTCTAAATGCTGTCCTTTCAGAGAAAATCACTTTCCTTTGAAAGTGCCTTAAGCTACTTACAAGCATTCACAAGAAACTCACATGCGTTTCACTGAAAGAGAAGCAGGCTGTTCCAACACTTCAATTCACTGTGCGAAGTGAATGGAGTGTTGCTTCACTTTCTAAATGCTGTCCTTTCAGAGAAAATCACTTTCCTTTGAAAGTGCCTTAAGCTACTTACAAGCATTCACAAGAAACTCACATGCGTTTCACTGAAAGAGAAGCAGTCTGTTACAACACTTCAATTCACTGTGCGAAGTGAATGGAGTGTTGCTTCACTTTCTAAATGCTGTCCTTTCAGAGAAAATCACTTTCATTTGAATGTGCCTTAAGCTACTTACAAGCATTCAACAGAAATTCACATGTGTTTCACTGAAAGAGAAGCAGTCTGTTCCAACACCTCAATTCACTGTGCGTAGTGATTGGAGTGTTGCTTCACTTTCTAAATGCTGTCCTTTCAGAGAAAATCACTTTCCTTTGAAAGTGCCTTAAGTTACTTACAAGCATTCAATAGAAATTCACATGCGTTTCTCTGAAAGAGAAGCAGTCTGTTCCAACACTTCAATTCACTGTGCGAAGTGAATGGAGTGTTGCTTCACTTTCTAAATGCTGTCCTTTCAGAGAAAATCACTTTCCTTTGAAAGTGCCTTAAGCTACTTACAAGCATTCACAAAAAACTCATATCTGTTTCTCTGAAAGAGAAATGGTCTGTTCCAACACTTCAATTCACTGTGCGAAGTGAATGGAGAGTTGTTTCACTTTCTAAATGCTGTCCTTTCAGAGAAAATCACTTTCCTTTGAAAGTGCCTTAAGCTACTTACACACATTCACAGGAAACTCAAATGCGTTTCTATGAAAGAGAAGCTGTCTGTTACAGCACTTCAATTCACTGTGCGAAGTGAATGGAGTGTTGCTTCACTTTCTAAATGCTGTCCTTTCAGAGAAAATCACTTTCCTTTGAAAGTGCCTTTAGGTACTTACAAGCATTCAACAGAAATTCACATGCGTTTCACTGAAAGAGAAGCAGTCTGTTCCAACACTTCAATTCACTGTGCGAAGTGAATGGAGTGTTGCTTCACTTTCTAAATGCTGTCCTTTCAGAGAAAATCACTTTCCTTTGAAAGTGCCTTAAGCTACTTACAAGCATTCACAAGAAACTCACATGCGTTTCACTGAAAGAGAAGCAGTCTGTTCCAACACTTCAATTCACTGTGCGAAGTGAATGGAGTGTTGCTTCACTTTCTAAATGCTGTCCTTTCAGAGAAAATCACTTTCCTTTGAAAGTGCCTTAAGCTACTTAACACATTCACAGGAAACTCAAATGCGTTTCTATGAAAGAGAAGCTATCTGTTCCAACACTTAAATTCACTGTGCGAAGTGAATGGAGTGTTGCTTCACTTTCTAAATGCTGTCCTTTCACAGAAAATCACTTTCCTTTGAAAGTGCCTTAAGCTACTTACAAGCATTCAACAGAAATTCACATGTGTTTCACTGAAAGAGAAGCAGTCTGTTCCAACACTTCAATTCACTGTGCGAAGTGAATGGAGTGTTGCTTCACTTTCTAAATGCTGTCCTTTCAGAGAAAATCACTTTCCTTTGAAAGTGCCTTAAGCTACTTACAAGCATTCCACAGAAATTCACATGCGTTTCTCTGAAAGAGAAGCAGTCTGTTCCAACACTTCAATTCACTGTGCGAAGTGAATGGAGTGTTGTTTCACTTTCTAAATGCTGTCCTTTCAGAGAAAATCACTTTCCTTTGAAAGTGCCTTACGCTGCTTACACACATTCACAGGAAACTCAAATGCGTTTCTATGAAAGAGAAGCTGTCTGTTCCAACACTTCAATTCACTGTGCGAAGTGAATGGAGTGTTGCTTCACTTTCTAAATGCTGTCCTTTCAGAGAAAATCACTTTCCTTTGAAAGTGCCTTAAGCTACTTACACACATTCACAGGAAACTCAAATGCGTTTCTATGAAAGAGAAGCTATCTGTTCCAACACTTCAATTCACTGTGCGAAGTGAATGGAGTGTTGCTTCACTTTCTAAATGCTGTCCTTTCACAGAAAATCACTTTCCTTTGAAAGTGCCTTAAGCTACTTACAAGCATTCAACAGAAATTCACATGTGTTTCACTGAAAGAGAAGCAGTCAGTTCCAACACTTCAATTCACTGTGCGAAGTGAATGGAGTGTTGCTTCACTTTCTAAATGCTGTCCTTTCAGAGAAAATCACTTTCCTTTGAAAGTGCCTTAAGCTACTTACAAGCATTCCACAGAAATTCACATGCGTTTCTCTGAAAGAGAAGCAGTCTGTTCCAACACTTCAATTCACTGTGCGAAGTGAATGGAGTGTTGTTTCACTTTCTAAATGCTGTCCTTTCAGAGAAAATCACTTTCCTTTGAAAGTGCCTTATGCTGCTTACACACATTCACAGGAAACTCAAATGCGTTTCTATGAAAGAGAAGCTGTCTGTTCCAACACTTCAATTCACTGTGCGAAGTGAATGGAGTGTTGCTTCACTTTCTAAATGCTGTCCTTTCAGAGAAAATCACTTTCCTTTGAAAGTGCCTTAAGCTACTTACAAGCATTCAACAGAAATTCACATGCGTTTCACTGAAAGAGAAGCAGTCTGTTCCAACACTTCAATTCACTGTGCGAAGTGAATGGAGTGTTGCTTCACTTTCTAAATGCTGTCCTTTCAGAGAAAATCACTTTCCTTTGAAAGTACCTTAAGCTACTTACACACATTCACAGGAAACTCAAATGCGTTTCTATGAAAGAGAAGCTGTCTGTTCCAACACTTCAATTCACTGTGCGAAGTGAATGGAGTGTTACTTCACTTTCTAAATGTTGTCCTTTCAGAGAAAATCACTTTCCTTTGAAAGTGCCTTAAGCTACTAACAAGCATTCAACAGAAATTCACATGTGTTTCACTGAAAGAGAAGCAGTCTGTTCCAACACTTCAATTCACTGTGCGAAGAGAATGGAGTGTTGCTTCACTTTCTAAATGCTGTCCTTTCAGAGAAAATCACTTTCCTTTGAAAGTGCCTTAAGCTACTTACAAGCATTCAACAGAAATTCACATGTGTTTCACTGAAAGAGAAGCAGTCTGTTCCAACACTTCAATTCACTGTGCGAAGTGAATGGAGTGTTCCTTCACTTTCTAAATGCTGTCCTTTCGGAGAAAATCACTTTCCTTTGAAAATGCCTTAAGCTACCTAAAAGCATTCACAAAAAACTCATATCTGTTTCCTGAAAGAGAAGTAGTCTGTTCCAACACTTCAATTCACTGTGCGAAGTGAATGGAGTGTTGCTTCACTTTCTAAATGCTGTCCTTTCGGAGAAAATCACTTTCCTTTGAAAGTGCCTTAAGCTACTTACAAGCATTCCACAGAAATTCACATGCGTTTCTCTGAAAGAGAAGAAGTCTGTTCCAACACTTCAATTCACTGTGCAAAGTGAATGGAGTGTTGTTTCACTTTCTAAATGCTGTCCTTTCAGAGAAAATCACTTTCCTTTGAAAGTGCCTTAAGCTACTTACACACATTCACAGGAAACTCAAATGCGTTTCTATGAAAGAGAAGCTGTCTGTTCCAACACTTCAATTCACTGTGCGAAGTGAATGGAGTGTTGCTTCACTTTCTAAATGCTGTCCTTTCAGAGAAAATCACTTTCCTTTGAAAGTGCCTTAAGGTACTTACAAGCATTCAACAGAAATTCACATGCGTTTCACTGAAAGAGAAGCAGTCTGTTCCAACACTTCAATTCACTGTGCGAAGTGAATGGAGTGTTGCTTCACTTTCTAAATGCTGTCCTTTCAGAGAAAATCACTTTCCTTTGAAAGTGCCTTAAGCTACTTACAAGCATTCACAAGAAACTCACATGCGTTTCACTGAAAGAGAAGCAGTCTGTTCCAACACTTCAATTCACTGTGCGAAGTGAATGGAGTGTTGCTTCACTTTCTAAATGCTGTCCTTTCAGAGAAAATCACTTTCCTTTGAAAGTGCCTTAAGCTACTTACACACATTCACAGGAAACTCAAATGCGTTTCTATGAAAGAGAAGCTGTCTGTTCCAACACTTCAATTCACTGTGCGAAGTGAATGGAGTGTTGCTTCACTTTCTAAATGCTGTCCTTTCAGAGAAAATCACTTTCCTTTGAAAGTGCCTTAAGCTACTTACAAGCATTCAACAGAAATTCACATGTGTTTCACTGAAAGAGAAGCAGTCTGTTCCAACACTTCAATTCACTGTGCGAAGTGAATGGAGTGTTGCTTCACTTTCTAAATGCTGTCCTTTCAGAGAAAATCACTTTCCTTTGAAAGTGCCTTAAGCTACTTACAAGCATTCCACAGAAATTCACATGCGTTTCTCTGAAAGAGAAGCAGTCTGTTCCAACACTTCAATTCACTGTGCGAAGTGAATGGAGTGTTGTTTCACTTTCTAAATGCTGTCCTTTCAGAGAAAATCACTTTCCTTTGAAAGTGCCTTAAGCTGCTTACACACATTCACAGGAAACTCAAATGCGTTTCTATGAAAGAGAAGCTGTCTGTTCCAACACTTCAATTCACTGTGCGAAGTGAATGGAGTGTTGCTTCACTTTCTAAATGCTGTCCTTTCAGAGAAAATCGCTTTCCTTTGAAAGTGCCTTAAGCTACTTACAAGCATTCAACAGAAATTCACATGCGTTTCACTGAAAGAGAAGCAGTCTGTTCCAACACTTCAATTCACTGTGCGAAGTGAATGGAGTGTTGCTTCACTTTCTAAATGCTGTCCTTTCAGAGAAAATCACTTTCCTTTGAAAGTACCTTAAGCTACTTACACACATTCACAGGAAACTCAAATGCGTTTCTATGAAAGAGAAGCTGTCTATTCCAACACTTCAATTCACTGTGCGAAGTGAATGGAGTGTTACTTCACTTTCTAAATGTTGTCCTTTCAGAGAAAATCACTTTCCTTTGAAAGTGCCTTAAGCTACTAACAAGCATTCAACAGAAATTCACATGTGTTTCACTGAAAGAGAAGCAGTCTGTTCCAACACTTCAATTCACTGTGCGAAGAGAATGGAGTGTTGCTTCACTTTCTAAATGCTGTCCTTTCAGAGAAAATCACTTTCCTTTGAAAGTGCCTTAAGCTACTTACAAGCATTCAACAGAAATTCACATGTGTTTCACTGAAAGAGAAGCAGTCTGTTCCAACACTTCAATTCACTGTGCGAAGTGAATGGAGTGTTGCTCCACTTTCTAAATGCTGTCCTTTCGGAGAAAATCACTTTCCTTTGAAAATGACTTAAGCTACCTAAAAGCATTCACAAAAAACTCATATCTGTTTCCTGAAAGAGAAGTAGTCTGTTCCAACACTTCAATTCACTGTGCGAAGTGAATGGAGTGTTGCTTCACTTTCTAAATGCTGTCCTTTCGGAGAAAATCACTTTCCTTTGAAAGTGCCTTAAGCTACTTACAAGCATTCCACAGAAATTCACATGCGTTTCTCTGAAAGAGAAGAAGTCTGTTCCAACACTTCAATTCACTGTGCAAAGTGAATGGAGTGTTGTGTCACTTTCTAAATGCTGTCCTTTCAGAGAAAATCACTTTCCTTTGAAAGTGCCTTAAGCTACTTACACACATTCACAGGAAACTCAAATGCGTTTCTATGAAAGAGAAGCTGTCTGTTACAGCACTTCAATTCACTGTGCGAAGTGAATGGAGTGTTGTTTCACTTTCTAAATGCTGTCCTTTCAGAGAAAATCACTTTCCTTTGAAAGTGCCTTAAGGTACTTACAAGCATTCAACAGAAATTCACATGCGTTTCACTGAAAGAGAAGCAGTCTGTTCCAACACTTCAATTCACTGTGCGAAGTGAATGGAGTGTTGCTTCACTTTCTAAATGCTGTCCTTTCAGAGAAAATCACTTTCCTTTGAAAGTGCCTTAAGCTACTTACAAGCATTCACAAGAAACTCACATGCGTTTCACTGAAAGAGAAGAAGTCTGTTCCAACACTTCAATTCACTGTGCAAAGTGAATGGAGTGTTGTTTCACTTTCTAAATGCTGTCCTTTCAGAGAAAATCACTTTCCTTTGAAAGTGCCTTAAGCTACTTACAGCATTCAACAGAAATTCACATGCATTTCACTGAAAGAGAAGCAGTCTGTTCCAACACTTCATTTCACTGTGCGAAGTGAATGGAGAGTTGCTCCACTTTCTAAATGCTGTCCTTTCAGAGAAAATCACTTTCCTTTGAAAATGCCTTAAGCTACTTAAAAGCATTCACAAAAAACTCATATCTGTTTCCTGAAAGAGAAGTAGTCTGTTCCAACACTTCAATTCACTGTGCGAAGTGAATGGAGTGTTGCTTCACTTTCTAAATGCTGTCCTTTCGGAGAAAATCACTTTCCTTTGAAAGTGCCTTAAGCTACTTACAAGCATGCCACAGAAATTCACATGCGTTTCTCTGAAAGAGAAGAAGTCTGTTCCAACACTTCAATTCACTGTGCGAAGTGAATGGAGTGTTGTTTCACTTTCTAAATGCTGTCCTTTCAGAGAAAATCACTTTCCTTTGAAAGTGCCTTAAGCTACTTACACACATTCACAGGAAACTCAAATGCGTTTCTATGAAAGAGAAGCTGTCTGTTCCAACACTTCAATTCACTGTGCGAAGTGAATGGAGTGTTGCTTCACTTTCTAAATGCTGTCCTTTCAGAGAAAATCACTTTCCTTTGAAAGTGCCTTAAGGTACTTACAAGCATTCAACAGAAATTCACATGCGTTTCACTGAAAGAGAAGCAGTCTGTTCCAACACTTCAATTCACTGTGCGAAGTGAATGGAGTGTTGCTTCACTTTCTAAATGCTGTCCTTTCAGAGAAAATCACTTTTCTTTGAAAGTGCCTTAAGCTACTTACACACATTCACAGGAAACTCAAATGCGTTTCTATGAAAGAGAAGCTGTCTGTTCCAACACTTCAATTCACTGTGCGAAGTGAATGGAGTGTTGCTTCACTTTCTAAATGCTGTCCTTTCAGAGAAAATCACTTTCCTTTGAATGTGCCTTAAGCTACTTACAAGCATTCAACAGAAATTCACATGTGTTTCACTGAAAGAGAAGCAGTCTGTTTCAACACTTCAATTCACTGTGCGAAGTGAATGGAGTGTTGCTTCACTTTCTAAATGCTGTCCTTTCAGAGAAAATCACTTTCCTTTGAAAGTGCCTTAAGCTACTTACAAGCATTCACAAGAAACTCACATGCGTTTCACTGAAAGAGAAGCAGGCTGTTCCAACACTTCAATTCACTGTGCGAAGTGAATGGAGTGTTGCTTCACTTTCTAAATGCTGTCCTTTCAGAGAAAATCACTTTCCTTTGAAAGTGCCTTAAGCTACTTACAAGCATTCACAAGAAACTCACATGCGTTTCACTGAAAGAGAAGCAGTCTGTTCCAACACTTCAATTCACTGTGCGAAGTGAATGGAGTGTTGCTTCACTTTCTAAATGCTGTCCTTTCAGAGAAAATCACTTTCATTTGAATGTGCCTTAAGCTACTTACAAGCATTCAACAGAAATTCACATGTGTTTCACTGAAAGAGAAGCAGTCTGTTCCAACACCTCAATTCACTGTGCGTAGTGATTGGAGTGTTGCTTCACTTTCTAAATGCTGTCCTTTCAGAGAAAATCACTTTCCTTTGAAAGTGCCTTAAGTTACTTACAAGCATTCAATAGAAATTCACATGCGTTTCTCTGAAAGAGAAGCAGTCTGTTCCAACACTTCAATTCACTGTGCGAAGTGAATGGAGTGTTGCTTCACTTTCTAAATGCTGTCCTTTCAGAGAAAATCACTTTCCTTTGAAAGTGCCTTAAGCTACTTACAAGCATTCACAAAAAACTCATATCTGTTTCTCTGAAAGAGAAATGGTCTGTTCCAACACTTCAATTCACTGTGCGAAGTGAATGGAGAGTTGTTTCACTTTCTAAATGCTGTCCTTTCAGAGAAAATCACTTTCCTTTGAAAGTGCCTTAAGCTACTTACACACATTCACAGGAAACTCAAATGCGTTTCTATGAAAGAGAAGCTGTCTGTTACAGCACTTCAATTCACTGTGCGAAGTGAATGGAGTGTTGCTTCACTTTCTAAATGCTGTCCTTTCAGAGAAAATCACTTTCCTTTGAAAGTGCCTTTAGGTACTTACAAGCATTCAACAGAAATTCACATGCGTTTCACTGAAAGAGAAGCAGTCTGTTCCAACACTTCAATTCACTGTGCGAAGTGAATGGAGTGTTGCTTCACTTTCTAAATGCTGTCCTTTCAGAGAAAATCACTTTCCTTTGAAAGTGCCTTAAGCTACTTACAAGCATTCACAAGAAACTCACATGCGTTTCACTGAAAGAGAAGCAGTCTGTTCCAACACTTCAATTCACTGTGCGAAGTGAATGGAGTGTTGCTTCACTTTCTAAATGCTGTCCTTTCAGAGAAAATCACTTTCCTTTGAAAGTGCCTTAAGCTACTTAACACATTCACAGGAAACTCAAATGCGTTTCTATGAAAGAGAAGCTATCTGTTCCAACACTTCAATTCACTGTGCGAAGTGAATGGAGTGTTGCTTCACTTTCTAAATCCTGTCCTTTCAGAGAAAATCACTTTCTTTTGAAAGTGCCTTAAGCTACTTACAGCATTCAACAGAAATTCACATGCATTTCACTGAAAGAGAAGCAGTCTGTTCCAACACTTCATTTCACTGTGCGAAGTGAATGGAGTGTTGCTCCACTTTCTAAATGCTGTCCTTTCAGAGAAAATCACTTTCCTTTGAAAATGCCTTAAGCTACTTAAAAGCATTCACAAAAAACTCATATCTGTTTCCTGAAAGAGAAGTAGTCTGTTCCAACACTTCAATTCACTGTGCGAAGTGAATGGAGTGTTGTTTCACTTTCTAAATGCTGTCCTTTCAGAGAAAATCACTTTCCTTTGAAAGTGCCTTAAGCTACTTACACACATTCACAGGAAACTGAAATGCGTTTCTATGAAAGAGAAGCTGTCTGTTCCAACACTTCAATTCACTGTGCGAAGTGAATGGAGTGTTGCTTCACTTTCTAAATGCTGTCCTTTCAGAGAAAATCACTTTCCTTTGAAAGTGCCTTAAGGTACTTACAAGCATTCAACAGAAATTCACATGCGTTTCACTGAAAGAGAAGCAGTCTGTTCCAACACTTCAATTCACTGTGCGAAGTGAATGGAGTGTTGCTTCACTTTCTAAATGCTGTCCTTTCAGAGAAAATCACTTTCCTTTGAAAGTGCCTTAAGCTATGTACAAGCATTCACAAGAAACTCACATGCATTTTTCTGAAAGAGAAGTAGTCTGTTCCAACACTTCAATTTACTGTGCGAAATGAATGGAGTGTTGTTTCACTTTCTAAATGCTGTCCTTTCAGAGAAAATCACTTTCCTTTGAAAGTGCCTTAAGCTACTTACAAGCATTCCACAGAAATTCACATGCGTTTCTCTGAAAGAGAAGCAGTCTGTTCCAACACTTCAATTCACTGTGCGAAGTGAATGGAGTGTTGTTTCACTTTCTAAATGCTGTCCTTTCAGAGAAAATCACTTTCCTTTGAAAGTGCCTTAAGCTGCTTACACACATTCACAGGAAACTCAAATGCGTTTCTATGAAAGAGAAGCTTTCTGTTCCAACACTTCAATTCACTGTGCGAAGTGAATGGAGTGTTGCTTCACTTTCTAAATGCTGTCCTTTCAGAGAAAATCGCTTTCCTTTGAAAGTGCCTTAAGCTACTTACAAGCATTCAACAGAAATTCACATGTGTTTCACTGAAAGAGAAGCAGTCTGTTCCAACACTTCAATTCACTGTGCGAAGTGAATGGAGTGTTGCTTCACTTTCTAAATGCTGTCCTTTCAGAGAAAATCACTTTCCTTTGAAAGTGCCTTAAGCTACTTGCAAGCATTCACAAGAAACTCACATGCGTTTCACTGAAAGAGAAGCAGTCTGTTCCAACACTTCAATTCACTGTGCGAAGTGAATGGAGTGTTGCTTCACTTTCTAAATGCTGTCCTTTCAGAGAAAATCACTTTCCTTTGAAAGTGCCTTAAGCTACTTACAAGCATTCACAAGAAACTCACATGCGTTTCACTGAAAGAGAAGCAGTCTGTTCCAACACTTCAATTCACTGTGCGAAGTGAATGGAGTGTTGCTTCACTTTCTAAATGCTGTCCTTTCAGAGAAAATCACTTTCCTTTGAATGTGCCTTAAGCTACTTACAAGCATTCAACAGAAATTCACATGTGTTTCACTGAAAGAGAAGCAGTCTGTTCCAACACTTCAATTCACTGTGCGAAGTGAATGGAGTGTTGCTTCACTTTCTAAATGCTGTCCTTTCAGAGAAAATCACTTTCCTTTGAAAGTGCCTTAAGCTACTTACAGCATTCAACAGAAATTCACATGCATTTCACTGAAAGAGAAGCAGTCTGTTCCAACACTTCATTTCACTGTGCGAAGTGAATGGAGTGTTGCTCCACTTTCTAAATGCTGTCCTTTCAGAGAAAATCACTTTCCTTTGAAAATGCCTTAAGCTACTTAAAAGCATTCACAAAAAACTCATATCTGTTTCCTGAAAGAGAAGTAGTCTGTTCCAACACTTCAATTCACTGTGCGAAGTGAATGGAGTGTTGCTTCACTTTCTAAATGCTGTCCTTTCAGAGAAAATCACTTTCCTTTGAAAGTGCCTTAAGCTACTTACAAGCATGCCACAGAAATTCACATGCGTTTCTCTGAAAGAGAAGAAGTCTGTTCCAACACTTCAATTCACTGTGCGAAGTGAATGGAGTGTTGTTTCACTTTCTAAATGCTGTCCTTTCAGAGAAAATCACTTTCCTTTGAAAGTGCCTTAAGCTACTTAAACACATTCACAGGAAACTCAAATGCGTTTCTATGAAAGAGAAGCTGTCTGTTCCAACACTTCAATTCACTGTGCGAAGTGAATGGAGTGTTGCTTCACTTTCTAAATGCTGTCCTTTCAGAGAAAATCACTTTCCTTTGAAAGTGCCTTAAGGTACTTACAAGCATTCAACAGAAATTCACATGCGTTTCACTGAAAGAGAAGCAGTCTGTTCCAACACTTCAATTCACTGTGCGAAGTGAATGGAGTGTTGCTTCACTTTCTAAATGCTGTCCTTTCAGAGAAAATCACTTTCCTTTGAAAGTGCCTTAAGCTACTTACAAGCATTCACAAGAAACTCACATGCGTTTCACTGAAAGAGAAGCAGGCTGTTCCAACACTTCAATTCACTGTGCGAAGTGAATGGAGTGTTGCTTCACTTTCTAAATGCTGTCCTTTCAGAGAAAATCACTTTCCTTTGAAAGTGCCTTAAGCTAC
The DNA here is from genome assembly GCF_982192425.1 of Myodes glareolus. Classification (NCBI taxonomy): domain Eukaryota; kingdom Metazoa; phylum Chordata; class Mammalia; order Rodentia; family Cricetidae; genus Myodes; species Myodes glareolus. The sequence goes on from NC_142045.1 coordinate 64,267,689, forward strand.
TTACAAGCATTCACAAGAAACTCACATGCGTTTCACTGAAAGAGAAGCAGTCTGTTACAACACTTCAATTCACTGTGCGAAGTGAATGGAGTGTTGCTTCACTTTCTAAATGCTGTCCTTTCAGAGAAAATCACTTTCATTTGAATGTGCCTTAAGCTACTTACAAGCATTCAACAGAAATTCACATGTGTTTCACTGAAAGAGAAGCAGTCGGTTCCAACACCTCAATTCACTGTGCGTAGTGATTGGAGTGTTGCTTCACTTTCTAAATGCTGTCCTTTCAGAGAAAATCACTTTCCTTTGAAAGTGCCTTAAGTTACTTACAAGCATTCAATAGAAATTCACATGCGTTTCTCTGAAAGAGAAGCAGTCTGTTCCAACACTTCAATTCACTGTGCGAAGTGAATGGAGTGTTGCTTCACTTTCTAAATGCTGTCCTTTCAGAGAAAATCACTTTCCTTTGAAAGTGCCTTAAGCTACTTACAAGCATTCACAAAAAACTCATATCTGTTTCTCTGAAAGAGAAATGGTCTGTTCCAACACTTCAATTCACTGTGCGAAGTGAATGGAGAGTTGTTTCACTTTCTAAATGCTGTCCTTTCAGAGAAAATCACTTTCCTTTGAAAGTGCCTTAAGCTACTTACACACATTCACAGGAAACTCAAATGCGTTTCTATGAAAGAGAAGCTGTCTGTTACAGCACTTCAATTCACTGTGCGAAGTGAATGGAGTGTTGCTTCACTTTCTAAATGCTGTCCTTTCAGAGAAAATCACTTTCCTTTGAAAGTGCCTTTAGGTACTTACAAGCATTCAACAGAAATTCACATGCGTTTCACTGAAAGAGAAGCAGTCTGTTCCAACACTTCAATTCACTGTGCGAAGTGAATGGAGTGTTGCTTCACTTTCTAAATGCTGTCCTTTCAGAGAAAATCACTTTCCTTTGAAAGTGCCTTAAGCTACTTACAAGCATTCACAAGAAACTCACATGCGTTTCACTGAAAGAGAAGCAGTCTGTTCCAACACTTCAATTCACTGTGCGAAGTGAATGGAGTGTTGCTTCACTTTCTAAATGCTGTCCTTTCAGAGAAAATCACTTTCCTTTGAAAGTGCCTTAAGCTACTTAACACATTCACAGGAAACTCAAATGCGTTTCTATGAAAGAGAAGCTATCTGTTCCAACACTTAAATTCACTGTGCGAAGTGAATGGAGTGTTGCTTCACTTTCTAAATGCTGTCCTTTCACAGAAAATCACTTTCCTTTGAAAGTGCCTTAAGCTACTTACAAGCATTCAACAGAAATTCACATGTGTTTCACTGAAAGAGAAGCAGTCTGTTCCAACACTTCAATTCACTGTGCGAAGTGAATGGAGTGTTGCTTCACTTTCTAAATGCTGTCCTTTCAGAGAAAATCACTTTCCTTTGAAAGTGCCTTAAGCTACTTACAAGCATTCCACAGAAATTCACATGCGTTTCTCTGAAAGAGAAGCAGTCTGTTCCAACACTTCAATTCACTGTGCGAAGTGAATGGAGTGTTGTTTCACTTTCTAAATGCTGTCCTTTCAGAGAAAATCACTTTCCTTTGAAAGTGCCTTACGCTGCTTACACACATTCACAGGAAACTCAAATGCGTTTCTATGAAAGAGAAGCTGTCTGTTCCAACACTTCAATTCACTGTGCGAAGTGAATGGAGTGTTGCTTCACTTTCTAAATGCTGTCCTTTCAGAGAAAATCACTTTCCTTTGAAAGTGCCTTAAGCTACTTACACACATTCACAGGAAACTCAAATGCGTTTCTATGAAAGAGAAGCTATCTGTTCCAACACTTCAATTCACTGTGCGAAGTGAATGGAGTGTTGCTTCACTTTCTAAATGCTGTCCTTTCACAGAAAATCACTTTCCTTTGAAAGTGCCTTAAGCTACTTACAAGCATTCAACAGAAATTCACATGTGTTTCACTGAAAGAGAAGCAGTCAGTTCCAACACTTCAATTCACTGTGCGAAGTGAATGGAGTGTTGCTTCACTTTCTAAATGCTGTCCTTTCAGAGAAAATCACTTTCCTTTGAAAGTGCCTTAAGCTACTTACAAGCATTCCACAGAAATTCACATGCGTTTCTCTGAAAGAGAAGCAGTCTGTTCCAACACTTCAATTCACTGTGCGAAGTGAATGGAGTGTTGTTTCACTTTCTAAATGCTGTCCTTTCAGAGAAAATCACTTTCCTTTGAAAGTGCCTTATGCTGCTTACACACATTCACAGGAAACTCAAATGCGTTTCTATGAAAGAGAAGCTGTCTGTTCCAACACTTCAATTCACTGTGCGAAGTGAATGGAGTGTTGCTTCACTTTCTAAATGCTGTCCTTTCAGAGAAAATCACTTTCCTTTGAAAGTGCCTTAAGCTACTTACAAGCATTCAACAGAAATTCACATGCGTTTCACTGAAAGAGAAGCAGTCTGTTCCAACACTTCAATTCACTGTGCGAAGTGAATGGAGTGTTGCTTCACTTTCTAAATGCTGTCCTTTCAGAGAAAATCACTTTCCTTTGAAAGTACCTTAAGCTACTTACACACATTCACAGGAAACTCAAATGCGTTTCTATGAAAGAGAAGCTGTCTGTTCCAACACTTCAATTCACTGTGCGAAGTGAATGGAGTGTTACTTCACTTTCTAAATGTTGTCCTTTCAGAGAAAATCACTTTCCTTTGAAAGTGCCTTAAGCTACTAACAAGCATTCAACAGAAATTCACATGTGTTTCACTGAAAGAGAAGCAGTCTGTTCCAACACTTCAATTCACTGTGCGAAGAGAATGGAGTGTTGCTTCACTTTCTAAATGCTGTCCTTTCAGAGAAAATCACTTTCCTTTGAAAGTGCCTTAAGCTACTTACAAGCATTCAACAGAAATTCACATGTGTTTCACTGAAAGAGAAGCAGTCTGTTCCAACACTTCAATTCACTGTGCGAAGTGAATGGAGTGTTCCTTCACTTTCTAAATGCTGTCCTTTCGGAGAAAATCACTTTCCTTTGAAAATGCCTTAAGCTACCTAAAAGCATTCACAAAAAACTCATATCTGTTTCCTGAAAGAGAAGTAGTCTGTTCCAACACTTCAATTCACTGTGCGAAGTGAATGGAGTGTTGCTTCACTTTCTAAATGCTGTCCTTTCGGAGAAAATCACTTTCCTTTGAAAGTGCCTTAAGCTACTTACAAGCATTCCACAGAAATTCACATGCGTTTCTCTGAAAGAGAAGAAGTCTGTTCCAACACTTCAATTCACTGTGCAAAGTGAATGGAGTGTTGTTTCACTTTCTAAATGCTGTCCTTTCAGAGAAAATCACTTTCCTTTGAAAGTGCCTTAAGCTACTTACACACATTCACAGGAAACTCAAATGCGTTTCTATGAAAGAGAAGCTGTCTGTTCCAACACTTCAATTCACTGTGCGAAGTGAATGGAGTGTTGCTTCACTTTCTAAATGCTGTCCTTTCAGAGAAAATCACTTTCCTTTGAAAGTGCCTTAAGGTACTTACAAGCATTCAACAGAAATTCACATGCGTTTCACTGAAAGAGAAGCAGTCTGTTCCAACACTTCAATTCACTGTGCGAAGTGAATGGAGTGTTGCTTCACTTTCTAAATGCTGTCCTTTCAGAGAAAATCACTTTCCTTTGAAAGTGCCTTAAGCTACTTACAAGCATTCACAAGAAACTCACATGCGTTTCACTGAAAGAGAAGCAGTCTGTTCCAACACTTCAATTCACTGTGCGAAGTGAATGGAGTGTTGCTTCACTTTCTAAATGCTGTCCTTTCAGAGAAAATCACTTTCCTTTGAAAGTGCCTTAAGCTACTTACACACATTCACAGGAAACTCAAATGCGTTTCTATGAAAGAGAAGCTGTCTGTTCCAACACTTCAATTCACTGTGCGAAGTGAATGGAGTGTTGCTTCACTTTCTAAATGCTGTCCTTTCACAGAAAATCACTTTCCTTTGAAAGTGCCTTAAGCTACTTACAAGCATTCAACAGAAATTCACATGTGTTTCACTGAAAGAGAAGCAGTCTGTTCCAACACTTCAATTCACTGTGCGAAGTGAATGGAGTGTTGCTTCACTTTCTAAATGCTGTCCTTTCAGAGAAAATCACTTTCCTTTGAAAGTGCCTTAAGCTACTTACAAGCATTCCACAGAAATTCACATGCGTTTCTCTGAAAGAGAAGCAGTCTGTTCCAACACTTCAATTCACTGTGCGAAGTGAATGGAGTGTTGTTTCACTTTCTAAATGCTGTCCTTTCAGAGAAAATCACTTTCCTTTGAAAGTGCCTTAAGCTGCTTACACACATTCACAGGAAACTCAAATGCGTTTCTATGAAAGAGAAGCTGTCTGTTCCAACACTTCAATTCACTGTGCGAAGTGAATGGAGTGTTGCTTCACTTTCTAAATGCTGTCCTTTCAGAGAAAATCGCTTTCCTTTGAAAGTGCCTTAAGCTACTTACAAGCATTCAACAGAAATTCACATGCGTTTCACTGAAAGAGAAGCAGTCTGTTCCAACACTTCAATTCACTGTGCGAAGTGAATGGAGTGTTGCTTCACTTTCTAAATGCTGTCCTTTCAGAGAAAATCACTTTCCTTTGAAAGTACCTTAAGCTACTTACACACATTCACAGGAAACTCAAATGCGTTTCTATGAAAGAGAAGCTGTCTATTCCAACACTTCAATTCACTGTGCGAAGTGAATGGAGTGTTACTTCACTTTCTAAATGTTGTCCTTTCAGAGAAAATCACTTTCCTTTGAAAGTGCCTTAAGCTACTAACAAGCATTCAACAGAAATTCACATGTGTTTCACTGAAAGAGAAGCAGTCTGTTCCAACACTTCAATTCACTGTGCGAAGAGAATGGAGTGTTGCTTCACTTTCTAAATGCTGTCCTTTCAGAGAAAATCACTTTCCTTTGAAAGTGCCTTAAGCTACTTACAAGCATTCAACAGAAATTCACATGTGTTTCACTGAAAGAGAAGCAGTCTGTTCCAACACTTCAATTCACTGTGCGAAGTGAATGGAGTGTTGCTCCACTTTCTAAATGCTGTCCTTTCGGAGAAAATCACTTTCCTTTGAAAATGACTTAAGCTACCTAAAAGCATTCACAAAAAACTCATATCTGTTTCCTGAAAGAGAAGTAGTCTGTTCCAACACTTCAATTCACTGTGCGAAGTGAATGGAGTGTTGCTTCACTTTCTAAATGCTGTCCTTTCGGAGAAAATCACTTTCCTTTGAAAGTGCCTTAAGCTACTTACAAGCATTCCACAGAAATTCACATGCGTTTCTCTGAAAGAGAAGAAGTCTGTTCCAACACTTCAATTCACTGTGCAAAGTGAATGGAGTGTTGTGTCACTTTCTAAATGCTGTCCTTTCAGAGAAAATCACTTTCCTTTGAAAGTGCCTTAAGCTACTTACACACATTCACAGGAAACTCAAATGCGTTTCTATGAAAGAGAAGCTGTCTGTTACAGCACTTCAATTCACTGTGCGAAGTGAATGGAGTGTTGTTTCACTTTCTAAATGCTGTCCTTTCAGAGAAAATCACTTTCCTTTGAAAGTGCCTTAAGGTACTTACAAGCATTCAACAGAAATTCACATGCGTTTCACTGAAAGAGAAGCAGTCTGTTCCAACACTTCAATTCACTGTGCGAAGTGAATGGAGTGTTGCTTCACTTTCTAAATGCTGTCCTTTCAGAGAAAATCACTTTCCTTTGAAAGTGCCTTAAGCTACTTACAAGCATTCACAAGAAACTCACATGCGTTTCACTGAAAGAGAAGCAGTCTGTTCCAACACTTCAATTCACTGTGCGAAGTGAATGGAGTGTTGCTTCACTTTCTAAATGCTGTCCTTTCAGAGAAAATCACTTTCCTTTGAAAGTGCCTTAAGCTACTTACACACATTCACAGGAAACTCAAATGCGTTTCTATGAAAGAGAAGCTGTCTGTTCCAACACTTCAATTCACTGTGCGAAGTGAATGGAGTGTTGCTTCACTTTCTAAATGCTGTCCTTTCAGAGAAAATCACTTTCCTTTGAAAGTGCCTTAAGCTACTTACAAGCATTCAACAGAAATTCACATGTGTTTCACTGAAAGAGAAGCAGTCTGTTCCAACACTTCAATTCACTGTGCGAAGTGAATGGAGTGTTGCTTCACTTTCTAAATGCTGTCCTTTCAGAGAAAATCACTTTCCTTTGAAAGTGCCTTAAGCTACTTACAAGCATTCCACAGAAATTCACATGCGTTTCTCTGAAAGAGAAGCAGTCTGTTCCAACACTTCAATTCACTGTGCGAAGTGAATGGAGTGTTGTTTCACTTTCTAAATGCTGTCCTTTCAGAGAAAATCACTTTCCTTTGAAAGTGCCTTAAGCTGCTTACACACATTCACAGGAAACTCAAATGCGTTTCTATGAAAGAGAAGCTGTCTGTTCCAACACTTCAATTCACTGTGCGAAGTGAATGGAGTGTTGCTTCACTTTCTAAATGCTGTCCTTTCAGAGAAAATCACTTTCCTTTGAAAGTGCCTTAAGCTACTTACAAGCATTCAACAGAAATTCACATGCGTTTCACTGAAAGAGAAGCAGTCTGTTCCAACACTTCAATTCACTGTGCGAAGTGAATGGAGTGTTGCTTCACTTTCTAAATGCTGTCCTTTCAGAGAAAATCACTTTCCTTTGAAAGTACCTTAAGCTACTTACACACATTCACAGGAAACTCAAATGCGTTTCTATGAAAGAGAAGCTGTCTGTTCCAACACTTCAATTCACTGTGCGAAGTGAATGGAGTGTTACTTCACTTTCTAAATGTTGTCCTTTCAGAGAAAATCACTTTCCTTTGAAAGTGCCTTAAGCTACTAACAAGCATTCAACAGAAATTCACATGTGTTTCACTGAAAGAGAAGCAGTCTGTTCCAACACTTCAATTCACTGTGCGAAGAGAATGGAGTGTTGCTTCACTTTCTAAATGCTGTCCTTTCAGAGAAAATCACTTTCCTTTGAAAGTGCCTTAAGCTACTTACAAGCATTCAACAGAAATTCACATGTGTTTCACTGAAAGAGAAGCAGTCTGTTCCAACACTTCAATTCACTGTGCGAAGTGAATGGAGTGTTGCTCCACTTTCTAAATGCTGTCCTTTCGGAGAAAATCACTTTCCTTTGAAAATGCCTTAAGCTACCTAAAAGCATTCACAAAAAACTCATATCTGTTTCCTGAAAGAGAAGTAGTCTGTTCCAACACTTCAATTCACTGTGCGAAGTGAATGGAGTGTTGCTTCACTTTCTAAATGCTGTCCTTTCGGAGAAAATCACTTTCCTTTGAAAGTGCCTTAAGCTACTTACAAGCATTCCACAGAAATTCACATGCGTTTCTCTGAAAGAGAAGAAGTCTGTTCCAACACTTCAATTCACTGTGCAAAGTGAATGGAGTGTTGTGTCACTTTCTAAATGCTGTCCTTTCAGAGAAAATCACTTTCCTTTGAAAGTGCCTTAAGCTACTTACACACATTCACAGGAAACTCAAATGCGTTTCTATGAAAGAGAAGCTGTCTGTTACAGCACTTCAATTCACTGTGCGAAGTGAATGGAGTGTTGCTTCACTTTCTAAATGCTGTCCTTTCAGAGAAAATCACTTTCCTTTGAAAGTGCCTTAAGGTACTTACAATCATTCAACAGAAATTCACATGCGTTTCACTGAAAGAGAAGCAGTCTGTTCCAACACTTCAATTCACTGTGCGAAGTGAATGGAGTGTTGCTTCACTTTCTAAATGCTGTCCTTTCAGAGAAAATCACTTTCCTTTGAAAGTGCCTTAAGCTACTTACAAGCATTCACAAGAAACTCACATGCGTTTCACTGAAAGAGAAGCAGTCTGTTCCAACACTTCAATTCACTGTGCGAAGTGAATGGAGTGTTGCTTCACTTTCTAAATGCTGTCCTTTCAGAGAAAATCACTTTCCTTTGAAAGTGCCTTAAGCTACTTACACACATTCACAGGAAACTCAAATGCGTTTCTATGAAAGAGAAGCTGTCTGTTCCAACACTTCAATTCACTGTGCGAAGTGAATGGAGTGTTGCTTCACTTTCTAAATGCTGTCCTTTCAGAGAAAATCACTTTCCTTTGAAAGTGCCTTAAGCTACTTACAAGCATTCAACAGAAATTCACATGTGTTTCACTGAAAGAGAAGCAGTCTGTTCCAACACTTCAATTCACTGTGCGAAGTGAATGGAGTGTTGCTTCACTTTCTAAATGCTGTCCTTTCAGAGAAAATCACTTTCCTTTGAAAGTGCCTTAAGCTACTTACAAGCATTCCACAGAAATTCACATGCGTTTCTCTGAAAGAGAAGCAGTCTGTTCCAACACTTCAATTCACTGTGCGAAGTGAATGGAGTGTTGTTTCACTTTCTAAATGCTGTCCTTTCAGAGAAAATCACTTTCCTTTGAAAGTGCCTTAAGCTGCTTACACACATTCACAGGAAACTCAAATGCGTTTCTATGAAAGAGAAGCTGTCTGTTCCAACACTTCAATTCACTGTGCGAAGTGAATGGAGTGTTGCTTCACTTTCTAAATGCTGTCCTTTCAGAGAAAATCGCTTTCCTTTGAAAGTGCCTTAAGCTACTTACAAGCATTCAACAGAAATTCACATGCGTTTCACTGAAAGAGAAGCAGTCTGTTCCAACACTTCAATTCACTGTGCGAAGTGAATGGAGTGTTGCTTCACTTTCTAAATGCTGTCCTTTCAGAGAAAATCACTTTCCTTTGAAAGTGCCTTAAGCTACTTACACACATTCACAGGAAACTCAAATGCGTTTCTATGAAAGAGAAGCTGTCTGTTCCAACACTTCAATTCACTGTGCGAAGTGAATGGAGTGTTACTTCACTTTCTAAATGTTGTCCTTTCAGAGAAAATCACTTTCCTTTGAAAGTGCCTTAAGCTACTTACAAGCATTCAACAGAAATTCACATGTGTTTCACTGAAAGAGAAGCAGTCTGTTCCAACACTTCAATTCACTGTGCGAAGAGAATGGAGTGTTGCTTCACTTTCTAAATGCTGTCCTTTCAGAGAAAATCACTTTCCTTTGAAAGTGCCTTAAGCTACTTACAAGCATTCAACAGAAATTCACATGTGTTTCACTGAAAGAGAAGCAGTCTGTTCCAACACTTCAATTCACTGTGCAAAGTGAATGGAGTGTTGCTACACTTTCTAAATGCTGTCCTTTCAGAGAAAATCACTTTCCTTTGAAAATGCCTTAAGCTACTTAAAAGCATTCACAAAAAACTCATATCTGTTTCCTGAAAGAGAAGTAGTCTGTTCCAACACTTCAATTCACTGTGCGAAGTGAATGGAGTGTTGCTTCACTTTCTAAATGCTGTCCTTTCGGAGAAAATCACTTTCCTTTGAAAGTGCCTTAAGCTACTTACAAGCATTCCACAGAAATTCACATGCGTTTCTCTGAAAGAGAAGAAGTCTGTTCCAACACTTCAATTCACTGTGCGAAGTGAATGGAGTGTTGCTTCACTTTCTAAATGCTGTCCTTTCAGAGAAAATCACTTTCCTTTGAAAGTGCCTTAAGCTACTTACAGCATTCAACAGAAATTCACATGCATTTCACTGAAAGAGAAGCAGTCTGTTCCAACACTTCAATTCACTGTGCGAAGTGAATGGAGTGTTGCTCCACTTTCTAAATGCTGTCCTTTCAGAGAAAATCACTTTCCTTTGAAAATGTCTTAAGCTACTTAAAAGCATTCACAAAAAACTCATATCTGTTTCCTAAAAGAGAAGTAGTCTGTTCCAACACTTCAATTCACTGTGCGAAGTGAATGGAGTGTTGTTTCACTTTCTAAATGCTGTCCTTTCAGAGAAAATCACTTTCCTTTGAAAGTGCCTTAAGCTACTTCCACACATTCACAGGAAACTCAAATGCGTTTCTATGAAAGAGAAGCTGTCTGTTCCAACACTTCAATTCACTGTGCGAAGTGAATGGAGTGTTGCTTCACTTTCTAAATGCTGTCCTTTCAGAGAAAATCACTTTCCTTTGAATGTGCCTTAAGCTACTTACAAGCATTCAACAGAAATTCACATGTGTTTCACTGAAAGAGAAGCAGTCTGTTCCAACACTTCAATTCACTGTGCGTAGTGATTGGAGTGTTGCTTCACTTTCTAAATGCTGTCCTTTCAGAGAAAATCACTTTCCTTTGAAAGTGCCTTAAGATACTTACAAGCATTCAATAGAAATTCACATGCGTTTCTCTGAAAGAGAAGCAGTCTGTTCCAACACTTCAATTCACTGTGCGAAGTGAATGGAGTGTTGCTTCACTTTCTAAATGCTGTCCTTTCAGAGAAAATCACTTTCCTTTGAAAGTGCCTTAAGCTACTTACAGCATTCAACAGAAATTCACATGCGTTTCACTGAAAGAGAAGCAGTCTGTTCCAACACTTCAATTCACTGTGCGAAGTGAATGGAGTGTTGCTCCCCTTTCTAAATGCTGTCCTTTCAGAGAAAATCACTTTCCTTTGAAAATGCCTTAAGCTACTTAAAAGCATTCACAAAAAACTCATATCTGTTTCCTGAAAGAGAAGTAGTCTGTTCCAACACTTCAATTCACTGTGCGAAGTGAATGGAGTGTTGCTTCACTTTCTAAATGCTGTCCTTTCGGAGAAAATCACTTTTCTTTGAAAGTGCCTTAAGCTACTTACAAGCATTCCACAGAAATTCACATGCGTTTCTCTGAAAGAGAAGAAGTCTGTTCCAACACTTCAATTCACTGTGCGAAGTGAATGGAGTGTTGTTTCACTTTCTAAATGCTGTCCTTTCAGAGAAAATCACTTTCCTTTGAAAGTGCCTTAAGCTACTTACACACATTCACAGGAAACCCAAATGCGTTTCTATGAAAGAGAAGCTGTCTGTTCCAACACTTCAATTCACTGTGCGAAGTGAATGGAGTGTTGCTTCACTTTCTAAATGCTGTCCTTTCAGAGAAAATCACTTTCCTTTGAATGTGCCTTAAGCTACTTACAAGCATTCAACAGAAATTCACATGTGTTTCACTGAAAGAGAAGCAGTCTGTTCCAACACTTCAATTCACTGTGCGAAGTGAATGGAGTGTTGCTTCACTTTCTAAATGCTGTCCTTTCAGAGAAAATCACTTTCCTTTGAAAGTGCCTTAAGCTATGTACAAGCATTCACAAGAAACTCACATGCATTTTTCTGAAAGAGAAGTAGTCTGTTCCAACACTTCAATTCACTGTGCGAAATGAATGGAGTGTTGTTTCATTTTCTAAATGCTGTCCTTACAGAGAAAATCACTTTCCTTTGAAAGTGCCTTAAGCTACTTACAAGCATTCCACAGAAATTCACATGCGTTTCTCTGAAAGAGAAGCTGTCTGTTCCAACACTTCAATTCACTGTGCGAAGTGAATGGAGTGTTGTTTCACTTTCTAAATGCTGTCCTTTCAAAGAAAATCACTTTCCTTTGAAAGTGCCTTAAGCTGCTTACACACATTCACAGGAAACTCAAATGCGTTTCTATGAAAGAGAAGCTGTCTGTTCCAACACTTCAATTCGCTGTGCGAAGTGAATGGAGTGTTGCTTCACTTTCTAAATGCTGTCCTTTCAGAGAAAATCGCTTTCCTTTGAAAGTGCCTTAAGCTACTTACAAGCATTCAACAGAAATTCACATTTGTTTCACTGAAAGAGAAGCAGTCTGTTCCAACACTTCAATTCACTGTGCGAAGTGAATGGAGTGTTGCTTCACTTTCTAAATGCTGTCCTTTCAGAGAAAATCACTTTCCTTTGAAAGTGCCTTAAGCTACTTACAAGCATTCACAAGAAACTCACATGCGTTTCACTGAAAGAGAAGCAGGCTGTTCCAACACTTCAATTCACTGTGCGAAGTGAATGGAGTGTTGCTTCACTTTCTAAATGCTGTCCTTTCAGAGAAAATCACTTTCCTTTGAAAGTGCCTTAAGCTACTTACAAGCATTCACAAGAAACTCACATGCGTTTCACTGAAAGAGAAGCAGTCTGTTCCAACACTTCAATTCACTGTGCGAAGTGAATGGAGTGTTGCTTCACTTTCTAAATGCTGTCCTTTCAGAGAAAATCACTTTCCTTTGAAAGTGCCTTAAGCTACTTACACACATTCACAGGAAACTCAAATGCGTTTCTATGAAAGAGAAGCTGTCTGTTCCAACACTTCAATTCACTGTCCGAAGTGAATGGAGTGTTGCTTCACTTTCTAAATGCTGTCCTTTCAGAGAAAATCACTTTCCTTTGAATGTGCCTTAAGCTACTTACAAGCATTCAACAGAAATTCACATGTGTTTCACTGAAAGAGAAGCAGTCTGTTCCAACACTTCAATTCACTGTGCGATGTGAATGGAGTGTTGCTTCACTTTCTAAATGCTATCCTTTCAGAGAAAATCACTTTCCTTTGAAAGTGCCTTAAGCTACTTACAAGCATTCAATAGAAATTCACATGCGTTTCTCTGAAAGAGAAGCAGTCTGTTCCAACACTTCAATTCACTGTGCGAAGTGAATGGAGTGTTGCTTCACTTTCTAAATGCTGTCCTTTCAGAGAAAATCACTTTCCTTTGAAAGTGCCTTAAGCTACTTACAAGCATTCACAAAAAACTCATATCTGTTTCTCTGAAAGAGAAATGGTCTGTTCCAACACTTCAATTCACTGTGCGAAGTGAATGGAGAGTTGTTTCACTTTCTAAATGCTGTCCTTTCAGAGAAAATCACTTTCCTTTGAAAGTGCCTTAAGCTACTTACAAGCATTCCACAGAAATTCACATGCGTTTCTCTGAAAGAGAAGAAGTCTGTTCCAACACTTCAATTCACTGTGCGAAGTGAATGGAGTGTTGTTTCACTTTCTAAATGCTGTCCTTTCAGAGAAAATCACTTTGCATTGAAAGTGCCTTAAGCTACTTACACACATTCACAGGAAACTCAAATGCGTTTCTATGAAAGAGAAGCTGTCTGTTCCAACACTTCAATTCACTGTGCGAAGTGAATGGAGTGTTGCTTCACTTTCTAAATGCTGTCCTTTCAGAGAAAATCACTTTCCTGTGAAAGTGCCTTAAGCTACTTACAAGCATTCAACAGAAATTCACATGTGTTTCACTGAAAGAGAAGCAGTCTGTTCCAACACTTCAATTCACTGTGCGAAGTGAATGGAGTGTTGCTTCACTTTCTAAATGCTGTCCTTTCAGAGAAAATCACTTTCCTTTGAAAGTGCCTTAAGCTACTTACAGCATTCAACAGAAATTCACATGCATTTCACTGAAAGAGAAGCAGTCTGTTCCAACACATCAATTCACTGTGCGAAGTGAATGGAGTGTTGCTCCACTTTCTAAATGCTGTCCTTTCAGAGAAAATCACTTTCCTTTGAAAATGCCTTAAGCTACTTAAAAGCATTCACAAAAAACTCATATCTGTTTCCTAAAAGAGAAGTAGTCTGTTCCAACACTTCAATTCACTGTGCGAAGTGAATGGAGTGTTGCTTCACTTTCTAAATACTGTCCTTTCGGAGAAAATCACTTTCCTTTGAAAGTGCCTTAAGCTACTTACAAGCATTCCACAGAAATTCACATGCGTTTCTCTGAAAGAGAAGAAGTCTGTTCCAACACTTCAATTCACTGTGCGAAGTGAATGGAGTGTTGTTTCACTTTCTAAATGCTGTCCTATCAGAGAAAATCACTTTCCTTTGAAAGTGCCTTAAGCTACTTTCACACATTCACAGGAAAGTCAAATGCGTTTCTATGAAAGAGAAGCTGTCTGTTACAACACTTCAATTCACTGTGCGAAGTGAATGGAGTGTTGCTTCACTTTCTAAATGCTGTCCTTTCAGAGAAAATCACTTTCCTTTGAAAGTGCCTTAAGGTACTTACAAGCATTCAACAGAAATTCACATGCGTTTCACTGAAAGAGAAGCAGTCTGTTCCAACACTTCAATTCACTGTGCGAAGTGAATGGAGTGTTGCTTCACTTTCTAAATGCTGTCCTTTCAGAGAAAATCACTTTCCTTTGAAAGTGCCTTAAGCTACGTACAAGCATTCACAAGAAACTCACATGCATTTTTCTGAAAGAGAAGTAGTCTGTTCCAACACTTCAATTCACTGTGCGAAATGAATGGAGTGTTGTTTCACTTTCTAAATGCTGTCCTTTCAGAGAAAATCACTTTCCTTTGAAAGTGCCTTAAGCTACTTACAAGCATTCCACAGAAATTCACATGCGTTTCTCTGAAAGAGAAGCAGTCTGTTCCAACACTTCAATTCACTGTGCGAAGTGAATGGAGTGTTGTTTCACTTTCTAAATGCTGTCCTTTCAGAGAAAATCACTTTCCTTTGAAATTGCCTTAAGCTGCTTACACACATTCACAGGAAACTCAAATGCGTTTCTATGAAAGAGAAGCTGTCTGTTCCAACACTTCAATTCACTGTGCGAAGTGAATGGAGTGTTGCTTCACTTTCTAAATGCTGTCCTTTCAGAGAAAATCACTTTCCTTTGAATGTGCCTTAAGCTACTTACAAGCATTCAACAGAAATTCACATGTGTTTCACTGAAATAGAAGCAGTCTGTTCCAACACTTCAATTCACTGTGCGTAGTGATTGGAGTGTTGCTTCACTTTCTAAATGCTGTCCTTTCAGAGAAAATCACTTTCCTTTGAAAGTGCCTTAAGCTACTTACAAGCATTCCACAGAAATTCACATGCGTTTCTCTGAAAGAGAAGCAGTCTGTTCCAACACTTCAATTCACTGTGCGAAGTGAATGGAGTGTTGCTTCACTTTCTAAATGCTGTCCTTTCAGAGAAAATCACTTTCCTTTGAAAGTGCCTTAAGCTACTTACAAGCATTCACAAAAAACTCATATCTGTTTCTCTGAAAGAGAAATGGTCTGTTCCAACATTTCAATTCACTGTGCGAAGTGAATGGAGAGTTGTTTCACTTTCTAAATGCTGTCCTTTCAGAGAAAATCACTTTCCTTTGAAAGTGCCTTAAGCTATTAAAAGCATTCCTCAGAAATTCACATGCGTTTCTCTGAAAGAGAAGAAGTCTGTTCCAACACTTCAATTCACTGTGCGAAGTGAATGGAGTGTTGTTTCACTTTCTAAATGCTGTCCTTTCAGAGAAAATCACTTTGCATTGAAAGTACCTTAACTACTTACACACATTCACAGGAAACTCAAATGCGTTTCTATGAAAGAGAAGCTGTCTGTTCCAACACTTCAATTCACTGTGCGAAGTGAATGGAGTGTTGCTTCACTTTCTAAATGCTGTCCTTTCAGAGAAAGCACTTTCCTTTGAAAGTGCCTTAAGCTACTTACAAGCATTCAACAGAAATTCTCATGTGTTTCACTGAAAGAGAAGCAGTCTGTTCCAACACTTCAATTCACTGTGCGAAGTGAATGGAGTGTTGCTTCACTTTCTAAATGCTGTCCTTTCAGAGAAAATCACTTTCCTTTGAAAGTGCCTTAAGCTACGTACAAGCATTCACAAGAAACTCACATGCATTTTTCTGAAAGAGAAGTAGTCTGTTCCAACACTTCAATTCACTGTGCGAAATGAATGGAGTGTTGTTTCACTTTCTAAATGCTGTCCTTTCAGAGAAAATCACTTTCCTTTGAAAGTGCCTTAAGCTACTTACAAGCATTCCACAGAAATTCACATGCGTTTCTCTGAAAGAGAAGCAGTCTGTTCCAACACTTCAATTCACTGTGCGAAGTGAATGGAGTGTTGTTTCACTTTCTAAATGCTGTCCTTTCAGAGAAAATCACTTTCCTTTGAAATTGCCTTAAGCTGCTTACACACATTCACAGGAAACTCAAATGCGTTTCTATGAAAGAGAAGCTGTCTGTTCCAACACTTCAATTCACTGTGCGAAGTGAATGGAGTGTTGCTTCACTTTCTAAATGCTGTCCTTTCAGAGAAAATCACTTTCCTTTGAATGTGCCTTAAGCTACTTACAAGCATTCAACAGAAATTCACATGTGTTTCACTGAAATAGAAGCAGTCTGTTCCAACACTTCAATTCACTGTGCGTAGTGATTGGAGTGTTGCTTCACTTTCTAAATGCTGTCCTTTCAGAGAAAATCACTTTCCTTTGAAAGTGCCTTAAGCTACTTACAAGCATTCCACAGAAATTCACATGCGTTTCTCTGAAAGAGAAGCAGTCTGTTCCAACACTTCAATTCACTGTGCGAAGTGAATGGAGTGTTGCTTCACTTTCTAAATGCTGTCCTTTCAGAGAAAATCACTTTCCTTTGAAAGTGCCTTAAGCTACTTACAAGCATTCACAAAAAACTCATATCTGTTTCTCTGAAAGAGAAATGGTCTGTTCCAACATTTCAATTCACTGTGCGAAGTGAATGGAGAGTTGTTTCACTTTCTAAATGCTGTCCTTTCAGAGAAAATCACTTTCCTTTGAAAGTGCCTTAAGCTATTAAAAGCATTCCTCAGAAATTCACATGCGTTTCTCTGAAAGAGAAGAAGTCTGTTCCAACACTTCAATTCACTGTGCGAAGTGAATGGAGTGTTGTTTCACTTTCTAAATGCTGTCCTTTCAGAGAAAATCACTTTGCATTGAAAGTGCCTTAAGCTACTTACACACATTCACAGGAAACTCAAATGCGTTTCTATGAAAGAGAAGCTGTCTGTTCCAACACTTCAATTCACTGTGCGAAGTGAATGGAGTGTTGCTTCACTTTCTAAATGCTGTCCTTTCAGAGAAAGCACTTTCCTTTGAAAGTGCCTTAAGCTACTTACAAGCATTCAACAGAAATTCTCATGTGTTTCACTGAAAGAGAAGCAGTCTGTTCCAACACTTCAATTCACTGTGCGAAGTGAATGGAGTGTTGCTTCACTTTCTAAATGCTGTCCTTTCAGAGAAAATCACTTTCCTTTGAAAGTGCCTTAAGCTACTTATAGCATTCAACAGAAATTCACATGCATTTCACTGAAAGAGAAGCAGTCTGTTCCAACACTTCAATTCACTGTGCGAACTGAATGGAGTGTTGCTCCACTTTCTAATTGCTGTCCTTTCAGAGAAAATCACTTTCCTTTGAAAATGCCTTAAGCTACTTAAAAGCATTCACAAAAAACTCATATCTGTTTCCTAAAAGAGAGGTAGTCTGTTCCAACACTTCAATTCACTGTGCGAAGTGAATGGAGTGTTGCTTCACTTTCTAAATGCTGTCCTTTCGGAGAAAATCACTCTCCTTTGAAAGTGCCTTAAGCTACGTACAAGCATTCACAAGAAACTCACATGCATTTTTCTGAAAGAGAAGTAGTCTGTTCCAACACTTCAATTCACTGTGCGAAGTGAATGGAGTGTTGTTTCACTTTCTAAATGCTGTCCTTTCAGAGAAAATCACTTTCCTTTGAAAGTGCCTTACGCTGCTTACACACATTCACAGGAAACTCAAATGCGTTTCTATGAAAGAGAAGCTGTCTGTTCCAACACTTCAATTCACTGTGCGAAGTGAATGGAGTGTTGCTTCACTTTCTAAATGCTGTCCTTTCAGAGAAAATCGCTTTCCTTTGAAAGTGCCTTAAGCTACTTAAAAGCATTCAACAGAAATTCACATGCGTTTCACTGAAAGAGAAGCAGTCTGTTCCAACACTTCAATTCACTGTGCGAAGTGAATGGAGTGTTGCTTCACTTTCTAAATGCTGTCCTTTCAGAGAAAATCACTTTCCTTTGAAAGTGCCTTAAGCTACTTACACACATTCACAGGAAACTCAAATGCGTTTCTATGAAAGAGAAGCTGTCTGTTCCAACACTTCAATTCACTGTGTGAAGTGAATGGAGTGTTACTTCACTTTCTAAATGCTGTCCTTTCAGAGAAAATCACTTTCCTTTGAATGTGCCTTAAGCTACTTACAAGCATTCAACAGAAATTCAAATGTGTTTCACTGAAAGAGAAGCAGTCTGTTCCAACACTTCAATTCACTGTGCGTAGTGATTGGAGTGTTGCTTCACTTTTTAATGCTGTCCTTTCAGAGAAAATCACTTTCCTTTGAAAGTGCCTTAAGCTACTTACAAGCATTCAATAGAAATTCACATGCGTTTCTCTGAAAGACAAGCAGTCTGTTCCAACACTTCAATTCACTGTGCGAAGTGAATGGAGTGTTGCTTCACTTTCTAAATGCTGTCCTTTCAGAGAAAATCACTTTCCTTTGAAAGTGCCTTAAGCTACTTACAAGCATTCACAAAAAACTCATATCTGTTTCTCTGAAAGAGAAATGGTCTGTTCCAACACTTCAATTCACTGTGCGAAGTTAATGGAGAGTTGTTTCACTTTCTAAATGCTGTCCTTTCAGAGAAAATCACTTTCCTTTGAAAGTGCCTTAAGCTACTTTCAAGCATTCCACAGAAATTCACATGCGTTTCTCTGAAAGAGAAGAAGTCTGTTACAACACTTCAATTCACTGTGCGAAGTGAATGGAGTGTTGTTTCACTTTCTAAATGCTGTCCTTTCAGAGAAAATCACTTTGCATTGAAAGTGCCTTAAGCTACTTACACACATTCACAGGAAACTCAAATGCGTTTCTATGAAAGAGAAGCTGTCTGTTCCAACACTTCAATTCACTGTGCGAAGTGAATGGAGTGTTGCTTCACTTTCTAAATGCTGTCCTTTCAGAGAAAATCACTTTCCTTTGAAAGTGCCTTAAGCTACTTACAAGCATTCAACAGAAATTCACATGTGTTTCACTGAAAAAGAAGCTGTCTGTTCCAACACTTCAATTCACTGTGCGAAGTGAATGGAGTGTTGCTTCACTTTCTAAATGCTGTCCTTTCAGAGAAAATCACTTTCCTTTGAAAGTGCCTTAAGCTACGTACAAGCATTCACAAGAAACTCACATGCATTTTTCTGAAAGAGAAGTAGTCTGTTCCAACACTTCAATTCACTGTGCGAAATGAATGGAGTGTTGTTTCACTTTCTAAATGCTGTCCTTTCAGAGAAAATCACTTTCCTTTGAAAGTGCCTTAAGCTACTTACAAGCATTCCACAGAAATTCACATGCGTTTCTCTGAAAGAGAAGCAGTCTGTTCCAACAATTCAATTCACTGTGCGAAGTGAATGGAGTCTTGTTTCACTTTCTAAATGCTGTCCTTTCAGAGAAAATCACTTTCCTTTGAAAGTGCCTTAAGCTGCTTCCACACATTCACAGGAAACTCAAATGCGTTTCTATGAAAGAGAAGCTGTCTGTTCCAACACTTCAATTCACTGTGCGAAGTGAATGGAGTGTTGCTTCACTTTCTAAATGCTGTCCTTTCAGAGAAAATCACTTTCCTTTGAATGTGCCTTAAGCTACTTACAAGCATTCAACAGAAATTCACATGTGTTTCACTGAAAGAGAAGCAGTCTGTTCCAACACTTCAATTCACTGTGCGTAGTGATTGGAGTGTTGCTTCACTTTCTAAATGCTGTCCTTTCAGAGAAAATCACTTTCCTTTGAAAGTGCCTTAAGCTACTTACAAGCATTCCACAGAAATTCACATGCGTTTCTCTCAAAGAGAAGCAGTCTCTTCCAACACTTCAATTCACTGTGCGAAGTGAATGGAGTGTTGCTTCACTTTCTAAATGCTGTCTTTTCAGAGAAAATCACTTTCCTTTGAAAGTGCCTTAAGCTACTTACAGCATTCAACAGAAATTCACATGCATTTCACTGAAAGAGAAGCAGTCTGTTCCAACACTTCAATTCACTGTGCGAAGTGAATGGAGTGTTGCTCCACTTTCTAAATGCTGTCCTTTCAGAGAAAATCACTTTCCTTTGAAAATGCCTTAAGCTACTTAAAAGCATTCACAAAAAACTCATATCTGTTTCCTGAAAGAGAAGTAGTCTGTTCCAACACTTCAATTCACTGTGCGAAGTGAATGGAGTGTTGCTTCACTTTCTAAATGCTGTCTTTTCAGAGAAAATCACTTTCCTTTGAAAGTGCCTTAAGCTACTTACAGCATTCAACAGAAATTCACATGCATTTCACTGAAAGAGAAGCAGTCTGTTCCAACACTTCAATTCACTGTGCGAAGTGAATGGAGTGTTGCTCCACTTTCTAAATGCTGTCCTTTCAGAGAAAATCACTTTCCTTTGAAAATGCCTTAAGCTACTTAAAAGCATTCACAAAAAACTCATATCTGTTTCCTGAAAGAGAAGTAGTCTGTTCCAACACTTCAATTCACTGTGCGAAGTGAATGGAGTGTTGCTTCACTTTCTAAATGCTGTCCTTTCTGAGAAAATCACTTTCCTTTGAAAGTGCCTTAAGCTACTTACAAGCATTCAATAGAAATTCACATGCATTTTTCTGAAAGAGAAGTAGTCTGTTCCAACACTTCAATTCACTGTGCGAAATGAATGGAGTGTTGTTTCACTTTCTAAATGCTGTCCTTTCAGAGAAAATCACTTTCCTTTGAAAGTGCCTTAAGCTACTTAAAAGCATTCACAAAAAACTCATATCTGTTTCCTGAAAGAGAAGTTGTCTGTTCCAACACTTCAATTCACTGTGCGAAGCGAATGGAGTGTTGCTTCACTTTCTAAATGCTGTCCTTTCAGAGAAAATCACTTTCCTTTGAAAGTGCCTTAAGCTACTTACACACATTCACAGGAAACTCAAATGCGTTTCTATGAAAGAGAAGCTGTCTGTTCCAACACTTCAATTCACTGTGCGAAGTGAATGGAGTGTTACTTCACTTTCTAAATGCTGTCCTTTCAGAGAAAATCACTTTCCTTTGAATGTGCCTTAAGCTACTTACAAGCATTCAACAGAAATTCAAATGTGTTTCACTGAAAGAGAAGCAGTCTGTTCCAACACTTCAATTCACTGTGCGTAGTGATTGGAGTGTTGCTTCACTTTCTAAATTCTGTCCTTTCAGAGAAAATCACTTTCCTTTGAAAGTGCCTTAAGCTACTTACAAGCATTCAATAGAAATTCACATGCGTTTCTCTGAAAGAGAAGCAGTCTGTTCCAACACTTCAATTCACTGTGCGAAGTGAATGGAGTGTTGCTTCACTTTCTAAATGCTGTCCTTTCAGAGAAAATCACTTTCCTTTGAAAGTGCCTTAAGCTACTTACAAGCATTCACAAAAAACTCATATCTGTTTCTCTGAAAGAGAAATGGTCTGTTCCAACACTTCAATTCACTGTGCGAAGTGAATGGAGAGTTGTTTCACTTTCTAAATGCTGTCCTTTCAGAGAAAATCACTTTTCTTTGAAAGTGCCTTAAGCTACTTACAAGCATTCCACAGAAATTCACATGCGTTTCTCTGAAAGAGAAGAAGTCTGTTACAACACTTCAATTCACTGTGCGAAGTGAATGGAGTGTTGTTTCACTTTCTAAATGCTGTCCTTTCAGAGAAAATCACTTTGCATTGAAAGTGCCTTAAGCTACTTACACACATTCACAGGAAACTCAAATGCGTTTCTATGAAAGAGAAGCTGTCTGTTCCAACACTTCAATTCACTGTGCGAAGTGAATGGAGTGTTGCTTCACTTTCTAAATGCTGTCCTTTCAGAGAAAATCACTTTCCTTTGAAAGTGCCTTAAGCTACGTACAAGCATTCACAAGAAACTCACATGCATTTTTCTGAAAGAGAAGTAGTCTGTTCCAACACTTCAATTCACTGTGCGAAATGAATGGAGTGTTGTTTCACTTTCTAAATGCTGTCCTTTCAGAGAAAATCACTTTCCTTTGAAAGTGCCTTAAGCTACTTACAAGCATTCAACAGAAATTCACATGCGTTTCTCTGAAAGAGAAGCAGTCTGTTCCAACACTTCAATTCACTGTGAGAAGTGAATGGAGTGTTGTTTCACTTTCTAAATGCTGTCCTTTCAGAGAAAATCACTTTCCTTTGAAAGTGCCTTAAGCTGCTTACACACATTCACAGGAAACTCAAATGCGTTTCTATGAAAGAGAAGCTGTCTGTTCCAACACATCAATTCACTGTGCGAAGTGAATGGAGTGTTGCTTCACTTTCTAAATGCTGTCCTTTCAGAGAAAATCACTTTCCTTTGAATGTGCCTTAAGCTACTTACAAGCATTCAACAGAAATTCACATGTGTTTCACTGAAAGAGAAGCAGTCTGTTCCAACACTTCAATTCACTGTGCGTAGTAATTGGAGTGTTGCTTCACTTTCTAAATGCTGTCCTTTCAGAGAAAATCACTTTCCTTTGAAAGTGCCTTAAGCTACTTACAAGCATTCCACAGAAATTCACATGCGTTTCTCTGAAAGAGAAGCAGTCTGTTCCAACACTTCAATTCACTGTGCGAAGTGAATGGAGTGTTGCTTCACTTTCTAAATGCTGTCCTTTCAGAGAAAATCACTTTCCTTTGAAAATGCCTTAAGCTACTTACAGCATTCAACAGAAATTCACATGCATTTCACTGAAAGAGAAGCAGTCTGTTCCAACACTTCAATTCACTGTGCGAAGTGAATGGAGTGTTGCTCCACTTTCTAAATGCTGTCCTTTCAGAGAAAATCACTTTCCTTTAAAAATGCCTTAAGCTACTTAAAAGCATTCACAAAAAACTCATATCTGTTTCCTGAAAGAGAAGTAGTCTGTTCCAACACTTCAATTCACTGTGCGAAGTGAATGGAGTGTTGCTTCACTTTCTAAATGCTGTCCTTTCGGAGAAAATCACTTTCCTTTGAAAGTGCCTTAAGCTACTTACAAGCATTCCACAGAAATTCACATGCGTTTCTCTGAAAGAGAAGAAATCTGTTCCAACACTTCAATTCACTGTGCGAAGTGAATGGAGTGTTGTTTCACTTTCTAAATGCTGTCCTTTCAGAGAAAATCACTTTCCTTTGAAAGTGCCTTAAGCTACTTACACACATTCACAGGAAACTCAAATGCGTTTCTATGAAAGAGAAGCTGTCTGTTCCAACACTTCAATTCACTGTACGAAGTGAATGGAGTGTTGCTTCACTTTCTAAATGCTGTCCTTTCAGAGAAAATCACTTTCCTTTGAAAGTGCCTTAAGCTACTTACAAGCATTCAACAGAAATTCACATGCGTTTCACTGAAAGAGAAGCAGTCTGTTCCAACACTTCAATTCACTGTGCGAAGTGAATGGAGTGTTGCTTCACTTTCTAAATGCTGTCCTTTCAGAGAAAATCACTTTCCTTTGAAAGTGCCTTAAGCTACTTACACACATTCACAGGAAACTCAAATGCGTTTCTCTGAAAGAGAAGCAGTCTGTTCCAAAACTCCAATTCACTGTGCGAAGTGAATGGAGTGTTGCTTCACTTTCTAAATGCTGTCCTTTCAGAGAAAATCACTTTCCTTTGAATGTGCCTTAAGCTACTTACAAGCATTCAACAGAAATTCACATGTGTTTCTCTGAAAGAGAAGCAGTCTGTTCCAACACTTCAATTCACTGTGCGAAGTGAATGGAGTGTTGCTTCACTTTCTAAATGCTGTCCTTTCAGAGAAAATCACTTTTCTTTGAAAGTGCCTTAAGCTACTTACAAGCATTCACAAGAAACTCACATGCATTTTTCTGAAAGAGAAGTAGTCTGTTCCAACACTTCAATTCACTGTGCGAAATGAATGGAGTGTTGTTTCACTTTCTAAATGCTGTCCTTTCAGAGAAAATCACTTTCCTTTGAAAGTGCCTTAAGCTACTTAAAAGCATTCCACAGAAATTCACATGCGTATCTCTGAAAGAGAAGCAGTCTGTTCCAACACTTCAATTCACTGTGCGAAGTGAATGGAGTGTTGTTTCACTTTCTAAATGCTGTCCTTTCAGAGAAAATCACTTTTCTTTGAAAGTGCCTTAAGCTGCTTACACACATTCACAGGAAACTCAAATGCGTTTCTATGAAAGAGAAGCTGTCTGTTCCAACACTTCAATTCACTGTGCGAAGTGAATGGAGTGTTGCTTCACTTTCTAAATGCTGTCCTTTCAGAGAAAATCACTTTCCTTTGAATGTGCTTTAAGCTACTTACAAGCATTCAACAGAAATTCACATGTGTTTCACTGAAAGAGAAGCAGTCTGTTCCAACACTTCAATTCACTGTGCGAAGTGAATGGAGTGTTGCTCCACTTTCTAATTGCTGTCCTTTCAGAGAAAATCACTTTCCTTTGATAATGCCTTAAGCTACTTAAAAGCATTCACAAAAAACTCATATCTGTTTCCTGAAAGAGAAGTAGTCTGTTCCAACACTTCAATTCACTGTGCGAAGTGAATGGAGTGTTGCTTCACTTTCTAAATGCTGTCCTTTCTGAGAAAATCACTTTCCTTTGAAAGTGCCTTAAGCTACTTACAAGCATTCAATAGAAATTCACATGCATTTTTCTGAAAGAGAAGTAGTCTGTTCCAACACTTCAATTCACTGTGCGAAATGAATGGAGTGTTGTTTCACTTTCTAAATGCTGTCCTTTCAGAGAAAATCACTTTCCTTTGAAAGTGCCTTAAGCTACTTAAAAGCATTCACAAAAAACTCATATCTGTTTCCTGAAAGAGAAGTTGTCTGTTCCAACACTTCAATTCACTGTGCGAAGCGAATGGAGTGTTGCTTCACTTTCTAAATGCTGTCCTTTCAGAGAAAATCACTTTCCTTTGAAAGTGCCTTAAGCTACTTACACACATTCACAGGAAACTCAAATGCGTTTCTATGAAAGAGAAGCTGTCTGTTCCAACACTTCAATTCACTGTGCGAAGTGAATGGAGTGTTACTTCACTTTCTAAATGCTGTCCTTTCAGAGAAAATCACTTTCCTTTGAATGTGCCTTAAGCTACTTACAAGCATTCAACAGAAATTCAAATGTGTTTCACTGAAAGAGAAGCAGTCTGTTCCAACACTTCAATTCACTGTGCGTAGTGATTGGAGTGTTGCTTCACTTTCTAAATTCTGTCCTTTCAGAGAAAATCACTTTCCTTTGAAAGTGCCTTAAGCTACTTACAAGCATTCAATAGAAATTCACATGGGTTTCTCTGAAAGAGAAGCAGTCTGTTCCAACACTTCAATTCACTGTGCGAAGTGAATGGAGTGTTGCTTCACTTTCTAAATGCTGTCCTTTCAGAGAAAATCACTTTCCTTTGAAAGTGCCTTAAGCTACTTACAAGCATTCACAAAAAACTCATATCTGTTTCTCTGAAAGAGAAATGGTCTGTTCCAACACTTCAATTCACTGTGCGAAGTGAATGGAGAGTTGTTTCACTTTCTAAATGCTGTCCTTTCAGAGAAAATCACTTTTCTTTGAAAGTGCCTTAAGCTACTTACAAGCATTCCACAGAAATTCACATGCGTTTCTCTGAAAGAGAAGAAGTCTGTTACAACACTTCAATTCACTGTGCGAAGTGAATGGAGTGTTGTTTCACTTTCTAAATGCTGTCCTTTCAGAGAAAATCACTTTGCATTGAAAGTGCCTTAAGCTACTTACACACATTCACAGGAAACTCAAATGCGTTTCTATGAAAGAGAAGCTGTCTGTTCCAACACTTCAATTCACTGTGCGAAGTGAATGGAGTGTTGCTTCACTTTCTAACTGCTGTCCTTTCAGAGAAAATCACTTTCCTTTGAAAGTGCCTTAAGCTACGTACAAGCATTCACAAGAAACTCACATGCATTTTTCTGAAAGAGAAGTAGTCTGTTCCAACACTTCAATTCACTGTGCGAAATGAATGGAGTGTTGTTTCACTTTCTAAATGCTGTCCTTTCAGAGAAAATCACTTTCCTTTGAAAGTGCCTTAAGCTACTTACAAGCATTCCACAGAAATTCACATGCGTTTCTCTGAAAGAGAAGCAGTCTGTTCCAACACTTCAATTCACTGTGAGAAGTGAATGGAGTGTTGTTTCACTTTCTAAATGCTGTCCTTTCAGAGAAAATCACTTTCCTTTGAAAGTGCCTTAAGCTGCTTACACACATTCACAGGAAACTCAAATGCGTTTCTATGAAAGAGAAGCTGTCTGTTCCAACACATCAATTCACTGTGCGAAGTGAATGGAGTGTTGCTTCACTTTCTAAATGCTGTCCTTTCAGAGAAAATCACTTTCCTTTGAATGTGCCTTAAGCTACTTACAAGCATTCAACAGAAATTCACATGTGTTTCACTGAAAGAGAAGCAGTCTGTTCCAACACTTCAATTCACTGTGCGTAGTAATTGGAGTGTTGCTTCACTTTCTAAATGCTGTCCTTTCAGAGAAAATCACTTTCCTTTGAAAGTGCCTTAAGCTACTTACAAGCATTCCACAGAAATTCACATGCGTTTCTCTGAAAGAGAAGCAGTCTGTTCCAACACTTCAATTCACTGTGCGAAGTGAATGGAGTGTTGCTTCACTTTCTAAATGCTGTCCTTTCAGAGAAAATCACTTTCCTTTGAAAGTGCCTTAAGCTACTTACACACATTCACAGGAAACTCAAATGCGTTTCTCTGAAAGAGAAGCAGTCTGTTCCAAAACTCCAATTCACTGTGCGAAGTGAATGGAGTGTTGCTTCACTTTCTAAATGCTGTCCTTTCAGAGAAAATCACTTTCCTTTGAATGTGCCTTAAGCTACTTACAAGCATTCAACAGAAATTCACATGTGTTTCTCTGAAAGAGAAGCAGTCTGTTCCAACACTTCAATTCACTGTGCGAAGTGAATGGAGTGTTGCTTCACTTTCTAAATGCTGTCCTTTCAGAGAAAATCACTTTTCTTTGAAAGTGCCTTAAGCTACTTACAAGCATTCACAAGAAACTCACATGCATTTTTCTGAAAGAGAAGTAGTCTGTTCCAACACTTCAATTCACTGTGCGAAATGAATGGAGTGTTGTTTCACTTTCTAAATGCTGTCCTTTCAGAGAAAATCACTTTCCTTTGAAAGTGCCTTAAGCTACTTAAAAGCATTCCACAGAAATTCACATGCGTATCTCTGAAAGAGAAGCAGTCTGTTCCAACACTTCAATTCACTGTGCGAAGTGAATGGAGTGTTGTTTCACTTTCTAAATGCTGTCCTTTCAGAGAAAATCACTTTTCTTTGAAAGTGCCTTAAGCTGCTTACACACATTCACAGGAAACTCAAATGCGTTTCTATGAAAGAGAAGCTGTCTGTTCCAACACTTCAATTCACTGTACGAAGTGAATGGAGTGTTGCTTCACTTTCTAAATGCTGTCCTTTCAGAGAAAATCACTTTCCTTTGAATGTGCTTTAAGCTACTTACAAGCATTCAACAGAAATTCACATGTGTTTCACTGAAAGAGAAGCAGTCTGTTCCAACACTTCAATTCACTGTGCGAAGTGAATGGAGTGTTGCTCCACTTTCTAATTGCTGTCCTTTCAGAGAAAATCACTTTCCTTTGATAATGCCTTAAGCTACTTAAAAGCATTCACAAAAAACTCATATCTGTTTCTTAAAAGAGAAGTAGTCTGTTCCAACACTTCAATTCACTGTGCGAAATGAATGGAGTGTTGCTTCACTTTCTAAATGCTGTCCTTTCGGAGAAAATCACTCTCCTTTGAAAGTGCCTTAAGCTACGTACAAGCATTCACAAGAAACTCACATGCATTTTTCTGAAAGAGAAGTAGTCTGTTCCAACACTTCAATTCACTGTGCGAAGTGAATGGAGTGTTGTTTCACTTTCTAAATGCTGTCCTTTCAGAGAAAATCACTTTCCTTTGAAAGTGCCTTACGCTGCTTACACACATTCACAGGAAACTCAAATGCGTTTCTATGAAAGAGAAGCTGTCTGTTCCAACACTTCAATTCACTGTGCGAAGTGAATGGAGTGTTGCTTCACTTTCTAAATGCTGTCCTTTCAGAGAAAATCGCTTTCCTTTGAAAGTGCCTTAAGCTACTTAAAAGCATTCAACAGAAATTCACATGCGTTTCACTGAAAGAGAAGCAGTCTGTTCCAACACTTCAATTCACTGTGCGAAGTGAATGGAGTGTTGCTTCACTTTCTAAATGCTGTCCTTTCAGAGAAAATCACTTTCCTTTGAAAGTGCCTTAAGCTACTTACACACATTCACAAAAAACTCATATCTGTTTCTCTGAAAGAGAAATGGTCTGTTCCAACACTTCAATTCACTGTGCGAAGTGAATGGAGAGTTGTTTCACTTTCTAAATGCTGTCCTTTCAGAGAAAATCACTTTCCTTTGAAAGTGCCTTAAGCTACTTACAAGCATTCCACAGAAATTCACATGCGTTTCTCTGAAAGAGAAGAAGTCTGTTACAACACTTCAATTCACTGTGCGAAGTGAATGGAGTGTTGTTTCACTTTCTAAATGCTGTCCTTTCAGAGAAAATCACTTTGCATTGAAAGTGCCTTAAGCTACTTACACACATTCACAGGAAACTCAAATGCGTTTCTATGAAAGAGAAGCTGTCTGTTCCAACACTTCAATTCACTGTGCGAAGTGAATGGAGTGTTGCTTCACTTTCTAAATGCTGTCCTTTCAGAGAAAATCACTTTCCTTTGAAAGTGCCTTAAGCTACTTACAAGCATTCAACAGAAATTCACATGTGTTTCACTGAAAGAGAAGCAGTCTGTTCCAACACTTCAATTCACTGTGCGAAGTGAATGGAGTGTTGCTTCACTTTCTAAATGCTGTCCTTTCAGAGAAAATCACTTTCCTTTGAAAGTGCCTTAAGCTACGTACAAGCATTCACAAGAAACTCACATGCATTTTTCTGAAAGAGAAGTAGTCTGTTCCAACACTTCAATTCACTGTGCGAAATGAATGGAGTGTTGTTTCACTTTCTAAATGCTGTCCTTTCAGAGAAAATCACTTTCCTTTGAAAGTGCCTTAAGCTACTTACAAGCATTCCACAGAAATTCACATGCGTTTCTCTGAAAGAGAAGCAGTCTGTTCCAACACTTCAATTCACTGTGCGAAGTGAATGGAGTGTTGTTTCACTTTCTAAATGCTGTCCTTTCAGAGAAAATCACTTTCCTTTGAAAGTGCCTTAAGCTGCTTACACACATTCACAGGAAACTCAAATGCGTTTCTATGAAAGAGAAGCTGTCTGTTCCAACACTTCAATTCACTGTGCGAAGTGAATGGAGTGTTGCTTCACTTTCTAAATGCTGTCCTTTCAGAGAAAATCACTTTCCTTTGAATGTGCCTTAAGCTACTTACAAGCATTCAACAGAAATTCACATGTGTTTCACTGAAAGAGAAGCAGTCTGTTCCAACACTTCAATTCACTGTGCGAAGTGAATGGAGTGTTGCTTCACTTTCTAAATGCTGTCCTTTCAGAGAAAATCACTTTCCTTTGAAAGTGCCTTAAGCTACTTACAAGCATTCCACAGAAATTCACATGCGTTTCTCTGAAAGAGAAGCAGTCTGTTCCAACACTTCAATTCACTGTGTGAAGTGAATGGAGTGTTGCTTCACTTTCTAAATGCTGTCCTTTCAGAGAAAATCACTTTCCTTTGAAAGTGCCTTAAGCTACTTACACACATTCACAGGAAACTCAAATGCGTTTCTATGAAAGAGAAGCTGTCTGTTCCAACACTTCAATTCACTGTGCGAAGTGAATGGAGTGTTACTTCACTTTCTAAATGCTGTCCTTTCGGAGAAAATCACTTTCCTTTGAATGTGCCTTAAGCTACTTACAAGCATTCAACAGAAATTCAAATGTGTTTCACTGAAAGAGAAGCAGTCCGTTCCAACACTTCAATTCACTGTGCGTAGTGATTGGAGTGTTGCTTCACTTTCTAAATGCTGTCCTTTCAGAGAAAATCACTTTCCTTTGATAATGCCTTAAGCTACTTACAAGCATTCAATAGAAATTCACATGCGTTTCTCTGAAAGAGAAGCAGTCTGTTCCAACACTTCAATTCACTGTGCGAAGTGAATGGAGTGTTGCTTCACTTTCTAAATGCTGTCCTTTCAGAGAAAATCACTTTCCTTTGAAAGTGCCTTAAGCTACTTACAAGCATTCACAAAAAACTCATATCTGTTTCTCTGAAAGAGAAATGGTCTGTTCCAACACTTCAATTCACTGTGCGAAGTGAATGGAGAGTTGTTTCACTTTCTAAATGCTGTCCTTTCAGAGAAAATCACTTTTCTTTGAAAGTGCCTTAAGCTACTTACAAGCATTCCACAGAAATTCACATGCGTTTCTCTGAAAGAGAAGAAGTCTGTTACAACACTTCAATTCACTGTGCGAAGTGAATGGAGTGTTGTTTCACTTTCTAAATGCTGTCCTTTCAGAGAAAATCACTTTGCATTGAAAGTGCCTTAAGCTACTTACAAACATTCACAGGAAACTCAAATGCGTTTCTATGAAAGAGAAGCTGTCTGTTCCAACACTTCAATTCACTGTGCGAAGTGAATGGAGTGTTGCTTCACTTTCTAAATGCTGTCCTTTCAGAGAAAATCACTTTCCTTTGAAAGTGCCTTAAGCTACTTACAAGCATTCAACAGAAATTCACATGTGTTTCACTGAAAGAGAAGCAGTCTGTTCCAACACTTCAATTCACTGTGCGAAGTGAATGGAGTGTTGCTTCACTTTCTAAATGCTGTCCTTTCAGAGAAAATCACTTTCCTTTGAAAGTGCCTTAAGCTACGTACAAGCATTCACAAGAAACTCACATGCATTTTTCTGAAAGAGAAGTAGTCTGTTCCAACACTTCAATTCACTGTGCGAAGTGTATGGAGTGTTGTTTCACTTTCTAAATGCTGTCCTTTCAGAGAAAATCACTTTCCTTTGAAAGTGCCTTAAGCTACTTACAAGCATTCCACAGACATTCACATGCGTTTCTCTGAAAGAGAAGCAGTCTGTTCCAACACTTCAATTCACTGTGCGAAGTGAATGGAGTGTTGTTTCACTTTCTAAATGCTGTCCTTTCAGAGAAAATCACTTTCCTTTGAAAGTGCCTTAAGCTGCTTACACACATTCACAGGAAACTCAAATGCGTTTCTATGAAAGAGAAGCTGTCTGTTCCAACACTTCAATTCACTGTGCGAAGTGAATGGAGTGTTGTTTCACTTTCTAAATGCTGTCCTTTCAGAGAAAATCACTTTCCTTTGAATGTGCCTTAAGCTACTTACAAGCATTCAACAGAAATTCACATGTGTTTCACTGAAAGAGAAGCAGTCTGTTCCAACACTTCAATTCACTGTGCGTAGTGATTGGAGTGTTGCTTCACTTTCTAAATGCTGTCCTTTCAGAGAAAATCACTTTCCTTTGAAAGTGCCTTAAGCTACTTACAAGCATTCCACAGAAATTCACATGCGTTTCTCTGAAAGAGAAGCAGTCTGTTCCAACACTTCAATTCACTGTGCGAAGTGAATGGAGTGTTGCTTCACTTTCTAAATGCTGTCCTTTCAGAGAAAATCACTTTCCTTTGAAAGTGCCTTAAGCTACTTACAGCATTCAACAGAAATTCACATGCATTTCACTGAAAGAGAAGCAGTCTTTTCCAACACTTCAATTCACTGTGCGAAGTGAATGGAGTGTTGCTCCACTTTCTAAATGCTGTCCTTTCAGAGAAAATCACTTTACTTTGAAAATGCCTTAAGCTACTTAAAAGCATTCACAAAAAACTCATATCTGTTTCCTGAAAGAGAAGTAGTCTGTTCCAACACTTCAATTCACTGTGCGAATTGAATGGAGTGTTGCTTCACTTTCTAAATGCTGTCCTTTCGGAGAAAATCACTTTCCTTTGAAAGTGCCTTAAGCTACTTACAAGCATTCCACAGAAATTCACATGCGTTTCTCTGAAAGAGAAGAAGTCTGTTCCAACACTTCAATTCACTGTGCGAAGTGAATGGAGTGTTGTTTCACTTTCTAAATGCTGTCCTTTCAGAGAAAATCACTTTCCTTTGAAAGTGCCTTAAGCTACTTACACACATTCACAGGAAACTCAAATGCGTTTCTATGAAAGAGAAGCTGTCTGTTCCAACACTTCAATTCACTGTGCGAAGTGAATGGAGTGTTGCTTCACTTTCTAAATGCTGTCCTTTCAGAGAAAATCACTTTCCTTTGAATGTGCCTTAAGCTACTTACAAGCATTCAACAGAAATTCACATGTGTTTCTCTGAAAGAGAAGCAGTCTGTTCCAACACTTCAATTCACTGTGCGAAGTGAATGGAGTGTTGCTTCACTTTCTAAATGCTGTCCTTTCAGAGAAAATCACTTTCCTTTGAAAGTGCCTTAAGCTACTTACAAGCATTCACAAGAAACTCACATGCATTTTTCTGAAAGAGAAGTAGTCTGTTCCAACACTTCAATTCACTGTGCGAAATGAATGGAGTGTTGTTTCACTTTCTAAATGCTGTCCTTTCAGAGAAAATCACTTTCCTTTGAAAGTGCCTTAAGCTACTTACAAGCATTCCACAGAAGTTCACATGCGTATCTCTGAAAGAGAAGCAGTCTGTTCCAACACTTCAATTCACTGTGCGAAGTGAATGGAGTGTTGTTTCACTTTCTAAATGCTGTCCTTTCAGAGAAAATCACTTTTCTTTGAAAGTGCCTTAAGCTGCTTACACACATTCACAGGAAACTCAAATGCGTTTCTATGAAAGAGAAGCTGTCTGTTCCAACACTTCAATTCACTGTGCGAAGTGAATGGAGTGTTGCTTCACTTTCTAAATGCTGTCCTTTCAGAGAAAATCACTTTCCTTTGAATGTGCTTTAAGCTACTTACAAGCATTCAACAGAAATTCACATGTGTTTCACTGAAAGAGAAGCAGTCTGTTCCAACACTTCAATTCACTGTGCGTAGTGATTGGAGTGTTGCTTCACTTTCTAAATGCTGTCCTTTCAGAGAAAATCACTTTCCTTTGAAAGTGCCTTAAGCTACTTACAAGCATTCAATAGACATTCACATGCGTTTCTCTGAAAGAGAAGCAGTCCGTTCCAACACTTCAATTCACTGTGCGAAGTGAATGGAGTGTTGCTTCACTTTCTAAATGCTGTCCTTTCAGAGAAAATCACTTTCCTTTGAAAGTGCCTTAAGCTACTTACAAGCATTCACAAAAAACTCATATCTGTTTCTCTGAAAGAGAAATGGTCTGTTCCAACACTTCAATTCACTGTGCGAAGTGAATGGAGAGTTGTTTCACTTTCTAAATGCTGTCCTTTCAGAGAAAATCACTTTCCTTTGAAAGTGCCTTAAGCTACTTATAAGCATTCCACAGAAATTCACATGCGTTTCTCTGAAAGAGAAGAAGTCTGTTCCAACACTTCAATTCACTGTGCGAAGTGAATGGAGTGTTGTTTCACTTTCTAAATGCTGTCCTTTCAGAGAAAATCACTTTGCATTGAAAGTGCCTTAAGCTACTTACACACATTCACAGGAAACTCAAATGCGTTTCTATGAAAGAGAAGCTGTCTGTTCCAACACTTCAATTCACTGTGCGAAGTGAATGGAGTGTTGCTTCACTTTCTAAATGCTGTCCTTTCAGAGAAAATCGCTTTCCTTTGAAAGTGCCTTAAGCTACTTACAAGCATTCACAAGAAACTCACATGCGTTTCACTGAAAGAGAAGCAGTCTGTTCCAACACTTCAATTCACTGTGCGAAGTGAATGGAGTGTTGCTTCACTTTCTAAATGCTGTCCTTTCAGAGAAAATCACTTTCCTTTGAAAGTGCCTTAAGCTGCTTACACACATTCACAGGAAACTCAAATGCGTTTCTATGAAAGAGAAGCTGTCTGTTCCAACACTTCAATTCACTGTGCTAAGTGAATGGAGTGTTGCTCCACTTTCTAAATGCTGTCCTTTCAGAGAAAATCACTTTCCTTTGAAAATGCCTTAAGCTACTTTAAAGCATTCACAAAAAACTCATATCTGTTTCCTGAAAGAGAAGTAGTCTGTTCCAACACTTCAATTCACTGTGCGAAGTGAATGGAGTGTTGCTTCACTTTCTAAATGCTGTCCTTTCGGAGAAAATCACTTTCCTTTGAAAGTGCCTTAAGCTACTTACAAGCATTCCACAGAAATTCACATGCGTTTCTCTGAAAGAGAAGTCTGTTCCAACACTTCAATTCACTGTGCGAAGTGAATGGAGTGTTGTTTCACTTTCTAAATGCTGTCCTTTCAGAGAAAATCACTTTCCTTTGAAAGTGCCTTAAGCTACTTACACACATTCACAGGAAACTCAAATGCGTTTCTATGAAAGAGTAGCTGTCTGTTACAACACTTCAATTCACTGTGCGAAGTGAATGGAGTGTTGCTTCACTTTCTAAATGCTGTCCTTTCAGAGAAAATCACTTTCCTTTGAAAGTGCCTTAAGGTACTTACAAGCATACAACAGAAATTCACATGCGTTTCACTGAAAGAGAAACAGTCTGTTCCAACACTTCAATTCACTGTGCGAAGTGAATGGAGTGTTGCTTCACTTTCTAAATGCTGTCCTTTCAGAGAAAATCACTTTCCTTTGAAAGTGCCTTAAGCTACTTACAAGCATTCACAAGAAACTCACATGCGTTTCACTGAAAGAGAAGCAGTCTGTTCCAACACTTCAATTCACTGTGCGAAGTGAATGGAGTGTTGCTTCACTTTCTAAATGCTGTCCTTTCAGAGAAAATCACTTTCCTTTGAAAGTGCCTTAAGCTACTTACACACATTCACAGGAAACTCAAATGCGTTTCTATGAAAGAGAAGCTGTCTGTTCCAACACTTCAATTCACTGTCGAAGTGAATGGAGTTTTGTTTCACTTTCTAAATGCTGTCCTTTCCGAGAAAATCACTTTCCTTTGAAAGTGCCTTAAGCTGCTTACACACATTCACAGGAAACTCAAATGCGTTTCTATGAAAGAGAAGCTGTCTGTTCCAACACTTCAATTCACTGTGCGAAGTGAATGGAGTGTTACTTCACTTTCTAAATGCTGTCCTTTCAGAGAAAATCACTTTCCTTTGAAAGTGCCTTAAGATACTTACAAGCATTCACAAGAAACTCACATGCATTTCACTGAAAGAGAAGCAGTCTGTTCCAACACTTCAATTCACTGTGCGAAGTGAATGGAGTGTTGCTCCACTTTCTAAATGCTGTCCTTTCAGAGAAAATCACTTTCCTTTGAAAATGCCTTAAGCTACTTAAAAGCATTCACAAAAAACTCATATCTGTTTCCTGAAAGAGAAGTAGTCTGTTCCAACACTTCAATTCACTGTGCTAAGTGAATGGAGTGTTGCTCCACTTTCTAAATGCTGTCCTTTCAGAGAAAATCACTTTCCTTTGAAAATGCCTTAAGCTACTTTAAAGCATTCACAAAAAATTCATATCTGTTTCCTGAAAGAGAAGTAGTCTGTTCCAACACTTCAATTCACTGTGCGAAGTGAATGGAGTGTTGCTTCACTTTCTAAATGCTGTCCTTTCGGAGAAAATCACTTTCCTTTGAAAGTGCCTTAAGCTACTTACAAGCATTCCACAGAAATTCACATGCGTTTCTCTGAAAGAGAAGTCTGTTCCAACACTTCAATTCACTGTGCGAAGTGAATGGAGTGTTGCTTCACTTTCTAAATGCTGTCCTTTCGGAGAAAATCACTTTCCTTTGAAAGTGCCTTAAGCTACTTACAAGCATTCCACAGAAATTCACATGCGTTTCTCTGAAAGAGAAGAAGTCTGTTCCAACACTTCAATTCACTGTGCGAAGTGAATGGAGTGTTGTTTCACTTTCTAAATGCTGTCCTTTCAGAGAAAATCACTTTCCTTTGAAAGTGCCTTAAGCTACTTACACACATTCACAGGAAACTCAAATGCGTTTCTATGAAAGAGAAGCTGTCTGTTACAACACTTCAATTCACTGTGCGAAGTGAATGGAGTGTTGCTTCACTTTCTAAATGCTGTCCTTTCAGAGAAAATCACTTTCCTTTGAAAGTGCCTTAAGGTACTTACAAGCATTCAACAGAAATTCACATGCGTTTCACTGAAAGAGAAGCAGTCTGTTCCAACACTTCAATTCACTGTGCGAAGTGAATGGAGTGTTGCTTCACTTTCTAAATGCTGTCCTTTCAGAGAAAATCACTTTCCTTTGAAAGTGCCTTAAGCTACTTACACACATTCACAGGAAACTCAAATGCGTTTCTATGAAAGAGAAGCTGTCTGTTCCAACACTTCAATTCACTGTGCGAAGTGAATGGAGTGTTGCTTCACTTTCTAAATGCTGTCCTTTCAGAGAAAATCACTTTCCTTTGAATGTGCCTTAAGCTACTTACAAGCATTCAACAGAAATTCACATGTGTTTCACTGAAAGAGAAGCAGTCTGTTCTAACACTTCAATTCACTGTGCGAAGTGAATGGAGTGTTGCTTCACTTTCTAAATGCTGTCCTTTCAGAGAAAATCACTTTCCTTTGAAAGTGCCTTAAGCTACTTACAAGCATTCAACAGAAATTCACATGTGTTTCACTGAAAGAAAAGCAGTCTGTTCCAACACTTCAATTCACTGTGCGAAGTGAATGGAGTGTTGCTTCACTTTCTAAATGCTGTCCTTTCAGAGAAAATCACTTTCCTTTGAAAGTGCCTTAAGCTACTTACAAGCATTCCACAGAAATTCACATGCGTTTCTCTGAAAGAGAAGCAGTCTGTTCCAACACTTCAATTCACTGTGCGAAGTGAATGGAGTGTTGCTTCACTTTCTAAATGCTGTCCTTTCAGAGAAAATCACTTTCTTTTGAAAGTGCCTTAAGCTACTTACACACATTCACAGGAAACTCAAATGCGTTTCTATGAAAGAGAAGCTGTCTGTTCCAACACTTCAATTCACTGTCGAAGTGAATGGAGTGTTGTTTCACTTTCTAAATGCTGTCCTTTCAGAGAAAATCACTTTCCTTTGAAAGTGCCTTAAGCTGCTTACACACATTCACAGGAAACTCAAATGCGTTTCTATGAAAGAGAAGCTGTCTGTTCCAACACTTCAATTCACTGTGCGAAGTGAATGGAGTGTTACTTCACTTTCTAAATGCTGTCCTTTCAGAGAAAATCACTTTCCTTTGAAAGTGCCTTAAGCTACTTACAAGCATTCACAAGAAACTCACATGCATTTCACTGAAAGAGAAGCAGTCTGTTCCAACACTTCAATTCACTGTGCGAAGTGAATGGAGTGTTGCTCCACTTTCTAAATGCTGTCCTTTCAGAGAAAATCACTTTCCTTTGAAAATGCCTTAAGCTACTTAAAAGCATTCACAAAAAACTCATATCTGTTTCCTGAAAGAGAAGTAGTCTGTTCCAACACTTCAATTCACTGTGCTAAGTGAATGGAGTGTTGCTCCACTTTCTAAATGCTGTCCTTTCAGAGAAAATCACTTTCCTTTGAAAATGCCTTAAGCTACTTTAAAGCATTCACAAAAAACTCATATCTGCTTCCTGAAAGAGAAGTAGTCTGTTCCAACACTTCAATTCACTGTGCGAAGTGAATGGAGTGTTGCTTCACTTTCTAAATGCTGTCCTTTCGGAGAAAATCACTTTCCTTTGAAAGTGCCTTAAGCTACTTACAAGCATTCCACAGAAATTCACATGCGTTTCTCTGAAAGAGAAGTCTGTTCCAACACTTCAATTCACTGTGCGAAGTGAATGGAGTGTTGCTTCACTTTCTAAATGCTGTCCTTTCGGAGAAAATCACTTTCCTTTGAAAGTGCCTTAAGCTACTTACAAGCATTCCACAGAAATTCACATGCGTTTCTCTGAAAGAGAAGAAGTCTGTTCCAACACTTCAATTCACTGTGCGTAGTGATTGGAGTGTTGCTTCACTTTCTAAATGCTGTCCTTTCAGAGAAAATCACTTTCCTTTGAAAGTGCCTTAAGCTACTTACAAGCATTCAACAGAAATTCACATGCGTTTCACTGAAAGAGAAGCAGTCTGTTCCAACACTTCAATTCACTGTGCGTAGTGATTGGAGTATTGCTTCACTTTCTAAATGCTGTCCTTTCAGAGAAAATCACTTTCCTTTGAAAGTGCCTTAAGCTACTTACAAGCATTCCACAGAAATTCACATGCGTTTCTCTCAAAGAGAAGCAGTCTCTTCCAACACTTCAATTCACTGTGCGAAGTGAATGGAGTGTTGCTTCACTTTCTAAATGCTGTCTTTTCAGAGAAAATCACTTTCCTTTGAAAGTGCCTTAAGCTACTTACAGCATTCAACAGAAATTCACATGCATTTCACTGAAAGAGAAGCAGTCTGTTCCAACACTTCAATTCACTGTGCGAAGTGAATGGAGTGTTGCTCCACTTTCTAAATGCTGTCCTTTCAGAGAAAATCACTTTCCTTTGAAAATGCCTTAAGCTACTTAAAAGCATTCACAAAAAACTCATATCTGTTTCCTGAAAGAGAAGTAGTCTGT
This sequence comes from Myodes glareolus, assembly GCF_982192425.1. Lineage (NCBI taxonomy): Eukaryota > Metazoa > Chordata > Mammalia > Rodentia > Cricetidae > Myodes > Myodes glareolus. The sequence continues at coordinate 64,305,935 of NC_142045.1, forward strand.
TCCAACACTTCAATTCACTGTGCGAAGTGAATGGAGTGTTGCTTCACTTTCTAAATGCTGTCTTTTCAGAGAAAATCACTTTCCTTTGAAAGTGCCTTAAGCTACTTACAGCATTCAACAGAAATTCACATGCATTTCACTGAAAGAGAAGCAGTCTGTTCCAACACTTCAATTCACTGTGCGAAGTGAATGGAGTGTTGCTCCACTTTCTAAATGCTGTCCTTTCAGAGAAAATCACTTTCCTTTGAAAATGCCTTAAGCTACTTAAAAGCATTCACAAAAAACTCATATCTGTTTCCTGAAAGAGAAGTAGTCTGTTCCAACACTTCAATTCACTGTGCGAAGTGAATGGAGTGTTGCTTCACTTTCTAAATGCTGTCCTTTCTGAGAAAATCACTTTCCTTTGAAAGTGCCTTAAGCTACTTACAAGCATTCAAGAAATTCACATGCATTTTTCTGAAAGAGAAGTAGTCTGTTCCAACACTTCAATTCACTGTGCGAAATGAATGGAGTGTTGTTTCACTTTCTAAATGCTGTCCTTTCAGAGAAAATCACTTTCCTTTGAAAGTGCCTTAAGCTACTTAAAAGCATTCACAAAAAACTCATATCTGTTTCCTGAAAGAGAAGTTGTCTGTTCCAACACTTCAATTCACTGTGCGAAGCGAATGGAGTGTTGCTTCACTTTCTAAATGCTGTCCTTTCAGAGAAAATCACTTTCCTTTGAAAGTGCCTTAATCTACTTACACACATTCACAGGAAACTCAAATGCGTTTCTATGAAAGAGAAGCTGTCTGTTCCAACACTTCAATTCACTGTGCGAAGTGAATGGAGTGTTACTTCACTTTCTAAATGCTGTCCTTTCAGAGAAAATCACTTTCCTTTGAATGTGCCTTAAGCTACTTACAAGCATTCAACAGAAATTCAAATGTGTTTCACTGAAAGAGAAGCAGTCTGTTCCAACACTTCAATTCACTGTGCGTAGTGATTGGAGTGTTGCTTCACTTTCTAAATTCTGTCCTTTCAGAGAAAATCACTTTCCTTTGAAAGTGCCTTAAGCTACTTACAAGCATTCAATAGAAATTCACATGCGTTTCTCTGAAAGAGAAGCAGTCTGTTCCAACACTTCAATTCACTGTGCGAAGTGAATGGAGTGTTGCTTCACTTTCTAAATGCTGTCCTTTCAGAGAAAATCACTTTCCTTTGAAAGTGCCTTAAGCTACTTACAAGCATTCACAAAAAACTCATATCTGTTTCTCTGAAAGAGAAATGGTCTGTTCCAACACTTCAATTCACTGTGCGAAGTGAATGGAGAGTTGTTTCACTTTCTAAATGCTGTCCTTTCAGAGAAAATCACTTTTCTTTGAAAGTGCCTTAAGCTACTTACAAGCATTCCCCAGAAATTCACATGCGTTTCTCTGAAAGAGAAGAAGTCTGTTACAACACTTCAATTCACTGTGCGAAGTGAATGGAGTGTTGTTTCACTTTCTAAATGCTGTCCTTTCAGAGAAAATCACTTTGCATTGAAAGTGCCTTAAGCTACTTACACACATTCACAGGAAACTCAAATGCGTTTCTATGAAAGAGAAGCTGTCTGTTCCAACACTTCAATTCACTGTGCGAAGTGAATGGAGTGTTGCTTCACTTTCTAAATGCTGTCCTTTCAGAGAAAATCACTTTCCTTTGAAAGTGCCTTAAGCTACGTACAAGCATTCACAAGAAACTCACATGCATTTTTCTGAAAGAGAAGTAGTCTGTTCCAACACTTCAATTCACTGTGCGAAATGAATGGAGTGTTGTTTCACTTTCTAAATGCTGTCCTTTCAGAGAAAATCACTTTCCTTTGAAAGTGCCTTAAGCTACTTACAAGCATTCCACAGAAATTCACATGCGTTTCTCTGAAAGAGAAGCAGTCTGTTCCAACACTTCAATTCACTGTGAGAAGTGAATGGAGTGTTGTTTCACTTTCTAAATGCTGTCCTTTCAGAGAAAATCACTTTCCTTTGAAAGTGCCTTAAGCTGCTTACACACATTCACAGGAAACTCAAATGCGTTTCTATGAAAGAGAAGCTGTCTGTTCCAACACATCAATTCACTGTGCGAAGTGAATGGAGTGTTGCTTCACTTTCTAAATGCTGTCCTTTCAGAGAAAATCACTTTCCTTTGAATGTGCCTTAAGCTACTTACAAGCATTCAACAGAAATTCACATGTGTTTCACTGAAAGAGAAGCAGTCTGTTCCAACACTTCAATTCACTGTGCGTAGTAATTGGAGTGTTGCTTCACTTTCTAAATGCTGTCCTTTCAGAGAAAATCACTTTCCTTTGAAAGTGCCTTAAGCTACTTACAAGCATTCCACAGAAATTCACATGCGTTTCTCTGAAAGAGAAGCAGTCTGTTCCAACACTTCAATTCACTGTGCGAAGTGAATGGAGTGTTGCTTCACTTTCTAAATGCTGTCCTTTCAGAGAAAATCACTTTCCTTTGAAAATGCCTTAAGCTACTTACAGCATTCAACAGAAATTCACATGCATTTCACTGAAAGAGAAGCAGTCTGTTCCAACACTTCAATTCACTGTGCGAAGTGAATGGAGTGTTGCTCCACTTTCTAAATGCTGTCCTTTCAGAGAAAATCACTTTCCTTTAAAAATGCCTTAAGCTACTTAAAAGCATTCACAAAAAACTCATATCTGTTTCCTGAAAGAGAAGTAGTCTGTTCCAACACTTCAATTCACTGTGCGAAGTGAATGGAGTGTTGCTTCACTTTCTAAATGCTGTCCTTTCGGAGAAAATCACTTTCCTTTGAAAGTGCCTTAAGCTACTTACAAGCATTCCACAGAAATTCACATGCGTTTCTCTGAAAGAGAAGAAATCTGTTCCAACACTTCAATTCACTGTGCGAAGTGAATGGAGTGTTGTTTCACTTTCTAAATGCTGTCCTTTCAGAGAAAATCACTTTCCTTTGAAAGTGCCTTAAGCTACTTACACACATTCACAGGAAACTCAAATGCGTTTCTATGAAAGAGAAGCTGTCTGTTTCAACACTTCAATTCACTGTACGAAGTGAATGGAGTGTTGCTTCACTTTCTAAATGCTGTCCTTTCAGAGAAAATCACTTTCCTTTGAAAGTGCCTTAAGCTACTTACAAGCATTCAACAGAAATTCACATGCGTTTCACTGAAAGAGAAGCAGTCTGTTCCAACACTTCAATTCACTGTGCGAAGTGAATGGAGTGTTGCTTCACTTTCTAAATGCTGTCCTTTCAGAGAAAATCACTTTCCTTTGAAAGTGCCTTAAGCTACTTACACACATTCACAGGAAACTCAAATGCGTTTCTCTGAAAGAGAAGCAGTCTGTTCCAAAACTCCAATTCACTGTGCGAAGTGAATGGAGTGTTGCTTCACTTTCTAAATGCTGTCCTTTCAGAGAAAATCACTTTCCTTTGAATGTGCCTTAAGCTACTTACAAGCATTCAACAGAAATTCACATGTGTTTCTCTGAAAGAGAAGCAGTCTGTTCCAACACTTCAATTCACTGTGCGAAGTGAATGGAGTGTTGCTTCACTTTCTAAATGCTGTCCTTTCAGAGAAAATCACTTTTCTTTGAAAGTGCCTTAAGCTACTTACAAGCATTCACAAGAAACTCACATGCATTTTTCTGAAAGAGAAGTAGTCTGTTCCAACACTTCAATTCACTGTGCGAAATGAATGGAGTGTTGTTTCACTTTCTAAATGCTGTCCTTTCAGAGAAAATCACTTTCCTTTGAAAGTGCCTTAAGCTACTTAAAAGCATTCCACAGAAATTCACATGCGTATCTCTGAAAGAGAAGCAGTCTGTTCCAACACTTCAATTCACTGTGCGAAGTGAATGGAGTGTTGTTTCACTTTCTAAATGCTGTCCTTTCAGAGAAAATCACTTTTCTTTGAAAGTGCCTTAAGCTGCTTACACACATTCACAGGAAACTCAAATGCGTTTCTATGAAAGAGAAGCTGTCTGTTCCAACACTTCAATTCACTGTGCGAAGTGAATGGAGTGTTGCTTCACTTTCTAAATGCTGTCCTTTCAGAGAAAATCACTTTCCTTTGAATGTGCTTTAAGCTACTTACAAGCATTCAACAGAAATTCACATGTGTTTCACTGAAAGAGAAGCAGTCTGTTCCAACACTTCAATTCACTGTGCGAAGTGAATGGAGTGTTGCTCCACTTTCTAATTGCTGTCCTTTCAGAGAAAATCACTTTCCTTTGATAATGCCTTAAGCTACTTAAAAGCATTCACAAAAAACTCATATCTGTTTCCTGAAAGAGAAGTAGGCTGTTCCAACACTTCAATTCACTGTGCGAAGTGAATGGAGTGTTGCTTCACTTTCTAAATGCTGTCCTTTCTGAGAAAATCACTTTCCTTTGAAAGTGCCTTAAGCTACTTACAAGCATTCAATAGAAATTCACATGCATTTTTCTGAAAGAGAAGTAGTCTGTTCCAACACTTCAATTCACTGTGCGAAATGAATGGAGTGTTGTTTCACTTTCTAAATGCTGTCCTTTCAGAGAAAATCACTTTCCTTTGAAAGTGCCTTAAGCTACTTAAAAGCATTCACAAAAAACTCATATCTGTTTCCTGAAAGAGAAGTTGTCTGTTCCAACACTTCAATTCACTGTGCGAAGCGAATGGAGTGTTGCTTCACTTTCTAAATGCTGTCCTTTCAGAGAAAATCACTTTCCTTTGAAAGTGCCTTAAGCTACTTACACACATTCACAGGAAACTCAAATGCGTTTCTATGAAAGAGAAGCTGTCTGTTCCAACACTTCAATTCACTGTGCGAAGTGAATGGAGTGTTACTTCACTTTCTAAATGCTGTCCTTTCAGAGAAAATCACTTTCCTTTGAATGTGCCTTAAGCTACTTACAAGCATTCAACAGAAATTCAAATGTGTTTCACTGAAAGAGAAGCAGTCTGTTCCAACACTTCAATTCACTGTGCGTAGTGATTGGAGTGTTGCTTCACTTTCTAAATTCTGTCCTTTCAGAGAAAATCACTTTCCTTTGAAAGTGCCTTAAGCTACTTACAAGCATTCAATAGAAATTCACATGCGTTTCTCTGAAAGAGAAGCAGTCTGTTCCAACACTTCAATTCACTGTGCGAAGTGAATGGAGTGTTGCTTCACTTTCTAAATGCTGTCCTTTCAGAGAAAATCACTTTCCTTTGAAAGTGCCTTAAGCTACTTACAAGCATTCACAAAAAACTCATATCTGTTTCTCTGAAAGAGAAATGGTCTGTTCCAACACTTCAATTCACTGTGCGAAGTGAATGGAGAGTTGTTTCACTTTCTAAATGCTGTCCTTTCAGAGAAAATCACTTTTCTTTGAAAGTGCCTTAAGCTACTTACAAGCATTCCACAGAAATTCACATGCGTTTCTCTGAAAGAGAAGAAGTCTGTTACAACACTTCAATTCACTGTGCGAAGTGAATGGAGTGTTGCTTCACTTTCTAAATGCTGTCCTTTCAGAGAAAATCACTTTGCATTGAAAGTGCCTTAAGCTACTTACACACATTCACAGGAAACTCAAATGCGTTTCTATGAAAGAGAAGCTGTCTGTTCCAACACTTCAATTCACTGTGCGAAGTGAATGGAGTGTTGCTTCACTTTCTAACTGCTGTCCTTTCAGAGAAAATCACTTTCCTTTGAAAGTGCCTTAAGCTACGTACAAGCATTCACAAGAAACTCACATGCATTTTTCTGAAAGAGAAGTAGTCTGTTCCAACACTTCAATTCACTGTGCGAAATGAATGGAGTGTTGTTTCACTTTCTAAATGCTGTCCTTTCAGAGAAAATCACTTTCCTTTGAAAGTGCCTTAAGCTACTTACAAGCATTCCACAGAAATTCACATGCGTTTCTCTGAAAGAGAAGCAGTCTGTTCCAACACTTCAATTCACTGTGAGAAGTGAATGGAGTGTTGTTTCACTTTCTAAATGCTGTCCTTTCAGAGAAAATCACTTTCCTTTGAAAGTGCCTTAAGCTGCTTACACACATTCACAGGAAACTCAAATGCGTTTCTATGAAAGAGAAGCTGTCTGTTCCAACACATCAATTCACTGTGCGAAGTGAATGGAGTGTTGCTTCACTTTCTAAATGCTGTCCTTTCAGAGAAAATCACTTTCCTTTGAATGTGCCTTAAGCTACTTACAAGCATTCAACAGAAATTCACATGTGTTTCACTGAAAGAGAAGCAGTCTGTTCCAACACTTCAATTCACTGTGCGTAGTAATTGGAGTGTTGCTTCACTTTCTAAATGCTGTCCTTTCAGAGAAAATCACTTTCCTTTGAAAGTGCCTTAAGCTACTTACAAGCATTCCACAGAAATTCACATGCGTTTCTCTGAAAGAGAAGCAGTCTGTTCCAACACTTCAATTCACTGTGCGAATTGAATGGAGTGTTGCTTCACTTTCTAAATGCTGTCCTTTCAGAGAAAATCACTTTCCTTTGAAAATGCCTTAAGCTACTTACAGCATTCAACAGAAATTCACATGCATTTCACTGAAAGAGAAGCAGTCTGTTCCAACACTTCAATTCACTGTGCGAAGTGAATGGAGTGTTGCTCCACTTTCTAAATGCTGTCCTTTCAGAGAAAATCACTTTCCTTTAAAAATGCCTTAAGCTACTTAAAAGCATTCACAAAAAACTCATATCTGTTTCCTGAAAGAGAAGTAGTCTGTTCCAACACTTCAATTCACTGTGCGAAGTGAATGGAGTGTTGCTTCACTTTCTAAATGCTGTCCTTTCGGAGAAAATCACTTTCCTTTGAAAGTGCCTTAAGCTACTTACAAGCATTCCACAGAAATTCACATGCGTTTCTCTGAAAGAGAAGAAGTCTGTTCCAACACTTCAATTCACTGTGCGAAGTGAATGGAGTGTTGTTTCACTTTCTAAATGCTGTCCTTTCAGAGAAAATCACTTTCCTTTGAAAGTGCCTTAAGCTACTTACACACATTCACAGGAAACTCATATGCGTTTCTATGAAAGAGAAGCTGTCTGTTCCAACACTTCAATTCACTGTACGAAGTGAATGGAGTGTTGCTTCACTTTCTAAATGCTGTCCTTTCAGAGAAAATCACTTTCCTTTGAAAGTGCCTTAAGCTACTTACAAGCATTCAACAGAAATTCACATGCGTTTCACTGAAAGAGAAGCAGTCTGTTCCAACACTTCAATTCACTGTGCGAAGTGAATGGAGTGTTGCTTCACTTTCTAAATGCTGTCCTTTCAGAGAAAATCACTTTCCTTTGAAAGTGCCTTAAGCTACTTACACACATTCACAGGAAACTCAAATGCGTTTCTCTGAAAGAGAAGCAGTCTGTTCCAAAACTCCAATTCACTGTGCGAAGTGAATGGAGTGTTGCTTCACTTTCTAAATGCTGTCCTTTCAGAGAAAATCACTTTCCTTTGAATGTGCCTTAAGCTACTTACAAGCATTCAACAGAAATTCACATGTGTTTCTCTGAAAGAGAAGCAGTCTGTTCCAACACTTCAATTCACTGTGCGAAGTGAATGGAGTGTTGCTTCACTTTCTAAATGCTGTCCTTTCAGAGAAAATCACTTTTCTTTGAAAGTGCCTTAAGCTACTTACAAGCATTCACAAGAAACTCACATGCATTTTTCTGAAAGAGAAGTAGTCTGTTCCAACACTTCAATTCACTGTGCGAAATGAATGGAGTGTTGTTTCACTTTCTAAATGCTGTCCTTTCAGAGAAAATCACTTTCCTTTGAAAGTGCCTTAAGCTACTTAAAAGCATTCCACAGAAATTCACATGCGTATCTCTGAAAGAGAAGCAGTCTGTTCCAACACTTCAATTCACTGTGCGAAGTGAATGGAGTGTTGTTTCACTTTCTAAATGCTGTCCTTTCAGAGAAAATCACTTTTCTTTGAAAGTGCCTTAAGCTGCTTACACACATTCACAGGAAACTCAAATGCGTTTCTATGAAAGAGAAGCTGTCTGTTCCAACACTTCAATTCACTGTGCGAAGTGAATGGAGTGTTGCTTCACTTTCTAAATGCTGTCCTTTCAGAGAAAATCACTTTCCTTTGAATGTGCTTTAAGCTACTTACAAGCATTCAGCAGAAATTCACATGTGTTTCACTGAAAGAGAAGCAGTCTGTTCCAACACTTCAATTCACTGTGCGAAGTGAATGGAGTGTTGCTCCACTTTCTAATTGCTGTCCTTTCAGAGAAAATCACTTTCCTTTGATAATGCCTTAAGCTACTTAAAAGCATTCACAAAAAACTCATATCTGTTTCCTAAAAGAGAAGTAGTCTGTTCCAACACTTCAATTCACTGTGCGAAATGAATGGAGTGTTGCTTCACTTTCTAAATGCTGTCCTTTCGGAGAAAATCACTCTCCTTTGAAAGTGCCTTAAGCTACGTACAAGCATTCACAAGAAACTCACATGCATTTTTCTGAAAGAGAAGTAGTCTGTTCCAACACTTCAATTCACTGTGCGAAGTGAATGGAGTGTTGTTTCACTTTCTAAATGCTGTCCTTTCAGAGAAAATCACTTTCCTTTGAAAGTGCCTTACGCTGCTTACACACATTCACAGGAAACTCAAATGCGTTTCTATGAAAGAGAAGCTGTCTGTTCCAACACTTCAATTCACTGTGCGAAGTGAATGGAGTGTTGCTTCACTTTCTAAATGCTGTCCTTTCAGAGAAAATCGCTTTCCTTTGAAAGTGCCTTAAGCTACTTAAAAGCATTCAACAGAAATTCACATGCGTTTCACTGAAAGAGAAGCAGTCTGTTCCAACACTTCAATTCACTGTGCGAAGTGAATGGAGTGTTGCTTCACTTTCTAAATGCTGTCCTTTCAGAGAAAATCACTTTCCTTTGAAAGTGCCTTAAGCTACTTACACACATTCACAAAAAACTCATATCTGTTTCTCTGAAAGAGAAATGGTCTGTTCCAACACTTCAATTCACTGTGCGAAGTGAATGGAGAGTTGTTTCACTTTCTAAATGCTGTCCTTTCAGAGAAAATCACTTTCCTTTGAAAGTGCCTTAAGCTACTTACAAGCATTCCACAGAAATTCACATGCGTTTCTCTGAAAGAGAAGAAGTCTGTTACAACACTTCAATTCACTGTGCGAAGTGAATGGAGTGTTGTTTCACTTTCTAAATGCTGTCCTTTCAGAGAAAATCACTTTGCATTGAAAGTGCCTTAAGCTACTTACACACATTCACAGGAAACTCAAATGCGTTTCTATGAAAGAGAAGCTGTCTGTTCCAACACTTCAATTCACTGTGCGAAGTGAATGGAGTGTTGCTTCACTTTCTAAATGCTGTCCTTTCAGAGAAAATCACTTTCCTTTGAAAGTGCCTTAAGCTACTTACAAGCATTCAACAGAAATTCACATGTGTTTCACTGAAAGAGAAGCAGTCTGTTCCAACACTTCAATTCACTGTGCGAAGTGAATGGAGTGTTGCTTCACTTTCTAAATGCTGTCCTTTCAGAGAAAATCACTTTCCTTTGAAAGTGCCTTAAGCTACGTACAAGCATTCACAAGAAACTCACATGCATTTTTCTGAAAGAGAAGTAGTCTGTTCCAACACTTCAATTCACTGTGCGAAATGAATGGAGTGTTGTTTCACTTTCTAAATGCTGTCCTTTCAGAGAAAATCACTTTCCTTTGAAAGTGCCTTAAGCTACTTACAAGCATTCCACAGAAATTCACATGCGTTTCTCTGAAAGAGAAGCAGTCTGTTCCAACACTTCAATTCACTGTGCGAAGTGAATGGAGTGTTGTTTCACTTTCTAAATGCTGTCCTTTCAGAGAAAATCACTTTCCTTTGAAAGTGCCTTAAGCTGCTTACACACATTCACAGGAAACTCAAATGCGTTTCTATGAAAGAGAAGCTGTCTGTTCCAACACTTCAATTCACTGTGCGAAGTGAATGGAGTGTTGCTTCACTTTCTAAATGCTGTCCTTTCAGAGAAAATCACTTTCCTTTGAATGTGCCTTAAGCTACTTACAAGCATTCAACAGAAATTCACATGTGTTTCACTGAAAGAGAAGCAGTCTGTTCCAACACTTCAATTCACTGTGCGAAGTGAATGGAGTGTTGCTTCACTTTCTAAATGCTGTCCTTTCAGAGAAAATCACTTTCCTTTGAAAGTGCCTTAAGCTACTTACAAGCATTCCACAGAAATTCACATGCGTTTCTCTGAAAGAGAAGCAGTCTGTTCCAACACTTCAATTCACTGTGTGAAGTGAATGGAGTGTTGCTTCACTTTCTAAATGCTGTCCTTTCAGAGAAAATCACTTTCCTTTGAAAGTGCCTTAAGCTACTTACACACATTCACAGGAAACTCAAATGCGTTTCTATGAAAGAGAAGCTGTCTGTTCCAACACTTCAATTCACTGTGCGAAGTGAATGGAGTGTTACTTCACTTTCTAAATGCTGTCCTTTCGGAGAAAATCACTTTCCTTTGAATGTGCCTTAAGCTACTTACAAGCATTCAACAGAAATTCAAATGTGTTTCACTGAAAGAGAAGCAGTCCGTTCCAACACTTCAATTCACTGTGCGTAGTGATTGGAGTGTTGCTTCACTTTCTAAATGCTGTCCTTTCAGAGAAAATCACTTTCCTTTGATAATGCCTTAAGCTACTTACAAGCATTCAATAGAAATTCACATGCGTTTCTCTGAAAGAGAAGCAGTCTGTTCCAACACTTCAATTCACTGTGCGAAGTGAATGGAGTGTTGCTTCACTTTCTAAATGCTGTCCTTTCAGAGAAAATCACTTTCCTTTGAAAGTGCCTTAAGCTACTTACAAGCATTCACAAAAAACTCATATCTGTTTCTCTGAAAGAGAAATGGTCTGTTCCAACACTTCAATTCACTGTTCGAAGTGAATGGAGAGTTGTTTCACTTTCTAAATGCTGTCCTTTCAGAGAAAATCACTTTCCTTTGAAAGTGCCTTAAGCTACTTATAAGCATTCCACAGAAATTCACATGCGTTTCTCTGAAAGAGAAGAAGTCTGTTCCAACACTTCAATTCACTGTTCGAAGTGAATGGAGTGTTGTTTCACTTTCTAAATGCTGTCCTTTCAGAGAAAATCACTTTGCATTGAAAGTGCCTTAAGCTACTTACACACATTCACAGGAAACTCAAATGCGTTTCTATGAAAGAGAAGCTGTCTGTTCCAACACTTCAATTCACTGTGCGAAGTGAATGGAGTGTTGCTTCACTTTCTAAATGCTGTCCTTTCAGAGAAAATCGCTTTCCTTTGAAAGTGCCTTAAGCTACTTACAAGCATTCACAAGAAACTCACATGCGTTTCACTGAAAGAGAAGCAGTCTGTTCCAACACTTCAATTCACTGTGCGAAGTGAATGGAGTGTTGCTTCACTTTCTAAATGCTGTCCTTTCAGAGAAAATCACTTTCCTTTGAAAGTGCCTTAAGCTGCTTACACACATTCACAGGAAACTCAAATGCGTTTCTATGAAAGAGAAGCTGTCTGTTCCAACACTTCAATTCACTGTGCTAAGTGAATGGAGTGTTGCTCCACTTTCTAAATGCTGTCCTTTCAGAGAAAATCACTTTCCTTTGAAAATGCCTTAAGCTACTTTAAAGCATACACAAAAAACTCATATCTGTTTCCTGAAAGAGAAGTAGTCTGTTCCAACACTTCAATTCACTGTGCGAAGTGAATGGAGTGTTGCTTCACTTTCTAAATGCTGTCCTTTCGGAGAAAATCACTTTCCTTTGAAAGTGCCTTAAGCTACTTACAAGCATTCCACAGAAATTCACATGCGTTTCTCTGAAAGAGAAGTCTGTTCCAACACTTCAATTCACTGTGCGAAGTGAATGGAGTGTTGTTTCACTTTCTAAATGCTGTCCTTTCAGAGAAAATCACTTTCCTTTGAAAGTGCCTTAAGCTACTTACACACATTCACAGGAAACTCAAATGCGTTTCTATGAAAGAGAAGCTGTCTGTTACAACACTTCAATTCACTGTGCGAAGTGAATGGAGTGTTGCTTCACTTTCTAAATGCTGTACTTTCAGAGAAAATCACTTTCCTTTGAAAGTGCCTTAAGCTACTTACAAGCATACAACAGAAATTCACATGCGTTTCACTGAAAGAGAAGCAGTCTGTTCCAACACTTCAATTCACTGTGCGAAGTGAATGGAGTGTTGCTTCACTTTCTAAATGCTGTCCTTTCAGAGAAAATCACTTTCCTTTGAAAGTGCCTTAAGCTACTTACAAGCATTCACAAGAAACTCACATGCGTTTCACTGAAAGAGAAGCAGTCTGTTCCAACACTTCAATTCACTGTGCGAAGTGAATGGAGTGTTGCTTCACTTTCTAAATGCTGTCCTTTCAGAGAAAATCACTTTCCTTTGAAAGTGCCTTAAGCTACTTACACACATTCACAGGAAACTCAAATGCGTTTCTATGAAAGAGAAGCTGTCTGTTCCAACACTTCAATTCACTGTCGAAGTGAATGGAGTTTTGTTTCACTTTCTAAATGCTGTCCTTTCCGAGAAAATCACTTTCCTTTGAAAGTGCCTTAAGCTGCTTACACACATTCACAGGAAACTCAAATGCGTTTCTATGAAAGAGAAGCTGTCTGTTCCAACACTTCAATTCACTGTGCGAAGTGAATGGAGTGTTACTTCACTTTCTAAATGCTGTCCTTTCAGAGAAAATCACTTTCCTTTGAAAGTGCCTTAAGATACTTACAAGCATTCACAAGAAACTCACATGCATTTCACTGAAAGAGAAGCAGTCTGTTCCAACACTTCAATTCACTGTGCGAAGTGAATGGAGTGTTGCTCCACTTTCTAAATGCTGTCCTTTCAGAGAAAATCACTTTCCTTTGAAAATGCCTTAAGCTACTTAAAAGCATTCACAAAAAACTCATATCTGTTTCCTGAAAGAGAAGTAGTCTGTTCCAACACTTCAATTCACTGTGCTAAGTGAATGGAGTGTTGCTCCACTTTCTAAATGCTGTCCTTTCAGAGAAAATCACTTTCCTTTGAAAATGCCTTAAGCTACTTTAAAGCATTCACAAAAAATTCATATCTGTTTCCTGAAAGAGAAGTAGTCTGTTCCAACACTTCAATTCACTGTGCGAAGTGAATGGAGTGTTGCTTCACTTTCTAAATGCTGTCCTTTCAGAGAAAATCACTTTCCTTTGAAAGTGCCTTAAGCTACTTACAAGCATTCCACAGAAATTCACATGCGTTTCTCTGAAAGAGAAGTCGGTTCCAACACTTCAATTCACTGTGCGAAGTTAATGGAGTGTTGCTTCACTTTCTAAATGCTGTCCTTTCGGAGAAAATCACTTTCCTTTGAAAGTGCCTTAAGCTACTTACAAGCATTCCACAGAAATTCACATGCGTTTCTCTGAAAGAGAAGAAGTCTGTTCCAACACTTCAATTCACTGTGCGAAGTGAATGGAGTGTTGTTTCACTTTCTAAATGCTGTCCTTTCAGAGAAAATCACTTTCCTTTGAAAGTGCCTTAAGCTACTTACACACATTCACAGGAAACTCAAATGCGTTTCTATGAAAGAGAAGCTGTCTGTTCCAACACTTCAATTCACTGTGCGAAGTGAATGGAGTGTTGCTTCACTTTCTAAATGCTGTCCTTTCAGAGAAAATCACTTTCCTTTGAAAGTGCCTTAAGGTACTTACAAGCATTCAACAGAAATTCACATGCGTTTCACTGAAAGAGAAGCAGTCTGTTCCAACACTTCAATTCACTGTGCGAAGTGAATGGAGTGTTGCTTCACTTTCTAAATGCTGTCCTTTCAGAGAAAATCACTTTCCTTTGAAAGTGCCTTAAGCTACTTACACACATTCACAGGAAACTCAAATGCGTTTCTATGAAAGAGAAGCTGTCTGTTCCAACACTTCAATTCACTGTGCGAAGTGAATGGAGTGTTGCTTCACTTTCTAAATGCTGTCCTTTCAGAGAAAATCACTTTCCTTTGAATGTGCCTTAAGCTACTTACAAGCATTCAACAGAAATTCACATGTGTTTCACTGAAAGAGAAGCAGTCTGTTCTAACACTTCAATTCACTGTGCGAAGTGAATGGAGTGTTGCTTCACTTTCTAAATGCTGTCCTTTCAGAGAAAATCACTTTCCTTTGAAAGTGCCTTAAGCTACTTACAAGCATTCAACAGAAATTCACATGTGTTTCACTGAAAGAAAAGCAGTCTGTTCCAACACTTCAATTCACTGTGCGAAGTGAATGGAGTGTTGCTTCACTTTCTAAATGCTGTCCTTTCAGAGAAAATCACTTTCCTTTGAAAGTGCCTTAAGCTACTTACAAGCATTCCACAGAAATTCACATGCGTTTCTCTGAAAGAGAAGCAGTCTGTTCCAACACTTCAATTCACTGTGCGAAGTGAATGGAGTGTTGCTTCACTTTCTAAATGCTGTCCTTTCAGAGAAAATCACTTTCTTTTGAAAGTGCCTTAAGCTACTTACACACATTCACAGGAAACTCAAATGCGTTTCTATGAAAGAGAAGCTGTCTGTTCCAACACTTCAATTCACTGTCGAAGTGAATGGAGTGTTGTTTCACTTTCTAAATGCTGTCCTTTCAGAGAAAATCACTTTCCTTTGAAAGTGCCTTAAGCTGCTTACACACATTCACAGGAAACTCAAATGCGTTTCTATGAAAGAGAAGCTGTCTGTTCCAACACTTCAATTCACTGTGCGAAGTGAATGGAGTGTTACTTCACTTTCTAAATGCTGTCCTTTCAGAGAAAATCACTTTCCTTTGAAAGTGCCTTAAGCTACTTACAAGCATTCACAAGAAACTCACATGCATTTCACTGAAAGAGAAGCAGTCTGTTCCAACACTTCAATTCACTGTGCGAAGTGAATGGAGTGTTGCTCCACTTTCTAAATGCTGTCCTTTCAGAGAAAATCACTTTCCTTTGAAAATGCCTTAAGCTACTTAAAAGCATTCACAAAAAACTCATATCTGTTTCCTGAAAGAGAAGTAGTCTGTTCCAACACTTCAATTCACTGTGCTAAGTGAATGGAGTGTTGCTCCACTTTCTAAATGCTGTCCTTTCAGAGAAAATCACTTTCCTTTGAAAGTGCCTTAAGCTACTTACAAGCATTCACAAAAAACTCATATCTGTTTCCTGAAAGAGAAGTAGTCTGTTCCAACACTTCAATTCACTGTGCGAAGTGAATGGAGTGTTGCTTCACTTTCTAAATGCTGTCCTTTCAGAGAAAATCACTTTCCTTTGAAAGTGCCTTAAGCTACTTACAAGCATTCCACAGAAATTCACATGCGTTTCTCTGAAAGAGAAGTCTGTTCCAACACTTCAATTCACTGTGCGAAGTGAATGGAGTGTTGCTTCACTTTCTAAATGCTGTCCTTTCGGAGAAAATCACTTTCCTTTGAAAGTGCCTTAAGCTACTTACAAGCATTCCACAGAAATTCACATGCGTTTCTCTGAAAGAGAAGAAGTCTGTTCCAACACTTCAATTCACTGTGCGAAGTGAATGGAGTGTTGTTTCACTTTCTAAATGCTGTCCTTTCAGAGAAAATCACTTTCCTTTGAAAGTGCCTTAAGCTACTTACACACATTCACAGGAAACTCAAATGCGTTTCTATGAAAGAGAAGCTGTCTGTTACAACACTTCAATTCACTGTGCGAAGTGAATGGAGTGTTGCTTCACTTTCTAAATGCTGTCCTTTCAGAGAAAATCACTTTCCTTTGAAAGTGCCTTAAGGTACTTACAAGCATTCAACAGAAATTCACATGCGTTTCACTGAAAGAGAAGCAGTCTGTTCCAACACTTCAATTCACTGTGCGAAGTGAATGGAGTGTTGCTTCACTTTCTAAATGCTGTCCTTTCAGAGAAAATCACTTTCCTTTGAAAGTGCCTTAAGCTACTTACACACATTCACAGGAAACTCAAATGCGTTTCTATGAAAGAGAAGCTGTCTGTTCCAACACTTCAATTCACTGTGCGAAGTGAATGGAGTGTTGCTTCACTTTCTAAATGCTGTCCTTTCAGAGAAAATCACTTTCCTTTGAATGTGCCTTAAGCTACTTACAAGCATTCAACAGAAATTCACATGTGTTTCACTGAAAGAGAAGCAGTCTGTTCTAACACTTCAATTCACTGTGCGAAGTGAATGGAGTGTTGCTTCACTTTCTAAATGCTGTCCTTTCAGAGAAAATCACTTTCCTTTGAAAGTGCCTTAAGCTACTTACAAGCATTCAACAGAAATTCACATGTGTTTCACTGAAAGAAAAGCAGTCTGTTCCAACACTTCAATTCACTGTGCGAAGTGAATGGAGTGTTGCTTCACTTTCTAAATGCTGTCCTTTCAGAGAAAATCACTTTCCTTTGAAAGTGCCTTAAGCTACTTACAAGCATTCCACAGAAATTCACATGCGTTTCTCTGAAAGAGAAGCAGTCTGTTCCAACACTTCAATTCACTGTGCGAAGTGAATGGAGTATTGCTTCACTTTCTAAATGCTGTCCTTTCAGAGAAAATCACTTTCCTTTGAAAGTGCCTTAAGCTACTTACAAGCATTCACAAGAAACTCACATGCGTTTCACTGAAAGAGAAGCAGTCTGTTCCAACACTTCAATTCACTGTGCGAAGTGAATGGAGTGTTGCTTCACTTTCTAAATGCTGTCCTTTCAGAGAAAATCACTTTCCTTTGAAAGTGCCTTAAGCTACTTACACACATTCACAGGAAACTCAAATGCGTTTCTATGAAAGAGAAGCTGTCTGTTTCAACACTTCAATTCACTGTGCGAAGTGAATGGAGTGTTGCTTCACTTTCTAAATGCTGTCCTTTCAGAGAAAATCACTTTCCTTTGAATGTGCCTTAAGCTACTTACAAGCATTCAACAGAAATTCACATGTGTTTCACTGAAAGAGAAGCAGTCTGTTCCAACACTTCAATTCACTGTGCGAAGTGAATGGAGTGTTGCTTCACTTTCTAAATGCTGTCCTTTCAGAGAAAATCACTTTCCTTTGAAAGTGCCTTAAGCTACTTACAAGCATTCAATAGAAATTCACATGCGTTTCTCTGAAAGAGAAGCAGTCTGTTCCAACACTTCAATTCACTGTGCGAAGTGAATGGAGTGTTGCTTCACTTTCTAAATGCTGTCCTTTCAGAGAAAATCACTTTCCTTTGAAAGTGCCTTAAGCTACTTACAAGCATTCACAAAAAACTCATATCTGTTTCTCTGAAAGAGAAATGGTCTGTTCCAACACTTCAATTCACTGTGCGAAATGAATGGAGAGTTGTTTCACTTTCTAAATGCTGTCCTTTCAGAGAAAATCACTTTCCTTTGAAAGTGCCTTAAGCTACTTACACACATTCACAGGAAACTCAAATGCGTTTCTCTGAAAGAGAAGAAGTCTGTTCCAACACTTCAATTCACTGTG
The DNA here is from genome assembly GCF_982192425.1 of Myodes glareolus. Taxonomy (NCBI): domain Eukaryota; kingdom Metazoa; phylum Chordata; class Mammalia; order Rodentia; family Cricetidae; genus Myodes; species Myodes glareolus. The sequence goes on from NC_142045.1 coordinate 64,323,369, forward strand.
CGAAGTGAATGGAGTGTTGTTTCACTTTCTAAATGCTGTCCTTTCAGAGAAAATCACTTTGCATTGAAAGTGCCTTAAGCTACTTACACACATTCACAGGAAACTCAAATGCGTTTCTATGAAAGAGAAGCTGTCTGTTCCAACACTTCAATTCACTGTGCGAAGTGAATGGAGTGTTGCTTCACTTTCTAAATGCTGTCCTTTCAGAGAAAATCACTTTCCTTTGAATGTGCCTTAAGCTACTTACAAGCATTCAACAGAAATTCACATGTGTTTCACTGAAAGAGAAGCAGTCTGTTCTAACACTTCAATTCACTGTGCGAAGTGAATGGAGTGTTGCTTCACTTTCTAAATGCTGTCCTTTCAGAGAAAATCACTTTCCTTTGAAAGTGCCTTAAGCTACTTACAAGCATTCAACAGAAATTCACATGTGTTTCACTGAAAGAAAAGCAGTCTGTTCCAACACTTCAATTCACTGTGCGAAGTGAATGGAGTGTTGCTTCACTTTCTAAATGCTGTCCTTTCAGAGAAAATCACTTTCCTTTGAAAGTGCCTTAAGCTACTTACAAGCATTCCACAGAAATTCACATGCGTTTCTCTGAAAGAGAAGCAGTCTGTTCCAACACTTCAATTCACTGTGCGAAGTGAATGGAGTGTTGCTTCACTTTCTAAATGCTGTCCTTTCAGAGAAAATCACTTTCCTTTGAAAGTGCCTTAAGCTACTTACACACATTCACAGGAAACTCAAATGCGTTTCTATGAAAGAGAAGCTGTCTGTTCCAACACTTCAATTCACTGTCGAAGTGAATGGAGTGTTGTTTCACTTTCTAAATGCTGTCCTTTCAGAGAAAATCACTTTCCTTTGAAAGTGCCTTAAGCTGCTTACACACATTCACAGGAAACTCAAATGCGTTTCTATGAAAGAGAAGCTGTCTGTTCCAACACTTCAATTCACTGTGCGAAGTGAATGGAGTGTTACTTCACTTTCTAAATGCTGTCCTTTCAGAGAAAATCACTTTCCTTTGAAAGTGCCTTAAGCTACTTACAAGCATTCACAAGAAACTCACATGCATTTCACTGAAAGAGAAGCAGTCTGTTCCAACACTTCAATTCACTGTGCGAAGTGAATGGAGTGTTGCTCCACTTTCTAAATGCTGTCCTTTCAGAGAAAATCACTTTCCTTTGAAAATGCCTTAAGCTACTTAAAAGCATTCACAAAAAACTCATATCTGTTTCCTGAAAGAGAAGTAGTCTGTTCCAACACTTCAATTCACTGTGCTAAGTGAATGGAGTGTTGCTCCACTTTCTAAATGCTGTCCTTTCAGAGAAAATCACTTTCCTTTGAAAATGCCTTAAGCTACTTTAAAGCATTCACAAAAAACTCATATCTGTTTCCTGAAAGAGAAGTAGTCTGTTCCAACACTTCAATTCACTGTGCGAAGTGAATGGAGTGTTGCTTCACTTTCTAAATGCTGTCCTTTCGGAGAAAATCACTTTCCTTTGAAAGTGCCTTAAGCTACTTACAAGCATTCCACAGAAATTCACATGCGTTTCTCTGAAAGAGAAGTCTGTTCCAACACTTCAATTCACTGTGCGAAGTGAATGGAGTGTTGCTTCACTTTCTAAATGCTGTCCTTTCGGAGAAAATCACTTTCCTTTGAAAGTGCCTTAAGCTACTTACAAACATTCCACAGAAATTCACATGCGTTTCTCTGAAAGAGAAGAAGTCTGTTCCAACACTTCAATTCACTGTGCGAAGTGAATGGAGTGTTGTTTCACTTTCTAAATGCTGTCCTTTCAGAGAAAATCACTTTCCTTTGAAAGTGCCTTAAGCTACTTACAAGCATTCACAAAAAACTCATATCTGTTTCTCTGAAAGAGAAATGGTCTGTTCCAACACTTCAATTCACTGTGCGAAATGAATGGAGAGTTGTTTCACTTTCTAAATGCTGTCCTTTCAGAGAAAATCACTTTCCTTTGAAAGTGCCTTAAGCTACTTACACACATTCACAGGAAACTCAAATGCGTTTCTCTGAAAGAGAAGAAGTCTGTTCCAACACTTCAATTCACTGTGCGAAGTGAATGGAGTGTTGTTTCACTTTCTAAATGCTGTCCTTTCAGAGAAAATCACTTTGCATTGAAAGTGCCTTAAGCTACTTACACACATTCACAGGAAACTCAAATGCGTTTCTATGAAAGAGAAGCTGTCTGTTCCAACACTTCAATTCACTGTGCGAAGTGAATGGAGTGTTGCTTCACTTTCTAAATGCTGTCCTTTCAGAGAAAATCACTTTCCTTTGAATGTGCCTTAAGCTACTTACAAGCATTCAACAGAAATTCACATGTGTTTCACTGAAAGAGAAGCAGTCTGTTCTAACACTTCAATTCACTGTGCGAAGTGAATGGAGTGTTGCTTCACTTTCTAAATGCTGTCCTTTCAGAGAAAATCACTTTCCTTTGAAAGTGCCTTAAGCTACTTACAAGCATTCAACAGAAATTCACATGTGTTTCACTGAAAGAAAAGCAGTCTGTTCCAACACTTCAATTCACTGTGCGAAGTGAATGGAGTGTTGCTTCACTTTCTAAATGCTGTCCTTTCAGAGAAAATCACTTTCCTTTGAAAGTGCCTTAAGCTACTTACAAGCATTCCACAGAAATTCACATGCGTTTCTCTGAAAGAGAAGCAGTCTGTTCCAACACTTCAATTCACTGTGCGAAGTGAATGGAGTGTTGCTTCACTTTCTAAATGCTGTCCTTTCAGAGAAAATCACTTTCCTTTGAAAGTGCCTTAAGCTACTTACACACATTCACAGGAAACTCAAATGCGTTTCTATGAAAGAGAAGCTGTCTGTTCCAACACTTCAATTCACTGTCGAAGTGAATGGAGTGTTGTTTCACTTTCTAAATGCTGTCCTTTCAGAGAAAATCACTTTCCTTTGAAAGTGCCTTAAGCTGCTTACACACATTCACAGGAAACTCAAATGCGTTTCTATGAAAGAGAAGCTGTCTGTTCCAACACTTCAATTCACTGTGCGAAGTGAATGGAGTGTTACTTCACTTTCTAAATGCTGTCCTTTCAGAGAAAATCACTTTCCTTTGAAAGTGCCTTAAGCTACTTACAAGCATTCACAAGAAACTCACATGCATTTCACTGAAAGAGAAGCAGTCTGTTCCAACACTTCAATTCACTGTGCGAAGTGAATGGAGTGTTGCTCCACTTTCTAAATGCTGTCCTTTCAGAGAAAATCACTTTCCTTTGAAAATGCCTTAAGCTACTTAAAAGCATTCACAAAAAACTCATATCTGTTTCCTGAAAGAGAAGTAGTCTGTTCCAACACTTCAATTCACTGTGCTAAGTGAATGGAGTGTTGCTCCACTTTCTAAATGCTGTCCTTTCAGAGAAAATCACTTTCCTTTGAAAATGCCTTAAGCTACTTTAAAGCATTCACAAAAAACTCATATCTGTTTCCTGAAAGAGAAGTAGTCTGTTCCAACACTTCAATTCACTGTGCGAAGTGAATGGAGTGTTGCTTCACTTTCTAAATGCTGTCCTTTCGGAGAAAATCACTTTCCTTTGAAAGTGCCTTAAGCTACTTACAAGCATTCCACAGAAATTCACATGCGTTTCTCTGAAAGAGAAGTCGGTTCCAACACTTCAATTCACTGTGCGAAGTTAATGGAGTGTTGCTTCACTTTCTAAATGCTGTCCTTTCGGAGAAAATCACTTTCCTTTGAAAGTGCCTTAAGCTACTTACAAGCATTCCACAGAAATTCACATGCGTTTCTCTGAAAGAGAAGAAGTCTGTTCCAACACTTCAATTCACTGTGCGAAGTGAATGGAGTGTTGTTTCACTTTCTAAATGCTGTCCTTTCAGAGAAAATCACTTTCCTTTGAAAGTGCCTTAAGCTACTTACACACATTCACAGGAAACTCAAATGCGTTTCTATGAAAGAGAAGCTGTCTGTTCCAACACTTCAATTCACTGTGCGAAGTGAATGGAGTGTTGCTTCACTTTCTAAATGCTGTCCTTTCAGAGAAAATCACTTTCCTTTGAAAGTGCCTTAAGGTACTTACAAGCATTCAACAGAAATTCACATGCGTTTCACTGAAAGAGAAGCAGTCTGTTCCAACACTTCAATTCACTGTGCGAAGTGAATGGAGTGTTGCTTCACTTTCTAAATGCTGTCCTTTCAGAGAAAATCACTTTCCTTTGAAAGTGCCTTAAGCTACTTACACACATTCACAGGAAACTCAAATGCGTTTCTATGAAAGAGAAGCTGTCTGTTCCAACACTTCAATTCACTGTGCGAAGTGAATGGAGTGTTGCTTCACTTTCTAAATGCTGTCCTTTCAGAGAAAATCACTTTCCTTTGAATGTGCCTTAAGCTACTTACAAGCATTCAACAGAAATTCACATGTGTTTCACTGAAAGAGAAGCAGTCTGTTCTAACACTTCAATTCACTGTGCGAAGTGAATGGAGTGTTGCTTCACTTTCTAAATGCTGTCCTTTCAGAGAAAATCACTTTCCTTTGAAAGTGCCTTAAGCTACTTACAAGCATTCAACAGAAATTCACATGTGTTTCACTGAAAGAAAAGCAGTCTGTTCCAACACTTCAATTCACTGTGCGAAGTGAATGGAGTGTTGCTTCACTTTCTAAATGCTGTCCTTTCAGAGAAAATCACTTTCCTTTGAAAGTGCCTTAAGCTACTTACAAGCATTCCACAGAAATTCACATGCGTTTCTCTGAAAGAGAAGCAGTCTGTTCCAACACTTCAATTCACTGTGCGAAGTGAATGGAGTGTTGCTTCACTTTCTAAATGCTGTCCTTTCAGAGAAAATCACTTTCTTTTGAAAGTGCCTTAAGCTACTTACACACATTCACAGGAAACTCAAATGCGTTTCTATGAAAGAGAAGCTGTCTGTTCCAACACTTCAATTCACTGTCGAAGTGAATGGAGTGTTGTTTCACTTTCTAAATGCTGTCCTTTCAGAGAAAATCACTTTCCTTTGAAAGTGCCTTAAGCTGCTTACACACATTCACAGGAAACTCAAATGCGTTTCTATGAAAGAGAAGCTGTCTGTTCCAACACTTCAATTCACTGTGCGAAGTGAATGGAGTGTTACTTCACTTTCTAAATGCTGTCCTTTCAGAGAAAATCACTTTCCTTTGAAAGTGCCTTAAGCTACTTACAAGCATTCACAAGAAACTCACATGCATTTCACTGAAAGAGAAGCAGTCTGTTCCAACACTTCAATTCACTGTGCGAAGTGAATGGAGTGTTGCTCCACTTTCTAAATGCTGTCCTTTCAGAGAAAATCACTTTCCTTTGAAAATGCCTTAAGCTACTTAAAAGCATTCACAAAAAACTCATATCTGTTTCCTGAAAGAGAAGTAGTCTGTTCCAACACTTCAATTCACTGTGCTAAGTGAATGGAGTGTTGCTCCACTTTCTAAATGCTGTCCTTTCAGAGAAAATCACTTTCCTTTGAAAGTGCCTTAAGCTACTTACAAGCATTCACAAAAAACTCATATCTGTTTCCTGAAAGAGAAGTAGTCTGTTCCAACACTTCAATTCACTGTGCGAAGTGAATGGAGTGTTGCTTCACTTTCTAAATGCTGTCCTTTCGGAGAAAATCACTTTCCTTTGAAAGTGCCTTAAGCTACTTACAAGCATTCCACAGAAATTCACATGCGTTTCTCTGAAAGAGAAGTCTGTTCCAACACTTCAATTCACTGTGCGAAGTGAATGGAGTGTTGCTTCACTTTCTAAATGCTGTCCTTTCGGAGAAAATCACTTTCCTTTGAAAGTGCCTTAAGCTACTTACAAGCATTCCACAGAAATTCACATGCGTTTCTCTGAAAGAGAAGAAGTCTGTTCCAACACTTCAATTCACTGTGCGAAGTGAATGGAGTGTTGTTTCACTTTCTAAATGCTGTCCTTTCAGAGAAAATCACTTTCCTTTGAAAGTGCCTTAAGCTACTTACACACATTCACAGGAAACTCAAATGCGTTTCTATGAAAGAGAAGCTGTCTGTTACAACACTTCAATTCACTGTGCGAAGTGAATGGAGTGTTGCTTCACTTTCTAAATGCTGTCCTTTCAGAGAAAATCACTTTCCTTTGAAAGTGCCTTAAGGTACTTACAAGCATTCAACAGAAATTCACATGCGTTTCACTGAAAGAGAAGCAGTCTGTTCCAACACTTCAATTCACTGTGCGAAGTGAATGGAGTGTTGCTTCACTTTCTAAATGCTGTCCTTTCAGAGAAAATCACTTTCCTTTGAAAGTGCCTTAAGCTACTTACACACATTCACAGGAAACTCAAATGCGTTTCTATGAAAGAGAAGCTGTCTGTTCCAACACTTCAATTCACTGTGCGAAGTGAATGGAGTGTTGCTTCACTTTCTAAATGCTGTCCTTTCAGAGAAAATCACTTTCCTTTGAATGTGCCTTAAGCTACTTACAAGCATTCAACAGAAATTCACATGTGTTTCACTGAAAGAGAAGCAGTCTGTTCTAACACTTCAATTCACTGTGCGAAGTGAATGGAGTGTTGCTTCACTTTCTAAATGCTGTCCTTTCAGAGAAAATCACTTTCCTTTGAAAGTGCCTTAAGCTACTTACAAGCATTCAACAGAAATTCACATGTGTTTCACTGAAAGAAAAGCAGTCTGTTCCAACACTTCAATTCACTGTGCGAAGTGAATGGAGTGTTGCTTCACTTTCTAAATGCTGTCCTTTCAGAGAAAATCACTTTCCTTTGAAAGTGCCTTAAGCTACTTACAAGCATTCCACAGAAATTCACATGCGTTTCTCTGAAAGAGAAGCAGTCTGTTCCAACACTTCAATTCACTGTGCGAAGTGAATGGAGTATTGCTTCACTTTCTAAATGCTGTCCTTTCAGAGAAAATCACTTTCCTTTGAAAGTGCCTTAAGCTACTTACAAGCATTCACAAGAAACTCACATGCGTTTCACTGAAAGAGAAGCAGTCTGTTCCAACACTTCAATTCACTGTGCGAAGTGAATGGAGTGTTGCTTCACTTTCTAAATGCTGTCCTTTCAGAGAAAATCACTTTCCTTTGAAAGTGCCTTAAGCTACTTACACACATTCACAGGAAACTCAAATGCGTTTCTATGAAAGAGAAGCTGTCTGTTTCAACACTTCAATTCACTGTGCGAAGTGAATGGAGTGTTGCTTCACTTTCTAAATGCTGTCCTTTCAGAGAAAATCACTTTCCTTTGAATGTGCCTTAAGCTACTTACAAGCATTCAACAGAAATTCACATGTGTTTCACTGAAAGAGAAGCAGTCTGTTCCAACACTTCAATTCACTGTGCGAAGTGAATGGAGTGTTGCTTCACTTTCTAAATGCTGTCCTTTCAGAGAAAATCACTTTCCTTTGAAAGTGCCTTAAGCTACTTACAAGCATTCAATAGAAATTCACATGCGTTTCTCTGAAAGAGAAGCAGTCTGTTCCAACACTTCAATTCACTGTGCGAAGTGAATGGAGTGTTGCTTCACTTTCTAAATGCTGTCCTTTCAGAGAAAATCACTTTCCTTTGAAAGTGCCTTAAGCTACTTACAAGCATTCACAAAAAACTCATATCTGTTTCTCTGAAAGAGAAATGGTCTGTTCCAACACTTCAATTCACTGTGCGAAATGAATGGAGAGTTGTTTCACTTTCTAAATGCTGTCCTTTCAGAGAAAATCACTTTCCTTTGAAAGTGCCTTAAGCTACTTACACACATTCACAGGAAACTCAAATGCGTTTCTCTGAAAGAGAAGAAGTCTGTTCCAACACTTCAATTCACTGTGCGAAGTGAATGGAGTGTTGTTTCACTTTCTAAATGCTGTCCTTTCAGAGAAAATCACTTTGCATTGAAAGTGCCTTAAGCTACTTACACACATTCACAGGAAACTCAAATGCGTTTCTATGAAAGAGAAGCTGTCTGTTCCAACACTTCAATTCACTGTGCGAAGTGAATGGAGTGTTGCTTCACTTTCTAAATGCTGTCCTTTCAGAGAAAATCACTTTCCTTTGAATGTGCCTTAAGCTACTTACAAGCATTCAACAGAAATTCACATGTGTTTCACTGAAAGAGAAGCAGTCTGTTCTAACACTTCAATTCACTGTGCGAAGTGAATGGAGTGTTGCTTCACTTTCTAAATGCTGTCCTTTCAGAGAAAATCACTTTCCTTTGAAAGTGCCTTAAGCTACTTACAAGCATTCAACAGAAATTCACATGTGTTTCACTGAAAGAAAAGCAGTCTGTTCCAACACTTCAATTCACTGTGCGAAGTGAATGGAGTGTTGCTTCACTTTCTAAATGCTGTCCTTTCAGAGAAAATCACTTTCCTTTGAAAGTGCCTTAAGCTACTTACAAGCATTCCACAGAAATTCACATGCGTTTCTCTGAAAGAGAAGCAGTCTGTTCCAACACTTCAATTCACTGTGCGAAGTGAATGGAGTGTTGCTTCACTTTCTAAATGCTGTCCTTTCAGAGAAAATCACTTTCCTTTGAAAGTGCCTTAAGCTACTTACACACATTCACAGGAAACTCAAATGCGTTTCTATGAAAGAGAAGCTGTCTGTTCCAACACTTCAATTCACTGTCGAAGTGAATGGAGTGTTGTTTCACTTTCTAAATGCTGTCCTTTCAGAGAAAATCACTTTCCTTTGAAAGTGCCTTAAGCTGCTTACACACATTCACAGGAAACTCAAATGCGTTTCTATGAAAGAGAAGCTGTCTGTTCCAACACTTCAATTCACTGTGCGAAGTGAATGGAGTGTTACTTCACTTTCTAAATGCTGTCCTTTCAGAGAAAATCACTTTCCTTTGAAAATGCCTTAAGCTACTTAAAAGCATTCACAAAAAACTCATATCTGTTTCCTGAAAGAGAAGTAGTCTGTTCCAACACTTCAATTCACTGTGCTAAGTGAATGGAGTGTTGCTCCACTTTCTAAATGCTGTCCTTTCAGAGAAAATCACTTTCCTTTGAAAATGCCTTAAGCTACTTTAAAGCATTCACAAAAAACTCATATCTGTTTCCTGAAAGAGAAGTAGTCTGTTCCAACACTTCAATTCACTGTGCGAAGTGAATGGAGTGTTGCTTCACTTTCTAAATGCTGTCCTTTCGGAGAAAATCACTTTCCTTTGAAAGTGCCTTAAGCTACTTACAAGCATTCCACAGAAATTCACATGCGTTTCTCTGAAAGAGAAGTCTGTTCCAACACTTCAATTCACTGTGCGAAGTGAATGGAGTGTTGCTTCACTTTCTAAATGCTGTCCTTTCGGAGAAAATCACTTTCCTTTGAAAGTGCCTTAAGCTACTTACAAACATTCCACAGAAATTCACATGCGTTTCTCTGAAAGAGAAGAAGTCTGTTCCAACACTTCAATTCACTGTGCGAAGTGAATGGAGTGTTGTTTCACTTTCTAAATGCTGTCCTTTCAGAGAAAATCACTTTCCTTTGAAAGTGCCTTAAGCTACTTACAAGCATTCACAAAAAACTCATATCTGTTTCTCTGAAAGAGAAATGGTCTGTTCCAACACTTCAATTCACTGTGCGAAATGAATGGAGAGTTGTTTCACTTTCTAAATGCTGTCCTTTCAGAGAAAATCACTTTCCTTTGAAAGTGCCTTAAGCTACTTACACACATTCACAGGAAACTCAAATGCGTTTCTCTGAAAGAGAAGAAGTCTGTTCCAACACTTCAATTCACTGTGCGAAGTGAATGGAGTGTTGTTTCACTTTCTAAATGCTGTCCTTTCAGAGAAAATCACTTTGCATTGAAAGTGCCTTAAGCTACTTACACACATTCACAGGAAACTCAAATGCGTTTCTATGAAAGAGAAGCTGTGTGTTCCAACACTTCAATTCACTGTGCGAAGTGAATGGAGTGTTGCTTCACTTTCTAAATGCTGTCCTTTCAGAGAAAATCACTTTCCTTTGAATGTGCCTTAAGCTACTTACAAGCATTCAACAGAAATTCACATGTGTTTCACTGAAAGAGAAGCAGTCTGTTCTAACACTTCAATTCACTGTGCGAAGTGAATGGAGTGTTGCTTCACTTTCTAAATGCTGTCCTTTCAGAGAAAATCACTTTCCTTTGAAAGTGCCTTAAGCTACTTACAAGCATTCAACAGAAATTCACATGTGTTTCACTGAAAGAAAAGCAGTCTGTTCCAACACTTCAATTCACTGTGCGAAGTGAATGGAGTGTTGCTTCACTTTCTAAATGCTGTCCTTTCAGAGAAAATCACTTTCCTTTGAAAGTGCCTTAAGCTACTTACAAGCATTCCACAGAAATTCACATGCGTTTCTCTGAAAGAGAAGCAGTCTGTTCCAACACTTCAATTCACTGTGCGAAGTGAATGGAGTGTTGCTTCACTTTCTAAATGCTGTCCTTTCAGAGAAAATCACTTTCCTTTGAAAGTGCCTTAAGCTACTTACACACATTCACAGGAAACTCAAATGCGTTTCTATGAAAGAGAAGCTGTCTGTTCCAACACTTCAATTCACTGTGCGAAGTGAATGGAGTGTTGCTTCACTTTCTAAATGCTGTCCTTTCAGAGAAAATCACTTTCCTTTGAAAGTGCCTTAAGCTACTTACAAGCATTCCACAGAAATTCACATGCGTTTCTCTGAAAGAGAAGCAGTCTGTTCCAACACTTCAATTCACTGTCGAAGTGAATGGAGTGTTGCTTCACTTTCTAAATGCTGTCCTTTCAGAGAAAATCACTTTCCTTTGAAAGTGCCTTAAGCTACTTACACACATTCACAGGAAACTCAAATGCGTTTCTATGAAAGAGAAGCTGTCTGTTCCAACACTTCAATTCACTGTGCGAAGTGAATGGAGTGTTGCTTCACTTTCTAAATGCTGTCCTTTCAGAGAAAATCACTTTCCTTTGAAAGTGCCTTAAGCTACTTACACACATTCACAGGAAACTCAAATGCGTTTCTATGAAAGAGAAGCTGTCTGTTCCAACACTTCAATTCACTGTGCGAAGTGAATGGAGTGTTGCTTCACTTTCTAAATGCTGTCCTTTCAGAGAAAATCACTTTCCTTTGAAAGTGCCTTAAGCTGCTTACACACATTCACAGGAAACTCAAATGCGTTTCTATGAAAGAGAAGCTGTCTGTTCCAACACTTCAATTCACTGTGCGAAGTGAATGGAGTGTTACTTCACTTTCTAAATGCTGTCCTTTCAGAGAAAATCACTTTCCTTTGAACGTGCCTTAAGCTACTTACAAGCATTCACAAGAAACTCACATGCATTTCACTGAAAGAGAAGCAGTCTGTTCCAACACTTCAATTCACTGTGCGAAGTGAATGGAGTGTTGCTCCACCTTCTAAATGCTGTCCTTTCAGAGAAAATCACTTTCCTTTGAAAATGCCTTAAGCTACTTAAAAGCATTCACAAAAAACTCATATCTGTTTCCTGAAAGAGAAGTAGTCTGTTCCAACACTTCAATTCACTGTGCTAAGTGAATGGAGTGTTGCTCCACTTTCTAAATGCTGTCCTTTCAGAGAAAATCACTTTCCTTTGAAAATGCCTTAAGCTACTTTAAAGCATTCACAAAAAACTCATATCTGTTTCCTGAAAGAGAAGTAGTCTGTTCCAACACTTCAATTCACTGTGCGAAGTGAATGGAGTGTTGCTTCACTTTCTAAATGCTGTCCTTTCGGAGAAAATCACTTTCCTTTGAAAGTGCCTTAAGCTACTTACAAGCATTCCACAGAAATTCACATGCGTTTCTCTGAAAGAGAAGTCTGTTCCAACACTTCAATTCACTGTGCGAAGTGAATGGAGTGTTGCTTCACTTTCTAAATGCTGTCCTTTCGGAGAAAATCACTTTCCTTTGAAAGTGCCTTAAGCTACTTACAAACATTCCACAGAAATTCACATGCGTTTCTCTGAAAGAGAAGAAGTCTGTTCCAACACTTCAATTCACTGTGCGAAGTGAATGGAGTGTTGTTTCACTTTCTAAATGCTGTCCTTTCAGAGAAAATCACTTTCCTTTGAAAGTGCCTTAAGCTACTTACACACATTCACAGGAAACTCAAATGCGTTTCTATGAAAGAGAAGCTGTCTGTTACAACACTTCAATTCACTGTGCGAAGTGAATGGAGTGTTGCTTCACTTTCTAAATGCTGTCCTTTCAGAGAAAATCACTTTCCTTTGAAAGTGCCTTAAGGTACTTACAAGCATTCAACAGAAATTCACATGCGTTTCACTGAAAGAGAAGCAGTCTGTTCCAACACTTCAATTCACTGTGCGAAGTGAATGGAGTGTTGCTTCACTTTCTAAATGCTGTCCTTTCAGAGAAAATCACTTTCCTTTGAAAGTGCCTTAAGCTACTTACACACATTCACAGGAAACTCAAATGCGTTTCTATGAAAGAGAAGCTGTCTGTTCCAACACTTCAATTCACTGTGCGAAGTGAATGGAGTGTTGCTTCACTTTCTAAATGCTGTCCTTTCAGAGAAAATCACTTTCCTTTGAATGTGCCTTAAGCTACTTACAAGCATTCAACAGAAATTCACATGTGTTTCACTGAAAGAGAAGCAGTCTGTTCTAACACTTCAATTCACTGTGCGAAGTGAATGGAGTGTTGCTTCACTTTCTAAATGCTGTCCTTTCAGAGAAAATCACTTTCCTTTGAAAGTGCCTTAAGCTACTTACAAGCATTCCACAGAAATTCACATGCGTTTCTCTGAAAGAGAAGCAGTCTGTTCCAACATTTCAATTCACTGTGCGAAGTGAATGGAGTGTTGCTTCACTTTCTAAATGCTGTCCTTTCAGAGAAAATCACTTTCCTTTGAAAGTGCCTTAAGCTACTTACAAGCATTCACAAGAAACTCACATGCGTTTCACTGAAAGAGAAGCAGTCTGTTCCAACACTTCAATTCACTGTGCGAAGTGAATGGAGTGTTGCTTCACTTTCTAAATGCTGTCCTTTCAGAGAAAATCACTTTCCTTTGAAAGTGCCTTAAGCTACTTACACACATTCACAGGAAACTCAAATGCGTTTCTATGAAAGAGAAGCTGTCTGTTCCAACACTTCAATTCACTGTGCGAAGTGAATGGAGTGTTGCTTCACTTTCTAAATGCTGTCCTTTCAGAGAAAATCACTTTCCTTTGAATGTGCCTTAAGCTACTTACAAGCATTCAACAGAAATTCACATGTGTTTCACTGAAAGAGAAGCAGTCTGTTCCAACACTTCAATTCACTGTGCGAAGTGAATGGAGTGTTGCTTCACTTTCTAAATGCTGTCCTTTCAGAGAAAATCACTTTCCTTTGAAAGTGCCTTAAGCTACTTACAAGCATTCAATAGAAATTCACATGCGTTTCTCTGAAAGAGAAGCAGTCTGTTCCAACACTTCAATTCACTGTGCGAAGTGAATGGAGTGTTGCTTCACTTTCTAAATGCTGTCCTTTCAGAGAAAATCACTTTCCTTTGAAAGTGCCTTAAGCTACTTACAAGCATTCACAAAAAACTCATATCTGTTTCTCTGAAAGAGAAATGGTCTGTTCCAACACTTCAATTCACTGTGCGAAATGAATGGAGAGTTGTTTCACTTTCTAAATGCTGTCCTTTCAGAGAAAATCACTTTCCTTTGAAAGTGCCTTAAGCTACTTACACACATTCACAGGAAACTCAAATGCGTTTCTCTGAAAGAGAAGAAGTCTGTTCCAACACTTCAATTCACTGTGCGAAGTGAATGGAGTGTTGTTTCACTTTCTAAATGCTGTCCTTTCAGAGAAAATCACTTTGCATTGAAAGTGCCTTAAGCTACTTACACACATTCACAGGAAACTCAAATGCGTTTCTATGAAAGAGAAGCAGTCTGTTCCAACACTTCAATTCACTGTGCGAAGTGAATGGAGTGTTGCTTCACTTTCTAAATGCTGTCCTTTCAGAGAAAATCACTTTCCTTTGAAAGTGCCTTAAGCTACTTACAAGCATTCAACAGAAATTCACATGTGTTTCACTGAAAGAGAAGCAGTCTGTTCCAACACTTCAATTCACTGTGCGAAGTGAATGGAGTGTTGCTTCACTTTCTAAATGCTGTCCTTTCAGAGAAAATCACTTTCCTTTGAATGTGCCTTAAGCTACTTACAGCATTCAACAGAAATTCACATGCATTTCACTGAAAGAGAAGCAGTCTGTTCCAACACTTCAATTCACTGTGCAAAGTGAATGGAGTGTTGCTCCACTTTCTAAATGCTGTCCTTTCAGAGAAAATCACTTTCCTTTGAAAATGCCTTAAGCTACTTAAAAGCATTCACAAAAAACTCATATCTGTTTCCTGAAAGAGAAGTAGTCTGTTCCAACACTTCAATTCACTGTGCGAAGTGAATGGAGTGTTGCTTCACTTTCTAAATGCTGTCCTTTCGGAGAAAATCACTTTCCTTTGAAAGTGCCTTAAGCTACTTACAAGCATTCCACAGAAATTCACATGCGTTTCTCTGAAAGAGAAGAAGTCTGTTCCAACACTTCAATTCACTGTGCGAAGTGAATGGAGTGTTGTTTCACTTTCTAAATGCTGTCCTTTCAGAGAAAATCACTTTCCTTTGAAAGTGCCTTAAGCTACTTACACACATTCACAGGAAACTCAAATGCGTTTCTATGAAAGAGAAGCTGTCTGTTACAACACTTCAATTCACTGTGCGAAGTGAATGGAGTGTTGCTTCACTTTCTAAATGCTGTCCTTTCATAGAAAATCACTTTCCTTTGAAAGTGCCTAAAGGTACTTACAAGCATTCAACAGAAATTCACATGCGTTTCACTGAAAGAGAAGCAGTCTGTTCCAACACTTCAATTCACTGTGCGAAGTGAATGGAGTGTTGCTTCACTTTCTAAATGCTGTCCTTTCAGAGAAAATCACTTTCCTTTGAGAGTGCCTTAAGCTACTTACACACATTCACAGGAAACTCAAATGCGTTTCTATGAAAGAGAAGCTGTCTGTTCCAACACTTCAATACACTGTGCGAAGTGAATGGAGTGTTGCTTCACTTTCTAAATGCTGTCCTTTCAGAGAAAATCACTTTCCTTTGAAAGTGCCTTAAGCTACTTACACACATTCACAGGAAACTCAAATGCGTTTCTATGAAAGAGAAGCTGTCTGTTCCAACACTTCAATTCACTGTCGAAGTGAATGGAGTGTTGTTTCACTTTCTAAATGCTGTCCTTTCAGAGAAAATCACTTTCCTTTGAAAGTGCCTTAAGCTGCTTACACACATTCACAGGAAACTCAAATGCGTTTCTATGAAAGAGAAGCTGTCTGTTCCAACACTTCAATTCACTGTGCGAAGTGAATGGAGTGTTACTTCACTTTCTAAATGCTGTCCTTTCAGAGAAAATCACTTTCCTTTGAAAGTGCCTTAAGCTACTTACAAGCATTCACAAGAAACTCACATGCATTTCACTGAAAGAGAAGCAGTCTGTTCCAACACTTCAATTCACTGTGCGAAGTGAATGGAGTGTTGCTCCACTTTCTAAATGCTGTCCTTTCAGAGAAAATCACTTTCCTTTGAAAATGCCTTAAGCTACTTAAAAGCATTCACAAAAAACTCATATCTGTTTCCTGAAAGAGAAGTAGTCTGTTCCAACACTTCAATTCACTGTGCGAAGTGAATGGAGTGTTGCTTCACTTTCTAAATGCTGTCCTTTCAGAGAAAATCACTTTCCTTTGAAAGTGCCTTAAGCTACTTACAAGCATTCACAAAAAACTCATATCTGTTTCCTGAAAGAGAAGTAGTCTGTTCCAACACTTCAATTCACTGTGCGAAGTGAATGGAGTGTTGCTTCACTTTCTAAATGCTGTCCTTTCGGAGAAAATCACTTTCCTTTGAAAGTGCCTTAAGCTACTTACAAGCATTCCACAGAAATTCACATGCGTTTCTCTGAAAGAGAAGTCTGTTCCAACACTTCAATTCACTGTGCGAAGTGAATGGAGTGTTGCTTCACTTTCTAAATGCTGTCCTTTCGGAGAAAATCACTTTCCTTTGAAAGTGCCTTAAGCTACTTACAAGCATTCCACAGAAATTCACATGCGTTTCTCTGAAAGAGAAGAAGTCTGTTCCAACACTTCAATTCACTGTGCGAAGTGAATGGAGTGTTGTTTCACTTTCTAAATGCTGTCCTTTCAGAGAAAATCACTTTCCTTTGAAAGTGCCTTAAGCTACTTACACACATTCACAGGAAACTCAAATGCGTTTCTATGAAAGAGAAGCTGTCTGTTACAACACTTCAATTCACTGTGCGAAGTGAATGGAGTGTTGCTTCACTTTCTAAATGCTGTCCTTTCAGAGAAAATCACTTTCCTTTGAAAGTGCCTTAAGCTACTTACAAGCATTCAATAGAAATTCACATGCGTTTCTCTGAAAGAGAAGCAGTCTGTTCCAACACTTCAATTCACTGTGCGAAGTGAATGGAGTGTTGCTTCACTTTCTAAATGCTGTCCTTTCAGAGAAAATCACTTTCCTTTGAAAGTGCCTTAAGCTACTTACAAGCATTCACAAAAAACTCATATCTGTTTCTCTGAAAGAGAAATGGTCTGTTCCAACACTTCAATTCACTGTGCGAAATGAATGGAGAGTTGTTTCACTTTCTAAATGCTGTCCTTTCAGAGAAAATCACTTTCCTTTGAAAGTGCCTTAAGCTACTTACACACATTCACAGGAAACTCAAATGCGTTTCTCTGAAAGAGAAGAAGTCTGTTCCAACACTTCAATTCACTGTGCGAAGTGAATGGAGTGTTGTTTCACTTTCTAAATGCTGTCCTTTCAGAGAAAATCACTTTGCATTGAAAGTGCCTTAAGCTACTTACACACATTCACAGGAAACTCAAATGCGTTTCTATGAAAGAGAAGCAGTCTGTTCCAACACTTCAATTCACTGTGCGAAGTGAATGGAGTGTTGCTTCACTTTCTAAATGCTGTCCTTTCAGAGAAAATCACTTTCCTTTGAAAGTGCCTTAAGCTACTTACAAGCATTCAACAGAAATTCACATGTGTTTCACTGAAAGAGAAGCAGTCTGTTCCAACACTTCAATTCACTGTGCGAAGTGAATGGAGTGTTGCTTCACTTTCTAAATGCTGTCCTTTCAGAGAAAATCACTTTCCTTTGAATGTGCCTTAAGCTACTTACAGCATTCAACAGAAATTCACATGCATTTCACTGAAAGAGAAGCAGTCTGTTCCAACACTTCAATTCACTGTGCGAAGTGAATGGAGTGTTGCTCCACTTTCTAAATGCTGTCCTTTCAGAGAAAATCACTTTCCTTTGAAAATGCCTTAAGCTACTTAAAAGCATTCACAAAAAACTCATATCTGTTTCCTGAAAGAGAAGTAGTCTGTTCCAACACTTCAATTCACTGTGCGAAGTGAATGGAGTGTTGCTTCACTTTCTAAATGCTGTCCTTTCGGAGAAAATCACTTTCCTTTGAAAGTGCCTTAAGCTACTTACAAGCATTCCACAGAAATTCACATGCGTTTCTCTGAAAGAGAAGAAGTCTGTTCCAACACTTCAATTCACTGTGCGAAGTGAATGGAGTGTTGTTTCACTTTCTAAATGCTGTCCTTTCAGAGAAAATCACTTTCCTTTGAAAGTGCCTTAAGCTACTTACACACATTCACAGGAAACTCAAATGCGTTTCTATGAAAGAGAAGCTGTCTGTTACAACACTTCAATTCACTGTGCGAAGTGAATGGAGTGTTGCTTCACTTTCTAAATGCTGTCCTTTCAGAGAAAATCACTTTCCTTTGAAAGTGCCTTAAGGTACTTACAAGCATTCAACAGAAATTCACATGCGTTTCACTGAAAGAGAAGCAGTCTGTTCCAACACTTCAATTCACTGTGCGAAGTGAATGGAGTGTTGCTTCACTTTCTAAATGCTGTCCTTTCAGAGAAAATCACTTTCCTTTGAGAGTGCCTTAAGCTACTTACACACATTCACAGGAAACTCAAATGCGTTTCTATGAAAGAGAAGCTGTCTGTTCCAACACTTCAATACACTGTGCGAAGTGAATGGAGTGTTGCTTCACTTTCTAAATGCTGTCCTTTCAGAGAAAATCACTTTCCTTTGAAAGTGCCTTAAGCTACTTACACACATTCACAGGAAACTCAAATGCGTTTCTATGAAAGAGAAGCTGTCTGTTCCAACACTTCAATTCACTGTCGAAGTGAATGGAGTGTTGTTTCACTTTCTAAATGCTGTCCTTTCAGAGAAAATCACTTTCCTTTGAAAGTGCCTT
Source organism: Myodes glareolus (assembly GCF_982192425.1). Taxonomy (NCBI): domain Eukaryota; kingdom Metazoa; phylum Chordata; class Mammalia; order Rodentia; family Cricetidae; genus Myodes; species Myodes glareolus. The sequence continues at coordinate 64,341,644 of NC_142045.1, forward strand.
AAGTTGCTTACACACATTCACAGGAAACTCAAATGCGTTTCTATGAAAGAGAAGCTGTCTGTTCCAACACTTCAATTCACTGTGCGAAGTGAATGGAGTGTTACTTCACTTTCTAAATGCTGTCCTTTCAGAGAAAATCACTTTCCTTTGAAAGTGCCTTAAGCTACTTACAAGCATTCACAAGAAACTCACATGCATTTCACTGAAAGAGAAGCAGTCTGTTCCAACACTTCAATTCACTGTGCGAAGTGAATGGAGTGTTGCTCCACTTTCTAAATGCTGTCCTTTCAGAGAAAATCACTTTCCTTTGAAAATGCCTTAAGCTACTTAAAAGCATTCACAAAAAACTCATATCTGTTTCCTGAAAGAGAAGTAGTCTGTTCCAACACTTCAATTCACTGTGCTAAGTGAATGGAGTGTTGCTCCACTTTCTAAATGCTGTCCTTTCAGAGAAAATCACTTTCCTTTGAAAGTGCCTTAAGCTACTTACAAGCATTCACAAAAAACTCATATCTGTTTCCTGAAAGAGAAGTAGTCTGTTCCAACACTTCAATTCACTGTGCGAAGTGAATGGAGTGTTGCTTCACTTTCTAAATGCTGTCCTTTCGGAGAAAATCACTTTCCTTTGAAAGTGCCTTAAGCTACTTACAAGCATTCCACAGAAATTCACATGCGTTTCTCTGAAAGAGAAGTCTGTTCCAACACTTCAATTCACTGTGCGAAGTGAATGGAGTGTTGCTTCACTTTCTAAATGCTGTCCTTTCGGAGAAAATCACTTTCCTTTGAAAGTGCCTTAAGCTACTTACAAGCATTCCACAGAAATTCACATGCGTTTCTCTGAAAGAGAAGAAGTCTGTTCCACCACTTCAATTCACTGTGCGAAGTGAATGGAGTGTTGTTTCACTTTCTAAATGCTGTCCTTTCAGAGAAAATCACTTTCCTTTGAAAGTGCCTTAAGCTACTTACACACATTCACAGGAAACTCAAATGCGTTTCTATGAAAGAGAAGCTGTCTGTTACAACACTTCAATTCACTGTGCGAAGTGAATGGAGTGTTGCTTCACTTTCTAAATGCTGTCCTTTCAGAGAAAATCACTTTCCTTTGAAAGTGCCTTAAGGTACTTACAAGCATTCAACAGAAATTCACATGCGTTTCACTGAAAGAGAAGCAGTCTGTTCCAACACTTCAATTCACTGTGCGAAGTGAATGGAGTGTTGCTTCACTTTCTAAATGCTGTCCTTTCAGAGAAAATCACTTTCCTTTGAAAGTGCCTTAAGCTACTTACACACATTCACAGGAAACTCAAATGCGTTTCTATGAAAGAGAAGCTGTCTGTTCCAACACTTCAATTCACTGTGTGAAGTGAATGGAGTGTTGCTTCACTTTCTAAATGCTGTCCTTTCAGAGAAAATCACTTTCCTTTGAATGTGCCTTAAGCTACTTACAAGCATTCAACAGAAATTCACATGTGTTTCACTGAAAGAGAAGCAGTCTGTTCTAACACTTCAATTCACTGTGCGAAGTGAATGGAGTGTTGCTTCACTTTCTAAATGCTGTCCTTTCAGAGAAAATCACTTTCCTTTGAAAGTGCCTTAAGCTACTTACAAGCATTCAACAGAAATTCACATGTGTTTCACTGAAAGAAAAGCAGTCTGTTCCAACACTTCAATTCACTGTGCGAAGTGAATGGAGTGTTGCTTCACTTTCTAAATGCTGTCCTTTCAGAGAAAATCACTTTCCTTTGAAAGTGCCTTAAGCTACTTACAAGCATTCCACAGAAATTCACATGCGTTTCTCTGAAAGAGAAGCAGTCTGTTCCAACACTTCAATTCACTGTGCGAAGTGAATGGAGTGTTGCTTCACTTTCTAAATGCTGTCCTTTCAGAGAAAATCACTTTCCTTTGAAAGTGCCTTAAGCTACTTACAAGCATTCACAAGAAACTCACATGCGTTTCACTGAAAGAGAAGCAGTCTGTTCCAACACTTCAATTCACTGTGCGACGTGAATGGAGTGTTGCTTCACTTTCTAAATGCTGTCCTTTCAGAGAAAATCACTTTCCTTTGAAAGTGCCTTAAGCTACTTACACACATTCACAGGAAACTCAAATGCGTTTCTATGAAAGAGAAGCTGTCTGTTTCAACACTTCAATTCACTGTGCGAAGTGAATGGAGTGTTGCTTCACTTTCTAAATGCTGTCCTTTCAGAGAAAATCACTTTCCTTTGAATGTGCCTTAAGCTACTTACAAGCATTCAACAGAAATTCACATGTGTTTCACTGAAAGAGAAGCAGTCTGTTCCAACACTTCAATTCACTGTGCGAAGTGAATGGAGTGTTGCTTCACTTTCTAAATGCTGTCCTTTAAGAGAAAATCACTTTCCTTTGAAAGTGCCTTAAGCTACTTACAAGCATTCCACAGAAATTCACATGCGTTTCTCTGAAAGAGAAGCAGTCTGTTCCAACACTTCAATTCACTGTGCGAAGTGAATGGAGTGTTGCTTCACTTTCTAAATGCTGTCCTTTCAGAGAAAATCACTTTCCTTTGAAAGTGCCTTAAGCTACTTACAAGCATTCACAAAAAACTCATATCTGTTTCTCTGAAAGAGAAATGGTCTGTTCCAACACTTCAATTCACTGTGCGAAATGAATGGAGAGTTGTTTCACTTTCTAAATGCTGTCCTTTCAGAGAAAATCACTTTCCTTTGAAAGTGCCTTAAGCTACTTACACACATTCACAGGAAACTCAAATGCGTTTCTCTGAAAGAGAAGAAGTCTGTTCCAACACTTCAATTCACTGTGCGAAGTGAATGGAGTGTTGTTTCACTTTCTAAATGCTGTCCTTTCAGAGAAAATCACTTTGCATTGAAAGTGCCTTAAGCTACTTACACACATTCACAGGAAACTCAAATGCGTTTCTATGAAAGAGAAGCAGTCTGTTCCAACACTTCAATTCACTGTGCGAAGTGAATGGAGTGTTGCTTCACTTTCTAAATGCTGTCCTTTCAGAGAAAGTCACTTTCCTTTGAAAGTGCCTTAAGCTACTTACAAGCATTCAACAGAAATTCACATGTGTTTCACTGAAAGAGAAGCAGTCTGTTCCAACACTTCAATTCACTGTGCGAAGTGAATGGAGTGTTGCTTCACTTTCTAAATGCTGTCCTTTCAGAGAAAATCACTTTCCTTTGAATGTGCCTTAAGCTACTTACAGCATTCAACAGAAATTTACATGCATTTCACTGAAAGAGAAGCAGTCTGTTCCAACACTTCAATTCACTGTGCGAAGTGAATGGAGTGTTGCTCCACTTTCTAAATGCTGTCCTTTCAGAGAAAATCACTTTCCTTTGAAAATGCCTTAAGCTACTTAAAAGCATTCACAAAAAACTCATATCTGTTTCCTGAAAGAGAAGTAGTCTGTTCCAACACTTCAATTCACTGTGCGAAGTGAATGGAGTGTTGCTTCACTTTCTAAATGCTGTCCTTTCGGAGAAAATCACTTTCCTTTGAAAGTGCCTTAAGCTACTTACAAGCATTCCACAGAAATTCACATGCGTTTCTCTGAAAGAGAAGAAGTCTGTTCCAACACTTCAATTCACTGTGCGAAGTGAATGGAGTGTTGTTTCACTTTCTAAATGCTGTCCTTTCAGAGAAAATCACTTTCCTTTGAAAGTGCCTTAAGCTACTTACACACATTCACAGGAAACTCAAATGCGTTTCTATGAAAGAGAAGCTGTCTGTTACAACACTTCAATTCACTGTGCGAAGTGAATGGAGTGTTGCTTCACTTTCTAAATGCTGTCCTTTCAGAGAAAATCACTTTCCTTTGAAAGTGCCTTAAGCTACTTACAAGCATTCACAAAAAACTCACATCCGTTACTCTGAAAGAGAAGCAGTCTGTTCCAACACTTCAATTCACTGTGCGAAGTGAATGGAGTGTTGCTTCACTTTCTAAATGCTGTCCTTTCAGAGAAAATCACTTTCCTTTGAGAGTGCCTTAAGCTACTTACACACATTCACAGGAAACTCAAATGCGTTTCTATGAAAGAGAAGCTGTCTGTTCCAACACTTCAATACACTGTGCGAAGTGAATGGAGTGTTGCTTCACTTTCTAAATGCTGTCCTTTCAGAGAAAATCACTTTCCTTTGAAAGTGCCTTAAGCTACTTACAAGTATTCCACAGAAATTCACATGCGTTTCTCTGAAAGAGAAGCAGTCTGTTCCAACACTTCAATTCACTGTGCGAAGTGAATGGAGTGTTGTTTCACTTTCTAAATGCTGTCCTTTCAGAGAAAATCACTTTCCTTTGAAAGTGCCTTAAGCTACTTACAAGCATTCACAAAAAACTCATATCTGTTTCTCTGAAAGAGAAATGGTCTGTTCCAACACTTCAATTCACTGTTTGAAGTGAATGGAGAGTTGTTTCACTTTCTAAATGCTGTCCTTTCAGAGAAAATCACTTTGCATTGAAAGTGCCTTAAGCTACTTACACACATTCACAGGAAACTCAAATGCGTTTCTATGAAAGAGAAGCTGTCTGTACCAACACTTCAATTCACTTTGCGAAGTGAATGGAGTGTTGCTTCACTTTCTAAATGCTGTCCGTTCAGAGAAAATCACTTTCCTTTGAAAGTGCCTTAAGCTACTTACAAGCATTCAACAGAAATTCACATGTGTTTCACTGAAAGAGAAACAGTCTGTTCCAACACTTCAATTCACTGTGCGAAGTGAATGGAGTGTTGCTTCACTTTCTAAATGCTGTCCTTTCAGAGAAAATCACTTTCCTTTGAAAGTGCCTTAAGCTACTTACAAGCATTCACAAGAAACTCACATGCGTTTCGCTGAAAGAGAAGCAGTCTGTTCCAACACTTTAATTCACTGTGCGAAGTGAATGGAGTGTTGCTTCACTTTCTAAATGCTGTCCTTTCAGAGAAAATCACTTTCCTTTGAAAGTGCCTTAAGCTACTTACACACATTCACAGGAAACTCAAATGCGTTTCTATGAAAGAGAAGCTGTCTGTTCCAACACTTCAATTCACTGTGCGAAGTGAATGGAGTGTTGCTTCACTTTCTAAATGCTGTCCTTTCAGAGAAAATCACTTTCCTTTGAATGTGCCTTAAGCTACTTACAAGCATTCAACAGAAATTCACATGTGTTTCACTGAAAGAGAAGCAGTCTGTTCCAACACTTCAATTCACTGTGCGTAGTGATTGGAGTGTTGCTTCACTTTCTAAATGCTGTCCTTTCAGAGAAAATCACTTTCCTTTGAAAGTGCCTTAAGCTACTTACAAGCATTCACAAAAAACTCATATCTGTTTCTCTGAAAGAGAAATGGTCTGTTCCAACACTTCAATTCACTGTGCGAAGTGAATGGAGAGTTGTTTCACTTTCTAAATGCTGTCCTTTCAGAGAAAATCACTTTCCTTTGAAAGTGCCTTAAGCTACTTACAAGCATTCAACAGAAATTCACATGTGTTTCACTGAAAGAGAAACAGTCTGTTCCAACACTTCAATTCACTGTGCGAAGTGAATGGAGTGTTGCTTCACTTTCTAAATGCTGTCCTTTCAGAGAAAATCACTTTCCTTTGAAAGTGCCTTAAGCTACTTACAAGCATTCACAAAAAACTCATATCTGTTTCTCTGAAAGAGAAATGATCTGTTCCAACACTTCAATTCACTGTGCGAAGTGAATGGAGAGTTGTTTCACTTTCTAAATGCTGTCCTTTCAGAGAAAATCACTTTGCATTGAAAGTGCCTTAAGCTACTTACACACATTCACAGGAAACTCAAATGCGTTTCTATGAAAGAGAAGCTGTCTGTTCCAACACTTCAATTCACTTTGCGAAGTGAATGGAGTGTTGCTTCACTTTCTAAATGCTGTCCTTTCAGAGAAAATCACTTTCCTTTGAAAGTGCCTTAAGCTACTTACAAGCATTCAACAGAAATTCACATGTGTTTCACTGAAAGAGAAGCAGTCTGTTCCAACACTTCAATTCACTGTGCGAAGTGAATGGAGTGTTGCTTCACTTTCTAAATGCTGTCCTTTCAGAGAAAATCACTTTCCTTTGAAAGTGCCTTAAGCTACTTACACACATTCACAGGAAACTCACATGCGTTTCTATGAAAGAGAAGCTGTCTGTTCCAACACTTCAATTCACTTTGCGAAGTGAATGGAGTGTTGCTTCACTTTCTAAATGCTGTCCTTTCAGAGAAAATCACTTTCCTTTGAAAGTGCCTTAAGCTACTTACAAGCATTCAACAGAAATTCACATGTGTTTCACTGAAAGAGAAGCAGTCTGTTCCAACACTTCAATTCACTGTGCGAAGTGAATGGAGTGTTGCTTCACTTTCTAAATGCTGTCCTTTCAGAGAAAATCACTTTCCTTTGAAAGTGCCTTAAGCTACGTACAAGCATTCACAAGAAACTCACATGCATTTTTCTGAAAGAGAAGCAGTCTGTTCCAACACTTCAATTCACTGTGCGAAATGAATGGAGTGTTGTTTCACTTTCTAAATGCTGTCCTTTCAGAGAAAATCACTTTCCTTTGAAAGTGCCTTAAGCTACTTACAAGCATTCCACAGAAATTCACATGCGTTTCTCTGAAAGAGAAGCAGTCTGTTCCAACACTTCAATTCACTGTGCGAAGTGAATGGAGTGTTGTTTCACTTTCTAAATGCTGTCCTTTCAGAGAAAATCACTTTCCTTTGAAAGTGCCTTAAGCTGCTTACACACATTCACAGGAAACTCAAATGCGTTTCTATGAAAGAGAAGCTGTCTGTTCCAACACTTCAATTCACTGTGCGAAGTGAATGGAGTGTTTCTTCACTTTCTAAATGCTGTCCTTTCAGAGAAAATCGCTTTCCTTTGAAAGTGCCTTAAGCTACTTACAAGCATTCAACAGAAATTCACAGGCGTTTCACTAAAAGAGAAGCAGTCTGTTCCAACACTTCAATTCACTGTGCGAAGTGAATGGAGTGTTGCTTCACTTTCTAAATGCTGTCCTTTCAGAGAAAATCACTTTCCTTTGAAAGTGCCTTAAGCTACTTACACACATTCACAGGAAACTCAAATGCGTTTCTATGAAAGAGAAGCAGTCTGTTCCAACACTTCAATTCACTGTGCGAAGTGAATGGAGTGTTACTTCACTTTCTAAATGCTGTCCTTTCAGAGAAAATCACTTTCCTTTGAAAGTGCCTTAAGCTACTTACAAGCATTCAACAGAAATTCACATGTGTTTCACTGAAAGAGAAGCAGTCTGTTCCAACACTTCAATTCACTGTGCCAAGTGAATGGAGTGTTGCTTCACTTTCTAAATGCTGTCCTTTCAGAGAAAATCACTTTCCTTTGAAAGTGCCTTAAGCTACTTACAAGCATTCACAAGAAACTCACATGCGTTTCACTGAAAGAGGAGCAGTCTGTTCCAACACTTCAATTCACTGTGCGAAGTGAATGGAGTGTTGCTTCACTTTCTAAATGCTGTCCTTTCAGAGAAAATCACTTTCCTTTGAAAGTGCCTTAAGCTACTTACACACATTCACAGGAAACTCAAATGCGTTTCTATGAAAGAGAAGCTGTCTGTTCCAACACTTCAATTCACTGTGCGAAGTGAATGGAGTGTTGCTTCACTTTCTAAATGCTGTCCTTTCAGAGAAAATCACTTTCATTTGAATGTGCCTTAAGCTACTTACAAGCATTCAACAAAAATTCACATGTGTTTCACTGAAAGAGAAGCAGTCTGTTCCAACACTTCAATTCACTGTGCGTAGTGATTGGAGTGTTGCTTCACTTTCTAAATGCTGTCCTGTCAGAGAAAATCACTTTCCTTTGAAAGTGCCTTAAGCTACTTACAAGTATTCAATAGAAATTCACATGCGTTTCTCTGAAAGAGAAGCAGTCTGTTCCAACACTTCAATTCACTGTGCGAAGTGAATGGAGTGTTGCTTCACTTTGTAAATGCTGTCCTTTCAGAGAAAATCACTTTCCTTTGAAAGTGCCTTAAGCTACTTACAAGCATTCACAAAAAACTCATATCTGTTTCTCTGAAAGAGAAATGGTCTGTTCCAACACTTCAATTCACTGTGCGAAGTGAATGGAGAGTTGTTTCACTTTCTAAATGCTGTCCTTTCAGAGAAAATCACTTTCCTTTGAAAGTGCCTTAAGCTACGTACAAGCATTCCACAGAAATTCACATGCGTTTCTCTGAAAGAGAAGCAGTCTGTTCCAACACTTCAATTCACTGTGCGAAGTGAATGGAGTGTTGTTTCACTTTCTAAATGCTGTCCTTTCAGAGAAAATCACTTTCCTTTGAAAGTGCCTTAAGCTGCTTACACACATTCACAGGAAACTCAAATGCGTTTCTATGAAAGAGAAGCTGTCTGTTCCAACACTTCAATTCACTGTGCGAAGTGAATGGAGTGTTGCTTCACTTTCTAAATGCTGTCCTTTCAGAGAAAATCGCTTTCCTTTGAAAGTGCCTTAAGCTACTTACAAGCATTCAACAGAAATTCACATGCATTTCACTGAAAGAGAAGCAGTCTGTTCCAACACTTCAATTCACTGTGCGAAGTGAATGGAGTGTTGCTTCACTTTCTAAATGCTGTCCTTTCAGAGAAAATCACTTTCCTTTGAAAGTGCCTTAAGCTACGTACAAGCATTCACAAGAAACTCACATGCATTTTTCTGAAAGAGAAGTAGTCTGTTCCAACACTTCAATTCACTGTGCGAAATGAATGGAGTGTTGTTTCACTTTCTAAATGCTGTCCTTTCAGAGAAAATCACTTTCCTTTGAAAGTGCCTTAAGCTACTTACAAGCATTCCACAGAAATTCATATGTGTTTCTCTGAAAGAGAAGCAGTCTGTTCCAACACTTCAATTCACTGTGCGAAGTGAATGGAGTGTTGTTTCACTTTCTAAATGCTGTCCTTTCAGAGAAAATCACTTTCCTTTGAAAGTGCCTTAAGCTGCTTACACACATTCACAGGAAACTCAAATGCGTTTCTATGAAAGAGAAGCTGTCTGTTCCAACACTTCAATTCACTGTGCGAAGTGAATGGAGTGTTGCTTCACTTTCTAAATGCTGTCCTTTCAGAGAAAATCGCTTTCCTTTGAAAGTGCCTTAAGCTACTTACAAGCATTCCACAGAAATTCACATGCGTTTCACTGAAAGAGAAGCAGTCTGTTCCAACACTTCAATTCACTGTGCGAAGTGAATGGAGTGTTGCTTCACTTTCTAAATGCTGTCCTTTCAGAGAAAATCACTTTCCTTGAAAGTGCCTTAAGCTACTTACACACATTCACAGGAAACTCAAATGCGTTTCTATGAAAGAGAAGCAGTCTGTTCCAACACTTCAATTCACTGTGCGAAGTGAATGGAGTGTTACTTCACTTTCTAAATGCTGTCCTTTCAGAGAAAATCACTTTCCTTTGAAAGTGCCTTAAGCTACTTACAAGCATTCAACAGAAATTCACGTGTGTTTCACTGAAAGAGAAGCAGTCTGTTCCAACACTTCAATTCACTGTGCGAAGTGAATGGAGTGTTGCTTCACTATCTAAATGCTGTCCTTTCAGAGAAAATCACTTTCCTTTGAAAGTGCCTTAAGCTACTTACAATCATTCACAAGAAACTCACATGCGTTTCACTGAAAGAGAGCAGTCTGTTCCAACACTTCAATTCACTGTGCGAAGTGAATGGAGTGTTGCTTCACTTTCTAAATGCTGTCCTTTCAGAGAAAATCACTTTCCTTTGAAAGTGCCTTAAGCTACTTACAAGCATTCAACAGAAATTCACATGCGTTTCACTGAAAGAGAAGCAGTCTGTTCCAACACTTCAATTCACTGTGCGAAGTGAATGGAGTGTTGCTTCACTTTCTAAATGCTGTCCTTTCAGAGAAAATCACTTTCCTTTGAAAGTGCCTTAAGCTACTTACACACATTCACAGGAAACTCAAATGCGTTACTATGAAAGAGAAGCTGTCTGTTCCAACACTTCAATTCACTGTGCGAAGTGAATGGAGTGTTGCTTCACTTTCTAAATGCTGTCCTTTCAGAGACAATCACTTTCCTTTGAAAGTGCCTTAAGCTACTTACACACATTCACAGGAAACTCAAATGCGTTTCTATGAAAGAGAAGCTGTCTGTTCCAACACTTCAATTCACTGTGCGAAGTGAATGGAGTGTTGCTTCACTTTCTAAATGCTGTCCTTTCAGAGAAAATCACTTTCCTTTGAATGTGCCTTAAGCTACTTACAAGCATTCAACAGAAATTCACATGTGTTTCACTGAAAGAGAAGCAGTCTGTTCCAACACTTCAATTCACTGTGCATAGTGATTGGAGTGTTGCTTCACTTTCTAAATGCTGTCCTTTCAGAGAAAATCACTTTCCTTTGAAAGTGCCTTAAGCTACTTACAAGCATTCAATAGAAATTCACATGCGTTTCTCTGAAAGAGAAGCAGTCTGTTCCAACACTTCAATTCACTGTGCGAAGTGAATGGAGTGTTGCTTCACTTTCTAAATACTGTCCTTTCAGAGAAAATCACTTTCCTTTGAAAGTGCCTTAAGCTACTTACAAGCATTCACAAAAAACTCATATCTGTTTCTCTGAAAGAGAAATGGTCTGTTCCAACACTTCAATTCACTGTGCGAAGTGAATGGAGAGTTGTTTCACTTTCTAAATGCTGTCCTTTCAGAGAAAATCACTTTCCTTTGAAAGTGCCTTAAGCTACGTACAAGCATTCCACAGAAATTCACATGCGTTTCTCTGAAAGAGAAGAAGTCTGTTCCAACACTTCAATTCACTGTGCGAAGTGAATGGACTGTTGTTTCACTTTCTAAATGATGTCCTTTCAGAGAAAATCACTTTCCTTTGAAAGTGCCTTAAGCTACTTACAAGCATTCACAAGAAACTCACATGCGTTTCACTGAAAGAGGAGCAGTCTGTTCCAACACTTCAATTCACTGTGCGAAGTGAATGGAGTGTTGCTTCACTTTCTAAATGCTGTCCTTTCAGAGAAAATCACTTTCCTTTGAAAGTGCCTTAAGCTACTTACACACATTCACAGGTAACTCAAATGCGTTTCTATGAAAGAGAAGCTGTCTGTTCCAACACTTCAATACACTGTGCGAAGTGAATGGAGTGTTGCTTCACTTTCTAAATGCTGTCCTTTCAGAGAAAATCACTTTGCTTTGAATGTGCCTTAAGCTACTTACAAGCATTCAACAAAAATTCACATGTGTTTCACTGAAAGAGAAGCAGTCTGTTCCAACACTTCAATTCACTGTGCGTAGTGATTGGAGTGTTGCTTCACTTTCTAAATGCTGTCCTTTCAGAGAAAATCACTTTCCTTTGAAAGTGCCTTAAGCTACTTACAAGCATTCAATAGAAATTCACATGCGTTTCTCTGAAAGAGAAGCAGTCTGTTCCAACACTTCAATTCACTGTGCGAAGTGAATGGAGTGTTGCTTCACTTTCTAAATGCTGTCCTTTCAGAGAAAATCACTTTCCTTTGAAAGTGCTTTAAGCTACTTACAAGCATTCACAAAAAACTCATATCTGTTTCTCTGAAAGAGAAATGGTCTGTTCCAACACTTCAATTCACTGTGCGAAGTGAATGGAGAGTTGTTTCACTTTCTAAATGCTGTCCTTTCTGAGAAAATCACTTTCCTTTGAAAGTGCCTTAAGCTACGTACAAGCATTCCACAGAAATTCACATGCGTTTCTCTGAAAGAGAAGCAGTCTGTTCCAACACTTCAATTCACTGTGCGAAGTGAATGAAGTGTTGTTTCACTTTCTAAATGCTGTCCTTTCAGAGAAAATCGCTTTCCTTTGAAAGTGCCTTAAGCTGCTTACACACATTCACAGGAAACTCAAATGCGTTTCTATGAAAGAGAAGCTGTCTGTTCCAACACTTCAATTCACTGTGCGAAGTGAATGGAGTGTTGCTTCACTTTCTAAATGCTGTCCTTTCAGAGAAAATCGCTTTCCTTTGAAAGTGCCTTAAGCTACTTACAAGCATTCCACAGAAATTCACATGCGTTTCACTGAAAGAGAAGCAGTCTGTTCCAACACTTCAATTCACTGTGCGAAGTGAATGGAGTGTTGCTTCACTTTCTAAATGCTGTCCTTTCAGAGAAAATCACTTTCCTTTGAAAATGCCTTAAGAAACTTACACACATTCACAGGAAACTCAAATGCGTTTCACTGAAAGAGAAGCTGTCTGTTCCAACACTTCAATTCACTGTGCGAAGTGAATGTAGTGTTACTTCACTTTCTAAATGCTGTCCTTTCAGAGAAAATCACTTTCCTTTGAAAGAGCCTTAAGCTACTTACAGCATTCAACAGAAATTCACATGCATTTCACTGAAAGAGAAGCAGTCTGTTCCAACACTTCAATTCACTGTGCGAAGTGAATGCAGTGTAGCTCCACTTTCTAAATGCTGTCCTTTCAGAGAAAATCACTTTCCTTTGAAAGTGCCTTAAGCTGCTTACACACATTCACAGGAAACTCAAATGCGTTTCTATGAAAGAGAAGCTGTCTGTTCCAACACTTCAATTCACTGTGCGAAGTGAATGGAGTGTTGCTTCACTTTCTAAATGCTGTCCTTTCAGAGAAAATCGCTTTCCTTTGAAAGTGCCTTAAGCTTCTTAAAAGCATTCAACAGAAATTCACATGCGTTTCACTGAAAGAGAAGCAGTCTGTTCCAACACTTCAATTCACTGTGCGAAGTGAATGGAGTGTTGCTTCACTTTCTAAATGCTGTCCTTTCAGAGAAAATCACTTTCCTTTGAAAGTGCCTTAAGCTACTTACACACATTCACAGGAAACTCAAATGCGTTTCTATGAAAGAGAAGCTGTCTGTTCCAACACTTCAATTCACTGTGCGAAGTGAATGGAGTGTTGCTTCACTTTCTAAATGCTGTCCTTTCAGAGAAAATCACTTTCCTTTGAAAGTGCCTTAAGCTACTTACACACATTCACAGGAAACTCAAATGCGTTTCTATGAAAGAGAAGCTGTCTGTTCCAAAACTTCAATTCACTGTGCGAAGTGAATGGAGTGTTGCTTCACTTTCTAAATGCTGTCCTTTCAGAGAAAATCACTTTCCTTTGAATGTGCCTTAAGCTACTTACAAGCATTCAACAGGAATTCACATGTGCTTCACTGAAAGAGAAGCAGTCTGTTCCAACACTTCAATTCACTGTGCGTAGTGATTGGAGTGTTGCTTCACTTTCTAAATGCTGTCCTTTCAGAGAAAATCACTTTCCTTTGAAAGTGCCTTAAGCTACTTACAAGCATTCAATAGAAATTCACATGCGTTTCTCTGAAAGAGAAGCAGTCTGTTCCAACACTTCAATTCACTGTGCGAAGTGAATGGAGTGTTGCTTCACTTTCTAAATGCTGTCCTTTCAGAGAAAATCACTTTCCTTTGAAAGTGCCTTAAGCTACTTACAAGCATTCACAAAAAACTCATATCTGCTTCTCTGAAAGAGAAATGGTCTGTTCCAACACTTCAATTCACTGTGCGAAGTGAATGGAGAGTTGTTTCACTTTCTAAATGCTGTCCTTTCTGAGAAAATCACTTTCCTTTGAAAGTGCCTTAAGCTACGTACAAGCATTCCACAGAAATTCACATGCGTTTCTCTGAAAGAGAAGCAGTCTGTTCCAACACTTCAATTCACTGTGCGAAGTGAATGGAGTGTTGTTTCACTTTCTAAATGCTGTCCTTTCAGAGAAAATCACTTTCCTTTGAAAGTGCCTTAAGCTACTTACACACATTCACAGGAAACTCAAATGCGTTTCTATGAAAGAGAAGCTGTCTGTTCCAACACTTCAATTCACTGTGCGAAGTGAATGGAGTGTTGCTTCACTTTCTAAATGCTGTCCTTTCAGAGAAAATCACTTTCCTTTGAAAGTGCCTTAAGGTACTTACAAGCATTCAACAGAAATTCACATGCGTTTCACTGAAAGAGAAGCCGTCTGTTCCAACACTTCAATTCACTGTGCGAAGTGAATGGAGTGTTGCTTCACTTTCTAAATGCTGTCCTTTCAGAGAAAATCACTTTCCTTAGAAAGTGCTTTAAGCTACTTACAAGCATTCACAAAAAACTCATATCTGTTTCTCTGAAAGAGAAATGGTCTGTTCCAACACTTCAATTCACTGTGCGAAGTGAATGGAGAGTTGTTTCACTTTCTAAATGCTGTCCTTTCTGAGAAAATCACTTTCCTTTGAAAGTGCCTTAAGCTACGTACAAGCATTCCACAGAAATTCACATGCGTTTCTCTGAAAGAGAAGCAGTCTGTTCCAACACTTCAATTCACTGTGCGAAGTGAATGAAGTGTTGTTTCACTTTCTAAATGCTGTCCTTTCAGAGAAAATCGCTTTCCTTTGAAAGTGCCTTAAGCTGCTTACACACATTCACAGGAAACTCAAATGCGTTTCTATGAAAGAGAAGCTGTCTGTTCCAACACTTCAATTCACTGTGCGAAGTGAATGGAGTGTTGCTTCACTTTCTAAATGCTGTCCTTTCAGAGAAAATCGCTTTCCTTTGAAAGTGCCTTAAGCTACTTACAAGCATTCCACAGAAATTCACATGCGTTTCACTGAAAGAGAAGCAGTCTGTTCCAACACTTCAATTCACTGTGCGAAGTGAATGGAGTGTTGCTTCACTTTCTAAATGCTGTCCTTTCAGAGAAAATCACTTTCCTTTGAAAATGCCTTAAGAAACTTACACACATTCACAGGAAACTCAAATGCGTTTCTATGAAAGAGAAGCTGTCTGTTCCAACACTTCAATTCACTGTGCGAAGTGAATGTAGTGTTACTTCACTTTCTAAATGCTGTCCTTTCAGAGAAAATCACTTTCCTTTGAAAGTGCCTTAAGCTACTTACAGCATTCAACAGAAATTCACATGCATTTCACTGAAAGAGAAGCAGTCTGTTCCAACACTTCAATTCACTGTGCGAAGTGAATGCAGTGTTGCTCCACTTTCTAAATGCTGTCCTTTCAGAGAAAATCACTTTCCTTTGAAAGTGCCTTAAGCTGCTTACACACATTCACAGGAAACTCAAATGCGTTTCTGTGAAAGAGAAGCTGTCTGTTCCAACACTTCAATTCACTGTGCGAAGTGAATGGAGTGTTGCTTCACTTTCTAAATGCTGTCCTTTCAGAGAAAATCGCTTTCCTTTGAAAGTGCCTTAAGCTACTTAAAAGCATTCAACAGAAATTCACATGCGTTTCACTGAAAGAGAAGCAGTCTGTTCCAACACTTCAATTCACTGTGCGAAGTGAATGGAGTGTTGCTTCACTTTCTAAATGCTGTCCTTTCAGAGAAAATCACTTTCCTTTGAAAGTGCCTTAAGCTACTTACACACATTCACAGGAAACTCAAATGCGTTTCTATGAAAGAGAAGCTGTCTGTTCCAACACTTCAATTCACTGTGCGAAGTGAATGGAGTGTTGCTTCACTTTCTAAATGCTGTCCTTTCAGAGAAAATCACTTTCCTTTGAAAGTGCCTTAAGCTACTTACACACATTCACAGGAAACTCAAATGCGTTTCTATGAAAGAGAAGCTGTCTGTTCCAACACTTCAATTCACTGTGCGTAGTGATTGGAGTGTTGCTTCACTTTCTAAATGCTGTCCTTTCAGAGAAAATCACTTTCCTTTGAAAGTGCCTTAAGCTACTTACAAGCATTCAATAGAAATTCACATGCGTTTCTCTGAAAGAGAAGCAGTCTGTTCCAACACTTCAATTCACTGTGCGAAGTGAATGGAGTGTTGCTTCACTTTCTAAATGCTGTCCTTTCAGAGAAAATCACTTTCCTTTGAAAGTGCCTTAAGCTACTTACAAGCATTCACAAAAAACTCATATCTGCTTCTCTGAAAGAGAAATGGTCTGTTCCAACACTTCAATTCACTGTGCGAAGTGAATGGAGAGTTGTTTCACTTTCTAAATGCTGTCCTTTCTGAGAAAATCACTTTCCTTTGAAAGTGCCTTAAGCTACGTACAAGCATTCCACAGAAATTCACATGCGTTTCTCTGAAAGAGAAGCAGTCTGTTCCAACACTTCAATTCACTGTGCGAAGTGAATGAAGTGTTGTTTCACTTTCTAAATGCTGTCCTTTCAGAGAAAATCGCTTTCCTTTGAAAGTGCCTTAAGCTGCTTACACACATTCACAGGAAACTCAAATGCGTTTCTATGAAAGAGAAGCTGTCTGTTCCAACACTTCAATTCACTGTGCGAAGTGAATGGAGTGTTGCTTCACTTTCTAAATGCTGTCCTTTCAGAGAAAATCGCTTTCCTTTGAAAGTGCCTTAAGCTACTTACAAGCATTCCACAGAAATTCACATGCGTTTCACTGAAAGAGAAGCAGTCTGTTCCAACACTTCAATTCACTGTGCGAAGTGAATGCAGTGTTGCTCCACTTTCTAAATGCTGTCCTTTCAGAGAAAATCACTTTCCTTTGAAAGTGCCTTAAGCTGCTTACACACATTCACAGGAAACTCAAATGCGTTTCTATGAAAGAGAAGCTGTCTGTTCCAACACTTCAATTCACTGTGCGAAGTGAATGGAGTGTTGCTTCACTTTCTAAATGCTGTCCTTTCAGAGAAAATCGCTTTCCTTTGAAAGTGCCTTAAGCTACTTAAAAGCATTCAACAGAAATTCACATGCGTTTCACTGAAAGAGAAGCAGTCTGTTCCAACACTTCAATTCACTGTGCGAAGTGAATGGAGTGTTGCTTCACTTTCTAAATGCTGTCCTTTCAGAGAAAATCACTTTCCTTTGAAAGTGCCTTAAGCTACTTACACACATTCACAGGAAACTCAAATGCGTTTCTATGAAAGAGAAGCTGTCTGTTCCAACACTTCAATTCACTGTGCGAAGTGAATGGAGTGTTGCTTCACTTTCTAAATGCTGTCCTTTCAGAGAAAATCACTTTCCTTTGAAAGTGCCTTAAGCTACTTACACACATTCACAGGAAACTCAAATGCGTTTCTATGAAAGAGAAGCTGTCTGTTCCAACACTTCAATTCACTGTGCGAAGTGAATGGAGTGTTGCTTCACTTTCTAAATGCTGTCCTTTCAGAGAAAATCACTTTCCTTTGAATGTGCCTTAAGCTACTTACAAGCATTCAACAGGAATTCACATGTGCTTCACTGAAAGAGAAGCAGTCTGTTCCAACACTTCAATTCACTGTGCGTAGTGATTGGAGTGTTGCTTCACTTTCTAAATGCTGTCCTTTCAGAGAAAATCACTTTCCTTTGAAAGTGCCTTAAGCTACTTACAAGCATTCAATAGAAATTCACATGCGTTTCTCTGAAAGAGAAGCAGTCTGTTCCAACACTTCAATTCACTGTGCGAAGTGAATGGAGTGTTGCTTCACTTTCTAAATGCTGTCCTTTCAGAGAAAATCACTTTCCTTTGAAAGTGCCTTAAGGTACTTACAAGCATTCAACAGAAATTCACATGCGTTTCACTGAAAGAGAAGCCGTCTGTTCCAACACTTCAATTCACTGTGCGAAGTGAATGGAGTGTTGCTTCACTTTCTAAATGCTGTCCTTTCAGAGAAAATCACTTTCCTTTGAAAGTGCTTTAAGCTACTTACAAGCATTCACAAAAAACTCATATCTGTTTCTCTGAAAGAGAAATGGTCTGTTCCAACACTTCAATTCACTGTGCGAAGTGAATGGAGAGTTGTTTCACTTTCTAAATGCTGTCCTTTCTGAGAAAATCACTTTCCTTTGAAAGTGCCTTAAGCTACGTACAAGCATTCCACAGAAATTCACATGCGTTTCTCTGAAAGAGAAGCAGTCTGTTCCAACACTTCAATTCACTGTGCGAAGTGAATGAAGTGTTGTTTCACTTTCTAAATGCTGTCCTTTCAGAGAAAATCGCTTTCCTTTGAAAGTGCCTTAAGCTGCTTACACACATTCACAGGAAACTCAAATGCGTTTCTATGAAAGAGAAGCTGTCTGTTCCAACACTTCAATTCACTGTGCGAAGTGAATGGAGTGTTGCTTCACTTTCTAAATGCTGTCCTTTCAGAGAAAATCGCTTTCCTTTGAAAGTGCCTTAAGCTACTTACAAGCATTCCACAGAAATTCACATGCGTTTCACTGAAAGAGAAGCAGTCTGTTCCAACACTTCAATTCACTGTGCGAAGTGAATGGAGTGTTGCTTCACTTTCTAAATGCTGTCCTTTCAGAGAAAATCACTTTCCTTTGAAAATGCCTTAAGAAACTTACACACATTCACAGGAAACTCAAATGAGTTTCTATGAAAGAGAAGCTGTCTGTTCCAACACTTCAATTCACTGTGCGAAGTGAATGTAGTGTTACTTCACTTTCTAAATGCTGTCCTTTCAGAGAAAATCACTTTCCTTTGAAAGTGCCTTAAGCTACTTACAGCATTCAACAGAAATTCACATGCATTTCACTGAAAGAGAAGCAGTCTGTTCCAACACTTCAATTCACTGTGCGAAGTGAATGCAGTGTTGCTCCACTTTCTAAATGCTGTCCTTTCAGAGAAAATCACTTTCCTTTGAAAGTGCCTTAAGCTGCTTACACACATTCACAGGAAACTCAAATGCGTTTCTATGAAAGAGAAGCTGTCTGTTCCAACACTTCAATTCACTGTGCGAAGTGAATGGAGTGTTGCTTCACTTTCTAAATGCTGTCCTTTCAGAGAAAATCGCTTTCCTTTGAAAGTGCCTAAAGCTACTTAAAAGCATTCAACAGAAATTCACATGCGTTTCACTGAAAGAGAAGCAGTCTGTTCCAACACTTCAATTCACTGTGCGAAGTGAATGGAGTGTTGCTTCACTTTCTAAATGCTGTCCTTTCAGAGAAAATCACTTTCCTTTGAAAGTGCCTTAAGCTACTTACACACATTCACAGGAAACTCAAATGCGTTTCTATGAAAGAGAAGCTGTCTGTTCCAACACTTCAATTCACTGTGCGAAGTGAATGGAGTGTTGCTTCACTTTCTAAATGCTGTCCTTTCAGAGAAAATCACTTTCCTTTGAAAGTGCCTTAAGCTACTTACACACATTCACAGGAAACTCAAATGCGTTTCTATGAAAGAGAAGCTGTCTGTTCCAACACTTCAATTCACTGTGCGAAGTGAATGGAGTGTTGCTTCACTTTCTAAATGCTGTCCTTTCAGAGAAAATCACTTTCCTTTGAATGTGCCTTAAGCTACTTACAAGCATTCAACAGGAATTCACATGTGCTTCACTGAAAGAGAAGCAGTCTGTTCCAACACTTCAATTCACTGTGCGTAGTGATTGGAGTGTTGCTTCACTTTCTAAATGCTGTCCTTTCAGAGAAAATCACTTTCCTTTGAAAGTGCCTTAAGCTACTTACAAGCATTCAATAGAAATTCACATGCGTTTCTCTGAAAGAGAAGCAGTCTGTTCCAACACTTCAATTCACTGTGCGAAGTGAATGGAGTGTTGCTTCACTTTCTAAATGCTGTCCTTTCAGAGAAAATCACTTTCCTTTGAAAGTGCCTTAAGCTACTTACAAGCATTCAATAGAAATTCACATGCGTTTCTCTGAAAGAGAAGCAGTCTGTTCCAACACTTCAATTCACTGTGCGAAGTGAATGGAGAGTTGTTTCACTTTCTAAATGCTGTCCTTTCTGAGAAAATCACTTTCCTTTGAAAGTGCCTTAAGCTACGTACAAGCATTCCACAGAAATTCACATGCGTTTCTCTGAAAGAGAAGCAGTCTGTTCCAACACTTCAATTCACTGTGCGAAGTGAATGGAGTGTTGTTTCACTTTCTAAATGCTGTCCTTTCAGAGAAAATCACTTTCCTTTGAAAGTGCCTTAAGCTACTTACACACATTCACAGGAAACTCAAATGCGTTTCTATGAAAGAGAAGCTGTCTGTTCCAACACTTCAATTCACTGTGCGAAGTGAATGGAGTGTTGCTTCACTTTCTAAATGCTGTCCTTTCAGAGAAAATCACTTTCCTTTGAAAGTGCTTTAAGCTACTTACAAGCATTCACAAAAAACTCATATCTGTTTCTCTGAAAGAGAAATGGTCTGTTCCAACACTTCAATTCACTGTGCGAAGTGAATGGAGAGTTGTTTCACTTTCTAAATGCTGTCCTTTCTGAGAAAATCACTTTCCTTTGAAAGTGCCTTAAGCTACGTACAAGCATTCCACAGAAATTCACATGCGTTTCTCTGAAAGAGAAGCAGTCTGTTCCAACACTTCAATTCACTGTGCGAAGTGAATGAAGTGTTGTTTCACTTTCTAAATGCTGTCCTTTCAGAGAAAATCGCTTTCCTTTGAAAGTGCCTTAAGCTGCTTACACACATTCACAGGAAACTCAAATGCGTTTCTATGAAAGAGAAGCTGTCTGTTCCAACACTTCAATTCACTGTGCGAAGTGAATGGAGTGTTGCTTCACTTTCTAAATGCTGTCCTTTCAGAGAAAATCGCTTTCCTTTGAAAGTGCCTTAAGCTACTTACAAGCATTCCACAGAAATTCACATGCGTTTCACTGAAAGAGAAGCAGTCTGTTCCAACACTTCAATTCACTGTGCGAAGTGAATGGAGTGTTGCTTCACTTTCTAAATGCTGTCCTTTCAGAGAAAATCACTTTCCTTTGAAAATGCCTTAAGAAACTTACACACATTCACAGGAAACTCAAATGAGTTTCTATGAAAGAGAAGCTGTCTGTTCCAACACTTCAATTCACTGTGCGAAGTGAATGTAGTGTTACTTCACTTTCTAAATGCTGTCCTTTCAGAGAAAATCACTTTCCTTTGAAAGTGCCTTAAGCTACTTACAGCATTCAACAGAAATTCACATGCATTTCACTGAAAGAGAAGCAGTCTGTTCCAACACTTCAATTCACTGTGCGAAGTGAATGCAGTGTTGCTCCACTTTCTAAATGCTGTCCTTTCAGAGAAAATCACTTTCCTTTGAAAGTGCCTTAAGCTGCTTACACACATTCACAGGAAACTCAAATGCGTTTCTATGAAAGAGAAGCTGTCTGTTCCAACACTTCAATTCACTGTGCGAAGTGAATGGAGTGTTGCTTCACTTTCTAAATGCTGTCCTTTCAGAGAAAATCGCTTTCCTTTGAAAGTGCCTAAAGCTACTTAAAAGCATTCAACAGAAATTCACATGCGTTTCACTGAAAGAGAAGCAGTCTGTTCCAACACTTCAATTCACTGTGCGAAGTGAATGGAGTGTTGCTTCACTTTCTAAATGCTGTCCTTTCAGAGAAAATCACTTTCCTTTGAAAGTGCCTTAAGCTACTTACACACATTCACAGGAAACTCAAATGCGTTTCTATGAAAGAGAAGCTGTCTGTTCCAACACTTCAATTCACTGTGCGAAGTGAATGGAGTGTTGCTTCACTTTCTAAATGCTGTCCTTTCAGAGAAAATCACTTTCCTTTGAAAGTGCCTTAAGCTACTTACACACATTCACAGGAAACTCAAATGCGTTTCTATGAAAGAGAAGCTGTCTGTTCCAACACTTCAATTCACTGTGCGAAGTGAATGGAGTGTTGCTTCACTTTCTAAATGCTGTCCTTTCAGAGAAAATCACTTTCCTTTGAATGTGCCTTAAGCTACTTACAAGCATTCAACAGGAATTCACATGTGCTTCACTGAAAGAGAAGCAGTCTGTTCCAACACTTCAATTCACTGTGCGTAGTGATTGGAGTGTTGCTTCACTTTCTAAATGCTGTCCTTTCAGAGAAAATCACTTTCCTTTGAAAGTGCCTTAAGCTACTTACAAGCATTCAATAGAAATTCACATGCGTTTCTCTGAAAGAGAAGCAGTCTGTTCCAACACTTCAATTCACTGTGCGAAGTGAATGGAGTGTTGCTTCACTTTCTAAATGCTGTCCTTTCAGAGAAAATCACTTTCCTTTGAAAGTGCCTTAAGCTACTTACAAGCATTCAATAGAAATTCACATGCGTTTCTCTGAAAGAGAAGCAGTCTGTTCCAACACTTCAATTCACTGTGCGAAGTGAATGGAGAGTTGTTTCACTTTCTAAATGCTGTCCTTTCTGAGAAAATCACTTTCCTTTGAAAGTGCCTTAAGCTACGTACAAGCATTCCACAGAAATTCACATGCGTTTCTCTGAAAGAGAAGCAGTCTGTTCCAACACTTCAATTCACTGTGCGAAGTGAATGGAGTGTTGTTTCACTTTCTAAATGCTGTCCTTTCAGAGAAAATCACTTTCCTTTGAAAGTGCCTTAAGCTACTTACACACATTCACAGGAAACTCAAATGCGTTTCTATGAAAGAGAAGCTGTCTGTTCCAACACTTCAATTCACTGTGCGAAGTGAATGGAGTGTTGCTTCACTTTCTAAATGCTGTCCTTTCAGAGAAAATCACTTTCCTTTGAAAGTGCCTTAAGGTACTTACAAGCATTCAACAGAAATTCACATGCGTTTCAATGAAAGAGAAGCCGTCTGTTCCAACACTTCAATTCACTGTGCGAAGTGAATGGAGTGTTGCTTCACTTTCTAAATGCTGTCCTTTCTGAGAAAATCACTTTCCTTTGAAAGTGCCTTAAGCTACGTACAAGCATTCCACAGAAATTCACATGCGTTTCTCTGAAAGAGAAGCAGTCTGTTCCAACACTTCAATTCACTGTGCGAAGTGAATGAAGTGTTGTTTCACTTTCTAAATGCTGTCCTTTCAGAGAAAATCGCTTTCCTTTGAAAGTGCCTTAAGCTGCTTACACACATTCACAGGAAACTCAAATGCGTTTCTATGAAAGAGAAGCTGTCTGTTCCAACACTTCAATTCACTGTGCGAAGTGAATGGAGTGTTGCTTCACTTTCTAAATGCTGTCCTTTCAGAGAAAATCGCTTTCCTTTGAAAGTGCCTTAAGCTACTTACAAGCATTCCACAGAAATTCACATGCGTTTCACTGAAAGAGAAGCAGTCTGTTCCAACACTTCAATTCACTGTGCGAAGTGAATGGAGTGTTGCTTCACTTTCTAAATGCTGTCCTTTCAGAGAAAATCACTTTCCTTTGAAAATGCCTTAAGAAACTTACACACATTCACAGGAAACTCAAATGAGTTTCTATGAAAGAGAAGCTGTCTGTTCCAACACTTCAATTCACTGTGCGAAGTGAATGTAGTGTTACTTCACTTTCTAAATGCTGTCCTTTCAGAGAAAATCACTTTCCTTTGAAAGTGCCTTAAGCTACTTACAGCATTCAACAGAAATTCACATGCATTTCACTGAAAGAGAAGCAGTCTGTTCCAACACTTCAATTCACTGTGCGAAGTGAATGCAGTGTTGCTCCACTTTCTAAATGCTGTCCTTTCAGAGAAAATCACTTTCCTTTGAAAGTGCCTTAAGCTGCTTACACACATTCACAGGAAACTCAAATGCGTTTCTATGAAAGAGAAGCTGTCTGTTCCAACACTTCAATTCACTGTGCGAAGTGAATGGAGTGTTGCTTCACTTTCTAAATGCTGTCCTTTCAGAGAAAATCGCTTTCCTTTGAAAGTGCCTAAAGCTACTTAAAAGCATTCAACAGAAATTCACATGCGTTTCACTGAAAGAGAAGCAGTCTGTTCCAACACTTCAATTCACTGTGCGAAGTGAATGGAGTGTTGCTTCACTTTCTAAATGCTGTCCTTTCAGAGAAAATCACTTTCCTTTGAAAGTGCCTTAAGCTACTTACACACATTCACAGGAAACTCAAATGCGTTTCTATGAAAGAGAAGCTGTCTGTTCCAACACTTCAATTCACTGTGCGAAGTGAATGGAGTGTTGCTTCACTTTCTAAATGCTGTCCTTTCAGAGAAAATCACTTTCCTTTGAAAGTGCCTTAAGCTACTTACACACATTCACAGGAAACTCAAATGCGTTTCTATGAAAGAGAAGCTGTCTGTTCCAACACTTCAATTCACTGTGCGAAGTGAATGGAGTGTTGCTTCACTTTCTAAATGCTGTCCTTTCAGAGAAAATCACTTTCCTTTGAATGTGCCTTAAGCTACTTACAAGCATTCAACAGGAATTCACATGTGCTTCACTGAAAGAGAAGCAGTCTGTTCCAACACTTCAATTCACTGTGCGTAGTGATTGGAGTGTTGCTTCACTTTCTAAATGCTGTCCTTTCAGAGAAAATCACTTTCCTTTGAAAGTGCCTTAAGCTACTTACAAGCATTCAATAGAAATTCACATGCGTTTCTCTGAAAGAGAAGCAGTCTGTTCCAACACTTCAATTCACTGTGCGAAGTGAATGGAGTGTTGCTTCACTTTCTAAATGCTGTCCTTTCAGAGAAAATCACTTTCCTTTGAAAGTGCCTTAAGCTACTTACAAGCATTCAATAGAAATTCACATGCGTTTCTCTGAAAGAGAAGCAGTCTGTTCCAACACTTCAATTCACTGTGCGAAGTGAATGGAGAGTTGTTTCACTTTCTAAATGCTGTCCTTTCTGAGAAAATCACTTTCCTTTGAAAGTGCCTTAAGCTACGTACAAGCATTCCACAGAAATTCACATGCGTTTCTCTGAAAGAGAAGCAGTCTGTTCCAACACTTCAATTCACTGTGCGAAGTGAATGGAGTGTTGTTTCACTTTCTAAATGCTGTCCTTTCAGAGAAAATCACTTTCCTTTGAAAGTGCCTTAAGCTACTTACACACATTCACAGGAAACTCAAATGCGTTTCTATGAAAGAGAAGCTGTCTGTTCCAACACTTCAATTCACTGTGCGAAGTGAATGGAGTGTTGCTTCACTTTCTAAATGCTGTCCTTTCAGAGAAAATCACTTTCCTTTGAAAGTGCCTTAAGGTACTTACAAGCATTCAACAGAAATTCACATGCGTTTCAATGAAAGAGAAGCCGTCTGTTCCAACACTTCAATTCACTGTGCGAAGTGAATGGAGTGTTGCTTCACTTTCTAAATGCTGTCCTTTCAGAGAAAATCACTTTCCTTTGAAAGTGCTTTAAGCTACTTACAAGCATTCACAAAAAACTCATATCTGTTTCTCTGAAAGAGAAATGGTCTGTTCCAACACTTCAATTCACTGTGCGAAGTGAATGGAGAGTTGTTTCACTTTCTAAATGCTGTCCTTTCTGAGAAAATCACTTTCCTTTGAAAGTGCCTTAAGCTACGTAAAAGCATTCCACAGAAATTCACATGCGTTTCTCTGAAAGAGAAGCAGTCTGTTCCAACACTTCAATTCACTGTGCGAAGTGAATGAAGTGTTGTTTCACTTTCTAAATGCTGTCCTTTCAGAGAAAATCGCTTTCCTTTGAAAGTGCCTTAAGCTGCTTACACACATTCACAGGAAACTCAAATGCGTTTCTATGAAAGAGAAGCTGTCTGTTCCAACACTTCAATTCACTGTGCGAAGTGAATGGAGTGTTGCTTCACTTTCTAAATGCTGTCCTTTCAGAGAAAATCGCTTTCCTTTGAAAGTGCCTTAAGCTACTTACAAGCATTCCACAGAAATTCACATGCGTTTCACTGAAAGAGAAGCAGTCTGTTCCAACACTTCAATTCACTGTGCGAAGTGAATGGAGTGTTGCTTCACTTTCTAAATGCTGTCCTTTCTGAGAAAATCACTTTCCTTTGAATGTGCCTTAAGCTACTTACAAGCATTCAACAGAAATTCACATGTGTTTCACTGAAAGAGAAGCAGTCTGTTCCAACACTTCAAATCACTGTGCGAAGTGAATGGAGTGTTGCTTCACTTTCTAAATGCTGTCCTTTCAGAGAAAATCACTTTCCTTTGAAAGTGCCTTAAGCTACGTACAAGCATTCACAAGAAACTCACATGCATTTTTCTGAAAGAGAAGTAGTCTGTTCCAACACTTCAATTCACTGTGCGAAATGAATGGAGTGTTGTTTCACTTTCTAAATGCTGTCCTTTCAGAGAAAATCACTTTCCTTTGAAAGTGCCTTAAGCTACTTACAAGCATTCAACAGAAATTCACATGTGTTTCACTGAAAGAGAAGCAGTCTGTTCCAACACTTCAATTCACTGTGCGAAGTGAATGGAGTGTTGCTTCACTTTCTAAATGCTGTCCTTTCAGAGAAAATCACTTTCCTTTGAAAGTGCCTTAAGCTACTTACAAGCATTCACAAGAAACTCACATGCGTTTCACTGAAAGAGAAGCAGTCTGTTCCAACACTTCAATTCACTGTGCGAAGTGAATGGAGTGTTGCTTCACTTTCTAAATGCTGTCCTTTCAGAGAAAATCACTTTCCTTTGAAAGTGCCTTAAGCTACTTACACACATTCACAGGAAACTCAAATGCGTTTCTATGAAAGAGAAGCTGTCTGTTCCAACACTTCAATTCACTGTGCGAAGTGAATGGAGTGTTGCTTCACTTTCTAAATGCTGTCCTTTCAGAGAAA
Organism: Myodes glareolus; assembly: GCF_982192425.1. Classification (NCBI taxonomy): domain Eukaryota; kingdom Metazoa; phylum Chordata; class Mammalia; order Rodentia; family Cricetidae; genus Myodes; species Myodes glareolus. The sequence goes on from NC_142045.1 coordinate 64,368,006, forward strand.
ATCACTTTCCTTTGAATGTGCCTTAAGCTACTTACAAGCATTCAACAGAAATTCACATGTGTTTCACTGAAAGAGAAGCAGTCTGTTCCAACACTTCAATTCACTGTGCGTAGTGATTGGAGTGTTGCTTCACTTTCTAAATGCTGTCCTTTCAGAGAAAATCACTTTCCTTTGAAAGTGCCTTAAGCTACTTACAAGCATTCAATAGAAATTCACATGCGTTTCTCTGAAAGAGAAGCAGTCTGTTCCAACACTTCAATTCACTGTGCGAAGTGAATGGAGTGTTGCTTCACTTTCTAAATGCTGTCCTTTCAGAGAAAATCACTTTCCTTTGAAAGTGCCTTAAGCTACTTACAAGCATTCACAAAAAACTCATATCTGTTTCTCTGAAAGAGAAATGGTCTGTTCCAACACTTCAATTCACTGTGCGAAGTGAATGGAGTGTTGCTTCACTTTCTAAATGCTGTCCTTTCTGAGAAAATCACTTTCCTTTGAAAGTGCCTTAAGCTACGTACAAGCATTCCACAGAAATTCACATGCGTTTCTCTGAAAGAGAAGCAGTCTGTTTCAACACTTCAATTCACTGTGCGAAGTGAATGGAGTGTTGTTTCACTTTCTAAATGCTGTCCTTTCAGAGAAAATCACTTTCCTTTGAAAGTGCCTTAAGCTACTTACACACATTCACAGGAAACTCAAATGCGTTTCTATGAAAGAGAAGCTGTCTGTTCCAACACTTCAATTCACTGTGCGAAGTGAATGGAGTGTTGCTTCACTTTCTAAATGCTGTCCTTTCAGAGAAAATCACTTTCCTTTGAAAGTGCCTTAAGCTACTTACACACATTCACAGGAAACTCAAATGCGTTTCTATGAAAGAGAAGCTGTGTGTTCCAACACTTCAATTCACTGTGCGAAGTGAATGGAGTGTTGCTTCACTTTCTAAATGCTGTCCTTTCAGAGAAAATCACTTTCCTTTGAATGTGCCTTAAGCTACTTACAAGCATTCAACAGGAATTCACATGTGCTTCACTGAAAGAGAAGCAGTCTGTTCCAACACTTCAATTCACTGTGCGTAGTGATTGGAGTGTTGCTTCACTTTCTAAATGCTGTCCTTTCAGAGAAAATCACTTTCCTTTGAAAGTGCCTTAAGCTACTTAAAAGCATTCAATAGAAATTCACATGCGTTTCTCTGAAAGAGAAGCAGTCTGTTCCAACACTTCAATTCACTGTGCGAAGTGAATGGAGTGTTGCTTCACTTTCTAAATGCTGTCCTTTCAGAGAAAATCACTTTCCTTTGAAAGTGCCTTAAGCTACTTACAAGCATTCACAAAAAACTCATATCTGTTTCTCTGAAAGAGAAATGGTCTGTTCCAACACTTCAATTCACTGTGCGAAGTGAATGGAGAGTTGTTTCACTTTCTAAATGCTGTCCTTTCTGAGAAAATCACTTTCCTTTGAAAGTGCCTTAAGCTACGTACAAGCATTCCACAGAAATTCACATGCGTTTCTCTGAAAGAGAAGCAGTCTGTTCCAACACTTCAATTCACTGTGCGAAGTGAATGGAGTGTTGTTTCACTTTCTAAATGCTGTCCTTTCAGAGAAAATCACTTTCCTTTGAAAGTGCCTTAAGCTACTTACACACATTCACAGGAAACTCAAATGCGTTTCTATGAAAGAGAAGCTGTCTGTTCCAACACTTCAATTCACTGTGCGAAGTGAATGGAGTGTTGCTTCACTTTCTAAATGCTGTCCTTTCAGAGAAAATCACTTTCCTTTGAAAGTGCCTTAAGGTACTTACAAGCATTCAACAGAAATTCACATGCGTTTCACTGAAAGAGAAGCCGTCTGTTCCAACACTTCAATTCACTGTGCGAAGTGAATGGAGTGTTGCTTCACTTTCTAAATGCTGTCCTTTCAGAGAAAATCACTTTCCTTTGAAAGTGCTTTAAGCTACTTACAAGCATTCACAAAAAACTCATATCTGTTTCTCTGAAAGAGAAATGGTCTGTTCCAACACTTCAATTCACTGTGCGAAGTGAATGGAGAGTTGTTTCACTTTCTAAATGCTGTCCTTTCTGAGAAAATCACTTTCCTTTGAAAGTGCCTTAAGCTACGTACAAGCATTCCACAGAAATTCACATGCGTTTCTCTGAAAGAGAAGCAGTCTGTTCCAACACTTCAATTCACTGTGCGAAGTGAATGGAGTGTTGCTTCACTTTCTAAATGCTGTCCTTTCAGAGAAAATCACTTTCCTTTGAAAGTGCCTTAAGCTACGTACAAGCATTCACAAGAAACTCACATGCATTTTTCTGAAAGAGAAGTAGTCTGTTCCAACACTTCAATTCACTGTGCGAAATGAATGGAGTGTTGTTTCACTTTCTAAATGCTGTCCTTTCAGAGAAAATCACTTTCCTTTGAAAGTGCCTTAAGCTACTTACAAGCATTCAACAGAAATTCACATGTGTTTCACTGAAAGAGAAGCAGTCTGTTCCAACACTTCAATTCACTGTGCGAAGTGAATGGAGTGTTGCTTCACTTTCTAAATGCTGTCCTTTCAGAGAAAATCACTTTCCTTTGAAAGTGCCTTAAGCTACTTACAAGCATTCACAAGAAACTCACATGCGTTTCACTGAAAGAGAAGCAGTCTGTTCCAACACTTCAATTCACTGTGCGAAGTGAATGGAGTGTTGCTTCACTTTCTAAATGCTGTCCTTTCAGAGAAAATCACTTTCCTTTGAAAGTGCCTTAAGCTACTTACACACATTCACAGGAAACTCAAATGCGTTTCTATGAAAGAGAAGCTGTCTGTTCCAACACTTCAATTCACTGTGCGAAGTGAATGGAGTGTTGCTTCACTTTCTAAATGCTGTCCTTTCAGAGAAAATCACTTTCCTTTGAATGTGCCTTAAGCTACTTACAAGCATTCAACAGAAATTCACATGTGTTTCACTGAAAGAGAAGCAGTCTGTTCCAACACTTCAATTCACTGTGCGTAGTGATTGGAGTGTTGCTTCACTTTCTAAATGCTGTCCTTTCAGAGAAAATCACTTTCCTTTGAAAGTGCCTTAAGCTACTTACAAGCATTCAATAGAAATTCACATGCGTTTCTCTGAAAGAGAAGCAGTCTGTTCCAACACTTCAATTCACTGTGCGAAGTGAATGGAGTGTTGCTTCACTTTCTAAATGCTGTCCTTTCAGAGAAAATCACTTTCCTTTGAAAGTGCCTTAAGCTACTTACAAGCATTAACAAAAAACTCATATCTGTTTCTCTGAAAGAGAAATGGTCTGTTCCAACACTTCAATTCACTGTGCGAAGTGAATGGAGTGTTGCTTCACTTTCTAAATGCTGTCCTTTCTGAGAAAATCACTTTCCTTTGAAAGTGCCTTAAGCTACGTACAAGCATTCCACAGAAATTCACATGCGTTTCTCTGAAAGAGAAGCAGTCTGTTCCAACACTTCAATTCACTGTGCGAAGTGAATGGAGTGTTGTTTCACTTTCTAAATGCTGTCCTTTCAGAGAAAATCACTTTCCTTTGAAAGTGCCTTAAGCTACTTACACACATTCACAGGAAACTCAAATGCGTTTCTATGAAAGAGAAGCTGTCTGTTCCAACACTTCAATTCACTGTGCGAAGTGAATGGAGTGTTGCTTCACTTTCTAAATGCTGTCCTTTCAGAGAAAATCACTTTCCTTTGAAAGTGCCTTAAGCTACTTACACACATTCACAGGAAACTCAAATGCGTTTCTATGAAAGAGAAGCTGTGTGTTCCAACACTTCAATTCACTGTGCGAAGTGAATGGAGTGTTGCTTCACTTTCTAAATGCTGTCCTTTCAGAGAAAATCACTTTCCTTTGAATGTGCCTTAAGCTACTTACAAGCATTCAACAGGAATTCACATGTGCTTCACTGAAAGAGAAGCAGTCTGTTCCAACACTTCAATTCACTGTGCGTAGTGATTGGAGTGTTGCTTCACTTTCTAAATGCTGTCCTTTCAGAGAAAATCACTTTCCTTTGAAAGTGCCTTAAGCTACTTAAAAGCATTCAATAGAAATTCACATGCGTTTCTCTGAAAGAGAAGCCGTCTGTTCCAACACTTCAATTCACTGTGCGAAGTGAATGGAGTGTTGCTTCACTTTCTAAATGCTGTCCTTTCAGAGAAAATCACTTTCCTTTGAAAGTGCCTTAAGCTACTTACAAGCATTCACAAAAAACTCATATCTGTTTCTCTGAAAGAGAAATGGTCTGTTCCAACACTTCAATTCACTGTGCGAAGTGAATGGAGAGTTGTTTCACTTTCTAAATGCTGTCCTTTCTGAGAAAATCACTTTCCTTTGAAAGTGCCTTAAGCTACGTACAAGCATTCCACAGAAATTCACATGCGTTTCTCTGAAAGAGAAGCAGTCTGTTCCAACACTTCAATTCACTGTGCGAAGTGAATGGAGTGTTGTTTCACTTTCTAAATGCTGTCCTTTCAGAGAAAATCACTTTCCTTTGAAAGTGCCTTAAGCTACTTACACACATTCACAGGAAACTCAAATGCGTTTCTATGAAAGAGAAGCTGTCTGTTCCAACACTTCAATTCACTGTGCGAAGTGAATGGAGTGTTGCTTCACTTTCTAAATGCTGTCCTTTCAGAGAAAATCACTTTCCTTTGAAAGTGCCTTAAGGTACTTACAAGCATTCAACAGAAATTCACATGCGTTTCACTGAAAGAGAAGCCGTCTGTTCCAACACTTCAATTCACTGTGCGAAGTGAATGGAGTGTTGCTTCACTTTCTAAATGCTGTCCTTTCAGAGAAAATCACTTTCCTTTGAAAGTGCTTTAAGCTACTTACAAGCATTCACAAAAAACTCATATCTGTTTCTCTGAAAGAGAAATGGTCTGTTCCAACACTTCAATTCACTGTGCGAAGTGAATGGAGAGTTGTTTCACTTTCTAAATGCTGTCCTTTCTGAGAAAATCACTTTCCTTTGAAAGTGCCTTAAGCTACGTACAAGCATTCCACAGAAATTCACATGCGTTTCTCTGAAAGAGAAGCAGTCTGTTCCAACACTTCAATTCACTGTGCGAAGTGAATGGAGTGTTGCTTCACTTTCTAAATGCTGTCCTTTCAGAGAAAATCACTTTCCTTTGAAAATGCCTTAAGAAACTTACACACATTCACAGGAAACTCAAATGAGTTTCTATGAAAGAGAAGCTGTCTGTTCCAACACTTCAATTCACTGTGCGAAGTGAATGTAGTGTTACTTCACTTTCTAAATGCTGTCCTTTCAGAGAAAATCACTTTCCTTTGAAAGTGCCTTAAGCTACTTACAGCATTCAACAGAAATTCACATGCATTTCACTGAAAGAGAAGCAGTCTGTTCCAACACTTCAATTCACTGTGCGAAGTGAATGCAGTGTTGCTCCACTTTCTAAATGCTGTCCTTTCAGAGAAAATCACTTTCCTTTGAAAGTGCCTTAAGCTGCTTACACACATTCACAGGAAACTCAAATGCGTTTCTATGAAAGAGAAGCTGTCTGTTCCAACACTTCAATTCACTGTGCGAAGTGAATGGAGTGTTGCTTCACTTTCTAAATGCTGTCCTTTCAGAGAAAATCGCTTTCCTTTGAAAGTGCCTTAAGCTACTTAAAAGCATTCAACAGAAATTCACATGCGTTTCCCTGAAAGAGAAGCAGTCTGTTCCAACACTTCAATTCACTGTGCGAAGTGAATGGAGTGTTGCTTCACTTTCTAAATGCTGTCCTTTCAGAGAAAATCACTTTCCTTTGAAAGTGCCTTAAGCTACTTACACACATTCACAGGAAACTCAAATGCGTTTCTATGAAAGAGAAGCTGTCTGTTCCAACACTTCAATTCACTGTGCGAAGTGAATGGAGTGTTGCTTCACTTTCTAAATGCTGTCCTTTCAGAGAAAATCACTTTCCTTTGAAAGTGCCTTAAGCTACTTACACACATTCACAGGAAACTCAAATGCGTTTCTATGAAAGAGAAGCTGTCTGTTCCAACACTTCAATTCACTGTGCGAAGTGAATGGAGTGTTGCTTCACTTTCTAAATGCTGTCCTTTCAGAGAAAATCACTTTCCTTTGAATGTGCCTTAAGCTACTTACAAGCATTCAACAGGAATTCACATGTGCTTCACTGAAAGAGAAGCAGTCTGTTCCAACACTTCAATTCACTGTGCGTAGTGATTGGAGTGTTGCTTCACTTTCTAAATGCTGTCCTTTCAGAGAAAATCACTTTCCTTTGAAAGTGCCTTAAGCTACTTACAAGCATTCAATAGAAATTCACATGCGTTTCTCTGAAAGAGAAGCAGTCTGTTCCAACACTTCAATTCACTGTGCGAAGTGAATGGAGTGTTGCTTCACTTTCTAAATGCTGTCCTTTCTGAGAAAATCACTTTCCTTTGAATGTGCCTTAAGCTACTTACAAGCATTCAACAGAAATTCACATGTGTTTCACTGAAAGAGAAGCAGTCTGTTCCAACACTTCAATTCACTGTGCGAAGTGAATGGAGTGTTGCTTCACTTTCTAAATGCTGTCCTTTCAGAGAAAATCACTTTCCTTTGAAAGTGCCTTAAGCTACGTACAAGCATTCACAAGAAACTCACATGCATTTTTCTGAAAGAGAAGTAGTCTGTTCCAACACTTCAATTCACTGTGCGAAATGAATGGAGTGTTGTTTCACTTTCTAAATGCTGTCCTTTCAGAGAAAATCACTTTCCTTTGAAAGTGCCTTAAGCTACTTACAAGCATTCAACAGAAATTCACATGTGTTTCACTGAAAGAGAAGCAGTCTGTTCCAACACTTCAATTCACTGTGCGAAGTGAATGGAGTGTTGCTTCACTTTCTAAATGCTGTCCTTTCAGAGAAAATCACTTTCCTTTGAAAGTGCCTTAAGCTACTTACAAGCATTCACAAGAAACTCACATGCGTTTCACTGAAAGAGAAGCAGTCTGTTCCAACACTTCAATTCACTGTGCGAAGTGAATGGAGTGTTGCTTCACTTTCTAAATGCTGTCCTTTCAGAGAAAATCACTTTCCTTTGAAAGTGCCTTAAGCTACTTACACACATTCACAGGAAACTCAAATGCGTTTCTATGAAAGAGAAGCAGTCTGTTCCAACACTTCAATTCACTGTGCGAAGTGAATGGAGTGTTGCTTCACTTTCTAAATGCTGTCCTTTCAGAGAAAATCACTTTCCTTTGAAAGTGCCTTAAGCTACTTACAAGCATTCACAAAAAACTCATATCTGTTTCTCTGAAAGAGAAATGGTCTGTTCCAACACTTCAATTCACTGTGCGAAGTGAATGGAGAGTTGTTTCACTTTCTAAATGCTGTCCTTTCTGAGAAAATCACTTTCCTTTGAAAGTGCCTTAAGCTACGTACAAGCATTCCACAGAAATTCACATGCGTTTCTCTGAAAGAGAAGCAGTCTGTTCCAACACTTCAATTCACTGTGCGAAGTGAATGGAGTGTTGTTTCACTTTCTAAATGCTGTCCTTTCAGAGAAAATCACTTTCCTTTGAAAGTGCCTTAAGCTACTTACACACATTCACAGGAAACTCAAATGCGTTTCTATGAAAGAGAAGCTGTCTGTTCCAACACTTCAATTCACTGTGCGAAGTGAATGGAGTGTTGCTTCACTTTCTAAATGCTGTCCTTTCAGAGAAAATCACTTTCCTTTGAAAGTGCCTTAAGCTACTTACACACATTCACAGGAAACTCAAATGCGTTTCTATGAAAGAGAAGCTGTCTGTTCCAACACTTCAATTCACTGTGCGAAGTGAATGGAGTGTTGCTTCACTTTCTAAATGCTGTCCTTTCAGAGAAAATCACTTTCCTTTGAATGTGCCTTAAGCTACTTACAAGCATTCAACAGGAATTCACATGTGCTTCACTGAAAGAGAAGCAGTCTGTTCCAACACTTCAATTCACTGTGCGTAGTGATTGGAGTGTTGCTTCACTTTCTAAATGCTGTCCTTTCAGAGAAAATCACTTTCCTTTGAAAGTGCCTTAAGCTACTTACAAGCATTCAATAGAAATTCACATGCGTTTCTCTGAAAGAGAAGCAGTCTGTTCCAACACTTCAATTCACTGTGCGAAGTGAATGGAGTGTTGCTTCACTTTCTAAATGCTGTCCTTTCAGAGAAAATCACTTTCCTTTGAAAGTGCCTTAAGCTACTTACAAGCATTCACAAAAAACTCATATCTGTTTCTCTGAAAGAGAAATGGTCTGTTCCAACACTTCAATTCACTGTGCGAAGTGAATGGAGAGTTGTTTCACTTTCTAAATGCTGTCCTTTCTGAGAAAATCACTTTCCTTTGAAAGTGCCTTAAGCTACGTACAAGCATTCCACAGAAATTCACATGCGTTTCTCTGAAAGAGAAGCAGTCTGTTCCAACACTTCAATTCACTGTGCGAAGTGAATGGAGTGTTGTTTCACTTTCTAAATGCTGTCCTTTCAGAGAAAATCACTTTCCTTTGAAAGTGCCTTAAGCTACTTACACACATTCACAGGAAACTCAAATGCGTTTCTATGAAAGAGAAGCTGTCTGTTCCAACACTTCAATTCACTGTGCGAAGTGAATGGAGTGTTGCTTCACTTTCTAAATGCTGTCCTTTCAGAGAAAATCACTTTCCTTTGAAAGTGCCTTAAGGTACTTACAAGCATTCAACAGAAATTCACATGCGTTTCACTGAAAGAGAAGCCGTCTGTTCCAACACTTCAATTCACTGTGCGAAGTGAATGGAGTGTTGCTTCACTTTCTAAATGCTGTCCTTTCTGAGAAAATCACTTTCCTTTGAATGTGCCTTAAGCTACTTACAAGCATTCAACAGAAATTCACATGTGTTTCACTGAAAGAGAAGCAGTCTGTTCCAACATTTCAATTCACTGTGCGAAGTGAATGGAGTGTTGCTTCACTTTCTAAATGCTGTCCTTTCAGAGAAAATCACTTTCCTTTGAAAGTGCCTTAAGCTACGTACAAGCATTCACAAGAAACTCACATGCATTTTTCTGAAAGAGAAGTAGTCTGTTCCAACACTTCAATTCACTGTGCGAAATGAATGGAGTGTTGTTTCACTTTCTAAATGCTGTCCTTTCAGAGAAAATCACTTTCCTTTGAAAGTGCCTTAAGCTACTTACAAGCATTCAACAGAAATTCACATGCGTTTCTCTGAAAGAGAAGCAGTCTGTTCCAACACTTCAATTCACTGTGCGAAGTGAATGGAGTGTTGTTTCACTTTCTAAATGCTGTCCTTTCAGAGAAAATCACTTTCCTTTGAAAGTGCCTTAAGCTGCTTACACACATTCACAGGAAACTCAAATGCGTTTCTATGAAAGAGTAGCTGTCTGTTCCAACACTTCAATTCACTGTGCGAAGTGAATGGAGTGTTGCTTCACTTTCTAAATGCTGTCCTTTCAGAGAAAATCGCTTTCCTTTGAAAGTGCCTTAAGCTACTTAAAAGCATTCAACAGAAATTCACATGCGTTTCACTGAAAGAGAAGCAGTCTGTTCCAACACTTCAATTCACTGTGCGAAGTGAATGGAGTGTTGCTTCAATTTCTAAATGCTGTCCTTTCAGAGAAAATCACTTTTCTTTGAAAGTGCCTTAAGCTACTTACACACATTCACAGGAAACTCAAATGCGTTTCTATGAAAGAGAAGCTGTCTGTTCCAACACTTCAATTCACTGTGCGAAGTGAATGGAGTGTTGCTTCACTTTGTAAATGCTGTCCTTTCAGAGAAAATCACTTTCCTTTGAAAGTGCCTTAAGGTACTTACAAGCATTCAACAGAAATTCACATGCGTTTCACTGAAAGAGAAGCAGTCTGTTCCAACACTTCAATTCACTGTGCGAAGTGAATGGAGTGTTGCTTCACTTTCTAAATGCTGTCCTTTCTGAGAAAATCACTTTCCTTTGAATGTGCCTTAAGCTACTTACAAGCATTCAACAGAAATTCACATGTGTTTCACTGAAAGAGAAGCAGTCTGTTCCAACACTTCAATTCACTGTGCGAAGTGAATGGAGTGTTGCTTCACTTTCTAAATGCTGTCCTTTCAGAGAAAATCACTTTCCTTTGAAAGTGCCTTAAGCTACGTACAAGCATTCACAAGAAACTCACATGCATTTTTCTGAAAGAGAAGTAGTCTGTTCCAACACTTCAATTCACTGTGCGAAATGAATGGAGTGTTTTTTCACTTTCTAAATGCTGTCCTTTCAGAGAAAATCACTTTCCTTTGAAAGTGCCTTAAGCTACTTACAAGCATTCCACAGAAATTCACATTCGTTTCTCTGAAAGAGAAGCAGTCTGTTCCAACACTTCAATTCACTGTGCGAAGTGAACGGAGTGTTGTTTCACTTTCTAAATGCTGTCCTTTCAGAGAAAATCACTTTCCTTTGAAAGTGCCTTAAGCTGCTTACACACATTCACAGGAAACTCAAATGCGTTTCTATGAAAGAGAAGCTGTCTGTTCCAACACTTCAATTCACTGTGCGAAGTGAATGGAGTGTTGCTTCACTTTCTAAATGCTGTCCTTTCAGAGAAAATCGCTTTCCTTTGAAAGTGCCTTAAGCTACTTACAAGCATTCAACAGAAATTCACATGCGTTTCACTGAAAGAGAAGCAGTCTGTTCCAACACTTCAATTCACTGTGCGAAGTGAATGGAGTGTTGCTCCACTTTCTAAATGCTGTCCTTTCAGAGAAAATCACTTTCCTTTGAAAGTGCCTTAAGCTGCTTACACACATTCACAGGAAACTCAAATGCGTATCTATGAAAGAGAAGCTGTCTGTTCCAACACTTCAATTCACTGTGCGAAGTGAATGGAGTGTTGCTTCACTTTCTAAATGCTGTCCTTTCAGAGAAAATCGCTTTCCTTTGAAAGTGCCTTAAGCTACTTACACACATTCACAGGAAACTCAAATGCGTTTCTATGAAAGAGAAGCTGTCTGTTCCAACACTTCAATTCACTGTGCGAAGTGAATGGAGTGTTGCTTCACTTTCTAAATGCTGTCCTTTCAGAGAAAATCGCTTTCCTTTGAAAGTGCCTTAAGCTACTTAAAAGCATTCAACAGAAATTCACATGCGTTTCACTGAAAGAGAAGCAGTCTGTTCCAACACTTCAATTCACTGTGCGAAGTGAATGGAGTGTTGCTTCAATTTCTAAATGCTGTCCTTTCAGAGAAAATCACTTTTCTTTGAAAGTGCCTTAAGCTACTTACACACATTCACAGGAAACTCAAATGCGTTTCTATGAAAGAGAAGCTGTCTGTTCCAACACTTCAATTCACTGTGCGAAGTGAATGGAGTGTTGCTTCACTTTCTAAATGCTGTCCTTTCAGAGAAAATCGCTTTCCTTTGAAAGTGCCTTAAGCTACTTAAAAGCATTCAACAGAAATTCACATGCGTTTCACTGAAAGAGAAGCAGTCTGTTCCAACACTTCAATTCACTGTGCGAAGTGAATGGAGTGTTGCTTCAATTTCTAAATGCTGTCCTTTCAGAGAAAATCACTTTCCTTTGAAAGTGCCTTAAGCTACTTACACACATTCACAGGAAACTCAAATGCGTTTCTATGAAAGAGAAGCTGTCTGTTCCAACACTTCAATTCACTGTGCGAAGTGAATGGAGTGTTGCTTCACTTTCTAAATGCTGTCCTTTCAGAGAAAATCACTTTCCTTTGAATGTGCCTTAAGCTACTTACAAGCATTCAACAGGAATTCACATGTGCTTCACTGAATGAGAAGCAGTCTGTTCCAACACTTCAATTCACTGTGCGTAGTGATTGGAGTGTTGCTTCACTTTCTAAATGCTGTCCTTTCAGAGAAAATCACTTTCCTTTGAAAGTGCCTTAAGCTACTTACAAGCATTCAATAGAAATTCACATGCGTTTCTCTGAAAGAGAAGCAGTCTGTTCCAACACTTCAATTCACTGTGCGAAGTGAATGGAGTGTTGCTTCACTTTCTAAATGCTGTCCTTTCAGAGAAAATCACTTTCCTTTGAAAGTGCCTTAAGCTACTTACAAGCATTCACAAAAAACTCATATCTGTTTCTCTGAAAGAGAAATGGTCTGTTCCAACACTTCAATTCACTGTGCGAAGTGAATGGAGAGTTGTTTCACTTTCTAAATGCTGTCCTTTCTGAGAAAATCACTTTCCTTTGAAAGTGCCTTAAGCTACGTACAAGCATTCCACAGAAATTCACATGCGTTTCTCTGAAAGAGAAGCAGTCTGTTCCAACACTTCAATTCACTGTGCGAAGTGAATGGAGTGTTGTTTCACTTTCTAAATGCTGTCCTTTCAGAGAAAATCACTTTCCTTTGAAAGTGCCTTAAGCTACTTACACACATTCACAGGAAACTCAAATGCGTTTCTATGAAAGAGAAGCTGTCTGTTCCAACACTTCAATTCACTGTGCGAAGTGAATGGAGTGTTGCTTCACTTTCTAAATGCTGTCCTTTCAGAGAAAATCACTTTCCTTTGAAAGTGCCTTAAGGTACTTACAAGCATTCAACAGAAATTCACATGCGTTTCACTGAAAGAGAAGCCGTCTGTTCCAACACTTCAATTCACTGTGCGAAGTGAATGGAGTGTTGCTTCACTTTCTAAATGCTGTCCTTTCTGAGAAAATCACTTTCCTTTGAATGTGCCTTAAGCTACTTACAAGCATTCAACAGAAATTCACATGTGTTTCACTGAAAGAGAAGCAGTCTGTTCCAACATTTCAATTCACTGTGCGAAGTGAATGGAGTGTTGCTTCACTTTCTAAATGCTGTCCTTTCAGAGAAAATCACTTTCCTTTGAAAGTGCCTTAAGCTACGTACAAGCATTCACAAGAAACTCACATGCATTTTTCTGAAAGAGAAGTAGTCTGTTCCAACACTTCAATTCACTGTGCGAAATGAATGGAGTGTTGTTTCACTTTCTAAATGCTGTCCTTTCAGAGAAAATCACTTTCCTTTGAAAGTGCCTTAAGCTACTTACAAGCATTCAACAGAAATTCACATGCGTTTCTCTGAAAGAGAAGCAGTCTGTTCCAACACTTCAATTCACTGTGCGAAGTGAATGGAGTGTTGTTTCACTTTCTAAATGCTGTCCTTTCAGAGAAAATCACTTTCCTTTGAAAGTGCCTTAAGCTGCTTACACACATTCACAGGAAACTCAAATGCGTTTCTATGAAAGAGTAGCTGTCTGTTCCAACACTTCAATTCACTGTGCGAAGTGAATGGAGTGTTGCTTCACTTTCTAAATGCTGTCCTTTCAGAGAAAATCGCTTTCCTTTGAAAGTGCCTTAAGCTACTTAAAAGCATTCAACAGAAATTCACATGCGTTTCACTGAAAGAGAAGCAGTCTGTTCCAACACTTCAATTCACTGTGCGAAGTGAATGGAGTGTTGCTTCAATTTCTAAATGCTGTCCTTTCAGAGAAAATCACTTTTCTTTGAAAGTGCCTTAAGCTACTTACACACATTCACAGGAAACTCAAATGCGTTTCTATGAAAGAGAAGCTGTCTGTTCCAACACTTCAATTCACTGTGCGAAGTGAATGGAGTGTTGCTTCACTTTGTAAATGCTGTCCTTTCAGAGAAAATCACTTTCCTTTGAAAGTGCCTTAAGGTACTTACAAGCATTCAACAGAAATTCACATGCGTTTCACTGAAAGAGAAGCAGTCTGTTCCAACACTTCAATTCACTGTGCGAAGTGAATGGAGTGTTGCTTCACTTTCTAAATGCTGTCCTTTCTGAGAAAATCACTTTCCTTTGAATGTGCCTTAAGCTACTTACAAGCATTCAACAGAAATTCACATGTGTTTCACTGAAAGAGAAGCAGTCTGTTCCAACACTTCAATTCACTGTGCGAAGTGAATGGAGTGTTGCTTCACTTTCTAAATGCTGTCCTTTCAGAGAAAATCACTTTTCTTTGAAAGTGCCTTAAGCTACGTACAAGCATTCACAAGAAACTCACATGCATTTTTCTGAAAGAGAAGTAGTCTGTTCCAACACTTCAATTCACTGTGCGAAATGAATGGAGTGTTGTTTCACTTTCTAAATGCTGTCCTTTCAGAGAAAATCACTTTCCTTTGAAAGTGCCTTAAGCTACTTACAAGCATTCCACAGAAATTCACATTCGTTTCTCTGAAAGAGAAGCAGTCTGTTCCAACACTTCAATTCACTGTGCGAAGTGAACGGAGTGTTGTTTCACTTTCTAAATGCTGTCCTTTCAGAGAAAATCACTTTCCTTTGAAAGTGCCTTAAGCTGCTTACACACATTCACAGGAAACTCAAATGCGTTTCTATGAAAGAGAAGCTGTCTGTTCCAACACTTCAATTCACTGTGCGAAGTGAATGGAGTGTTGCTTCACTTTCTAAATGCTGTCCTTTCAGAGAAAATCGCTTTCCTTTGAAAGTGCCTTAAGCTACTTAAAAGCATTCAACAGAAATTCACATGCGTTTCACTGAAAGAGAAGCAGTCTGTTCCAACACTTCAATTCACTGTGCGAAGTGAATGGAGTGTTGCTCCACTTTCTAAATGCTGTCCTTTCAGAGAAAATCACTTTCCTTTGAAAGTGCCTTAAGCTGCTTACACACATTCACAGGAAACTCAAATGCGTATCTATGAAAGAGAAGCTGTCTGTTCCAACACTTCAATTCACTGTGCGAAGTGAATGGAGTGTTGCTTCACTTTCTAAATGCTGTCATTTCAGAGAAAATCGCTTTCCTTTGAAAGTGCCTTAAGCTACTTACACACATTCACAGGAAACTCAAATGCGTTTCTATGAAAGAGAAGCTGTCTGTTCCAACACTTCAATTCACTGTGCGAAGTGAATGGAGTGTTGCTTCACTTTCTAAATGCTGTCCTTTCAGAGAAAATCGCTTTCCTTTGAAAGTGCCTTAAGCTACTTAAAAGCATTCAACAGAAATTCACATGCGTTTCACTGAAAGAGAAGCAGTCTGTTCCAACACTTCAATTCACTGTGCGAAGTGAATGGAGTGTTGCTTCAATTTCTAAATGCTGTCCTTTCAGAGAAAATCACTTTTCTTTGAAAGTGCCTTAAGCTACTTACACACATTCACAGGAAACTCAAATGCGTTTCTATGAAAGAGAAGCTGTCTGTTCCAACACTTCAATTCACTGTGCGAAGTGAATGGAGTGTTGCTTCACTTTCTAAATGCTGTCCTTTCAGAGAAAATCGCTTTCCTTTGAAAGTGCCTTAAGCTACTTAAAAGCATTCAACAGAAATTCACATGCGTTTCACTGAAAGAGAAGCAGTCTGTTCCAACACTTCAATTCACTGTGCGAAGTGAATGGAGTGTTGCTCCACTTTCTAAATGCTGTCCTTTCAGAGAAAATCACTTTCCTTTGAAAGTGCCTTAAGCTGCTTACACACATTCACAGGAAACTCAAATGCGTATCTATGAAAGAGAAGCTGTCTGTTCCAACACTTCAATTCACTGTGCGAAGTGAATGGAGTGTTGCTTCACTTTCTAAATGCTGTCCTTTCAGAGAAAATCGCTTTCCTTTGAAAGTGCCTTAAGCTACTTACACACATTCACAGGAAACTCAAATGCGTTTCTATGAAAGAGAAGCTGTCTGTTCCAACACTTCAATTCACTGTGCGAAGTGAATGGAGTGTTGCTTCACTTTCTAAATGCTGTCCTTTCAGAGAAAATCGCTTTCCTTTGAAAGTGCCTTAAGCTACTTAAAAGCATTCAACAGAAATTCACATGCGTTTCACTGAAAGAGAAGCAGTCTGTTCCAACACTTCAATTCACTGTGCGAAGTGAATGGAGTGTTGCTTCAATTTCTAAATGCTGTCCTTTCAGAGAAAATCACTTTTCTTTGAAAGTGCCTTAAGCTACTTACACACATTCACAGGAAACTCAAATGCGTTTCTATGAAAGAGAAGCTGTCTGTTCCAACACTTCAATTCACTGTGCGAAGTGAATGGAGTGTTGCTTCACTTTGTAAATGCTGTCCTTTCAGAGAAAATCACTTTCCTTTGAAAGTGCCTTAAGGTACTTACAAGCATTCAACAGAACTTCACATGCGTTTCACTGAAAGAGAAGCAGTCTGTTCCAACACTTCAATTCACTGTGCGAAGTGAATGGAGTGTTGCTTCACTTTCTAAATGCTGTCCTTTCTGAGAAAATCACTTTCCTTTGAATGTGCCTTAAGCTACTTACAAGCATTCAACAGAAATTCACATGTGTTTCACTGAAAGAGAAGCAGTCTGTTCCAACACTTCAATTCACTGTGCGAAGTGAATGGAGTGTTGCTTCACTTTCTAAATGCTGTCCTTTCAGAGAAAATCACTTTCCTTTGAAAGTGCCTTAAGCTACGTACAAGCATTCACAAGAAACTCACATGCATTTTTCTGAAAGAGAAGTAGTCTGTTCCAACACTTCAATTCACTGTGCGAAATGAATGGAGTGTTGTTTCACTTTCTAAATGCTGTCCTTTCAGAGAAAATCACTTTCCTTTGAAAGTGCCTTAAGCTACTTACAAGCATTCCACAGAAATTCACATTCGTTTCTCTGAAAGAGAAGCAGTCTGTTCCAACACTTCAATTCACTGTGCGAAGTGAACGGAGTGTTGTTTCACTTTCTAAATGCTGTCCTTTCAGAGAAAATCACTTTCCTTTGAAAGTGCCTTAAGCTGCTTACACACATTCACAGGAAACTCAAATGCGTTTCTATGAAAGAGAAGCTGTCTGTTCCAACACTTCAATTCACTGTGCGAAGTGAATGGAGTGTTGCTTCACTTTCTAAATGCTGTCCTTTCAGAGAAAATCGCTTTCCTTTGAAAGTGCCTTAAGCTACTTAAAAGCATTCAACAGAAATTCACATGCGTTTCACTGAAAGAGAAGCAGTCTGTTCCAACACTTCAATTCACTGTGCGAAGTGAATGGAGTGTTGCTCCACTTTCTAAATGCTGTCCTTTCAGAGAAAATCACTTTCCTTTGAAAGTGCCTTAAGCTGCTTACACACATTCACAGGAAACTCAAATGCGTATCTATGAAAGAGAAGCTGTCTGTTCCAACACTTCAATTCACTGTGCGAAGTGAATGGAGTGTTGCTTCACTTTCTAAATGCTGTCCTTTCAGAGAAAATCGCTTTCCTTTGAAAGTGCCTTAAGCTACTTACACACATTCACAGGAAACTCAAATGCGTTTCTATGAAAGAGAAGCTGTCTGTTCCAACACTTCAATTCACTGTGCGAAGTGAATGGAGTGTTGCTTCACTTTCTAAATGCTGTCCTTTCAGAGAAAATCACTTTCCTTTGAAAGTGCCTTAAGCTACTTACACACATTCACAGGAAACTCAAATGCGTTTCTATGAAAGAGAAGCTGTCTGTTCCAACACTTCAATTCACTGTGCGAAGTGAATGGAGTGT
Source organism: Myodes glareolus (assembly GCF_982192425.1). Classification (NCBI taxonomy): domain Eukaryota; kingdom Metazoa; phylum Chordata; class Mammalia; order Rodentia; family Cricetidae; genus Myodes; species Myodes glareolus. The sequence continues at coordinate 64,385,410 of NC_142045.1, forward strand.
TGCTTCACTTTCTAAATGCTGTCCTTTCAGAGAAAATCACTTTCCTTTGAAAGTGCCTTAAGGTACTTACAAGCATTCAACAGAAATTCACATGCGTTTCACTGAAAGAGAAGCCGTCTGTTCCAACACTTCAATTCACTGTGCGAAGTGAATGGAGTGTTGCTTCACTTTCTAAATGCTGTCCTTTCTGAGAAAATCACTTTCCTTTGAATGTGCCTTAAGCTACTTACAAGCATTCAACAGAAATTCACATGTGTTTCACTGAAAGAGAAGCAGTCTGTTCCAACACTTCAATTCACTGTGCGAAGTGAATGGAGTGTTGCTTCACTTTCTAAATGCTGTCCTTTCAGAGAAAATCACTTTCCTTTGAAAGTGCCTTAAGCTACGTACAAGCATTCACAAGAAACTCACATGCATTTTTCTGAAAGAGAAGTAGTCTGTTCCAACACTTCAATTCACTGTGCGAAATGAATGGAGTGTTGTTTCACTTTCTAAATGCTGTCCTTTCAGAGAAAATCACTTTCCTTTGAAAGTGCCTTAAGCTACTTAAAAGCATTCAACAGAAATTCACATGCGTTTCTCTGAAAGAGAAGCAGTCTGTTCCAACACTTCAATTCACTGTGCGTAGTGATTGGAGTGTTGCTTCACTTTCTAAATGCTGTCCTTTCAGAGAAAATCACTTTCCTTTGAAAGTGCCTTAAGCTACTTACAAGCATTCAATAGAAATTCACATGCGTTTCTCTGAAAGAGAAGCAGTCTGTTCCAACACTTCAATTCACTGTGCGAAGTGAATGGAGTGTTGCTTCACTTTCTAAATGCTGTCCTTTCAGAGAAAATCACTTTCCTTTGAAAGTGCCTTAAGCTACTTACAAGCATTCACAAAAAACTCATATCTGTTTCTCTGAAAGAGAAATGGTCTGTTCCAACACTTCAATTCACTGTGCGAAGTGAATGGAGAGTTGTTTCACTTTCTAAATGCTGTCCTTTCTGAGAAAATCACTTTCCTTTGAAAGTGCCTTAAGCTACGTACAAGCATTCCACAGAAATTCACATGCGTTTCTCTGAAAGAGAAGCAGTCTGTTCCAACACTTCAATTCACTGTGCGAAGTGAATGGAGTGTTGTTTCACTTTCTAAATGCTGTCCTTTCAGAGAAAATCACTTTCCTTTGAAAGTGCCTTAAGCTACTTACACACATTCACAGGAAACTCAAATGCGTTTCTATGAAAGAGAAGCTGTCTGTTCCAACACTTCAATTCACTGTGCGAAGTGAATGGAGGGTTGCTTCACTTTCTAAATGCTGTCTTTTCAGAGAAAATCACTTTCCTTTGAAAGTGCCTTAAGGTACTTACAAGCATTCAACAGAAATTCACATGCGTTTCACTGAAAGAGAAGCAGTCTGTTCCAACACTTCAATTCACTGTGCGAAGTGAATGGAGTGTTGTTTCACTTTCTAAATGCTGTCCTTTCAGAGAAAATCACTTTCCTTTGAAAGTGCCTTAAGCTGCTTACACACATTCACAGGAAACTCAAATGCGTTTCTATGAAAGAGTAGCTGTCTGTTCCAACACTTCAATTCACTGTGCGAAGTGAATGGAGTGTTGCTTCACTTTCTAAATGCTGTCCTTTCTGAGAAAATCACTTTCCTTTGAATGTGCCTTAAGCTACTTACAAGCATTCAACAGAAATTCACATGTGTTTCACTGAAAGAGAAGCAGTCTGTTCCAACACTTCAATTCACTGTGCGAAGTGAATGGAGTGTTGCTTCACTTTCTAAATGCTGTCCTTTCAGAGAAAATCACTTTCCTTTGAATGTGCCTTAAGCTACGTACAAGCATTCACAAGAAACTCACATGCATTTTTCTGAAAGAGAAGTAGTCTGTTCCAACACTTCAATTCACTGTGCGAAATGAATGGAGTGTTGTTTCACTTTCTAAATGCTGTCCTTTCAGAGAAAATCACTTTCCTTTGAAAGTGCCTTAAGCTACTTACAAGCATTCAACAGAAATTCACATGCGTTTCTCTGAAAGAGAAGCAGTCTGTTCCAACACTTCAATTCACTGTGCGAAGTGAATGGAGTGTTGTTTCACTTTCTAAATGCTGTCCTTTCAGAGAAAATCACTTTCCTTTGAAAGTGCCTTAAGCTGCTTACACACATTCACAGGAAACTCAAATGCATTTCTATGAAAGAGAAGCTGTCTGTTCCAACACTTCAATTCACTGTGCGAAGTGAATGGAGTGTTGCTTCACTTTCTAAATGCTGTCCTTTCAGAGAAAATCGCTTTCCTTTGAAAGTGCCTTAAGGTACTTAAAAGCATTCAACAGAAATTCACATGCGTTTCACTGAAAGAGAAGCAGTCTGTTCCAACACTTCAATTCACTGTGCGAAGTGAATGGAGTGTTGCTTCACTTTCTAAATGCTGTCCTTTCAGAGAAAATCACTTTCCTTTGAAAGTGCCTTAAGCTACTTACAAGCATTCAACAGAAATTCACATGTGTTTCACTGAAAGAGAAGCAGTCTGTTCCAACACTTCAATTCACTGTGCGAAGTGAATGGAGTGTTGCTTCACTTTCTAAATGCTGTCCTTTCAGAGAAAATCACTTTCCTTTGAAAGTGCCTTAAGCTACTTACAAGCATTCACAAGAAACTCACATGCGTTTCACTGAAAGAGAAGCAGTCTGTTCCAACACTTCAATTCACTGTGCGAAGTGAATGGAGTGTTGCTTCACTTTCTAAATGCTGTCCTTTCAGAGAAAATCACTTTCCTTTGAAAGTGCCTTAAGCTACTTACACACATTCACAGGAAACTCAAATGCGTTTCTATGTAAGAGAAGCTGTCTGTTCCAACACTTCAATTCACTGTGCGAAGTGAATGGAGTGTTGCTTCACTTTCTAAATGCTGTCCTTTCAGAGAAAATCACTTTCCTTTGAATGTGCCTTAAGCTACTTACAAGCATTCAACAGAAATTCACATGTGTTTCACTGAAAGAGAAGCAGTCTGTTCCAACACTTCAATTCACTGTGCGTAGTGATTGGAGTGTTACTTCACTTTCTAAATGCTGTCCTTTCAGAGAAAATCACTTTCCTTTGAAAGTGCCTTAAGCTACTTACAAGCATTCAATAGAAATTCACATGCGTTTCTCTGAAAGAGAAGCAGTCTGTTCCAACACTTCAATTCACTGTGCGAAGTGAATGGAGTGTTGCTTCACTTTCTAAATGCTGTCCTTTCAGAGAAAATCACTTTCCTTTGAAAGTGCCTTAAGCTACTTACAAGCATTCACAAAAAAACTCATATCTGTTTCTCTGAAAGAGAAATGGTCTGTTCCAACACTTCAATTCACTGTGCGAAGTGAATGGAGAGTTGTTTCACTTTCTAAATGCTGTCCTTTCTGAGAAAATCACTTTCCTTTGAAAGTGCCTTAAGCTACGTACAAGCATTCCACAGAAATTCACATGCGTTCTCTGAAAGAGAAGCAGTCTGTTCCAACACTTCAATTCACTGTGCGAAGTGAATGGAGTGTTGTTTCACTTTCTAAATGCTGTCCTTTCAGAGAAAATCACTTTCCTTTGAAAGTGCCTTAAGCTACTTACACACATTCACAGGAAACTCAAATGCGTTTCTTTGAAAGAGAAGCTGTCTGTTCCAACACTTCAATTCACTGTGCGAAGTTAATGGAGTGTTGCTTCACTTTCTAAATGCTGTCCTTTCAGAGAAAATCACTTTCCTTTGAAAGTGCCTTAAGGTACTTACAAGCATTCAACAGAAATTCACATGCGTTTCACTGAAAGAGAAGCAGTCTGTTCCAACACTTCAATTCACTGTGCGATGTGAATGGAGTGTTGCTTCACTTTCTAAATGCTGTCCTTTCTGAGAAAATCACTTTCCTTTGAATGTGCCTTAAGCTACTTACAAGCATTCAACAGAAATTCACATGTGTTTCACTGAAAGAGAAGCAGTCTGTTCCAACACTTCAATTCACTGTGCGAAGTGAATGGAGTGTTGCTTCACTTTCTAAATGCTGTCCTTTCAGAGAAAATCACTTTCCTTTGAAAGTGCCTTAAGCTACGTACAAGCATTCACAAGAAACTCACATGCATTTTTCTGAAAGAGAAGTAGTCTGTTCCAACACTTCAATTCACTGTGCGAAATGAATGGAGTGTTGTTTCACTTTCTAAATGCTGTCCTTTCAGAGAAAATCACTTTCCTTTGAAAGTGCCTTAAACTACTTACAAGCATTCACAAGAAACTCACATGCGTTTCACTGAAAGAGAAGCAGTCTGTTCCAACACTTCAATTCACTGTGCGAAGTGAATGGAGTGTTGCTTCACTTTCTAAATGCTGTCCTTTCAGAGAAAATCACTTTCCTTTGAAAGTGCCTTAAGCTACTTACAAGCATTCACAAAAAACTCATATCTGCTTCTCTGAAAGAGAAATGGTCTGTTCCAACACTTCAATTCACTGTGCGAAGTGAATGGAGAGTTGTTTCACTTTCTAAATGCTGTCCTTTCTGAGAAAATCACTTTCCTTTGAAAGTGCCTTAAGCTACGTACAAGCATTCCACAGAAATTCACATGCGTTTCTCTGAAAGAGAAGCAGTCTGTTCCAACACTTCAATTCACTGTGCGAAGTGAATGGAGTGTTGTTTCACTTTCTAAATGCTGTCCTTTCAGAGAAAATCACTTTCCTTTGAAAGTGCCTTAAGCTACTTACACACATTCACAGGAAACTCAAATGCGTTTCTATGAAAGAGAAGCTGTCTGTTCCAACACTTCAATTCACTGTGCGAAGTGAATGGAGTGTTGCTTCACTTTCTAAATGCTGTCCTTTCAGAGAAAATCACTTTCCTTTGAAAGTGCCTTAAGCTACTTACAAGCATTCAACAGAAATTCACATGCGTTTCACTGAAAGAGAAGCCGTCTGTTCCAACACTTCAATTCACTGTGCGAAGTGAATGGAGTGTTGCTTCACTTTCTAAATGCTGTCCTTTCTGAGAAAATCACTTTCCTTTGAATGTGCCTTAAGCTACTTACAAGCATTCAACAGAAATTCACATGTGTTTCACTGAAAGAGAAGCAGTCTGTTCCAACACTTCAATTCACTGTGCGAAGTGAATGGAGTGTTGCTTCACTTTCTAAATGCTGTCCTTTCAGAGAAAATCACTTTCCTTTGAAAGTGCCTTAAGCTACTTACACACATTCACAGGAAACTCAAATGCGTTTCTATGAAAGAGAAGCTGTCTGTTCCAACACTTCAATTCACTGTGCGAAATGAATGGAGTGTTGTTTCACTTTCTAAATGCTGTCCTTTCAGAGAAAATCACTTTCCTTTGAAAGTGCCTTAAGCTACTTACAAGCATTCAACAGAAATTCACATGTGTTTCACTGAAAGAGAAGCAGTCTGTTCCAACACTTCAATTCACTGTGCGAAGTGAATGGAGTGTTGCTTCACTTTCTAAATGCTGTCCTTTCAGAGAAAATCACTTTCCTTTGAAAGTGCCTTAAGCTACTTACAAGCATTCACAAGAAACTCACATGCGTTTCACTGAAAGAGAAGCAGTCTGTTCCAACACTTCAATTCACTGTGCGAAGTGAATGGAGTGTTGCTTCACTTTCTAAATGCTGTCCTTTCAGAGAAAATCACTTTCCTTTGAAAGTGCCTTAAGCTACTTACACACATTCACAGGAAACTCAAATGCGTTTCTATGAAAGAGAAGCTGTCTGTTCCAACACTTCAATTCACTGTGCGAAGTGAATGGAGTGTTGCTTCACTTTCTAAATGCTGTCCTTTCAGAGAAAATCACTTTCCTTTGAATGTGCCTTAAGCTACTTACAAGCATTCAACAGAAATTCACATGTGTTTCACTGAAAGAGAAGCAGTCTGTTCCAACACTTCAATTCACTGTGCGTAGTGATTGGAGTGTTGCTTCACTTTCTAAATGCTGTCCTTTCAGAGAAAATCACTTTCCTTTGAAAGTGCCTTAAGCTACTTACAAGCATTCAATAGAAATTCACATGCGTTTCTCTGAAAGAGAAGCAGTCTGTTCCAACACTTCAATTCACTGTGCGAAGTGAATGGAGTGTTGCTTCACTTTCTAAATGCTGTCCTTTCAGAGAAAATCACTTTCCTTTGAAAGTGCCTTAAGCTACTTACAAGCATTCACAAAAAACTCATATCTGTTTCTCTGAAAGAGAAATGGTCTGTTCCAACACTTCAATTCACTGTGCGAAGTGAATGGAGAGTTGTTTCACTTTCTAAATGCTGTCCTTTCTGAGAAAATCACTTTCCTTTGAAAGTGCCTTAAGCTACGTACAAGCATTCCACAGAAATTCACATGCGTTTCTCTGAAAGAGAAGCAGTCTGTTCCAACACTTCAATTCACTGTGCGAAGTGAATGGAGTGTTGTTTCACTTTCTAAATGCTGTCCTTTCAGAGAAAATCACTTTCCTTTGAAAGTGCCTTAAGCTACTTACACACATTCACAGGAAACTCAAATGTGTTTCTATGAAAGAGAAGCTGTCTGTTCCAACACTTCAATTCACTGTGCGAAGTGAATGGAGTGTTGCTTCACTTTCTAAATGCTGTCCTTTCAGAGAAAATCACTTTCCTTTGAAAGTGCCTTAAGCTACTTACACACATTCACAGGAAACTCAAATGCGTTTCTATGAAAGAGAAGCTGTCTGTTCCAACACTTCAATTCACTGTGCGAAGTGAATGGAGTGTTGCTTCACTTTCTAAATGCTGTCCTTTCAGAGAAAATCACTTTCCTTTGAATGTGCCTTAAGATACTTACAAGCATTCAACAGGAATTCACATGTGCTTCACTGAAAGAGAAGCAGTCTGTTCCAACACTTCAATTCACTGTGCGTAGTGATTGGAGTGTTGCTTCACTTTCTAAATGCTGTCCTTTCAGAGAAAATCACTTTCCTTTGAAAGTGCCTTAAGCTACTTACAAGCATTCAATAGAAATTCACATGCGTTTCTCTGAAAGAGAAGCATTCTGTTCCAACACTTCAATTCACTGTGCGAAGTGAATGGAGTGTTGCTTCACTTTCTAAATGCTGTCCTTTCAGAGAAAATCACTTTCCTTTGAAAGTGCCTTAAGCTACTTACAAGCATTCACAAAAAACTCATATCTGTTTCTCTGAAAGAGAAATGGTCTGTTCCAACACTTCAATTCACTGTGCGAAGTGAATGGAGAGTTGTTTCACTTTCTAAATGCTGTCCTTTCTGAGAAAATCACTTTCCTTTGAAAGTGCCTTAAGCTACGTACAAGCATTCCACAGAAATTCACATGCGTTTCTCTGAAAGAGAAGCAGTCTGTTCCAACACTTCAATTCACTGTGCGAAGTGAATGGAGTGTTGTTTCACTTTCTAAATGCTGTCCTTTCAGAGAAAATCACTTTCCTTTGAAAGTGCCTTAAGCTACTTACACACATTCACAGGAAACTCAAATGCGTTTCTATGAAAGAGAAGCTGTCTGTTCCAACACTTCAATTCACTGTGCGAAGTGAATGGAGTGTTGCTTCACTTTCTAAATGCTGTCCTTTCAGAGAAAATCACTTTCCTTTGAAAGTGCCTTAAGGTACTTACAAGCATTCAACAGAAATTCACATGCGTTTCACTGAAAGAGAAGCCGTCTGTTCCAACACTTCAATTCACTGTGCGAAGTGAATGGAGTGTTGCTTCACTTTCTAAATGCTGTCCTTTCTGAGAAAATCACTTTCCTTTGAATGTGCCTTAAGCTACTTACAAGCATTCAACAGAAATTCACATGTGTTTCACTGAAAGAGAAGCAGTCTGTTCCAACATTTCAATTCACTGTGCGAAGTGAATGGAGTGTTGCTTCACTTTCTAAATGCTGTCCTTTCAGAGAAAATCACTTTCCTTTGAAAGTGCCTTAAGCTACGTACAAGCATTCACAAGAAACTCACATGCATTTTTCTGAAAGAGAAGTAGTCTGTTCCAACACTTCAATTCACTGTGCGAAATGAATGGAGTGTTGTTTCACTTTCTAAATGCTGTCCTTTCAGAGAAAATCACTTTCCTTTGAAAGTGCCTTAAGCTACTTACAAGCATTCAACAGAAATTCACATGCGTTTCTCTGAAAGAGAAGCAGTCTGTTCCAACACTTCAATTCACTGTGCGAAGTGAATGGAGTGTTGTTTCACTTTCTAAATGCTGTCCTTTCAGAGAAAATCACTTTCCTTTGAAAGTGCCTTAAGCTGCTTACACACATTCACAGGAAACTCAAATGCGTTTCTATGAAAGAGTAGCTGTCTGTTCCAACACTTCAATTCACTGTGCGAAGTGAATGGAGTGTTGCTTCACTTTCTAAATGCTGTCCTTTCAGAGAAAATCGCTTTCCTTTGAAAGTGCCTTAAGCTACTTAAAAGCATTCAACAGAAATTCACATGCGTTTCACTGAAAGAGAAGCAGTCTGTTCCAACACTTCAATTCACTGTGCGAAGTGAATGGAGTGTTGCTTCACTTTCTAAATGCTGTCCTTTCAGAGAAAATCACTTTCCTTTGAAAGTGCCTTAAGGTACTTACAAGCATTCAACAGAAATTCACATGCGTTTCACTGAAAGAGAAGCAGTCTGTTCCAACACTTCAATTCACTGTGCGAAGTGAATGGAGTGTTGCTTCACTTTCTAAATGCTGTCCTTTCTGAGAAAATCACTTTCCTTTGAATGTGCCTTAAGCTACTTACAAGCATTCAACAGAAATTCACATGTGTTTCACTGAAAGAGAAGCAGTCTGTTCCAACACTTCAATTCACTGTGCGAAGTGAATGGAGTGTTGCTTCACTTTCTAAATGCTGTCCTTTCAGAGAAAATCACTTTCCTTTGAAAGTGCCTTAAGCTACGTACAAGCATTCACAAGAAACTCACATGCATTTTTCTGAAAGAGAAGTAGTCTGTTCCAACACTTCAATTCACTGTGCGAAATGAATGGAGTGTTGTTTCACTTTCTAAATGCTGTCCTTTCAGAGAAAATCACTTTCCTTTGAAAGTGCCTTAAGCTACTTACAAGCATTCCACAGAAATTCACATTCGTTTCTCTGAAAGAGAAGCAGTCTGTTCCAACACTTCAATTCACTGTGCGAAGTGAACGGAGTGTTGTTTCACTTTGTAAATGCTGTCCTTTCAGAGAAAATCACTTTCCTTTGAAAGTGCCTTAAGCTGCTTACACACATTCACAGGAAACTCAAATGCGTTTCTATGAAAGAGAAGCTGTCTGTTCCAACACTTCAATTCACTGTGCGAAGTGAATGGAGTGTTGCTTCACTTTCTAAATGCTGTCCTTTCAGAGAAAATCGCTTTCCTTTGAAAGTGCCTTAAGCTACTTAAAAGCATTCAACAGAAATTCACATGCGTTTCACTGAAAGAGAAGCAGTCTGTTCCAACACTTCAATTCACTATGCGAAGTGAATGGAGTGTTGCTCCACTTTCTAAATGCTGTCCTTTCAGAGAAAATCACTTTCCTTTGAAAGTGCCTTAAGCTGCTTACACACATTCACAGGAAACTCAAATGCGTATCTATGAAAGAGAAGCTGTCTGTTCCAACACTTCAATTCACTGTGCGAAGTGAATGGAGTGTTGCTTCACTTTCTAAATGCTGTCCTTTCAGAGAAAATCGCTTTCCTTTGAAAGTGCCTTAAGCTACTTACACACATTCACAGGAAACTCAAATGCGTTTCTATGAAAGAGAAGCTGTCTGTTCCAACACTTCAATTCACTGTGCGAAGTGAATGGAGTGTTGCTTCACTTTCTAAATGCTGTCCTTTCAGAGAAAATCACTTTCCTTTGAAAGTGCCTTAAGCTACTTACACACATTCACAGGAAACTCAAATGCGTTTCTATGAAAGAGAAGCTGTCTGTTCCAACACTTCAATTCACTGTGCGAAGTGAATGGAGTGTTGCTTCACTTTCTAAATGCTGTCCTTTCAGAGAAAATCACTTTCCTTTGAAAGTGCCTTAAGCTACTTACACACATTCACAGGAAACTCAAATGCGTTTCTATGAAAGAGAAGCTGTCTGTTCCAACACTTCAATTCACTGTGCGAAGTGAATGGAGTGTTGCTTCACTTTCTAAATGCTGTCCTTTCAGAGAAAATCACTTTCCTTTGAAAGTGCCTTAAGGTACTTACAAGCATTCAACAGAAATTCACATGCGTTTCACTGAAAGAGAAGCCGTCTGTTCCAACACTTCAATTCACTGTGCGAAGTGAATGGAGTGTTGCTTCACTTTCTAAATGCTGTCCTTTCTGAGAAAATCACTTTCCTTTGAATGTGCCTTAAGCTACTTACAAGCATTCAACAGAAATTCACATGTGTTTCACTGAAAGAGAAGCAGTCTGTTCCAACACTTCAATTCACTGTGCGAAGTGAATGGAGTGTTGCTTCACTTTCTAAATGCTGTCCTTTCAGAGAAAATCACTTTCCTTTGAAAGTGCCTTAAGCTACGTACAAGCATTCACAAGAAACTCACATGCATTTTTCTGAAAGAGAAGTAGTCTGTTCCAACACTTCAATTCACTGTGCGAAATGAATGGAGTGTTGTTTCACTTTCTAAATGCTGTCCTTTCAGAGAAAATCACTTTCCTTTGAAAGTGCCTTAAGCTACTTAAAAGCATTCAACAGAAATTCACATGCGTTTCTCTGAAAGAGAAGCAGTCTGTTCCAACACTTCAATTCACTGTGCGTAGTGATTGGACTGTTGCTTCACTTTCTAAATGCTGTCCTTTCAGAGAAAATCACTTTCCTTTGAAAGTGCCTTAAGCTACTTACAAGCATTCAATAGAAATTCACATGCGTTTCTCTGAAAGAGAAGCAGTCTGTTCCAACACTTCAATTCACTGTGCGAAGTGAATGGAGTGTTGCTTCACTTTCTAAATGCTCTCCTTTCAGAGAAAATCACTTTCCTTTGAAAGTGCCTTAAGCTACTTACAAGCATTCACAAAAAACTCATATCTGTTTCTCTGAAAGAGAAATGGTCTGTTCCAACACTTCAATTCACTGTGCGAAGTGAATGGAGAGTTGTTTCACTTTCTAAATGCTGTCCTTTCTGAGAAAATCACTTTCCTTTGAAAGTGCCTTAAGCTACGTACAAGCATTCCACAGAAATTCACATGCGTTTCTCTGAAAGAGAAGCAGTCTGTTCCAACACTTCAATTCACTGTGCGAAGTGAATGGAGTGTTGTTTCACTTTCTAAATGCTGTCCTTTCAGAGAAAATCACTTTCCTTTGAAAGTGCCTTAAGCTACTTACACACATTCACAGGAAACTCAAATGCGTTTCTATGAAAGAGAAGCTGTCTGTTCCAACACTTCAATTCACTGTGCGAAGTGAATGGAGTGTTGCTTCACTTTCTACATGCTGTCCTTTCAGAGAAAATCACTTTCCTTTGAAAGTGCCTTAAGGTACTTACAAGCATTCAACAGAAATTCACATGCGTTTCACTGAAAGAGAAGCAGTCTGTTCCAACACTTCAATTCACTGTGCGAAGTGAATGGAGTGTTGTTTCACTTTCTAAATGCTGTCCTTTCAGAGAAAATCACTTTCCTTTGAAAGTGCCTTAAGCTGCTTACACACATTCACAGGAAACTCAAATGCGTTTCTATGAAAGAGTAGCTGTCTGTTCCAACACTTCAATTCACTGTGCGAAGTGAATGGAGTGTTGCTTCACTTTCTAAATGCTGTCCTTTCTGAGAAAATCACTTTCCTTTGAATGTGCCTTAAGCTACTTACAAGCATTCAACAGAAATTCACATGTGTTTCACTGAAAGAGAAGCAGTCTGTTCCAACACTTCAATTCACTGTGCGAAGTGAATGGAGTGTTGCTTCACTTTCTAAATGCTGTCCTTTCAGAGAAAATCACTTTCCTTTGAATGTGCCTTAAGCTACGTACAAGCATTCACAAGAAACTCACATGCATTTTTCTGAAAGAGAAGTAGTCTGTTCCAACACTTCAATTCACTGTGCGAAATGAATGGAGTGTTGTTTCACTTTCTAAATGCTGTCCTTTCAGAGAAAATCACTTTCCTTTGAAAGTGCCTTAAGCTACTTACAAGCATTCAACAGAAATTCACATGCGTTTCTCTGAAAGAGAAGCAGTCTGTTCCAACACTTCAATTCACTGTGCGAAGTGAATGGAGTGTTGTTTCACTTTCTAAATGCTGTCCTTTCAGAGAAAATCACTTTCCTTTGAAAGTGCCTTAAGCTGCTTACACACATTCACAGGAAACTCAAATGCGTTTCTATGAAAGAGTAGCTGTCTGTTCCAACACTTCAATTCACTGTGCGAAGTGAATGGAGTGTTGCTTCACTTTCTAAATGCTGTCCTTTCAGAGAAAATCGCTTTCCTTTGAAAGTGCCTTAAGCTACTTAAAAGCATTCAACAGAAATTCACATGCGTTTCACTGAAAGAGAAGCAGTCTGTTCCAACACTTCAATTCACTGTGCGAAGTGAATGGAGTGTTGCTTCACTTTCTAAATGCTGTCCTTTCAGAGAAAATCACTTTCCTTTGAAAGTGCCTTAAGGTACTTACAAGCATTCAACAGAAATTCACATGCGTTTCACTGAAAGAGAAGCAGTCTGTTCCAACACTTCAATTCACTGTGCGAAGTGAATGGAGTGTTGCTTCACTTTCTAAATGCTGTCCTTTCTGAGAAAATCACTTTCCTTTGAATGTGCCTTAAGCTACTTACAAGCATTCAACAGAAATTCACATGTATTTCACTGAAAGAGAAGCAGTCTGTTCCAACACTTCAATTCACTGTGCGAAGTGAATGGAGTGTTGCTTCACTTTCTAAATGCTGTCCTTTCAGAGAAAATCACTTTCCTTTGAAAGTGCCTTAAGCTACGTACAAGCATTCACAAGAAACTCACATGCATTTTTCTGAAAGAGAAGTAGTCTGTTCCAACACTTCAATTCACTGTGCGAAATGAATGGAGTGTTGTTTCACTTTCTAAATGCTGTCCTTTCAGAGAAAATCACTTTCCTTTGAAAGTGCCTTAAGCTACTTACAAGCATTCCACAGAAATTCACATTCGTTTCTCTGAAAGAGAAGCAGTCTGTTCCAACACTTCAATTCACTGTGCGAAGTGAACGGAGTGTTGTTTCACTTTCTAAATGCTGTCCTTTCAGAGAAAATCACTTTCCTTTGAAAGTGCCTTAAGCTGCTTACACACATTCACAGGAAACTCAAATGCGTTTCTATGAAAGAGAAGCTGTCTGTTCCAACACTTCAATTCACTGTGCGAAGTGAATGGAGTGTTGCTTCACTTTCTAAATGCTGTCCTTTCAGAGAAAATCGATTTCCTTTGAAAGTGCCTTAAGCTACTTAAAAGCATTCAACAGAAATTCACATGCGTTTCACTGAAAGAGAAGCAGTCTGTTCCAACACTTCAATTCACTATGCGAAGTGAATGGAGTGTTGCTCCACTTTCTAAATGCTGTCCTTTCAGAGAAAATCACTTTCCTTTGAAAGTGCCTTAAGCTGCTTACACACATTCACAGGAAACTCAAATGCGTATCTATGAAAGAGAAGCTGTCTGTTCCAACACTTCAATTCACTGTGCGAAGTGAATGGAGTGTTGCTTCACTTTCTAAATGCTGTCCTTTCAGAGAAAATCGCTTTCCTTTGAAAGTGCCTTAAGCTACTTACACACATTCACAGGAAACTCAAATGCGTTTCTATGAAAGAGAAGCTGTCTGTTCCAACACTTCAATTCACTGTGCGAAGTGAATGGAGTGTTGCTTCACTTTCTAAATGCTGTCCTTTCAGAGAAAATCACTTTCCTTTGAAAGTGCCTTAAGCTACTTACACACATTCACAGGAAACTCAAATGCGTTTCTATGAAAGAGAAGCTGTCTGTTCCAACACTTCAATTCACTGTGCGAAGTGAATGGAGTGTTGCTTCACTTTCTAAATGCTGTCCTTTCAGAGAAAATCACTTTCCTTTGAAAGTGCCTTAAGCTACTTACACACATTCACAGGAAACTCAAATGCGTTTCTATGAAAGAGAAGCTGTCTGTTCCAACACTTCAATTCACTGTGCGAAGTGAATGGAGTGTTGCTTCACTTTCTAAATGCTGTCCTTTCAGAGAAAATCACTTTCCTTTGAATGTGCCTTAAGCTACTTACAAGCATTCAACAGAAATTCACATGTGTTTCACTGAAAGAGAAGCAGTCTGTTCCAACACTTCAATTCACTGTGCGAAGTGAATGGAGTGTTGCTTCACTTTCTAAATGCTGTCCTTTCAGAGAAAATCACTTTCCTTTGAATGTGCCTTAAGCTACGTACAAGCATTCACAAGAAACTCACATGCATTTTTCTGAAAGAGAAGTAGTCTGTTCCAACACTTCAATTCACTGTGCGAAATGAATGGAGTGTTGTTTCACTTTCTAAATGCTGTCCTTTCAGAGAAAATCACTTTCCTTTGAAAGTGCCTTAAGCTACTTACAAGCATTCAACAGAAATTCACATGCGTTTCTCTGAAAGAGAAGCAGTCTGTTCCAACACTTCAATTCACTGTGCGAAGTGAATGGAGTGTTGTTTCACTTTCTAAATGCTGTCCTTTCAGAGAAAATCACTTTCCTTTGAAAGTGCCTTAAGCTGCTTACACACATTCACAGGAAACTCAAATGCGTTTCTATGAAAGAGTAGCTGTCTGTTCCAACACTTCAATTCACTGTGCGAAGTGAATGGAGTGTTGCTTCACTTTCTAAATGCTGTCCTTTCAGAGAAAATCGCTTTCCTTTGAAAGTGCCTTAAGCTACTTAAAAGCATTCAACAGAAATTCACATGCGTTTCACTGAAAGAGAAGCAGTCTGTTCCAACACTTCAATTCACTGTGCGAAGTGAATGGAGTGTTGCTTCACTTTCTAAATGCTGTCCTTTCAGAGAAAATCACTTTCCTTTGAAAGTGCCTTAAGGTACTTACAAGCATTCAACAGAAATTCACATGCGTTTCACTGAAAGAGAAGCAGTCTGTTCCAACACTTCAATTCACTGTGCGAAGTGAATGGAGTGTTGCTTCACTTTCTAAATGCTGTCCTTTCTGAGAAAATCACTTTCCTTTGAATGTGCCTTAAGCTACTTACAAGCATTCAACAGAAATTCACATGTATTTCACTGAAAGAGAAGCAGTCTGTTCCAACACTTCAATTCACTGTGCGAAGTGAATGGAGTGTTGCTTCACTTTCTAAATGCTGTCCTTTCAGAGAAAATCACTTTCCTTTGAAAGTGCCTTAAGCTACGTACAAGCATTCACAAGAAACTCACATGCATTTTTCTGAAAGAGAAGTAGTCTGTTCCAACACTTCAATTCACTGTGCGAAATGAATGGAGTGTTGTTTCACTTTCTAAATGCTGTCCTTTCAGAGAAAATCACTTTCCTTTGAAAGTGCCTTAAGCTACTTACAAGCATTCCACAGAAATTCACATTCGTTTCTCTGAAAGAGAAGCAGTCTGTTCCAACACTTCAATTCACTGTGCGAAGTGAACGGAGTGTTGTTTCACTTTCTAAATGCTGTCCTTTCAGAGAAAATCACTTTCCTTTGAAAGTGCCTTAAGCTGCTTACACACATTCACAGGAAACTCAAATGCGTTTCTATGAAAGAGAAGCTGTCTGTTCCAACACTTCAATTCACTGTGCGAAGTGAATGGAGTGTTGCTTCACTTTCTAAATGCTGTCCTTTCAGAGAAAATCGATTTCCTTTGAAAGTGCCTTAAGCTACTTAAAAGCATTCAACAGAAATTCACATGCGTTTCACTGAAAGAGAAGCAGTCTGTTCCAACACTTCAATTCACTATGCGAAGTGAATGGAGTGTTGCTCCACTTTCTAAATGCTGTCCTTTCAGAGAAAATCACTTTCCTTTGAAAGTGCCTTAAGCTGCTTACACACATTCACAGGAAACTCAAATGCGTATCTATGAAAGAGAAGCTGTCTGTTCCAACACTTCAATTCACTGTGCGAAGTGAATGGAGTGTTGCTTCACTTTCTAAATGCTGTCCTTTCAGAGAAAATCGCTTTCCTTTGAAAGTGCCTTAAGCTACTTACACACATTCACAGGAAACTCAAATGCGTTTCTATGAAAGAGAAGCTGTCTGTTCCAACACTTCAATTCACTGTGCGAAGTGAATGGAGTGTTGCTTCACTTTCTAAATGCTGTCCTTTCAGAGAAAATCACTTTCCTTTGAAAGTGCCTTAAGCTACTTACACACATTCACAGGAAACTCAAATGCGTTTCTATGAAAGAGAAGCTGTCTGTTCCAACACTTCAATTCACTGTGCGAAGTGAATGGAGTGTTGCTTCACTTTCTAAATGCTGTCCTTTCAGAGAAAATCACTTTCCTTTGAAAGTGCCTTAAGCTACTTACACACATTCACAGGAAACTCAAATGCGTTTCTATGAAAGAGAAGCTGTCTGTTCCAACACTTCAATTCACTGTGCGAAGTGAATGGAGTGTTGCTTCACTTTCTAAATGCTGTCCTTTCAGAGAAAATCACTTTCCTTTGAAAGTGCCTTAAGGTACTTACAAGCATTCAACAGAAATTCACATGCGTTTCACTGAAAGAGAAGCCGTCTGTTCCAACACTTCAATTCACTGTGCGAAGTGAATGGAGTGTTGCTTCACTTTCTAAATGCTGTCCTTTCTGAGAAAATCACTTTCCTTTGAATGTGCCTTAAGCTACTTACAAGCATTCAACAGAAATTCACATGTGTTTCACTGAAAGAGAAGCAGTCTGTTCCAACACTTCAATTCACTGTGCGAAGTGAATGGAGTGTTGCTTCACTTTCTAAATGCTGTCCTTTCAGAGAAAATCACTTTCCTTTGAAAGTGCCTTAAGCTACGTACAAGCATTCACAAGAAACTCACATGCATTTTTCTGAAAGAGAAGTAGTCTGTTCCAACACTTCAATTCACTGTGCGAAATGAATGGAGTGTTGTTTCACTTTCTAAATGCTGTCCTTTCAGAGAAAATCACTTTCCTTTGAAAGTGCCTTAAGCTACTTAAAAGCATTCAACAGAAATTCACATGCGTTTCTCTGAAAGAGAAGCAGTCTGTTCCAACACTTCAATTCACTGTGCGTAGTGATTGGACTGTTGCTTCACTTTCTAAATGCTGTCCTTTCAGAGAAAATCACTTTCCTTTGAAAGTGCCTTAAGCTACTTACAAGCATTCAATAGAAATTCACATGCGTTTCTCTGAAAGAGAAGCAGTCTGTTCCAACACTTCAATTCACTGTGCGAAGTGAATGGAGTGTTGCTTCACTTTCTAAATGCTCTCCTTTCAGAGAAAATCACTTTCCTTTGAAAGTGCCTTAAGCTACTTACAAGCATTCACAAAAAACTCATATCTGTTTCTCTGAAAGAGAAATGGTCTGTTCCAACACTTCAATTCACTGTGCGAAGTGAATGGAGAGTTGTTTCACTTTCTAAATGCTGTCCTTTCTGAGAAAATCACTTTCCTTTGAAAGTGCCTTAAGCTACGTACAAGCATTCCACAGAAATTCACATGCGTTTCTCTGAAAGAGAAGCAGTCTGTTCCAACACTTCAATTCACTGTGCGAAGTGAATGGAGTGTTGTTTCACTTTCTAAATGCTGTCCTTTCAGAGAAAATCACTTTCCTTTGAAAGTGCCTTAAGCTACTTACACACATTCACAGGAAACTCAAATGCGTTTCTATGAAAGAGAAGCTGTCTGTTCCAACACTTCAATTCACTGTGCGAAGTGAATGGAGTGTTGCTTCACTTTCTACATGCTGTCCTTTCAGAGAAAATCACTTTCCTTTGAAAGTGCCTTAAGGTACTTACAAGCATTCAACAGAAATTCACATGCGTTTCACTGAAAGAGAAGCAGTCTGTTCCAACACTTCAATTCACTGTGCGAAGTGAATGGAGTGTTGTTTCACTTTCTAAATGCTGTCCTTTCAGAGAAAATCACTTTCCTTTGAAAGTGCCTTAAGCTGCTTACACACATTCACAGGAAACTCAAATGCGTTTCTATGAAAGAGTAGCTGTCTGTTCCAACACTTCAATTCACTGTGCGAAGTGAATGGAGTGTTGCTTCACTTTCTAAATGCTGTCCTTTCTGAGAAAATCACTTTCCTTTGAATGTGCCTTAAGCTACTTACAAGCATTCAACAGAAATTCACATGTGTATCACTGAAAGAGAAGCAGTCTGTTCCAACACTTCAATTCACTGTGCGAAGTGAATGGAGTGTTGCTTCACTTTCTAAATGCTGTCCTTTCAGAGAAAATCACTTTCCTTTGAATGTGACTTAAGCTACGTACAAGCATTCACAAGAAACTCACATGCATTTTTCTGAAAGAGAAGTAGTCTGTTCCAACACTTCAATTCACTGTGCGAAATGAATGGAGTGTTGTTTCACTTTCTAAATGCTGTCCTTTCAGAGAAAATCACTTTCCTTTGAAAGTGCCTTAAGCTACTTACAAGCATTCAACAGAAATTCACATGCGTTTCTCTGAAAGAGAAGCAGTCTGTTCCAACACTTCAATTCACTGTGCGAAGTGAATGGAGTGTTGTTTCACTTTCTAAATGCTGTCCTTTCAGAAAAAATCACTTTCCTTTGAAAGTGCCTTAAGCTACTTACACACATTCACAGGAAACTCAAATGCGTTTCTATGAAAGAGAAGCTGTCTGTTCCAACACTTCAATTCACTGTGCGAAGTGAATGGAGTGTTGGTTCACTTTCTAAATGCTGTCCTTTCAGAGAAAATCACTTTCCTTTGAAAGTGCCTTAAGCTACTTACAAGCATTCAACAGAAATTCACATGCGTTTCACTGAAAGAGAAGCCGTCTGTTCCAACACTTCAATTCACTGTGCGAAGTGAATGGAGTGTTGCTTCACTTTCTAAATGCTGTCCTTTCTGAGAAAATCACTTTCCTTTGAATGTGCCTTAAGCTACTTACAAGCATTCAACAGAAATTCACATGTGTTTCACTGAAAGAGAAGCAGTCTGTTCCAACATTTCAATTCACTGTGCGAAGTGAATGGAGTGTTGCTTCACTTTCTAAATGCTGTCCTTTCAGAGAAAATCACTTTCCTTTGAAAGTGCCTTAAGCTACATACAAGCATTCACAAGAAACTCACATGCATTTTTCTGAAAGAGAAGTAGTCTGTTCCAACACTTCAATTCACTGTGCGAAATGAATGGAGTGTTGTTTCACTTTCTAAATGCTGTCCTTTCAGAGAAAATCACTTTCCTTTGAAAGTGCCTTAAGCTACTTACAAGCATTCCACAGAAATTCACATTCGTTTCTCTGAAAGAGAAGCAGTCTGTTCCAACACTTCAATTCACTGTGCGAAGTGAACGGAGTGTTGTTTCACTTTCTAAATGCTGTCCTTTCAGAGAAAATCACTTTCCTTTGAAAGTGCCTTAAGCTGCTTACACACATTCACAGGAAACTCAAATGCGTTTCTATGAAAGAGAAGCTGTCTGTTCCAACACTTCAATTCACTGTGCGAAGTGAATGGAGAGTTGCTTCACTTTCTAAATGCTGTCCTTTCAGAGAAAATCGCTTTCCTTTGAAAGTGCCTTAAGCTACTTAAAAGCATTCAACAGAAATTCACATGCGTTTCACTGAAAGAGAAGCAGTCTGTTCCAACACTTCAATTCACTGTGCGAAGTGAATGGAGTGTTGCTCCACTTTCTAAATGCTGTCCTTTCAGAGAAAATCACTTTCCTTTGAAAGTGCCTTAAGCTGCTTACACACATTCACAGGAAACTCAAATGCGTATCTATGAAAGAGAAGCTGTCTGTTCCAACACTTCAATTCACTGTGCGAAGTGAATGGAGTGTTGCTTCACTTTCTAAATGCTGTCCTTTCAGAGAAAATCGCTTTCCTTTGAAAGTGCCTTAAGCTACTTACACACATTCACAGGAAACTCAAATGCGTTTCTATGAAAGAGAAGCTGTCTGTTCCAACACTTCAATTCACTGTGCGAAGTGAATGGAGTGTTGCTTCACTTTCTAAATGCTGTCCTTTCAGAGAAAATCACTTTCCTTTGAAAGTGCCTTAAGCTACTTACACACATTCACAGGAAACTCAAATGCGTTTCTATGAAAGAGAAGCTGTCTGTTCCAACACTTCAATTCACTGTGCGAAGTGAATGGAGTGTTGCTTCACTTTCTAAATGCTGTCCTTTCAGAGAAAATCACTTTCCTTTGAAAGTGCCTTAAGCTACTTACACACATTCACAGGAAACTCAAATGCGTTTCTATGAAAGAGAAGCTGTCTGTTCCAACACTTCAAGTCACTGTGCGAAGTGAATGGAGTGTTGCTTCACTTTCTAAATGCTGTCCTTTCAGAGAAAATCACTTTCCTTTGAAAGTGCCTTAAGGTACTTACAAGCATTCAACAGAAATTCACATGCGTTTCACTGAAAGAGAAGCCGTCTGTTCCAACACTTCAATTCACTGTGCGAAGTGAATGGAGTGTTGCTTCACTTTCTAAATGCTGTCCTTTCTGAGAAAATCACTTTCCTTTGAATGTGCCTTAAGCTACTTACAAGCATTCAACAGAAATTCACATGTGTTTCACTGAAAGAGAAGCAGTCTGTTCCAACACTTCAATTCACTGTGCGAAGTGAATGGAGTGTTGCTTCACTTTCTAAATGCTGTCCTTTCAGAGAAAATCACTTTCCTTTGAAAGTGCCTTAAGCTACGTACAAGCATTCACAAGAAACTCACATGCATTTTTCTGAAAGAGAAGTAGTCTGTTCCAACACTTCAATTCACTGTGCGAAATGAATGGAGTGTTGTTTCACCTTCTAAATGCTGTCCTTTCAGAGAAAATCACTTTCCTTTGAAAGTGCCTTAAGCTACTTAAAAGCATTCAACAGAAATTCACATGCGTTTCTCTGAAAGAGAAGCAGTCTGTTCCAACACTTCAATTCACTGTGCGTAGTGATTGGACTGTTGCTTCACTTTCTAAATGCTGTCCTTTCAGAGAAAATCACTTTCCTTTGAAAGTGCCTTAAGCTACTTACAAGCATTCAATAGAAATTCACATGCGTTTCTCTGAAAGAGAAGCAGTCTGTTCCAACACTTCAATTCACTGTGCGAAGTGAATGGAGTGTTGCTTCACTTTCTAAATGCTGTCCTTTCAGAGAAAATCACTTTCCTTTGAAAGTGCCTTAAGCTACTTACAAGCATTCACAAAAAACTCATATCTGTTTCTCTGAAAGAGAAATGGTCTGTTCCAACACTTCAATTCACTGTGCGAAGTGAATGGAGAGTTGTTTCACTTTCTAAATGCTGTCCTTTCTGAGAAAATCACTTTCCTTTGAAAGTGCCTTAAGTTACGTACAAGCATTCCACAGAAATTCACATGCGTTTCTCTGAAAGAGAAGCAGTCTGTTCCAACACTTCAATTCACTGTGCGAAGTGAATGGAGTGTTGTTTCACTTTCTAAATGCTGTCCTTTCAGAGAAAATCACTTTCCTTTGAAAGTGCCTTAAGCTACTTACACACATTCACAGGAAACTCAAATGCGTTTCTATGAAAGAGAAGCTGTCTGTTCCAACACTTCAATTCACTGTGCGAAGTGAATGGAGTGTTGCTTCACTTTCTACATGCTGTCCTTTCAGAGAAAATCACTTTCCTTTGAAAGTGCCTTAAGGTACTTACAAGCATTCAACAGAAATTCACATGCGTTTCACTGAAAGAGAAGCAGTCTGTTCCAACACTTCAATTCACTGTGCGAAGTGAATGGAGTGTTGTTTCACTTTCTAAATGCTGTCCTTTCAGAGAAAATCACTTTCCTTTGAAAGTGCCTTAAGCTGCTTACACACATTCACAGGAAACTCAAATGCGTTTCTATGAAAGAGTAGCTGTCTGTTCCAACACTTCAATTCACTGTGCGAAGTGAATGGAGTGTTGCTTCACTTTCTGAATGCTGTCCTTTCTGAGAAAATCACTTTCCTTTGAATGTGCCTTAAGCTACTTACAAGCATTCAACAGAAATTCACATGTGTTTCACTGAAAGAGAAGCAGTCTGTTCCAACACTTCAATTCACTGTGCGAAGTGAATGGAGTGTTGCTTCACTTTCTAAATGCTGTCCTTTCAGAGAAAATCACTTTCCTTTGAATGTGCCTTAAGCTACGTACAAGCATTCACAAGAAACTCACATGCATTTTTCTGAAAGAGAAGTAGTCTGTTCCAACACTTCAATTCACTGTGCGAAATGAATGGAGTGTTGTTTCACTTTCTAAATGCTGTCCTTTCAGAGAAAATCACTTTCCTTTGAAAGTGCCTTAAGCTACTTACAAGCATTCAACAGAAATTCACATGCGTTTCTCTGAAAGAGAAGCAGTCTGTTCCAACACTTCAATTCACTGTGCGAAGTGAATGGAGTGTTGTTTCACTTTCTAAATGCTGTCCTTTCAGAGAAAATCACTTTCCTTTGAAAGTGCCTTAAGCTACTTACACACATTCACAGGAAACTCAAATGCGTTTCTTTGAAAGAGAAGCTGTCTGTTCCAACACTTCAATTCACTGTGCGAAGTGAATGGAGTGTTGCTTCACTTTCTAAATGCTGTCCTTTCAGAGAAAATCACTTTCCTTTGAAAGTGCCTTAAGGTACTTACAAGCATTCAACAGAAATTCACATGCGTTTCACTGAAAGAGAAGCAGTCTGTTCCAACACTTCAATTCACTGTGCGATGTGAATGGAGTGTTGCTTCACTTTCTAAATGCTGTCCTTTCTTAGAAAATCACTTTCCTTTGAATGTGCCTTAAGCTACTTACAAGCATTCAACAGAAATTCACATGTGTTTCACTGAAAGAGAAGCAGTCTGTTCCAACACTTCAATTCACTGTGCGAAGTGAATGGAGTGTTGCTTCACTTTCTAAATGCTGTCCTTTCAGAGAAAATCACTTTCCTTTGAAAGTGCCTTAAGCTACGTACAAGCATACACAAGAAACTCACATGCATTTTTCTGAAAGAGAAGTAGTCTGTTCCAACACTTCAATTCACTGTGCGAAATGAATGGAGTGTTGTTTCACTTTCTAAATGCTGTCCTTTCAGAGAAAATCACTTTCCTTTGAAAGTGCCTTAAGCTACTTACAAGCATTCACAAGAAACTCACATGCGTTTCTCTGAAAAAGAGCAGTCTGTTCCAACACTTCAATTCACTGTGCGAAGTGAATGGAGTGTTGCTTCACTTTCTAAATGCTGTCCTTTCAGAGAAAATCACTTTCCTTTGAAAGTGCCTTAAGCTACTTACAAGCATTCAACAGAAATTCACATGCGTTTCACTGAAAGAGAAGCAGTCTGTTCCAACACTTCAATTCACTGTGCGAAGTGAATGGAGTGTTGCTTCACTTTCTAAATGCTGTCCTTTCAGAGAAAATCACTTTCCTTTGAAAGTGCCTTAAGCTACTTACACACATTCACAGGAAACTCAAATGCGTTACTATGAAAGAGAAGCTGTCTGTTCCAACACTTCAATTCACTGTGCGAAGTGAATGGAGTGTTGCTTCACTTTCTAAATGCTGTCCTTTCAGAGACAATCACTTTCCTTTGAAAGTGCCTTAAGCTACTTACACACATTCACAGGAAACTCAAATGCGTTTCTATGAAAGAGAAGCTGTCTGTTCCAACACTTCAATTCACTGTGCGAAGTGAATGGAGTGTTGCTTCACTTTCTAAATGCTGTCCTTTCAGAGAAAATCACTTTCCTATGAATGTGCCTTAAGCTACTTACAAGCATTCAACAGAAATTCACATGTGTTTCACTGAAAGAGAAGCAGTCTGTTCCAACACTTCAATTCACTGTGCGTAGTGATTGGAGTGTTGCTTCACTTTCTAAATGCTGTCCTTTCAGAGAAAATCACTTTCCTTTGAAAGTGCCCTAAGCTACTTACAAGCATTCAATAGAAATTCACATGCGTTTCTCTGAAAGAGAAGCAGTCTGTTCCAACACTTCAATTCACTGTGCGAAGTGAATGGAGTGTTGCTTCACTTTCTAAATACTGTTCTTTCAGAGAAAATCACTTTCCTTTGAAAGTGCCTTAAGCTACTTACAAGCATTCACAAAAAACTCATATCTGTTTCTCTGAAAGAGAAATGGTCTGTTCCAACACTTCAATTCACTGTGCGAAGTGAATGGAGAGTTGTTTCACTTTCTAAATGCTGTCCTTTCAGAGAAAATCACTTTCCTTTGAAAGTGCCTTAAGCTACTTACAAGCATTCCACAGAAATTCACATGCGTTTCTCTGAAAGAGAAGAAGTCTGTTCCAACACTTCAATTCACTGTGCGAAGTGAATGGAGTGTTGTTTCACTTTCTAAATGCTGTCCTTTCAGAGAAAATCACTTTCCTTTGAAAGTGCCTTAAGCTACTTACAAGCATTCACAAGAAACTCACATGCGTTTCACTGAAAGAGGAGCAGTCTGTTCCAACACTTCAATTCACTGTGCGAAGTGAATGGAGTGTTGCTTCACTTTCTAAATGCTGTCCTTTCAGAGAAAATCACTTTCCTTTGAAAGTGCCTTAAGCTACTTACACACATTCACAGGAAACTCAAATGTGTTTCTATGAAAGAGAAGCTGTCTGTTCCAACACTTCAATACACTGTGCGAAGTGAATGGAGTGTTGCTTCACTTTCTAAATGCTGTCCTTTCAGAGAAAATCACTTTGCTTTGAATGTGCCTTAAGCTACTTACAAGCATTCAACAAAAATTCACATGTGTTTCACTGAAAGAGAAGCAGTCTGTTCCAACACTTCAATTCACTGTGCGTAGTGATTGGAGTGTTGCTTCACTTTCTAAATGCTGTCCTTTCAGAGAAAATCACTTTCCTTTGAAAGTGCCTTAAGCTACTTACAAGCATTCAATAGAAATTCACATGCGTTTCTCTGAAAGAGAAGCAGTCTGTTCCAACACTTCAATTCACTGTGCGAAGTGAATGGAGTGTTGCTTCACTTTCTAAATGCTGTCCTTTCAGAGAAAAAAACTTTCCTTTGAAAGTGCTTTAAGCTACTTACAAGCATTCACAAAAAACTCATATCTGTTTCTCTGAAAGAGAAATGGTCTGTTCCAACACTTCAATTCACTGTGCGAAGTGAATGGAGAGTTGTTTCACTTTCTAAATGCTGTCCTTTCTGAGAAAATCACTTTCCTTTGAAAGTGCCTTAAGCTACGTACAAGCATTCCACAGAAATTCACATGCGTTTCTCTGAAAGAGAAGCAGTCTGTTCCAACACTTCAATTCACTGTGCGAAGTGAATGAAGTGTTGTTTCACTTTCTAAATGCTGTCCTTTCAGAGAAAATCGCTTTCCTTTGAAAGTGCCTTAAGCTGCTTACACACATTCACAGGAAACTCAAATGCGTTTCTATGAAAGAGAAGCTGTCTGTTCCAACACTTCAATTCACTGTGCGAAGTGAATGGAGTGTTGCTTCACTTTCTAAATGCTGTCCTTTCAGAGAAAATCGCTTTCCTTTGAAAGTGCCTTAAGCTACTTACAAGCATTCCACAGAAATTCACATGCGTTTCACTGAAAGAGAAGCAGTCTGTTCCAACACTTCAATTCACTGTGCGAAGTGAATGGAGTGTTGCTTCACTTTCTAAATGCTGTCCTTTCAGAGAAAATCACTTTCCTTTGAAAATGCCTTAAGCTACTTACACACATTCACAGGAAACTCAAATGCGTTTCTATGAAAGAGAAGCTGTCTGTTCCAACACTTCAATTCACTGTGCGAAGTGAATGTAGTGTTACTTCACTTTCTAAATGCTGTCCTTTCAGAGAAAATCACTTTCCTTTGAAAGTGCCTTAAGCTAATTACAGCATTCAACAGAAATTCACATGCATTTCACTGAAAGAGAAGCAGTCTGTTCCAACACTTCAATTCACTGTGCGAAGTGAATGGAGTGTTGCTCCACTTTCTAAATGCTGTCCTTTCAGAGAAAATCACTTTCCTTTGAAAGTGCCTTAAGCTGCTTACACACATTCACAGGAAACTCAAATGCGTTTCTATGAAAGAGAAGCTGTCTGTTCCAACACTTCAATTCACTGTGCGAAATGAATGGAGTGTTGTTTCACTTTCTAAATGCTGTCCTTTCAGAGAAAATCACTTTCCTTTGAAAGTGCCTTAAGCTACTTAAAAGCATTCAACAGAAATTCACATGCGTTTCTCTGAAAGAGAAGCAGTCTGTTCCAACACTTCAATTCACTGTGCGTAGTGATTGGACTGTTGCTTCACTTTCTAAATGCTGTCCTTTCAGAGAAAATCACTTTCCTTTGAAAGTGCCTTAAGCTACTTACAAGCATTCAATAGAAATTCACATGCGTTTCTCTGAAAGAGAAGCAGTCTGTTCCAACACTTCAATTCACTGTGCGAAGTGAATGGAGTGTTGCTTCACTTTCTAAATGCTGTCCTTTCAGAGAAAATCACTTTCCTTTGAAAGTGCCTTAAGCTACTTACAAGCATTCACAAAAAACTCATATCTGTTTCTCTGAAAGAGAAATGGTCTGTTCCAACACTTCAATTCACTGTGCGAAGTGAATGGAGAGTTGTTTCACTTTCTAAATGCTGTCCTTTCTGAGAAAATCACTTTCCTTTGAAAGTGCCTTAAGCTACGTACAAGCATTCCACAGAAATTCACATGCGTTTCTCTGAAAGAGAAGCAGTCTGTTCCAACACTTCAATTCACTGTGCGAAGTGAATGGAGTGTTGTTTCACTTTCTAAATGCTGTCCTTTCAGAGAAAATCACTTTCCTTTGAAAGTGCCTTAAGCTACTTACACACATTCACAGGAAACTCAAATGCGTTTCTATGAAAGAGAAGCTGTCTGTTCCAACACTTCAATTCACTGTGCGAAGTGAATGGAGTGTTGCTTCACTTTCTACATGCTGTCCTTTCAGAGAAAATCACTTTCCTTTGAAAGTGCCTTAAGGTACTTACAAGCATTCAACAGAAATTCACATGCGTTTCACTGAAAGAGAAGCAGTCTGTTCCAACACTTCAATTCACTGTGCGAAGTGAATGGAGTGTTGTTTCACTTTCTAAATGCTGTCCTTTCAGAGAAAATCACTTTCCTTTGAAAGTGCCTTAAGCTGCTTACACACATTCACAGGAAACTCAAATGCGTTTCTATGAAAGAGTAGCTGTCTGTTCCAACACTTCAATTCACTGTGCGAAGTGAATGGAGTGTTGCTTCACTTTCTAAATGCTGTCCTTTCTGAGAAAATCACTTTCCTTTGAATGTGCCTTAAGCTACTTACAAGCATTCAACAGAAATTCACATGTGTTTCACTGAAAGAGAAGCAGTCTGTTCCAACACTTCAATTCACTGTGCGAAGTGAATGGAGTGTTGCTTCACTTTCTAAATGCTGTCCTTTCAGAGAAAATCACTTTCCTTTGAATGTGCCTTAAGCTACGTACAAGCATTCACAAGAAACTCACATGCATTTTTCTGAAAGAGAAGTAGTCTGTTCCAACACTTCAATTCACTGTGCGAAATGAATGGAGTGTTGTTTCACTTTCTAAATGCTGTCCTTTCAGAGAAAATCACTTACCTTTGAAAGTGCCTTAAGCTACTTACAAGCATTCAACAGAAATTCACATGCGTTTCTCTGAAAGAGAAGCAGTCTGTTCCAACACTTCAATTCACTGTGCGAAGTGAATGGAGTGTTGTTTCACTTTCTAAATGCTGTCCTTTCAGAGAAAATCACTTTCCTTTGAAAGTGCCTTAAGCTACTTACACACATTCACAGGAAACTCAAATGCGTTTCTTTGAAAGAGAAGCTGTCTGTTCCAACACTTCAATTCACTGTGCGAAGTGAATGGAGTGTTGCTTCACTTTCTAAATGCTGTCCTTTCAGAGAAAATCACTTTCCTTTGAAAGTGCCTTAAGGTACTTACAAGCATTCAACAGAAATTCACATGCGTTTCACTGAAAGAGAAGCAGTCTGTTCCAACACTTCAATTCACTGTGCGATGTGAATGGAGTGTTGCTTCACTTTCTAAATGCTGTCCTTTCTTAGAAAATCACTTTCCTTTGAATGTGCCTTAAGCTACTTACAAGCATTCAACAGAAATTCACATGTGTTTCACTGAAAGAGAAGCAGTCTGTTCCAACACTTCAATTCACTGTGCGAAGTGAATGGAGTGTTGCTTCACTTTCTAAATGCTGTCCTTTCAGAGAAAATCACTTTCCTTTGAAAGTGCCTTAAGCTACGTACAAGCATACACAAGAAACTCACATGCATTTTTCTGAAAGAGAAGTAGTCTGTTCCAACACTTCAATTCACTGTGCGAAATGAATGGAGTGTTGTTTCACTTTCTAAATGCTGTCCTTTCAGAGAAAATCACTTTCCTTTGAAAGTGCCTTAAGCTACTTACAAGCATTCACAAGAAACTCACATGCGTTTCTCTGAAAAAGAGCAGTCTGTTCCAACACTTCAATTCACTGTGCGAAGTGAATGGAGTGTTGCTTCACTTTCTAAATGCTGTCCTTTCAGAGAAAATCACTTTCCTTTGAAAGTGCCTTAAGCTACTTACAAGCATTCAACAGAAATTCACATGCGTTTCACTGAAAGAGAAGCAGTCTGTTCCAACACTTCAATTCACTGTGCGAAGTGAATGGAGTGTTGCTTCACTTTCTAAATGCTGTCCTTTCAGAGAAAATCACTTTCCTTTGAAAGTGCCTTAAGCTACTTACACACATTCACAGGAAACTCAAATGCGTTACTATGAAAGAGAAGCTGTCTGTTCCAACACTTCAATTCACTGTGCGAAGTGAATGGAGTGTTGCTTCACTTTCTAAATGCTGTCCTTTCAGAGACAATCACTTTCCTTTGAAAGTGCCTTAAGCTACTTACACACATTCACAGGAAACTCAAATGCGTTTCTATGAAAGAGAAGCTGTCTGTTCCAACACTTCAATTCACTGTGCGAAGTGAATGGAGTGTTGCTTCACTTTCTAAATGCTGTCCTTTCAGAGAAAATCACTTTCCTATGAATGTGCCTTAAGCTACTTACAAGCATTCAACAGAAATTCACATGTGTTTCACTGAAAGAGAAGCAGTCTGTTCCAACACTTCAATTCACTGTGCGTAGTGATTGGAGTGTTGCTTCACTTTCTAAATGCT
This sequence comes from Myodes glareolus, assembly GCF_982192425.1. NCBI lineage: Eukaryota > Metazoa > Chordata > Mammalia > Rodentia > Cricetidae > Myodes > Myodes glareolus. The sequence continues at coordinate 64,414,547 of NC_142045.1, forward strand.
GTCCTTTCAGAGAAAATCACTTTCCTTTGAAAGTGCCCTAAGCTACTTACAAGCATTCAATAGAAATTCACATGCGTTTCTCTGAAAGAGAAGCAGTCTGTTCCAACACTTCAATTCACTGTGCGAAGTGAATGGAGTGTTGCTTCACTTTCTAAATACTGTTCTTTCAGAGAAAATCACTTTCCTTTGAAAGTGCCTTAAGCTACTTACAAGCATTCACAAAAAACTCATATCTGTTTCTCTGAAAGAGAAATGGTCTGTTCCAACACTTCAATTCACTGTGCGAAGTGAATGGAGAGTTGTTTCACTTTCTAAATGCTGTCCTTTCAGAGAAAATCACTTTCCTTTGAAAGTGCCTTAAGCTACTTACAAGCATTCCACAGAAATTCACATGCGTTTCTCTGAAAGAGAAGAAGTCTGTTCCAACACTTCAATTCACTGTGCGAAGTGAATGGAGTGTTGTTTCACTTTCTAAATGCTGTCCTTTCAGAGAAAATCACTTTCCTTTGAAAGTGCCTTAAGCTACTTACAAGCATTCACAAGAAACTCACATGCGTTTCACTGAAAGAGGAGCAGTCTGTTCCAACACTTCAATTCACTGTGCGAAGTGAATGGAGTGTTGCTTCACTTTCTAAATGCTGTCCTTTCAGAGAAAATCACTTTCCTTTGAAAGTGCCTTAAGCTACTTACACACATTCACAGGAAACTCAAATGTGTTTCTATGAAAGAGAAGCTGTCTGTTCCAACACTTCAATACACTGTGCGAAGTGAATGGAGTGTTGCTTCACTTTCTAAATGCTGTCCTTTCAGAGAAAATCACTTTGCTTTGAATGTGCCTTAAGCTACTTACAAGCATTCAACAAAAATTCACATGTGTTTCACTGAAAGAGAAGCAGTCTGTTCCAACACTTCAATTCACTGTGCGTAGTGATTGGAGTGTTGCTTCACTTTCTAAATGCTGTCCTTTCAGAGAAAATCACTTTCCTTTGAAAGTGCCTTAAGCTACTTACAAGCATTCAATAGAAATTCACATGCGTTTCTCTGAAAGAGAAGCAGTCTGTTCCAACACTTCAATTCACTGTGCGAAGTGAATGGAGTGTTGCTTCACTTTCTAAATGCTGTCCTTTCAGAGAAAAAAACTTTCCTTTGAAAGTGCTTTAAGCTACTTACAAGCATTCACAAAAAACTCATATCTGTTTCTCTGAAAGAGAAATGGTCTGTTCCAACACTTCAATTCACTGTGCGAAGTGAATGGAGAGTTGTTTCACTTTCTAAATGCTGTCCTTTCTGAGAAAATCACTTTCCTTTGAAAGTGCCTTAAGCTACGTACAAGCATTCCACAGAAATTCACATGCGTTTCTCTGAAAGAGAAGCAGTCTGTTCCAACACTTCAATTCACTGTGCGAAGTGAATGAAGTGTTGTTTCACTTTCTAAATGCTGTCCTTTCAGAGAAAATCGCTTTCCTTTGAAAGTGCCTTAAGCTGCTTACACACATTCACAGGAAACTCAAATGCGTTTCTATGAAAGAGAAGCTGTCTGTTCCAACACTTCAATTCACTGTGCGAAGTGAATGGAGTGTTGCTTCACTTTCTAAATGCTGTCCTTTCAGAGAAAATCGCTTTCCTTTGAAAGTGCCTTAAGCTACTTACAAGCATTCCACAGAAATTCACATGCGTTTCACTGAAAGAGAAGCAGTCTGTTCCAACACTTCAATTCACTGTGCGAAGTGAATGGAGTGTTGCTTCACTTTCTAAATGCTGTCCTTTCAGAGAAAATCACTTTCCTTTGAAAATGCCTTAAGCTACTTACACACATTCACAGGAAACTCAAATGCGTTTCTATGAAAGAGAAGCTGTCTGTTCCAACACTTCAATTCACTGTGCGAAGTGAATGTAGTGTTACTTCACTTTCTAAATGCTGTCCTTTCAGAGAAAATCACTTTCCTTTGAAAGTGCCTTAAGCTAATTACAGCATTCAACAGAAATTCACATGCATTTCACTGAAAGAGAAGCAGTCTGTTCCAACACTTCAATTCACTGTGCGAAGTGAATGGAGTGTTGCTCCACTTTCTAAATGCTGTCCTTTCAGAGAAAATCACTTTCCTTTGAAAGTGCCTTAAGCTGCTTACACACATTCACAGGAAACTCAAATGCGTTTCTATGAAAGAGAAGCTGTCTGTTCCAACACTTCAATTCACTGTGCGAAATGAATGGAGTGTTGTTTCACTTTCTAAATGCTGTCCTTTCAGAGAAAATCACTTTCCTTTGAAAGTGCCTTAAGCTACTTAAAAGCATTCAACAGAAATTCACATGCGTTTCTCTGAAAGAGAAGCAGTCTGTTCCAACACTTCAATTCACTGTGCGTAGTGATTGGACTGTTGCTTCACTTTCTAAATGCTGTCCTTTCAGAGAAAATCACTTTCCTTTGAAAGTGCCTTAAGCTACTTACAAGCATTCAATAGAAATTCACATGCGTTTCTCTGAAAGAGAAGCAGTCTGTTCCAACACTTCAATTCACTGTGCGAAGTGAATGGAGTGTTGCTTCACTTTCTAAATGCTGTCCTTTCAGAGAAAATCACTTTCCTTTGAAAGTGCCTTAAGCTACTTACAAGCATTCACAAAAAACTCATATCTGTTTCTCTGAAAGAGAAATGGTCTGTTCCAACACTTCAATTCACTGTGCGAAGTGAATGGAGAGTTGTTTCACTTTCTAAATGCTGTCCTTTCTGAGAAAATCACTTTCCTTTGAAAGTGCCTTAAGCTACGTACAAGCATTCCACAGAAATTCACATGCGTTTCTCTGAAAGAGAAGCAGTCTGTTCCAACACTTCAATTCACTGTGCGAAGTGAATGGAGTGTTGTTTCACTTTCTAAATGCTGTCCTTTCAGAGAAAATCACTTTCCTTTGAAAGTGCCTTAAGCTACTTACACACATTCACAGGAAACTCAAATGCGTTTCTATGAAAGAGAAGCTGTCTGTTCCAACACTTCAATTCACTGTGCGAAGTGAATGGAGTGTTGCTTCACTTTCTACATGCTGTCCTTTCAGAGAAAATCACTTTCCTTTGAAAGTGCCTTAAGGTACTTACAAGCATTCAACAGAAATTCACATGCGTTTCACTGAAAGAGAAGCAGTCTGTTCCAACACTTCAATTCACTGTGCGAAGTGAATGGAGTGTTGTTTCACTTTCTAAATGCTGTCCTTTCAGAGAAAATCACTTTCCTTTGAAAGTGCCTTAAGCTGCTTACACACATTCACAGGAAACTCAAATGCGTTTCTATGAAAGAGTAGCTGTCTGTTCCAACACTTCAATTCACTGTGCGAAGTGAATGGAGTGTTGCTTCACTTTCTAAATGCTGTCCTTTCTGAGAAAATCACTTTCCTTTGAATGTGCCTTAAGCTACTTACAAGCATTCAACAGAAATTCACATGTGTTTCACTGAAAGAGAAGCAGTCTGTTCCAACACTTCAATTCACTGTGCGAAGTGAATGGAGTGTTGCTTCACTTTCTAAATGCTGTCCTTTCAGAGAAAATCACTTTCCTTTGAATGTGCCTTAAGCTACGTACAAGCATTCACAAGAAACTCACATGCATTTTTCTGAAAGAGAAGTAGTCTGTTCCAACACTTCAATTCACTGTGCGAAATGAATGGAGTGTTGTTTCACTTTCTAAATGCTGTCCTTTCAGAGAAAATCACTTACCTTTGAAAGTGCCTTAAGCTACTTACAAGCATTCAACAGAAATTCACATGCGTTTCTCTGAAAGAGAAGCAGTCTGTTCCAACACTTCAATTCACTGTGCGAAGTGAATGGAGTGTTGTTTCACTTTCTAAATGCTGTCCTTTCAGAGAAAATCACTTTCCTTTGAAAGTGCCTTAAGCTACTTACACACATTCACAGGAAACTCAAATGCGTTTCTTTGAAAGAGAAGCTGTCTGTTCCAACACTTCAATTCACTGTGCGAAGTGAATGGAGTGTTGCTTCACTTTCTAAATGCTGTCCTTTCAGAGAAAATCACTTTCCTTTGAAAGTGCCTTAAGGTACTTACAAGCATTCAACAGAAATTCACATGCGTTTCACTGAAAGAGAAGCAGTCTGTTCCAACACTTCAATTCACTGTGCGATGTGAATGGAGTGTTGCTTCACTTTCTAAATGCTGTCCTTTCTTAGAAAATCACTTTCCTTTGAATGTGCCTTAAGCTACTTACAAGCATTCAACAGAAATTCACATGTGTTTCACTGAAAGAGAAGCAGTCTGTTCCAACACTTCAATTCACTGTGCGAAGTGAATGGAGTGTTGCTTCACTTTCTAAATGCTGTCCTTTCAGAGAAAATCACTTTCCTTTGAAAGTGCCTTAAGCTACGTACAAGCATACACAAGAAACTCACATGCATTTTTCTGAAAGAGAAGTAGTCTGTTCCAACACTTCAATTCACTGTGCGAAATGAATGGAGTGTTGTTTCACTTTCTAAATGCTGTCCTTTCAGAGAAAATCACTTTCCTTTGAAAGTGCCTTAAGCTACTTACAAGCATTCACAAGAAACTCACATGCGTTTCTCTGAAAAAGAGCAGTCTGTTCCAACACTTCAATTCACTGTGCGAAGTGAATGGAGTGTTGCTTCACTTTCTAAATGCTGTCCTTTCAGAGAAAATCACTTTCCTTTGAAAGTGCCTTAAGCTACTTACAAGCATTCAACAGAAATTCACATGCGTTTCACTGAAAGAGAAGCAGTCTGTTCCAACACTTCAATTCACTGTGCGAAGTGAATGGAGTGTTGCTTCACTTTCTAAATGCTGTCCTTTCAGAGAAAATCACTTTCCTTTGAAAGTGCCTTAAGCTACTTACACACATTCACAGGAAACTCAAATGCGTTACTATGAAAGAGAAGCTGTCTGTTCCAACACTTCAATTCACTGTGCGAAGTGAATGGAGTGTTGCTTCACTTTCTAAATGCTGTCCTTTCAGAGACAATCACTTTCCTTTGAAAGTGCCTTAAGCTACTTACACACATTCACAGGAAACTCAAATGCGTTTCTATGAAAGAGAAGCTGTCTGTTCCAACACTTCAATTCACTGTGCGAAGTGAATGGAGTGTTGCTTCACTTTCTAAATGCTGTCCTTTCAGAGAAAATCACTTTCCTATGAATGTGCCTTAAGCTACTTACAAGCATTCAACAGAAATTCACATGTGTTTCACTGAAAGAGAAGCAGTCTGTTCCAACACTTCAATTCACTGTGCGTAGTGATTGGAGTGTTGCTTCACTTTCTAAATGCTGTCCTTTCAGAGAAAATCACTTTCCTTTGAAAGTGCCCTAAGCTACTTACAAGCATTCAATAGAAATTCACATGCGTTTCTCTGAAAGAGAAGCAGTCTGTTCCAACACTTCAATTCACTGTGCGAAGTGAATGGAGTGTTGCTTCACTTTCTAAATACTGTCCTTTCAGAGAAAATCACTTTCCTTTGAAAGTGCCTTAAGCTACTTACAAGCATTCACAAAAAACTCATATCTGTTTCTCTGAAAGAGAAATGGTCTGTTCCAACACTTCAATTCACTGTGCGAAGTGAATGGAGAGTTGTTTCACTTTCTAAATGCTGTCCTTTCAGAGAAAATCACTTTCCTTTGAAAGTGCCTTAAGCTACTTACAAGCATTCCACAGAAATTCACATGCGTTTCTCTGAAAGAGAAGAAGTCTGTTCCAACACTTCAATTCACTGTGCGAAGTGAATGGAGTGTTGTTTCACTTTCTAAATGCTGTCCTTTCAGAGAAAATCACTTTCCTTTGAAAGTGCCTTAAGCTACTTACAAGCATTCACAAGAAACTCACATGCGTTTCACTGAAAGAGGAGCAGTCTGTTCCAACACTTCAATTCACTGTGCGAAGTGAATGGAGTGTTGCTTCACTTTCTAAATGCTGTCCTTTCAGAGAAAATCACTTTCCTTTGAAAGTGCCTTAAGCTACTTACACACATTCACAGGAAACTCAAATGTGTTTCTATGAAAGAGAAGCTGTCTGTTCCAACACTTCAATTCACTGTGTGAAGTGAATGTAGTGTTACTTCACTTTCTAAATGCTGTCCTTTCAGAGAAAATCACTTTCCTTTGAAAGTGCCTTAAGCTAATTACAGCATTCAACAGAAATTCACATGCATTTCACTGAAAGAGAAGCAGTCTGTTCCAACACTTCAATTCACTGTGCGAAGTGAATGGAGTGTTGCTCCACTTTCTAAATGCTGTCCTTTCAGAGAAAATCACTTTCCTTTGAAAGTGCCTTAAGCTGCTTACACACATTCACAGGAAACTCAAATGCGTTTCTATGAAAGAGAAGCTGTCTGTTCCAACACTTCAATTCACTGTGCGAAGTGAATGGAGTGTTGCTTCACTTTCTAAATGCTGTCCTTTCAGAGAAAATCGCTTTCCTTTGAAAGTGCCTTAAGCTAATTAAAAGCATTCAACAGAAATTCACATGCGTTTCACTGAAAGAGAAGCAGTCTGTTCCAACACTTCAATTCACTGTGCGAAGTGAATGGAGTGTTGCTTCACTTTCTAAATGCTGTCCTTTCAGAGAAAATCACTTTCCTTTGAAAGTGCCTTAAGCTACTTACACACATTCACAGGAAACTCAAATGCGTTTCTATGAAAGAGAAGCTGTCTGTTCCAACACTTCAATTCACTGTGCGAAGTGAATGGAGTGTTGCTTCACTTTCTAAATGCTGTCCTTTCAGAGAAAATCACTTTCCTTTGAAAGTGCCTTAAGCTACTTACACACATTCACAGGAAACTCAAATGCGTTTCTATGAAAGAGAAGCTGTCTGTTCCAACACTTCAATTCACTGTGCGAAGTGAATGGAGTGTTGCTTCACTTTCTAAATGCTGTCCTTTCAGAGAAAATCACTTTCCTTTGAATGTGCCTTAAGCTACTTACAAGCATTCAACAGGAATTCACATGTGCTTCACTGAAAGAGAAGCAGTCTGTTCCAACACTTCAATTCACTGTGCGTAGTGATTGGAGTGTTGCTTCACTTTCTAAATGCTGTCCTTTCAGAGAAAATCACTTTCCTTTGAAAGTGCCTTAAGCTACTTACAAGCATTCAATAGAAATTCACATGCGTTTCTCTGAAAGAGAAGCAGTCTGTTCCAACACTTCAAATCACTGTGCGAAGTGAATGGAGTGTTGCTTCACTTTCTAAATGCTGTCCTTTCAGAGAAAATCACTTTCCTTTGAAAGTGCCTTAAGCTACTTACAAGCATTCACAAAAAACGCATATCTGTTTCTCTGAAAGAGAAATGGTCTGTTCCAACACTTCAATTCACTGTGCGAAGTGAATGGAGAGTTGTTTCACTTTCTAAATGCTGTCCTTTCTGAGAAAATCACTCTCCTTTGAAAGTGCCTTAAGCTACGTACAAGCATTCCACAGAAATTCACATGCGTTTCTCTGAAAGAGAAGCAGTCTGTTCCAACACTTCAATTCACTGTGCGAAGTGAATGGAGTGTTGTTTCACTTTCTAAATGCTGTCCTTTCAGAGAAAATCACTTTCCTTTGAAAGTGCCTTAAGCTACTTACACACATTCACAGGAAACTCAAATGCGTTTCTATGAAAGAGAAGCTGTCTGTTACAACACTTCAATTCACTGTGCGAAGTGAATGGAGTGTTGCTTCACTTTCTAAATGCTGTCCTTTCAGAGAAAATCACTTTCCTTTGAAAGTGCCTTAAGGTACTTACAAGCATTCAACAGAAATTCACATGCGTTTCACTGAAAGAGAAGCCGTCTGTTCCAACACTTCAATTCACTGTGCGAAGTGAATGGAGTGTTGCTTCACTTTCTAAATGCTGTCCTTTCAGAGAAAATCACTTTCCTTTGAAAGTGCCTTAAGCTACTTACAAGCATTCAACAGAAATTCACATGTGTTTCACTGAAAGAGAAGCAGTCTGTTCCAACACTTCAATTCACTGTGCGAAGTGAATGGAGTGTTGCTTCACTTTCTAAATGCTGTCCTTTCAGAGAAAATCACTTTCCTTTGAAAGTGCCTTAAGCTACGTACAAGCATTCACAAGAAACTCACATGCATTTTTCTGAAAGAGAAGTAGTCTGTTCCAACACTTCAATTCACTGTGCGAAATGAATGGAGTGTTGTTTCACTTTCTAAATGCTGTCCTTTCAGAGAAAATCACTTTCCTTTGAAAGTGCCTTAAGCTACTTACAAGCATTCAACAGAAATTCACATGCGTTTCTCTGAAAGAGAAGCAGTCTGTTCCAACACTTCAATTCACTGTGCGAAGTGAATGGAGTGTTGTTTCATTTTCTAAATGCTGTCCTTTCAGAGAAAATCACTTTCCTTTGAAAGTGCCTTAAGCTGCTTACACACATTCACAGGAAACTCAAATGCGTTTCTATGAAAGAGTAGCTGTCTGTTCCAACACTTCAATTCACTGTGCGAAGTGAATGGAGTGTTGCTTCACTTTCTAAATGCTGTCCTTTCAGAGAAAATCGCTTTCCTTTGAAAGTGCCTTAAGCTACTTAAAAGCATTCAACAGAAATTCACATGCGTTTCACTGAAAGAGAAGCAGTCTGTTCCAACACTTCAATTCACTGTGCGAAGTGAATGGAGTGTTGCTTCAATTTCTAAATGCTGTCCTTTCAGAGAAAATCACTTTCCTTTGAAAGTGCCTTAAGCTACTTACACACATTCACAGGAAACTCAAATGCGTTTCTATGAAAGAGAAGCTGTCTGTTCCAACACTTCAATTCACTGTGCGAAGTGAATGGAGTGTTGCTTCACTTTCTAAATGCTGTCATTTCAGAGAAAATCACTTTCCTTTGAAAGTGCCTTAAGGTACTTACAAGCATTCAACAGAAATTCACATGCGTTTCACTGAAAGAGAAGCAGTCTGTTCCAACACTTCAATTCACTGTGCGAAGTGAATGGAGTGTTGCTTCACTTTCTAAATGCTGTCCTTTCTGAGAAAATCACTTTCCTTTGAATGTGCCTTAAGCTACTTACAAGCATTCAACAGAAATTCACATGTGTTTCACTGAAAGAGAAGCAGTCTGTTCCAACACTTAAATTCACTGTGCGAAGTGAATGGAGTGTTGCTTCACTTTCTAAATGCTGTCCTTTCAGAGAAAATCACTTTCCTTTGAAAGTGCCTTAAGCTACGTACAAGCATTCACAAGAAACTCACATGCATTTTTCTGAAAGAGAAGTAGTCTGTTCCAACACTTCAATTCACTGTGCGAAATGAATGGAGTGTTGTTTCACTTTCTAAATGCTGTCCTTTCAGAGAAAATCACTTTCCTTTGAAAGTGCCTTAAGCTACTTACAAGCATTCCACAGAAATTCACATGCGTTTCTCTGAAAGAGAAGCAGTCTGTTCCAACACTTCAATTCACTGTGCGAAGTGAACGGAGTGTTGTTTCACTTTCTAAATGCTGTCCTTTCAGAGAAAATCACTTTCCTTTGAAAGTGCCTTAAGCTGCTTACACACATTCACAGGAAACTCAAATGCGTTTCTATGAAAGAGAAGCTGTCTGTTCCAACACTTCAATTCACTGTGCGAAGTGAATGGAGTGTTGCTTCACTTTCTAAATGCTGTCCTTTCAGAGAAAATCGCTTTCCTTTGAAAGTGCCTTAAGCTACTTAAAAGCATTCAACAGAAATTCACATGCGTTTCACTGAAAGAGAAGCAGTCTGTTCCAACACTTCAGTTCACTGTGCGAAGTGAATGGAGTGTTGCTTCACTTTCTAAATGCTGTCCTTTCAGAGAAAATCACTTTCCTTTGAAAGTGCCTTAAGCTACTTACACACATTCACAGGAAACTCAAATGCGTTTCTATGAAAGAGAAGCTGTCTGTTCCAACACTTCAATTCACTGTGCGAAGTGAATGGAGTGTTACTTCACTTTCTAAATGCTGTCCTTTCAGAGAAAATCACTTTCCTTTGAAAGTGCCTTAAGCTACTTACAAGCATTCAACAGAAATTCACATGTGTTTCACTGAAAGAGAAGCAGTCTGTTCCAACACTTCAATTCACTGTGCGAAGTGAATGGAGTGTTGCTTCACTTTCTAAATGCTGTCCTTTCAGAGAAAATCACTTTCCTTTGAAAGTGCCTTAAGCTACTTACAAGCATTCACAAGAAACTCACATGCGTTTCACTGAAAGAGAAGCAGTCTGTTCCAACACTTCAATTCACTGTGCGAAGTGAATGGAGTGTTGCTTCACTTTCTAAATGCTGTCCTTTCAGAGAAAATCACTTTCCTTTGAAAGTGCCTTAAGCTACTTACACACATTCACAGGAAACTCAAATGCGTTTCTATGAAAGAGAAGCTGTCTGTTCCAACACTTCAATTCACTGTGCGAAGTGAATGGAGTGTTGCTTCACTTTCTAAATGCTGTCCTTTCAGAGAAAATCACTTTCCTTTGAATGTGCCTTAAGCTACTTACAAGCATTCAACAGAAATTCACATGTGTTTCACTGAAAGAGAAGCAGTCTGTTCCAACACTTCAATTCACTGTGCGTAGTGATTGGAGTGTTACTTCACTTTCTAAATGCTGTCCTTTCAGAGAAAATCACTTTCCTTTGAAAGTGCCTTAAGCTACTTACAAGCATTCAATAGAAATTCACATGCGTTTCTCTGAAAGAGAAGCAGTCTGTTCCAACACTTCAATTCACTGTGCGAAGTGAATGGAGTGTTGCTTCACTTTCTAAATGCTGTCCTTTCAGAGAAAATCACTTTCCTTTGAAAGTGCCTTAAGCTACTTACAAGCATTCACAAAAAACTCATATCTGTTTCTCTGAAAGAGAAATGGTCTGTTCCAACACTTCAATTCACTGTGCGAAGTGAATGGAGAGTTGTTTCACTTTCTAAATGCTGTCCTTTCTGAGAAAATCACTTTCCTTTGAAAGTGCCTTAAACTACGTACAAGCATTCCACAGAAATTCACATGCGTTTCTCTGAAAGAGACGCAGTCTGTTCCAACACTTCAATTCACTGTGCGAAGTGAATGGAGTGTTGTTTCACTTTCTAAATGCTGTCCTTTCAGAGAAAATCACTTTCCTTTGAAAGTGCCTTAAGCTACTTACACACATTCACAGGAAACTCAAATGCGTTTCTATGAAAGAGAAGCTGTCTGTTCCAACACTTCAATTCACTGTGCGAAGTGAATGGAGTGTTGCTTCACTTTCTAAATGCTGTCCTTTCAGAGAAAATCACTTTCCTTTGAAAGTGCCTTAAGGTACTTACAAGCATTCAACAGAAATTCACATGCGTTTCACTGAAAGAGAAGCAGTCTGTTCCAACACTTCAATTCACTGTGCGATGTGAATGGAGTGTTGCTTCACTTTCTAAATGCTGTCCTTTCTGAGAAAATCACTTTCCTTTGAATGTGCCTTAAGCTACTTACAAGCATTCAACAGAAATTCACATGTGTTTCACTGAAAGAGAAGCAGTCTGTTCCAACACTTCAATTCACTGTGCGAAGTGAATGGAGTGTTGCTTCACTTTCTAAATGCTGTCCTTTCAGAGAAAATCACTTTCCTTTGAAAGTGCCTTAAGCTACGTACAAGCATTCACAAGAAACTCACATGCATTTTTCTGAAAGAGAAGTAGTCTGTTCCAACACTTCAATTCACTCTGCGAAATGAATGGAGTGTTGTTTCACTTTCTAAATGCTGTCCTTTCAGAGAAAATCACTTTCCTTTGAAAGTGCCTTAAGCTACTTACAAGCATTCCACAGAAATTCACATGCGTTTCTCTGAAAAAGAAGCAGTCTGTTCCAACACTTCAATTCACTGTGCGAAGTGAATGGAGTGTTGTTTCACTTTCTAAATGCTGTCCTTTCAGAGAAAATCACTTTCCTTTGAAAGTGCCTTAAGCTGCTTACACACATTCACAGGAAACTCAAATGCGTTTCTATGAAAGAGAAGCTGTCTATTCCAACACTTCAATTCACTGTGCGAAGTGAATGGAGTGTTGCTTCACTTTCTAAATGCTGTCCTTTCAGAGAAAATCGCTTTCCTTTGAAAGTGCCTTAAGCTACTTAAAAGCATTCAACAGAAATTCACATGCGTTTCACTGAAAGAGAAGCAGTCTGTTCCAACACTTCAATTCACTGTGCGAAGTGAATGTAGTGTTGCTTCACTTTCTAAATGCTGTCCTTTCAGAGAAAATCACTTTCCTTTGAAAGTGCCTTAAGCTACTTACACGCATTCACAGGAAACTCAAATGCGTTTCTATGAAAGAGAAGCTGTCTGTTCCAACACTTCAATTCACTGTGCGAAGTGAATGGAGTGTTACTTCACTTTCTAAATGCTGTCCTTTCAGAGAAAATCACTTTCCTTTGAAAGTGCCTTAAGCTACTTACAAGCATTCAACAGAAATTCACATGTGTTTCACTGAAAGAGAAGCAGTCTGTTCCAACACTTCAATTCACTGTGCGAAGTGAATGGAGTGTTGCTTCACTTTCTAAATGCTGTCCTTTCAGAGAAAATCACTTTCCTTTGAAAGTGCCTTAAGCTACTTACAAGCATTCACAAGAAACTCACATGCGTTTCACTGAAAGAGAAGCAGTCTGTTCCAACACTTCAATTCACTGTGCGAAGTGAATGGAGTGTTGCTTCACTTTCTAAATGCTGTCCTTTCAGAGAAAATCACTTTCCTTTGAAAGTGCCTTAAGCTACTTACACACATTCACAGGAAACTCAAATGCGTTTCACTGAAAGAGAAGCAGTCTGTTCCAACACTTCAATTCACTGTGCGAAGTGAATGGAGTGTTGCTTCACTTTCTAAATGCTGTCCTTTCAGAGAAAATCACTTTCCTTTGAATGTGCCTTAAGCTACTTACAAGCATTCAACAGAAATTCACATGTGTTTCACTGAAAGAGAAGCAGTCTGTTCCAACACTTCAATTCACTGTGCGTAGTGATTGGAGTGTTGCTTCACTTTCTAAATGCTGTCCTTTCAGAGAAAATCACTTTCCTTTGAAAGTGCCTTAAGCTACTTACACACATTCACAGGAAACTCAAATGCGTTTCTATGAAAGAGAAGCTGTCTGTTCCAACACTTCAATTCACTGTGCGAAGTGAATGGAGTGTTGCTTCACTTTCTAAATGCTGTCCTTTCAGAGAAAATCACTTTCCTTTGAAAGTGCCTTAAGGTACTTACAAGCATTCAACAGAAATTCACATGCGTTTCACTGAAAGAGAAGCAGTCTGTTCCAACACTTCAATTCACTGTGCGATGTGAATGGAGTGTTGCTTCACTTTCTAAATGCTGTCCTTTCTGAGAAAATCACTTTCCTTTGAATGTGCCTTAAGCTACTTACAAGCATTCAACAGAAATTCACATGTGTTTCACTGAAAGAGAAGCAGTCTGTTCCAACACTTCAATTCACTGTGCGAAGTGAATGGAGTGTTGCTTCACTTTCTAAATGCTGTCCTTTCAGAGAAAATCACTTTCCTTTGAAAGTGCCTTAAGCTACGTACAAGCATTCACAAGAAACTCACATGCATTTTTCTGAAAGAGAAGTAGTCTGTTCCAACACTTCAATTCACTGTGCGAAATGAATGGAGTGTTGTTTCACTTTCTAAATGCTGTCCTTTCAGAGAAAATCACTTTCCTTTGAAAGTGCCTTAAGCTACTTACAAGCATTCCACAGAAATTCACATGCGTTTCTCTGAAAAAGAAGCAGTCTGTTCCAACACTTCAATTCACTGTGCGAAGTGAATGGAGTGTTGTTTCACTTTCTAAATGCTGTCCTTTCAGAGAAAATCACTTTCCTTTGAAAGTGCCTTAAGCTGCTTACACACATTCACAGGAAACTCAAATGCGTTTCTATGAAAGAGAAGCTGTCTATTCCAACACTTCAATTCACTGTGCGAAGTGAATGGAGTGTTGCTTCACTTTCTAAATGCTGTCCTTTCAGAGAAAATCGCTTTCCTTTGAAAGTGCCTTAAGCTACTTAAAAGCATTCAACAGAAATTCACATGCGTTTCACTGAAAGAGAAGCAGTCTGTTCCAACACTTCAATTCACTGTGCGAAGTGAATGGAGTGTTGCTTCACTTTCTAAATGCTGTCCTTTCAGAGAAAATCACTTTCCTTTGAAAGTGCCTTAAGCTACTTACACACATTCACAGGAAACTCAAATGCGTTTCTATGAAAGAGAAGCTGTCTGTTCCAACACTTCAATTCACTGTGCGAAGTGAATGGAGTGTTACTTCACTTTCTAAATGCTGTCCTTTCAGAGAAAATCACTTTCCTTTGAAAGTGCCTTAAGCTACTTACAAGCATTCAACAGAAATTCACATGTGTTTCACTGAAAGAGAAGCAGTCTGTTCCAACACTTCAATTCACTGTGCGAAGTGAATGGAGTGTTGCTTCACTTTCTAAATGCTCTCCTTTCAGAGAAAATCACTTTCCTTTGAAAGTGCCTTAAGCTACTTACAAGCATTCACAAGAAACTCACATGCGTTTCACTGAAAGAGAAGCAGTCTGTTCCAACACTTCAATTCACTGTGCGAAGTGAATGGAGTGTTGCTTCACTTTCTAAATGCTGTCCTTTCAGAGAAAATCACTTTCCTTTGAAAGTGCCTTAAGCTACTTACACACATTCACAGGAAACTCAAATGCGTTTCACTGAAAGAGAAGCAGTCTGTTCCAACACTTCAATTCACTGTGCGAAGTGAATGGAGTGTTGCTTCACTTTCTAAATGCTGTCCTTTCAGAGAAAATCACTTTCCTTTGAATGTGCCTTAAGCTACTTACAAGCATTCAACAGAAATTCACATGTGTTTCACTGAAAGAGAAGCAGTCTGTTCCAACACTTCAATTCACTGTGTAGAGTGATTGGAGTGTTGTTTCACTTTCTAAATGCTGTCCTTTCAGAGAAAATCACTTTCCTTTGAAAGTGCCTTAAGCTACTTACAAGCATTCAATAGAAATTCACATGCGTGTCTCTGAAAGAGAAGCAGTCTGTTCCAACACTTCAATTCACTGTGCGAAGTGAATGGAGTGTTGCTTCACTTTCTAAATGCTGTCCTTTCAGAGAAAATCACTTTCCTTTGAAAGTGCCTTAAGCTACTTATAAGCATTCACAAAAAACTCATATCTGTTTCTCTGAAAGAGAAATGGTCTGTTCCAACACTTCAATTCACTGTGCGAAGTGAATGGAGAGTTGTTTCACTTTCTAAATGCTGTCCTTTCTGAGAAAATCACTTTCCTTTGAAAGTGCCTTAAGCTACTTACAAGCATTCCACAGAAATTCACATGCGTTTCTCTGAAAGAGAAGAAGTCTGTTCCAACACTTCAATTCACTGTGCGAAGTGAATGGAGTGTTGTTTCACTTTCTAAATGCTGTCCTTTCAGAGAAAATCACTTTGCATTGAAAGTGCCTTAAGCTACTTACACACATTCACAGGAAACTCAAATGCGTTTCTATGAAAGAGAAGCTGTCTGTTCCAACACTTCAATTCACTGTGCGAAGTGAATGGAGTGTTGCTTCACTTTCTAAATGCTGTCCTTTCAGAGAAAATCACTTTCCTTTGAAAGTGCCTTAAGCTACTTACAAGCATTCCACAGAAATTCACATGCGTTTCTCTGAAAGAGAAGCAGTCTGTTCCAACACTTCAATTCACTGTGCGAAGTGAATGGAGTGTTGTTTCACTTTCTAAAGGCTGTCCTTTCAGAGAAAATCACTTTCCTTTGAAAGTGCCTTAAGCTGCTTACACACATTCACAGGAAACTCAAATGCGTTTCTATGAAAGAGAAGCTGTCTGTTCCAACACTTCAATTCACTGTGCGAAGTGAATGGAGTGTTGCTTCACTTTCTAAATGCTGTCCTTTCAGAGAAAATCGCTTTCCTTTGAAAGTGCCTTAAGCTACATAAAAGCATTCAACAGAAATTCACATGCGTTTCTCTGAAAGAGAAATGGTCCGTTCCAACACTTCAATTCACTGTGCGAAGTGAATGGAGTGTTGCTTCACTTTCTAAATGCTGTCCTTTCAGAGAAAATCACTTTCCTTTGAAAGTGCCTTAAGCTACTTACAAGCATTCATAAGAAACTCACATGCGTTTCACTGAAAGAGAAGCAGTCTGTTCCAACACTTCAATTCACTGTGCGAAGTGAATGGAGTGTTGCTTCACTTTCTAAATGCTGTCCTTTCAGAGAAAATCACTTTCCTTTGAAAGTGCCTTAAGCTACTTACACACATTCACAGGAAACTCAAATGCGTTTCTATGAAAGAGAAGCTGTCTGTTCCAACACTTCAATTCACTGTGCTAAGTGAATGGAGTGTTGCTTCACTTTCTAAATGCTGTCCTTTCAGAGAAAATCACTTTCCTTTGAATGTGCCTTAAGCTACTTACAAGCATTCAACAGAAATTCACATGTGTTTCACTGAAAGAGAAGCAGTCTGTTCCAACACTTCATTTCACTGTGCGTAGTGATTGGAGTGTTTCTTCACTTTCTAAATGCTGTCCTTTCAGAGAAAATCACTTTCCTTTGAAAATGCCTTAAGCTACTTACACGCATTCAATAGAAATTCACATGCGTTTCTCTGAAAGAGAAGCAGTCTGTTCCAACACTTCAATTCACTGTGCGAAGTGAATGGAGTGTTGCTTCACTTTCTAAATGCTGTCCTTTCAGAGAAAATCACTTTCCTTTGAAAGTGCCTTAAGCTACTTATAAGCATTCACAAAAAACTCATATCTGTTTCTCTGAAAGAGAAATGGTCTGTTCCAACACTTCAATTCACTGTGCGAAGTGAATGGAGAGTTGTTTCACTTTCTAAATGCTGTCCTTTCAGAGAAAATCACTTTTCTTTGAAAGTGCCTTAAGCTACTTACAAGCATTCCACAGAAATTCACATGCGTTTCTCTGAAAGAGAAGAAGTCTGTTCCAACACTTCAATTCACTGTGCGAAGTGAATGGAGTGTTGTTTCACTTTCTAAATGTTGTCCTTTCAGAGAAAATCACTTTGCATTGAAAGTGCCTTAAGCTACTTACACACATTCACAGGAAACTCAAATGCGTTTCTATGAAAGAGAAGCTGTCTGTTCCAACACTTCAATTCACTGTGCGAAGTGAATGGAGTGTTGCTTCACTTTCTAAATGCTGTCCTTTCAGAGAAAATCGCTTTCCTTTGAAAGTGCCTTAAGCTACTTAAAAGCATTCAACAGAAATTCACATGCGTTTCACTGAAAGAGAAGCAGTCTGTTCCAACACTTCAATTCACTGTGCGAAGTGAATGGAGTGTTGCTTCACTTTCTAAATGCTGTCCTTTCAGAGAAAATCACTTTCCTTTGAAAGTGCCTTAAGCTACTTACACACATTCACAGGAAACTCAAATGCGTTTCTATGAAAGAGAAGCTGTCTGTTCCAACACTTCAATTCACTGTGCGAAGTGAATGGAGTGTTACTTCACTTTCTAAATGCTGTCCTTTCAGAGAAAATCGCTTTCCTTTGAAAGTGCCTTAAGCTACTTACAAGCATTCAACAGAAATTCACATGCGTTTCACTGAAAGAGAAGCAGTCTGTTCCAACACTTCAATTCACTGTGCGAAGTGAATGGAGTGTTGCTTCACTTTCTAAATGATGTCCTTTCAGAGAAAATCACTTTCCTTTGAAAGTGCCTTAAGCTACTTATAAGCATTCACAAAAAACTCATATCTGTTTCTCTGAAAGAGAAATGGTCTGTTCCAACACTTCAATTCACTGTGCGAAGTGAATGGAGTGTTGCTTCACTTTCTAAATGCTGTCCTTTCAGAGAAAATCACTTTCTTTTGAAAGTGCCTTAAGCTACTTACACACATTCACAGGAAACTCAAATGCGTTTCTATGAAAGAGAAGCTGTCTGTTCCAACACTTCAATTCACTGTGCGAAGTGAATGGAGTGTTGCTTCACTTTCTAAATGCTGTCCTTTCAGAGAAAATCACTTTCCTTTGAATGTGCCTTAAGCTTCTTACAAGCATTCAACAAAAATTCACATGTGTTTCACTGAAAGAGAAGCAGTCTGTTCCAACACTTCAATTCACTGTGCGTAGTGATTGGAGTGTTGCTTCACTTTCTAAATGCTGTCCTTTCAGAGAAAATCCCTTTCCTTTGAAAGTGCCTTAAGCTACTTACAAGCATTCAATAGAAATTCATATGCGTTTCTCTGAAAGAGAAGCAGTCTGTTCCAACACTTCAATTCACTGTGCGAAGTGAATGGAGAGTTGTTTCACTTTCTAAATGCTGTCCTTTCTGAGAAAATCACTTTCCTTTGAAAGTGCCTTAAGCGACTTACAAGCATTCCACAGAAATTCACATGCGTTTCCCTGAAAGAGAAGAAGTCTGTTCCAACACTTCAATTCACTGTGCGAAGTGAATGGAGTGTTGTTTCACTTTCTAAATGCTGTCCTTTCAGAGAAAATCACTTTCCTTTGAAAGTGCCTTAAGCTGCTTACACACATTCACAGGAAACTCAAATGCGTTTCTGTGAAGGAGAAGCTGTCTGTTACAACACTTCAATTCACTGTGCGAAGTGAATGGAGTGTTGCTTCACTTTCTAAATGCTGTCCTTTCAGAGAAAATCGCTTTCCTTTGAAAGTGCCTTAAGCTACTTACAAGCATTCAACAGAAATTCACATGCGTTTCACTGAAAGAGAAGCAGTCTGTTCCAACACTTCAATTCACTGTGCGAAGTGAATGGAGTGTTGCTTCACTTTCTAAATGCTGTCCTTTCAGAGAAAATCACTTTCCTTTGAAAGTGCCTTAAGCTACTTAAACACATTCACAGGAAACTCAAATGCGTTTCTATGAAAGAGAAGCTGTCTGTTCCAACACTTCAATTCACTGTGCGAAGTGAATGGAGTGTTACTTCACTTTCTAAATGCTGTCCTTTCAGAGAAAATCACTTTCCTTTGAAAGTGCCTTAAGCTACTTACAAGCATTCAACAGAAATTCACATGTGTTTCACTGAAAGAGAAGCAGTCTGTTCCAACACTTCAATTCACTGTGCGAAGTGAATGGAGTGTTGCTTCACTTTCTAAATGCTGTCCTTTCAGAGAAAATCACATTCCTTTGAAAGTGCCTTAAACTACTTACAAGCATTCACAAGAAACTCACATGCATTTTTCTGAAAGAGAAGCAGTCTGTTCCAACACTTAAATTCACTGTGCGTAGTGAATGGAGTTTTGCTTCACTTTCTAAATGCTGTCCTTTCAGAGAAAATCACTTTCTTTTGAAAGTGCCTTAGCTACTTACAAGCATTCAATAGAAATTCACATGCGTTTCTATGAAAGAGAAGCTGTCTGTTCCAACACTTCAATTCACTGTGCGAAGTGAATGGAGTGTTTCTTCACTTTCTAAATGCTGTCCTTTCGGAGAAAATCACCTTCCTTTGAAAGTGCCTTAAGCTACTTACAAGCATTCAACAGAAATTCACATGTGTTTCACTGAAAGAGAAGCAGTCCGTTCCAACACTTCAATTCACTGTGCGTAGTGATTGGAGTGTTGCTTCACTTTCTAAATGCTGTCCTTTCAGAGAAAATCACTTTGCATTGAAAGTGCCTTAAGCTACTTACACACATTCACAGGAAACTCAAATGCGTTTCTACGAAAGAGAAGCTGTCTGTTCCAACACTTCAATTCACTGTGCGAAGTGAATGGAGTGTTGCTTCACTTTCTAAATGCTGTCCTTTCAGAGAAAATCACTTTCCTTTGAAAGTGCCTTAAGCTACTTACAAGCATTCAACAGAAATTCACATGTGTTTCACTGAAAGAGAAGCAGTCTGTTCCAACACTTCAATTCACTGTGCGAAGTGAATGGAGTGTTGCTTCACTTTCTAAATGCTGTCCTTTCAGAGAAAATCACTTTCCTTTGAAAGTGCCTTAAGCTACTTACAAGCATTCACAAGAAACTCACATGCGTTTCACTGAAAGAGGAGCAGTCTGTTCCAACACTTCAATTCAATGTGCGAAGTGAATGGAGTGTTGCTTCACTTTCTAAATGCTGTCCTTTCAGAGAAAATCACTTTCCTTTGAAAGTGCCTTAAGCTACTTACAAGCATTCACAAGAAACTCACATGCGTTTCACTGAAAGAGGAGCAGTCTGTTCCAACACTTCAATTCACTGTGCGAAGTGAATGGAGTGTTGCTTCACTTTCTAAATGCTGTCCTTTCAGAGAAAATCACTTTCCTTTGAAAGTGCCTTAAGCTACTTACACACATTCACAGGAAACTCAAATGCGTTTCTATGAAAGAGAAGCTGTCTGTTCCAACACTTCAATTCACTGTGCGAAGTGAATGGAGTGTTGCTTCACTTTCTAAATGCTGTCCTTTCAGAGAAAATCACTTTCCTTTGAAGGTGCCTTAAGCTACTTACAAGCATTCAACAAAAATTCACATGTGTTTCACTGAAAGAGAAGCAGTCTGTTCCAACACTTCACTTCACTGTGCGTAGTGATTGGAGTGTTGCTTCACTTTCTAAATGCTGTCCTCTCAGAGAAAATCACTTTCCTTTGAAAGTGCCTTAAGCGACTTACAAGCATTCAATAGAAATTCACATGCGTTTCTCTGAAAGAGAAGCAGTCTGTTCCAACACTTCAATTCACTGTGCGAAGTGAATGGAGTGTTGCTTCACTTTCTAAATGCTGTCCTTTCAGAGAAAATCACTTTCCTTTGAAAGTGCCTTAAGCTACTTACAAGCATTCACAAGAAACTCACATGCGTTTCACTGAAAGAGGAGCAGTGTGTTCCAACACTTCAATTCACTGTGCGAAGTGAATGGAGTGTTGCTTCACTTTCTAAATGCTGTCCTTTCAGAGAAAATCACTTTCCTTTGAAAGTGCCTTAAGCTACTTACACACATTCACAGGAAACTCAAATGCGTTTCTATGAAAGAGAAGCAGTCTGTTCCAACACTTCAATTCACTGTGCGAAGTGAATGGAGTGTGGCTTCACTTTCTAAATGCTGTCCTTTCAGAGAAAATCACTTTCCTTTGAAAGTGCCTTAAGCTACTTACACACATTCACAGGAAACTCAAATGCGTTTCTATGAAAGAGAAGCTGTCTGTTCCAACACTTCAATTCACTGTGCGAAGTGAATGGAGTGTTGCTTCACTTTCTAAATGCTGTCCTTTCAGAGAAAATCACTTTCCTTTGAAAGTGCCTTAAGCTACTTACAAGCATTCAACAGAAATTCACATGTGTTTCACTGAAAGAGAAGCAGTCTGTTCCAACACTTCAATTCACTGTGCGAAGTGAATGGAGAGTTGCTTCACTTTCTAAATGCTGTCCTTTCAGAGAAAATCACTTTCCTTTGAAAGTGCCTTAAGCTACTTACAAGCATTCACAAGAAACTCACATGCGTTTCACTGAAAGAGAAGCAGTCTGTTCCAACACTTCAATTCACTGTGCGAAGTGAATGGAGTGTTGCTTCACTTTCTAAATGCGGTCTTTCAGAGAAAATCACTTTCCTTTGAAAGTGCCTTAAGCTACTTACACACATTCACAGGAAACTCAAATGCGTTTCTATGAAAGAGAAGCTGTCTGTTCCAACATTTCAATTCACTGTGCGAAGTGAATGGAGTGTTGCTTCACTTTCTAAATGCTGTCCTTTCAGAGAAAATCACTTTCCTTTGAATGTGCCTTAAGCTACTTACAAGCATTCAAAAGAAATTCACAAGTGTTTCACTGAAAGAGAAGCAGTCTGTTCCAACACTTCATTTCACTGTGCGTAGTGATTGGAGTGTTGCTTCACTTTCTAAATGCTGTCCTTTCAGAGAAAATCACTTTCCTTTGAAAGTGCCTTAAGCTACTTACAAGCATTCAATAGAAATTCACATGCGTTTCTCTGAAAGAGAAGCAGTCTGTTCCAACACTTCAATTCACTGTGCGAAGTGAATGGAGTGTTGCTTCACTTTCTAAATGCTGTCCTTTCAGAGAAAATCACTTTCCTTTGAAAGTGCCTTAAGCTACTTACAAGCATTCACAAAAAACTCATATCTGTTTCTCTGAAAGAGAAATGGTCTGTTCCAACACTTCAATTCACTGTGCGAAGTGAATGGAGAGTTGTTTCACTTTCTAAATGCTGTCCTTTCAGAGAAAATCACTTTCCTTTGAAAGTGCCTTAAGCTACTTACAAGCATTCCACAGAAATTCACATGCGTTTCTCTGAAAGAGAAGAAGTCTGTTCCAACACTTCAATTCACTGTGCGAAGTGAATGGAGTGTTGTTTCACTTTCTAAATGCTGTCCTTTCAGAGAAAATCACTTTGCATTGAAAGTGCCTTAAGCTACTTACACACATTCACAGGAAACTCAAATGCGTTTCTATGAAAGAGAAGCTGTCTGTTCCAACACTTCAATTCACTGTGCGAAGTGAATGGAGTGTTGCTTCACTTTCTAAATGCTGTCCTTTCAGAGAAAATCACTTTCCTTTGAAAGTGCCTTAAGCTACTTACAAGCATTCAACAGAAATTCACATGTGTTTCACTGAAAGAGAAGCAGTCTGTTCCAACACTTCAATTCACTGTGCGAAGTGAATGGAGTGTTGCTTCACTTTCTAAATGCTGTCCTTTCAGAGAAAATCACTTTCCTTTGAAAGTGCCTTAAGCTACTTACACACATTCACAGGAAACTCAAATGTGTTTCTACGAAAGAGAAGCTGTCTGTTCCAACACTTCAATTCACTGTGCGAAGTGAATGGAGTGTTGCTTCACTTTCTAAATGCTATCCTTTCAGAGAAAATCACTTTCCTTTGAAAGTGCCTTAAGCTACTTACAAGCATTCACAAGAAACTCACATGCGTTTCACTGAAAGAGGAGCAGTCTGTTCCAACACTTCAATTCACTGTGCGAAGTGAATGGAGTGTTGCTTCACTTTCTAAATGCTGTCCTTTCAGAGAAAATCACTTTCCTTTGAAAGTGCCTTAAGCTACTTACAAGCATTCACAAGAAACTCACATGCGTTTCACTGAAAGAGGAGCAGTCTGTTCCAACACTTCAATTCACTGTGCGAAGTGAATGGGGTGTTGCTTCACTTTCTAAATGCTGTCCTTTCAGAGAAAATCACTTTCCTTTGAAAGTGCCTTAAGCTACTTACACACATTCACAGGAAACTCAAATGCGTTTCTATGAAAGAGAAGCTGTCTGTTCCAACACTTCAATTCACTGTGCGAAGTGAATGGAGTGTTGCTTCACTTTCTAAATGCTGTCCTTTCAGAGAAAATCACTTTCCTTTGAAAGTGCCTTAAGCTACTTACAAGCATTCACAAGAAACTCACATGCATTTTTCTGAAAGAGAAGCAGTCTGTTGCAACACTTCAATTCACTGTGCGTAGTGAATGGAGTGTTGTTTCACTTTCTAAATGCTGTCCTTTCAGAGAAAATCACTTTCCTTTGAAAGTGCCTTAAGCTGCTTACACACATTCACAGGAAACTCAAATGCGTTTCTATGAAAGAGAAGCTGTCTGTTCCAACACTTCAATTCACTGTGCGAAGTGAATGGAGTGTTGCTTCACTTTCTAAATGCTGTCCTTTCAGAGAAAATCGCTTTCCTTTGAAAGTGCCTTAAGCTACTTACAAGCATTCAACAGAAATTCACAAGCGTTTCACTGAAAGAGAAGCAGTCTGTTCCAACACTTCAATTCATTGTGCGAAGTGAATGGAGTGTTGCTTCACTTTCTAAATGCTGTCCTTTCAGAGAAAATCACTTTCCATTGAAAGTGCCTTAAACTGCTTACACACATTCACAGGAAACTCAAATGCGTTTCTATGAAAGAGAAGCTGTCTGTTCCAACACTTCAATTCACTGTGCGAAGTGAATGGAGTGTTGCTTCACTTTCTAAATGCTGTCCTTTCAGAGAAAATCGCTTTCCTTTGAAAGTGCCTTAAGCTACTTACAAGCATTCAACAGAAATTCACATGCGTTTCACTGAAAGAGAAGCAGTCTGTTCCAACACTTCAATTCACTGTGCGAAGTGAATGGAGTGTTGCTTCACTTTCTAAATGCTGTCCTTTCAGAGAAAATCACTTTCCTTTGAAAGTGCCTTAAGCTACTTACACACATTCACAGGAAACTCAAATGCGTTTCTATGAAAGAGAAGCTGTCTGTTCCAACACTTCAATTCACTGTGCGAAGTGAATGGAGTGTTGCTTCACTTTCTAAATGCTGTCCTTTCAGAGAAAATCACTTTCCTTTGAAAGTGCCTTAAGCTACTTACAAGCATTCACAAGAAACTCACATGCGTTTCACTGAAAGAGAAGCAGTCTGTTCCAACACTTCAATTCACTGTGCGAAGTGAATGGAGTGTTGCTTCACTTTCTAAATGCTGTCCTTTCAGAGAAAATCACTTTCCTTTGAAAGTGCCTTAAGCTACTTACACACATTCACAGGAAACTCAAATGCGTTTCTACGAAAGAGAAGCTGTCTGTTCCAACACTTCAATTCACTGTGCGAAGTGAATGGAGTGTTGCTTCACTTTCTAAATGCTGTCCTTTCAGAGAAAATCACTTTCCTTTGAAAGTGCCTTAAGCTACTTACACACATTCACAGGAAACTCAAATGCGTTTCTACGAAAGAGAAGCAGTCTGTTCCAACACTTCAATTCACTGTGCGAAGTGAATGGAGTGTTGCTTCACTTTCTAAATGCTGTCCTTTCAGAGAAAATCGCTTTCCTTTGAAAGTGCCTTAAGCTACTTACAAGCATTCAACAGAAATTCACATGCGTTTCACTGAAAGAGAAGCAGTCTGTTCCAACACTTCAATTCACTGTGCGAAGTGAATGGAGTGTTGCTTCACTTTCTAAATGCTGTCCTTTCAGAGAAAATCACTTTCCTTTGAAAGTGCCTTAAGCTACTTAAACACATTCACAGGAAACTCAAATGCGTTTCTATGAAAGAGAAGCTGTCTTTCCAACACTTCAATTCACTGTGCGAAGTGAATGGAGTGTTACTTCACTTTCTAAATGCTGTCCTTTCAGAGAAAATCACTTTCCTTTGAAATTGCCTTAAGCTACTTACAAGCATTCAACAGAAATTCACATGTGTTTCACTGAAAGAGAAGCAGTCTGTTCCAACACTTCAATTCACTGTGCGAAGTGAATGGAGTGTTGCTTCACTTTCTAAATGCTGTCCTTTCAGAGAAAATCACTTTCCTTTGAAAGTGCCTTAAGCTACTTACAAGCATTCACAAGAAACTCACATGCATTTTTCTGAAAGAGAAGCTGTCTGTTCCAACACTTCAATTCACTGTGCGAAGTGAATGGAGTGTTGCTTCACTTTCTAAATGCTGTCCTTTCAGAGAAAATCACTTTCCTTTGAAAGTGCCTTAAGCTACTTACAAGCATTCACAAGAAACTCACATGCATTTTTCTGAAAGAGAAGCAGTCTGTTGCAACACTTCAATTCACTGTGCGTAGTTAATGGAGTGTTGTTTCACTTTCTAAATGCTGTCCTTTCAGAGAAAATCACTTTCCTTTGAAAGTGCCTTAAGCTGCTTACACACATTCACAGGAAACTCAAATGCGTTTCTATGAAAGAGAAGCTGTCTGTTCCAACACTTCAATTCACTGTGCGAAGTGAATGTAGTGTTGCTTCACTTTCTAAATGTTGTCCTTTCAGAGAAAATCGCTTTCCTTTGAAAGTGCCTTAAGCTACTTACAAGCATTCAACAGAAATTCACAAGCGTTTCACTGAAAGAGAAGCAGTCTGTTCCAACACTTCAATTCACTGTGCGAAGTGAATGGAGTGTTGCTTCACTTTCTAAATGCTGTCCTTTCAGAGAAAATCACTTTCCATTGAAAGTGCCTTAAACTGCTTACACACATTCACAGGAAACTCAAATGCGTTTCTATGAAAGAGAAGCAGTCTGTTCCAACACTTCAATTCACTGTGCGAAGTGAATGGAGTGTTGCTTCACTTTCTAAATGCTGTCCTTTCAGAGAAAATCGCTTTCCTTTGAAAGTGCCTTAAGCTACTTACAAGCATTCAACAGAAATTCACATGCGTTTCACTGAAAGAGAAGCAGTCTGTTCCAACACTTCAATTCACTGTGCGAAGTGAATGGAGTGTTGCTTCACTTTCTAAATGCTGTCCTTTCAGAGAAAATCACTTTCCTTTGAAAGTGCCTTAAGCTACTTACACACATTCACAGGAAACTCAAATGCGTTTTTATGAAAGAGAAGCTGTCTGTTCCAACACTTCAATTCACTGTGCGAAGTGAATGGAGTGTTGCTTCACTTTCTAAATGCTGTCCTTTCAGAGAAAATCACTTTCCTTTGAAAGTGCCTTAAGCTACTTACAAGCATTCACAAGAAACTCACATGCGTTTCACTGAAAGAGAAGCAGTCTGTTCCAACACTTCAATTCACTGTGCGAAGTGAATGGAGTGTTGCTTCACTTTCTAAATGCTGTCCTTTCAGAGAAAATCACTTTCCTTTGAAAGTGCCTTAAGCTACTTACACACATTCACAGGAAACTCAAATGCGTTTCTACGAAAGAGAAGCTGTCTGTTCCAACACTTCAATTCACTGTGCGAAGTGAATGGAGTGTTGCTTCACTTTCTAAATGCTGTCCTTTCAGAGAAAATCACTTTCCTTTGAAAGTGCCTTAAGCTACTTACACACATTCACAGGAATCTCAAATGCGTTTCTACGAAAGAGAAGCAGTCTGTTCCAACACTTCAATTCACTGTGCGAAGTGAATGGAGTGTTGCTTCACTTTCTAAATGCTGTCCTTTCAGAGAAAATCGCTTTCCTTTGAAAGTGCCTTAAGCTACTTACAAGCATTCAACAGAAATTCACATGCGTTTCACTGAAAGAGAAGCAGTCTGTTCCAACACTTCAATTCACTGTGCGAAGTGAATGGAGTGTTGCTTCACTTTCTAAATGCTGTCCTTTCTGAGAAAATCACTTTCCTTTAAAAGTGCCTTAAGCTACTTACAAGCATTCACAAGAAACTCACATGCATTTTTCTGAAAGAGAAGCAGTCTGTTCCAACACTTCAATTCACTGTGCGTAGTGAATGGAGTTTTGCTTCACTTTCTAAATGCTGTCCTTTCTGAGAAAATCACTTTCTTTTGAAAGTGCCTTAGCTACTTACAAGCATTCAATAGAAATTCACATGCGTTTCTATGAAAGAGAAGCTTTCTGTTCCAACACTTCAATTCACTGTGCGAAGTGAATGGAGTGTTGCTTCACTTTCTAAATGCTGTCCTTTCAGAGAAAATCACTTTCCTTTGAAAGTGCCTTAAGCTACTTACAAGCATTCAACAGAAATTCACATGTGTTTCACTGAAAGAGAAGCAGTCTGTTCCAACACTTCAATTCACTGTGCGAAGTGAATGGAGTGTTGCTTCACTTTCTAAATGCTGTCCTTTCAGAGAAAATCACTTTCCTTTGAAAGTGCCTTAAGCTACTTACAAGCATTCACAAGAAACTCACATGCGTTTCACTGAAAGAGGAGCAGTCTGTTCCAACACTTCAATTCACTGTGCGAAGTGAATGGAGTGTTGCTTCACTTTCTAAATGCTGTCCTTTCAGAGAAAATCACTTTCCTTTGAAAGTGCCTTAAGCTACTTACAAGCATTCACAAGAAACTCACATGCGTTTCACTGAAAGAGGAGCAGTCTGTTCCAACACTTCAATTCACTGTGCGAAGTGAATGGAGTGTTGCTTCACTTTCTAAATGCTGTCCTTTCAGAGAAAATCACTTTCCTTTGAAAGTGCCTTAAGCTACTTACACACATTCACAGGAAACTCAAATGCGTTTCTATGAAAGAGAAGCTGTCTGTTCCAACACTTCAATTCACTGTGCGAAGTGAATGGAGTGTTGCTTCACTTTCTAAATGCTGTCCTTTCAGAGAAAATCACTTTCCTTTGAAAGTGCCTTAAGCTACTTACAAGCATTCACAAGAAACTCACATGCATTTTTCTGAAAGAGAAGCAGTCTGTTGCAACACTTCAATTCACTGTGCGTAGTGAATGGACTGTTGTTTCACTTTCTAAATGCTGTCCTTTCAGAGAAAATCACTTTCCTTTGAAAGTGCCTTAAGCTGCTTACACACATTCACAGGAAACTCAAATGCGTTTCTATGAAAGAGAAGCTGTCTGTTCCAACACTTCAATTCACTGTGCGAAGTGAATGGAGTGTTGCTTCACTTTCTAAATGCTGTCCTTTCAGAGAAAATCGCTTTCCTTTGAAAGTGCCTTAAGCTACTTACAAGCATTCAACAGAAATTCACAAGCGTTTCACTGAAAGAGAAGCAGTCTGTTCCAACACTTCAATTCACTGTGCGAAGTGAATGGAGTGTTGCTTCACTTTCTAAATGCTGTCCTTTCAGAGAAAATCACTTTCCATTGAAAGTGCCTTAAACTGCTTACGCACATTCACAGGAAACTCAAATGCGTTTCTATGAAAGAGAAGCTGTCTGTTCCAACACTTCAATTCACTGTGCGAAGTGAATGTAGTGTTGCTTCACTTTCTAAATGCTGTCCTTTCAGAGAAAATCGCTTTCCTTTGAAAGTGCCTTAAGCTACTTACAAGCATTCAACAGAAATTCACATGCGTTTCACTGAAAGAGAAGCAGTCTGTTCCAACACTTCAATTCACTGTGCGAAGTGAATGGAGTGTTGCTTCACTTTCTAAATGCTGTCCTTTCAGAGAAAATCACTTTCCTTTGAAAGTGCCTTAAGCTACTTACACACATTCACAGGAAACTCAAATGCGTTTCTATGAAAGAGAAGCTGTCTGTTCCAACACTTCAATTCACTGTGCGAAGTGAATGGAGTGTTGCTTCACTTTCTAAATGCTGTCCTTTCAGAGAAAATCACTTTCCTTTGAAAGTGCCTTAAGCTACTTACAAGCATTCACAAGAAACTCACATGCGTTTCACTGAAAGAGAAGCAGTCTGTTCCAACACTTCAATTCACTGTGCGAAGTGAATGGAGTGTTGCTTCACTTTCTAAATGCTGTCCTTTCAGAGAAAATCACTTTCCATTGAAAGTGCCTTAAACTGCTTACACACATTCACAGGAAACTCAAATGCGTTTCTATGAAAGAGAAGCAGTCTGTTCCAACACTTCAATTCACTGTGCGAAGTGAATGGAGTGTTGCTTCACTTTCTAAATGCTGTCCTTTCAGAGAAAATCGCTTTCCTTTGAAAGTGCCTTAAGCTACTTACAAGCATTCAACAGAAATTCACATGCGTTTCACTGAAAGAGAAGCAGTCTGTTCCAACACTTCAATTCACTGTGCGAAGTGAATGGAGTGTTGCTTCACTTTCTAAATGCTGTCCTTTCAGAGAAAATCACTTTCCTTTGAAAGTGCCTTAAGCTACTTACACACATTCACAGGAAACTCAAATGCGTTTTTATGAAAGAGAAGCTGTCTGTTCCAACACTTCAATTCACTGTGCGAAGTGAATGGAGTGTTGCTTCACTTTCTAAATGCTGTCCTTTCAGAGAAAATCACTTTCCTTTGAAAGTGCCTTAAGCTACTTACAAGCATTCACAAGAAACTCACATGCGTTTCACTGAAAGAGAAGCAGTCTGTTCCAACACTTCAATTCACTGTGCGAAGTGAATGGAGTGTTGCTTCACTTTCTAAATGCTGTCCTTTCAGAGAAAATCACTTTCCTTTGAAAGTGCCTTAAGCTACTTACACACATTCACAGGAAACTCAAATGCGTTTCTACGAAAGAGAAGCTGTCTGTTCCAACACTTCAATTCACTGTGCGAAGTGAATGGAGTGTTGCTTCACTTTCTAAATGCTGTCCTTTCAGAGAAAATCACTTTCCTTTGAAAGTGCCTTAAGCTACTTACACACATTCACAGGAATCTCAAATGCGTTTCTACGAAAGAGAAGCAGTCTGTTCCAACACTTCAATTCACTGTGCGAAGTGAATGGAGTGTTGCTTCACTTTCTAAATGCTGTCCTTTCAGAGAAAATCGCTTTCCTTTGAAAGTGCCTTAAGCTACTTACAAGCATTCAACAGAAATTCACATGCGTTTCACTGAAAGAGAAGCAGTCTGTTCCAACACTTCAATTCACTGTGCGAAGTGAATGGAGTGTTGCTTCACTTTCTAAATGCTGTCCTTTCTGAGAAAATCACTTTCCTTTAAAAGTGCCTTAAGCTACTTACAAGCATTCACAAGAAACTCACATGCATTTTTCTGAAAGAGAAGCAGTCTGTTCCAACACTTCAATTCACTGTGCGTAGTGAATGGAGTTTTGCTTCACTTTCTAAATGCTGTCCTTTCTGAGAAAATCACTTTCTTTTGAAAGTGCCTTAGCTACTTACAAGCATTCAATAGAAATTCACATGCGTTTCTATGAAAGAGAAGCTTTCTGTTCCAACACTTCAATTCACTGTGCGAAGTGAATGGAGTGTTGCTTCACTTTCTAAATGCTGTCCTTTCAGAGAAAATCACTTTCCTTTGAAAGTGCCTTAAGCTACTTACAAGCATTCAACAGAAATTCACATGTGTTTCACTGAAAGAGAAGCAGTCTGTTCCAACACTTCAATTCACTGTGCGAAGTGAATGGAGTGTTGCTTCACTTTCTAAATGCTGTCCTTTCAGAGAAAATCACTTTCCTTTGAAAGTGCCTTAAGCTACTTACAAGCATTCACAAGAAACTCACATGCGTTTCACTGAAAGAGGAGCAGTCTGTTCCAACACTTCAATTCACTGTGCGAAGTGAATGGAGTGTTGCTTCACTTTCTAAATGCTGTCCTTTCAGAGAAAATCACTTTCCTTTGAAAGTGCCTTAAGCTACTTACAAGCATTCACAAGAAACTCACATGCGTTTCACTGAAAGAGGAGCAGTCTGTTCCAACACTTCAATTCACTGTGCGAAGTGAATGGAGTGTTGCTTCACTTTCTAAATGCTGTCCTTTCAGAGAAAATCACTTTCCTTTGAAAGTGCCTTAAGCTACTTACACACATTCACAGGAAACTCAAATGCGTTTCTATGAAAGAGAAGCTGTCTGTTCCAACACTTCAATTCACTGTGCGAAGTGAATGGAGTGTTGCTTCACTTTCTAAATGCTGTCCTTTCAGAGAAAATCACTTTCCTTTGAAAGTGCCTTAAGCTACTTACAAGCATTCACAAGAAACTCACATGCATTTTTCTGAAAGAGAAGCAGTCTGTTGCAACACTTCAATTCACTGTGCGTAGTGAATGGACTGTTGTTTCACTTTCTAAATGCTGTCCTTTCAGAGAAAATCACTTTCCTTTGAAAGTGCCTTAAGCTGCTTACACACATTCACAGGAAACTCAAATGCGTTTCTATGAAAGAGAAGCTGTCTGTTCCAACACTTCAATTCACTGTGCGAAGTGAATGGAGTGTTGCTTCACTTTCTAAATGCTGTCCTTTCAGAGAAAATCGCTTTCCTTTGAAAGTGCCTTAAGCTACTTACAAGCATTCAACAGAAATTCACAAGCGTTTCACTGAAAGAGAAGCAGTCTGTTCCAACACTTCAATTCACTGTGCGAAGTGAATGGAGTGTTGCTTCACTTTCTAAATGCTGTCCTTTCAGAGAAAATCACTTTCCATTGAAAGTGCCTTAAACTGCTTACGCACATTCACAGGAAACTCAAATGCGTTTCTATGAAAGAGAAGCTGTCTGTTCCAACACTTCAATTCACTGTGCGAAGTGAATGTAGTGTTGCTTCACTTTCTAAATGCTGTCCTTTCAGAGAAAATCGCTTTCCTTTGAAAGTGCCTTAAGCTACTTACAAGCATTCAACAGAAATTCACATGCGTTTCACTGAAAGAGAAGCAGTCTGTTCCAACACTTCAATTCACTGTGCGAAGTGAATGGAGTGTTGCTTCACTTTCTAAATGCTGTCCTTTCAGAGAAAATCACTTTCCTTTGAAAGTGCCTTAAGCTACTTACACACATTCACAGGAAACTCAAATGCGTTTCTATGAAAGAGAAGCTGTCTGTTCCAACACTTCAATTCACTGTGCGAAGTGAATGGAGTGTTGCTTCACTTTCTAAATGCTGTCCTTTCAGAGAAAATCACTTTCCTTTGAAAGTGCCTTAAGCTACTTACAAGCATTCACAAGAAACTCACATGCGTTTCACTGAAAGAGAAGCAGTCTGTTCCAACACTTCAATTCACTGTGCGAAGTGAATGGAGTGTTGCTTCACTTTCTAAATGCTGTCCTTTCAGAGAAAATCACTTTCCTTTGAAAGTGCCTTAAGCTACTTACACACATTCACAGGAAACTCAAATGCGTTTCTACGAAAGAGAAGCTGTCTGTTCCAACACTTCAATTCACTGTGCGAAGTGAATGGAGTGTTGCTTCATTTCTAAATGCTGTCCTTTCAGAGAAAATCACTTTCCTTTGAAAGTGCCTTAAGCTACTTACACACATTCACAGGAAACTCAAATGCGTTTCTACGAAAGAGAAGCCGTCTGTTCCAACACTTCAATTCACTGTGCGAAGTGAATGGAGTGTTGCTTCACTTTCTAAATGCTGTCCTTTCAGAGAAAATCGCTTTCCTTTGAAAGTGCCTTAAGCTACTTACAAGCATTCAACAGAAATTCACATGCGTTTCACTGAAAGAGAAGCAGTCTGTTCCAACACTTCAATTCACTGTGCGAAGTGAATGGAGTGTTGCTTCACTTTCTAAATGCTGTCCTTTCAGAGAAAATCACTTTCCTTTGAAAGTGCCTTAAGCTACTTAAACACATTCACAGGAAACTCAAATGCGTTTCTATGAAAGAGAAGCTGTCTTTCCAACACTTCAATTCACTGTGCGAAGTGAATGGAGTGTTACTTCACTTTCTAAATGCTGTCCTTTCAGAGAAAATCACTTTCCTTTGAAATTGCCTTAAGCTACTTACAAGCATTCCACAGAAATTCACATGTGTTTCACTGAAAGAGAAGCAGTCTGTTCCAACACTTCAATTCACTGTGCGAAGTGAATGGAGTGTTGCTTCACTTTCTACATGCTGTCCTTTCAGAGAAAATCACTTTCCTTTGAAAGTGCCTTAAGCTACTTACAAGCATTCACAAGAAACTCACATGCATTTTTCTGAAAGAGAAGCTGTCTGTTCCAACACTTCAATTCACTGTGCGAAGTGAATGGAGTGTTGCTTCACTTTCTAAATGCTGTCCTTTCAGAGAAAATCACTTTCCTTTGAAAGTGCCTTAAGCTACTTACAAGCATTCACAAGAAACTCACATGCATTTTTCTGAAAGAGAAGCAGTCTGTTGCAACACTTCAATTCACTGTGCGTAGTGAATGGAGTGTTGTTTCACTTTCTAAATGCTGTCCTTTCAGAGAAAATCACTTTCCTTTGAAAGTGCCTTAAGCTGCTTACACACATTCACAGGAAACTCAAATGCGTTTCTATGAAAGAGAAGCTGTCTGTTCCAACACTTCAATTCACTGTGCGAAGTGAATGTAGTGTTGCTTCACTTTCTAAATGTTGTCCTTTCAGAGAAAATCGCTTTCCTTTGAAAGTGCCTTAAGCTACTTACAAGCATTCAACAGAAATTCACAAGCGTTTCACTGAAAGAGAAGCAGTCTGTTCCAACACTTCAATTCACTGTGCGAAGTGAATGGAGTGTTGCTTCACTTTCTAAATGCTGTCCTTTCAGAGAAAATCACTTTCCATTGAAAGTGCCTTAAACTGCTTACACACATTCACAGGAAACTCAAATGCGTTTCTATGAAAGAGAAGCAGTCTGTTCCAACACTTCAATTCACTGTGCGAAGTGAATGGAGTGTTGCTTCACTTTCTAAATGCTGTCCTTTCAGAGAAAATCGCTTTCCTTTGAAAGTGCCTTAAGCTACTTACAAGCATTCAACAGAAATTCACATGCATTTCACTGAAAGAGAAGCAGTCTGTTCCAACACTTCAATTCACTGTGCGAAGTGAATGGAGTGTTGCTTCACTTTCTAAATGCTGTCCTTTCAGAGAAAATCACTTTCCTTTGAAAGTGCCTTAAGCTACTTACACACATTCACAGGAAACTCAAATGCGTTTCTACGAAAGAGAAGCTGTCTGTTCCAACACTTCAATTCACTGTGCGAAGTGAATGGAGTGTTGCTTCACTTTCTAAATGCTGTCCTTTCAGAGAAAATCACTTTCCTTTGAAAGTGCCTTAAGCTACTTACACACATTCACAGGAAACTCAAATGCGTTTCTACGAAAGAGAAGCAGTCTGTTCCAACACTTCAATTCACTGTGCGAAGTGAATGGAGTGTTGCTTCACTTTCTAAATGCTGTCCTTTCAGAGAAAATCGCTTTCCTTTGAAAGTGCCTTAAGCTACTTACAAGCATTCAACAGAAATTCACATGCGTTTCACTGAAAGAGAAGCAGTCTGTTCCAACACTTCAATTCACTGTGCGAAGTGAATGGAGTGTTGCTTCACTTTCTAAATACTGTCCTTTCAGAGAAAATCGCTTTCCTTTGAAAGTGCCTTAAGCTACTTACAAGCATTCAACAGAAATTCACATGCGTTTCACTGAAAGAGAAGCAGTCTGTTCCAACACTTCAATTCACTGTGCGAAGTGAATGGAGTGTTGCTTCACTTTCTAAATGCTGTCCTTTCAGAGAAAATCACTTTCCTTTGAAAGTGCCTTAAGCTACTTACACACATTCACAGGAAACTCAAATGCGTTTCTATGAAAGAGAAGCTGTCTGTTCCAACACTTCAATTCACTGTGCGAAGTGAATGGAGTGTTGCTTCACTTTCTAAATGCTGTCCTTTCAGAGAAAATCACTTTCCTTTGAAAGTGCCTTAAGCTACTTACAAGCATTCACAAGAAACTCACATGCGTTTCACTGAAAGAGAAGCAGTCTGTTCCAACACTTCAATTCACTGTGCGAAGTGAATGGAGTGTTGCTTCACTTTCTAAATGCTGTCCTTTCAGAGAAAATCACTTTCCTTTGAAAGTGCCTTAAGCTACTTACACACATTCACAGGAAACTCAAATGCGTTTCTACGAAAGAGAAGCTGTCTGTTCCAACACTTCAATTCACTGTGCGAAGTGAATGGAGTGTTGCTTCACTTTCTAAATGCTGTCCTTTCAGAGAAAATCACTTTCCTTTGAAAGTGCCTTAAGCTACTTACACACATTCACAGGAAACTCAAATGCGTTTCTACGAAAGAGAAGCTGTCTATTCCAACACTTCAATTCACTGTGCGAAGTGAATGGAGTGTTGCTTCACTTTCTAAATGCTGTCCTTTCAGAGAAAATCGCTTTCCTTTGAAAGTGCCTTAAGCTACTTACAAGCATTCAACAGAAATTCACATGCGTTTCACTGAAAGAGAAGCAGTCTGTTCCAACACTTCAATTCACTGTGCGAAGTGAATGGAGTGTTGCTTCACTTTCTAAATGCTGTCCTTTCAGAGAAAATCACTTTCCTTTGAAAGTGCCTTAAGCTACTTAAACACATTCACAGGAAACTCAAATGCGTTTCTATGAAAGAGAAGCTGTCTTTCCAACACTTCAATTCACTGTGCGAAGTGAATGGAGTGTTACTTCACTTTCTAAATGCTGTCCTTTCAGAGAAAATCACTTTCCTTTGAAATTGCCTTAAGCTACTTACAAGCATTCAACAGAAATTCACATGTGTTTCACTGAAAGAGAAGCAGTCTGTTCCAACACTTCAATTCACTGTGCGAAGTGAATGGAGTGTTGCTTCACTTTCTAAATGCTGTCCTTTCTGAGAAAATCACTTTCCTTTAAAAGTGCCTTAAGCTACTTACAAGCATTCACAAGAAACTCACATGCATTTTTCTGAAAGAGAAGCAGTCTGTTCCAACACTTCAATTCACTGTGCGTAGTGAATGGAGTTTTGCTTCACTTTCTAAATGCTGTCCTTTCTGAGAAAATCACTTTCTTTTGAAAGTGCCTTAGCTACTTACAAGCATTCAATAGAAATTCACATGCGTTTCTATGAAAGAGAAGCTTTCTGTTCCAACACTTCAATTCACTGTGCGAAGTGAATGGAGTGTTGCTTCACTTTCTAAATGCTGTCCTTTCAGAGAAAATCACTTTCCTTTGAAAGTGCCTTAAGCTACTTACAAGCATTCAACAGAAATTCACATGTGTTTCACTGAAAGAGAAGCAGTCTGTTCCAACACTTCAATTCACTGTGCGAAGTGAATGGAGTGTTGCTTCACTTTCTAAATGCTGTCCTTTCAGAGAAAATCACTTTCCTTTGAAAGTGCCTTAAGCTACTTACAAGCATTCACAAGAAACTCACATGCGTTTCACTGAAAGAGGAGCAGTCTGTTCCAACACTTCAATTCACTGTGCGAAGTGAATGGAGTGTTGCTTCACTTTCTAAATGCTGTCCTTTCAGAGAAAATCACTTTCCTTTGAAAGTGCCTTAAGCTACTTACAAGCATTCACAAGAAACTCACATGCGTTTCACTGAAAGAGGAGCAGTCTGTTCCAACACTTCAATTCACTGTGCGAGGTGAATGGAGTGTTGCTTCACTTTCTAAATGCTGTCCTTTCAGAGAAAATCACTTTCCTTTGAAAGTGCCTTAAGCTACTTACACACATTCACAGGAAACTCAAATGCGTTTCTATGAAAGAGAAGCTGTCTGTTCCAACACTTCAATTCACTGTGCGAAGTGAATGAAGTGTTGCTTCACTTTCTAAATGCTGTCCTTTCAGAGAAAATCACTTTCCTTTGAATGTGCCTTAAGCTACTTACAAGCATTCAACAAAAATTCACATGTGTTTCACTGAAAGAGAAGCAGTCTGTTCCAACACTTCAATTCACTGTGCGTAGTGATTGGAGTGTTGCTTCACTTTCTAAATGCTGTCCTCTCAGAGAAAATCACTTTCCTTTGAATGTGCCTTAAGCTACTTACAAGCATTCAATAGAAATTCACATGCGTTTCTCTGAAAGAGAAGCAGTCTGTTCCAACATTTCAATTCACTGTGCGAAGTGAATGGAGTGTTGCTTCACTTTCTAAATGCTGTCCTTTCAGAGAAAATCACTTTCCTTTGAAAGTGCCTTAAGCTTCTTACAAGCATTCACAAGAAACTCACATGCGTTTCACTGAAAGAGGAGCAGTCTTTTCCAACACTTCAATTCACTGTGCGAGTGAATGGAGTGTTGCTTGACTTTCTAAATGCTGTCCTTTCAGAGAAAATCACTTTCCTTTGAAAGTGCCTTAAGCTACTTACACACATTCACAGGAAACTCAAATGCGTTTCTATGAAAGAGAAGCAGTCTGTTCCAACACTTCAATTCACTGTGCGAAGTGAATGGAGTGTTGCTTCACTTTCTACATGCTGTCCTTTCAGAGAAAATCACTTTCCTTTGAAAGTGCCTTAAGCTACTTACACACATTCACAGGAAATTCAAATGTGTTTCTATGATAGAGAAGCTGTCTGTTCCAACACTTCAATTCACTGTGCGAAGTGAATGGAGTGTTGCTTCACTTTCTAAATGCTGTCCTTTCAGAGAAAATCACTTTCCTTTGAAAGTGCCTTAAGCTACTTACAAGCATTCAACAGAAATTCACATGTGTTTCACTGAAAGAGAAGCAGTCTGTTCCAACACTTCAATTCACTGTGCGAAGTGAATGGAGTTTTGCTTCACTTTCTAAATGCTGTCCTTTCAGAGAAAATCACTTTGCATTGAAAGTGCCTTAAGCTACTTACACACATTCACAGGAAACTCAAATGCGTTTGTACGAAAGAGAAGCTGTCTGTTCCAACACTTCAATTCACTGTGCGAAGTGAATGGAGTGTTGCTTCACTTTCTAAATGCTGTCCTTTCAGAGAAAATCACTTTCCTTTGAAAGTGCCTTAAGCTACTTACAAGCATTCAACAGAAATTCACATGTGTTTCACTGAAAGAGAAGCAGTCTGTTCCAACACTTCAATTCACTGTGCGAAGTGAATGGAGTGTTGCTTCACTTTCTAAATCCTGTCCTTTCAGAGAAAATCACTTTCCTTTGAAAGTGCCTTAAGCTACGTACAAGCATTCACAAGAAACTCACATGCATTTTTCTGAAAGAGTAGTAGTCTGTTCCAACACTTCAATTCACTGTGCGAAATGAATGGAGTGTTGTTTCACTTTCTAAATGCTGTCCTTTCAGAGAAAATCACTTTACTTTGAAAGTGCCTTAAGCTACTTACAAGCATTCCACAGAAATTCACATGCGTTTCTCTGAAAGAGAAGCAGTCTGTTCCAACACTTCAATTCACTGTGCGAAGTGAATGGAGTGTTGTTTCACTTTCTAAATGCTGTCCTTTCAGAGAAAATCACTTTCCATTGAAAGTGCCTTAAACTGCTTGCACACATTCACAGGAAACTCAAATGCGTTTCTATGAAAGAGAAGCTGTCTGTTCCAACACTTCAATTCACTGTGCGAAGTGAATGGAGTGTTGCTTCACTTTCTAAATGCTGTCCTTTCAGAGAAAATCGCTTTCCTTTGAAAGTGCCTTAAGCTACTTACAAGCATTCAACAGAAATTCACATGCGTTTCACTGAAAGAGAAGCAGTCTGTTCCAACACTATAATTCACTGTGCGAAGTGAATGGAGTGTTGCTTCACTTTCTAAATGCTGTCCTTTCAGAGAAAATCACTTTCCTTTGAAAGTGCCTTAAGCTACTTACACACATTCACAGGAAACTCAAATGCGTTTCTATGAAAGAGAAGCTGTCTGTTCCAACACTTCAATTCACTGTGCGAAGTGAATGGAGTGTTGCTTCACTTTCTAAATGCTGTCCTTTCAGAGAAAATCACTTTCCTTTGAAAGTGCCTTAAGCTACTTACAAGCATTCACAAGAAACTCACATGCGTTTCACTGAAAGAGAAGCAGTCTGTTCCAACACTTCAATTCACTGTGCGAAGTGAATGGAGTGTTGCTTCACTTTCTAAATGCTGTCCTTTCAGAGAAAATCACTTTCCTTTGAAAGTGCCTTAAGCTACTTACACACATTCACAGGAAACTCAAATGCGTTTCTACGAAAGAGAAGCTGTCTGTTCCAACACTTCAATTCACTGTGCGAAGTGAATGGAGTGTTGCTTCACTTTCTAAATACTGTCCTTTCAGAGAAAATCACTTTCCTTTGAAAGTGCCTTAAGCTACTTACACACATTCACAGGAAACTCAAATGCGTTTCTACGAAAGAGAAGCAGTCTGTTCCAACACTTCAATACACTGTGCGAAGTGAATGGAGTGTTGCTTCACTTTCTAAATGCTGTCCTTTCAGAGAAAATCGCTTTCCTTTGAAAGTGCCTTAAGCTACTTACAAGCATTCAACAGAAATTCACATGCGTTTCACTGAAAGAGAAGCAGTCTGTTCCAACACTTCAATTCACTGTGCGAAGTGAATGGAGTGTTGCTTCACTTTCTAAATGCTGTCCTTTCTGAGAAAATCACTTTCCTTTAAAAGTGCCTTAAGCTACTTACAAGCATTCACAAGAAACTCACATGCATTTTTCTGAAAGAGAAGCAGTCTGTTCCAACACTTCAATTCACTGTGCGTAGTGAATGGAGTTTTGCTTCACTTTCTAAATGCTGTCCTTTCTGAGAAAATCACTTTCTTTTGAAAGTGCCTTAGCTACTTACAAGCATTCAATAGAAATTCACATGCGTTTCTATGAAAGAGAAGCTTTCTGTTCCAACACTTCAATTCACTGTGCGAAGTGAATGGAGTGTTGCTTCACTTTCTAAATGCTGTCCTTTCAGAGAAAATCACTTTCCTTTGAAAGTGCCTTAAGCTACTTACAAGCATTCAACAGAAATTCACATGTGTTTCACTGAAAGAGAAGCAGTCTCTTCCAACACTTCAATTCACTGTGCGAAGTGAATGGAGTGTTGCTTCACTTTCTAAATGCTGTCCTTTCAGAGAAAATCACTTTCCTTTGAAAGTGCCTTAAGCTACTTACAAGCATTCACAAGAAACTCACATGCGTTTCACTGAAAGAGGAGCAGTCTGTTCCAACACTTCAATTCACTGTGCGAAGTGAATGGAGTGTTGCTTCACTTTCTAAATGCTGTCCTTTCAGAGAAAATCACTTTCCTTTGAAAGTGCCTTAAGCTACTTACAAGCATTCACAAGAAACTCACATGCGTTTCACTGAAAGAGGAGCAGTCTGTTCCAACACTTCAATTCACTGTGCGAAGTGAATGGAGTGTTGCTTCACTTTCTAAATGCTGTCCTTTCAGAGAAAATCACTTTCCTTTGAAAGTGCCTTAAGCTACTTACACACATTCACAGGAAACTCAAATGCGTTTCTATGAAAGAGAAGCTGTCTGTTCCAACACTTCAATTCACTGTGCGAAGTGAATGGAGTGTTGCTTCACTTTCTAAATGCTGTCCTTTCAGAGAAAATCACTTTCCTTTGAAAGTGCCTTAAGCTACTTACAAGCATTCACAAGAAACTCACATGCATTTTTCTGAAAGAGAAGCAGTCTGTTGCAACACTTCAATTCACTGTGCGTAGTGAATGGAGTGTTGTTTCACTTTCTAAATGCTGTCCTTTCAGAGAAAATCACTTTCCTTTGAAAGTGCCTTAAGCTGCTTACACACATTCACAGGAAATTCAAATGCGTTTCTATGAAAGAGAAGCTGTCTGTTCCAACACTTCAATTCACTGTGCGAAGTGAATGGAGTGTTGCTTCACTTTCTAAATGCTGTCCTTTCAGAGAAAATCGCTTTCCTTTGAAAGTGCCTTAAGCTACTTACAAGCATTCAACAGAAATTCACAAGCGTTTCACTGAAAGAGAAGCAGTCTGTTCCAACACTTCAATTCACTGTGCGAAGTGAATGGAGTGTTGCTTCACTTTCTAAATGCTGTCCTTTCAGAGAAAATCACTTTCCATTGAAAGTGCCTTAAACTGCTTACGCACATTCACAGGAAACTCAAATGCGTTTCTATGAAAGAGAAGCTGTCTGTTCCAACACTTCAATTCACTGTGCGAAGTGAATGTAGTGTTGCTTCACTTTCTAAATGCTGTCCTTTCAGAGAAAATCGCTTTCCTTTGAAAGTGCCTTAAGCTACTTACAAGCATTCAACAGAAATTCACATGCGTTTCACTGAAAGAGAAGCAGTCTGTTCCAACACTTCAATTCACTGTGCGAAGTGAATGGAGTGTTGCTTCACTTTCTAAATGCTGTCCTTTCAGAGAAAATCACTTTCCTTTGAAAGTGCCTTAAGCTACTTACACACATTCACAGGAAACTCAAATGCGTTTCTATGAAAGAGAAGCTGTCTGTTCCAACACTTCAATTCACTGTGCGAAGTGAATGGAGTGTTGCTTCACTTTCTAAATGCTGTCCTTTCAGAGAAAATCACTTTCCTTTGAAAGTGCCTTAAGCTACTTACAAGCATTCACAAGAAACTCACATGCGTTTCACTGAAAGAGAAGCAGTCTGTTCCAACACTTCAATTCACTGTGCGAAGTGAATGGAGTGTTGCTTCACTTTCTAAATGCTGTCCTTTCAGAGAAAATCACTTTCCTTTGAAAGTGCCTTAAGCTACTTACACACATTCACAGGAAACTCAAATGCGTTTCTACGAAAGAGAAG
Organism: Myodes glareolus; assembly: GCF_982192425.1. Taxonomy (NCBI): domain Eukaryota; kingdom Metazoa; phylum Chordata; class Mammalia; order Rodentia; family Cricetidae; genus Myodes; species Myodes glareolus. Next base: position 64,456,066 of record NC_142045.1, read on the forward strand.
CTGTCTGTTCCAACACTTCAATTCACTGTGCGAAGTGAATGGAGTGTTGCTTCACTTTCTAAATGCTGTCCTTTCAGAGAAAATCACTTTCCTTTGAAAGTGCCTTAAGCTACTTACACACATTCACAGGAAACTCAAATGCGTTTCTACGAAAGAGAAGCCGTCTGTTCCAACACTTCAATTCACTGTGCGAAGTGAATGGAGTGTTGCTTCACTTTCTAAATGCTGTCCTTTCAGAGAAAATCGCTTTCCTTTGAAAGTGCCTTAAGCTACTTACAAGCATTCAACAGAAATTCACATGCGTTTCACTGAAAGAGAAGCAGTCTGTTCCAACACTTCAATTCACTGTGCGAAGTGAATGGAGTGTTGCTTCACTTTCTAAATGCTGTCCTTTCAGAGAAAATCACTTTCCTTTGAAAGTGCCTTAAGCTACTTAAACACATTCACAGGAAACTCAAATGCGTTTCTATGAAAGAGAAGCTGTCTTTCCAACACTTCAATTCACTGTGCGAAGTGAATGGAGTGTTACTTCACTTTCTAAATGCTGTCCTTTCAGAGAAAATCACTTTCCTTTGAAATTGCCTTAAGCTACTTACAAGCATTCAACAGAAATTCACATGTGTTTCACTGAAAGAGAAGCAGTCTGTTCCAACACTTCAATTCACTTTGCGAAGTGAATGGAGTGTTGCTTCACTTTCTACATGCTGTCCTTTCAGAGAAAATCACTTTCCTTTGAAAGTGCCTTAAGCTACTTACAAGCATTCACAAGAAACTCACATGCATTTTTCTGAAAGAGAAGCTGTCTGTTCCAACACTTCAATTCACTGTGCGAAGTGAATGGAGTGTTGCTTCACTTTCTAAATGCTGTCCTTTCAGAGAAAATCACTTTCCTTTGAAAGTGCCTTAAGCTACTTACAAGCATTCACAAGAAACTCACATGCATTTTTCTGAAAGAGAAGCAGTCTGTTGCAACACTTCAATTCACTGTGCGTAGTGAATGGAGTGTTGTTTCACTTTCTAAATGCTGTCCTTTCAGAGAAAATCACTTTCCTTTGAAAGTGCCTTAAGCTGCTTACACACATTCACAGGAAACTCAAATGCGTTTCTATGAAAGAGAAGCTGTCTGTTCCAACACTTCAATTCACTGTGCGAAGTGAATGTAGTGTTGCTTCACTTTCTAAATGTTGTCCTTTCAGAGAAAATCGCTTTCCTTTGAAAGTGCCTTAAGCTACTTACAAGCATTCAACAGAAATTCACAAGCGTTTCACTGAAAGAGAAGCAGTCTGTTCCAACACTTCAATTCACTGTGCGAAGTGAATGGAGTGTTGCTTCACTTTCTAAATGCTGTCCTTTCAGAGAAAATCACTTTCCATTGAAAGTGCCTTAAACTGCTTACACACATTCACAGGAAACTCAAATGCGTTTCTATGAAAGAGAAGCAGTCTGTTCCAACACTTCAATTCACTGTGCGAAGTGAATGGAGTGTTGCTTCACTTTCTAAATGCTGTCCTTTCAGAGAAAATCGCTTTCCTTTGAAAGTGCCTTAAGCTACTTACAAGCATTCAACAGAAATTCACATGCATTTCACTGAAAGAGAAGCAGTCTGTTCCAACACTTCAATTCACTGTGCGAAGTGAATGGAGTGTTGCTTCACTTTCTAAATGCTGTCCTTTCAGAGAAAATCACTTTCCTTTGAAAGTGCCTTAAGCTACTTACACACATTCACAGGAAACTCAAATGCGTTTCTACGAAAGAGAAGCTGTCTGTTCCAACACTTCAATTCACTGTGCGAAGTGAATGGAGTGTTGCTTCACTTTCTAAATGCTGTCCTTTCAGAGAAAATCACTTTCCTTTGAAAGTGCCTTAAGCTACTTACACACATTCACAGGAAACTCAAATGCGTTTCTACGAAAGAGAAGCAGTCTGTTCCAACACTTCAATTCACTGTGCGAAGTGAATGGAGTGTTGCTTCACTTTCTAAATGCTGTCCTTTCAGAGAAAATCGCTTTCCTTTGAAAGTGCCTTAAGCTACTTACAAGCATTCAACAGAAATTCACATGCGTTTCACTGAAAGAGAAGCAGTCTGTTCCAACACTTCAATTCACTGTGCGAAGTGAATGGAGTGTTGCTTCACTTTCTAAATACTGTCCTTTCAGAGAAAATCGCTTTCCTTTGAAAGTGCCTTAAGCTACTTACAAGCATTCAACAGAAATTCACATGCGTTTCACTGAAAGAGAAGCAGTCTGTTCCAACACTTCAATTCACTGTGCGAAGTGAATGGAGTGTTGCTTCACTTTCTAAATGCTGTCCTTTCAGAGAAAATCACTTTCCTTTGAAAGTGCCTTAAGCTACTTACACACATTCACAGGAAACTCAAATGCGTTTCTATGAAAGAGAAGCTGTCTGTTCCAACACTTCAATTCACTGTGCGAAGTGAATGGAGTGTTGCTTCACTTTCTAAATGCTGTCCTTTCAGAGAAAATCACTTTCCTTTGAAAGTGCCTTAAGCTACTTACAAGCATTCACAAGAAACTCACATGCGTTTCACTGAAAGAGAAGCAGTCTGTTCCAACACTTCAATTCACTGTGCGAAGTGAATGGAGTGTTGCTTCACTTTCTAAATGCTGTCCTTTCAGAGAAAATCACTTTCCTTTGAAAGTGCCTTAAGCTACTTACACACATTCACAGGAAACTCAAATGCGTTTCTACGAAAGAGAAGCTGTCTGTTCCAACACTTCAATTCACTGTGCGAAGTGAATGGAGTGTTGCTTCACTTTCTAAATGCTGTCCTTTCAGAGAAAATCACTTTCCTTTGAAAGTGCCTTAAGCTACTTACACACATTCACAGGAAACTCAAATGCGTTTCTACGAAAGAGAAGCTGTCTATTCCAACACTTCAATTCACTGTGCGAAGTGAATGGAGTGTTGCTTCACTTTCTAAATGCTGTCCTTTCAGAGAAAATCGCTTTCCTTTGAAAGTGCCTTAAGCTACTTACAAGCATTCAACAGAAATTCACATGCGTTTCACTGAAAGAGAAGCAGTCTGTTCCAACACTTCAATTCACTGTGCGAAGTGAATGGAGTGTTGCTTCACTTTCTAAATGCTGTCCTTTCAGAGAAAATCACTTTCCTTTGAAAGTGCCTTAAGCTACTTAAACACATTCACAGGAAACTCAAATGCGTTTCTATGAAAGAGAAGCTGTCTTTCCAACACTTCAATTCACTGTGCGAAGTGAATGGAGTGTTACTTCACTTTCTAAATGCTGTCCTTTCAGAGAAAATCACTTTCCTTTGAAATTGCCTTAAGCTACTTACAAGCATTCAACAGAAATTCACATGTGTTTCACTGAAAGAGAAGCAGTCTGTTCCAACACTTCAATTCACTGTGCGAAGTGAATGGAGTGTTGCTTCACTTTCTAAATGCTGTCCTTTCTGAGAAAATCACTTTCCTTTAAAAGTGCCTTAAGCTACTTACAAGCATTCACAAGAAACTCACATGCATTTTTCTGAAAGAGAAGCAGTCTGTTCCAACACTTCAATTCACTGTGCGTAGTGAATGGAGTTTTGCTTCACTTTCTAAATGCTGTCCTTTCTGAGAAAATCACTTTCTTTTGAAAGTGCCTTAGCTACTTACAAGCATTCAATAGAAATTCACATGCGTTTCTATGAAAGAGAAGCTTTCTGTTCCAACACTTCAATTCACTGTGCGAAGTGAATGGAGTGTTGCTTCACTTTCTAAATGCTGTCCTTTCAGAGAAAATCACTTTCCTTTGAAAGTGCCTTAAGCTACTTACAAGCATTCAACAGAAATTCACATGTGTTTCACTGAAAGAGAAGCAGTCTGTTCCAACACTTCAATTCACTGTGCGAAGTGAATGGAGTGTTGCTTCACTTTCTAAATGCTGTCCTTTCAGAGAAAATCACTTTCCTTTGAAAGTGCCTTAAGCTACTTACAAGCATTCACAAGAAACTCACATGCGTTTCACTGAAAGAGGAGCAGTCTGTTCCAACACTTCAATTCACTGTGCGAAGTGAATGGAGTGTTGCTTCACTTTCTAAATGCTGTCCTTTCAGAGAAAATCACTTTCCTTTGAAAGTGCCTTAAGCTACTTACAAGCATTCACAAGAAACTCACATGCGTTTCACTGAAAGAGGAGCAGTCTGTTCCAACACTTCAATTCACTGTGCGAAGTGAATGGAGTGTTGCTTCACTTTCTAAATGCTGTCCTTTCAGAGAAAATCACTTTCCTTTGAAAGTGCCTTAAGCTACTTACACACATTCACAGGAAACTCAAATGCGTTTCTATGAAAGAGAAGCTGTCTGTTCCAACACTTCAATTCACTGTGCGAAGTGAATGAAGTGTTGCTTCACTTTCTAAATGCTGTCCTTTCAGAGAAAATCACTTTCCTTTGAATGTGCCTTAAGCTACTTACAAGCATTCAACAAAAATTCACATGTGTTTCACTGAAAGAGAAGCAGTCTGTTCCAACACTTCAATTCACTGTGCGTAGTGATTGGAGTGTTGCTTCACTTTCTAAATGCTGTCCTCTCAGAGAAAATCACTTTCCTTTGAATGTGCCTTAAGCTACTTACAAGCATTCAATAGAAATTCACATGCGTTTCTCTGAAAGAGAAGCAGTCTGTTCCAACATTTCAATTCACTGTGCGAAGTGAATGGAGTGTTGCTTCACTTTCTAAATGCTGTCCTTTCAGAGAAAATCACTTTCCTTTGAAAGTGCCTTAAGCTTCTTACAAGCATTCACAAGAAACTCACATGCGTTTCACTGAAAGAGGAGCAGTCTTTTCCAACACTTCAATTCACTGTGCGAGTGAATGGAGTGTTGCTTCACTTTCTAAATGCTGTCCTTTCAGAGAAAATCACTTTCCTTTGAAAGTGCCTTAAGCTACTTACACACATTCACAGGAAACTCAAATGCGTTTCTATGAAAGAGAAGCAGTCTGTTCCAACACTTCAATTCACTGTGCGAAGTGAATGGAGTGTTGCTTCACTTTCTACATGCTGTCCTTTCAGAGAAAATCACTTTCCTTTGAAAGTGCCTTAAGCTACTTACACACATTCACAGGAAATTCAAATGTGTTTCTATGATAGAGAAGCTGTCTGTTCCAACACTTCAATTCACTGTGCGAAGTGAATGGAGTGTTGCTTCACTTTCTAAATGCTGTCCTTTCAGAGAAAATCACTTTCCTTTGAAAGTGCCTTAAGCTACTTACAAGCATTCAACAGAAATTCACATGTGTTTCACTGAAAGAGAAGCAGTCTGTTCCAACACTTCAATTCACTGTGCGAAGTGAATGGAGTTTTGCTTCACTTTCTAAATGCTGTCCTTTCAGAGAAAATCACTTTGCATTGAAAGTGCCTTAAGCTACTTACACACATTCACAGGAAACTCAAATGCGTTTGTACGAAAGAGAAGCTGTCTGTTCCAACACTTCAATTCACTGTGCGAAGTGAATGGAGTGTTGCTTCACTTTCTAAATGCTGTCCTTTCAGAGAAAATCACTTTCCTTTGAAAGTGCCTTAAGCTACTTACAAGCATTCAACAGAAATTCACATGTGTTTCACTGAAAGAGAAGCAGTCTGTTCCAACACTTCAATTCACTGTGCGAAGTGAATGGAGTGTTGCTTCACTTTCTAAATCCTGTCCTTTCAGAGAAAATCACTTTCCTTTGAAAGTGCCTTAAGCTACGTACAAGCATTCACAAGAAACTCACATGCATTTTTCTGAAAGAGTAGTAGTCTGTTCCAACACTTCAATTCACTGTGCGAAATGAATGGAGTGTTGTTTCACATTCTAAATGCTGTCCTTTCAGAGAAAATCACTTTACTTTGAAAGTGCCTTAAGCTACTTACAAGCATTCCACAGAAATTCACATGCGTTTCTCTGAAAGAGAAGCAGTCTGTTCCAACACTTCAATTCACTGTGCGAAGTGAATGGAGTGTTGTTTCACTTTCTAAATGCTGTCCTTTCAGAGAAAATCACTTTCCATTGAAAGTGCCTTAAACTGCTTGCACACATTCACAGGAAACTCAAATGCGTTTCTATGAAAGAGAAGCTGTCTGTTCCAACACTTCAATTCACTGTGCGAAGTGAATGGAGTGTTGCTTCACTTTCTAAATGCTGTCCTTTCAGAGAAAATCGCTTTCCTTTGAAAGTGCCTTAAGCTACTTACAAGCATTCAACAGAAATTCACATGCGTTTCACTGAAAGAGAAGCAGTCTGTTCCAACACTATAATTCACTGTGCGAAGTGAATGGAGTGTTGCTTCACTTTCTAAATGCTGTCCTTTCAGAGAAAATCACTTTCCTTTGAAAGTGCCTTAAGCTACTTACACACATTCACAGGAAACTCAAATGCGTTTCTATGAAAGAGAAGCTGTCTGTTCCAACACTTCAATTCACTGTGCGAAGTGAATGGAGTGTTGCTTCACTTTCTAAATGCTGTCCTTTCAGAGAAAATCACTTTCCTTTGAAAGTGCCTTAAGCTACTTACAAGCATTCACAAGAAACTCACATGCGTTTCACTGAAAGAGAAGCAGTCTGTTCCAACACTTCAATTCACTGTGCGAAGTGAATGGAGTGTTGCTTCACTTTCTAAATGCTGTCCTTTCAGAGAAAATCACTTTCCTTTGAAAGTGCCTTAAGCTACTTACACACATTCACAGGAAACTCAAATGCGTTTCTACGAAAGAGAAGCTGTCTGTTCCAACACTTCAATTCACTGTGCGAAGTGAATGGAGTGTTGCTTCACTTTCTAAATACTGTCCTTTCAGAGAAAATCACTTTCCTTTGAAAGTGCCTTAAGCTACTTACACACATTCACAGGAAACTCAAATGCGTTTCTACGAAAGAGAAGCAGTCTGTTCCAACACTTCAATACACTGTGCGAAGTGAATGGAGTGTTGCTTCACTTTCTAAATGCTGTCCTTTCAGAGAAAATCGCTTTCCTTTGAAAGTGCCTTAAGCTACTTACAAGCATTCAACAGAAATTCACATGCGTTTCACTGAAAGAGAAGCAGTCTGTTCCAACACTTCAATTCACTGTGCGAAGTGAATGGAGTGTTGCTTCACTTTCTAAATGCTGTCCTTTCAGAGAAAATCACTTTCCTTTGAAAGTGCCTTAAGCTACTTAAACACATTCACAGGAAACTCAAATGCGTTTCTATGAAAGAGAAGCTGTCTGTTCCAACACTTCAATTCACTGTGCGAAGTGAATGGAGTGTTACTTCACTTTCTAAATGCTGTCCTTTCAGAGAAAATCACTTTCCTTTGAAAGTGCCTTAAGCTACTTACAAGCATTCAACAGAAATTCACATGTGTTTCACTGAAAGAGAAGCAGTCTGTTCCAACACTTCAATTCACTGTGCGAAGTGAATGGAGTGTTGCTTCACTTTCTAAATGCTGCCCTTTCAGAGAAAATCACTTTCCTTTGAAAGTGCCTTAAGCTACTTACAAGCATTCACAAGAAACTCACATGCATTTTTCTGAAAGAGAAGCAGTCTGTTCCAACACTTCAATTCACTGTGCGTAGTGAATGGAGTTTTGCTTCACTTTCTAAATGCTGTCCTTTCTGAGAAAATCACTTTCTTTTGAAAGTGCCTTAGCTACTTACAAGCATTCAATAGAAATTCACATGCGTTTCTATGAAAGAGAAGCTGTCTGTTCCAACACTTCAATTCACTGTGCGAAGTGAATGGAGTGTTTCTTCACTTTCTAAATGCTGTCCTTTCGGAGAAAATCACCTTCCTTTGAAAGTGCCTTAAGCTACTTACAAGCATTCAACAGAAATTCACATGTGTTTCACTGAAAGAGAAGCAGTCTGTTCCAACACTTCAATTCACTGTGCGTAGTGATTGGAGTGTTGCTTCACTTTCTAAATGCTGTCCTTTCAGAGAAAATCACTTTGCATTGAAAGTGCCTTAAGCTACTTACACACATTCACAGGAAACTCAAATGCGTTTCTACGAAAGAGAAGCTGTCTGTTCCAACACTTCAATTCACTGTGCGAAGTGAATGGAGTGTTGCTTCACTTTCTAAATGCTGTCCTTTCAGAGAAAATCACTTTCCTTTGAAAGTGCCTTAAGCTACTTACAAGCATTCAACAGAAATTCACATGTGTTTTACTGAAAGAGAAGCAGTCTGTTCCAACACTTCAATTCACTGTGCGAAGTGAATGGAGTGTTGCTTCACTTTCTAAATGCTGTCCTTTCAGAGAAAATCACTTTCCTTTGAAAGTGCCTTAAGCTACTTACAAGCATTCACAAGAAACTCACATGCGTTTCACTGAAAGAGGAGCAGTCTGTTCCAACACTTCAATTCACTGTGCGAAGTGAATGGAGTGTTGCTTCACTTTCTAAATGCTGTCCTTTCAGAGAAAATCACTTTCCTTTGAAAGTGCCTTAAGCTACTTACAAGCATTCACAGGAAACTCAAATGCATTTCTATGAAAGAGAAGCAGTCTGTTCCAACACTTCAATTCACTGTGCGAAGTGAATGGAGTGTTGCTTCACTTTCTAAATGCTGTCCTTTCAGAGAAAATCACTTTCCTTTGAAAGTGCCTTAAGCTACTTACACACATTCACAGGAAACTCAAATGCGTTTCTATGAAAGAGAAGCTGTCTGTTCCAACACTTCAATTCACTGTGCGAAGTGAATGGAGTGTTGCTTCACTTTCTAAATGCTGTCCTTTCAGAGAAAATCACTTTCCTTTGAAAGTGCCTTAAGCTACTTACAAGCATTCAACAGAAATTCACATGTGTTTCACTGAAAGAGAAGCAGTCTGTTCCAACACTTCAATTCACTGTGCGAAGTGAATGGAGTGTTGCTTCACTTTCTAAATGCTGTCCTTTCAGAGAAAATCACTTTCCTTTGAAAGTGCCTTAAGCTACTTACAAGCATTCACAAGAAACTCACATGCGTTTCACTGAAAGAGAAGCAGTCTGTTCCAACACTTCAATTCACTGTGCGAAGTGAATGGAGTGTTGCTTCACTTTCAAAATGCTGTCCTTTCAGAGAAAATCACTTTCCTTTGAAAGTGCCTTAAGCTACTTACACACATTCACAGGAAACTCAAATGCGTTTCTATGAAAGAGAAGCTGTCTGTTCCAACACTTCAATTCACTGTGCGAAGTGAATGGAGTGTTGCTTCACTTTCTAAATGCTGTCCTTTCAGAGAAAATCACTTTCCTTTGAATGTGCCATAAGCTACTTACAAGCATTCAACAGAAATTCACATGTGTATCACTGAAAGAGAAGCAGTCTGTTCCAACACTTCATTTCACTGTGCGTAGTGATTGGAGTGTTGCTTCACTTTCTAAATGCTGTCCTTTCAGAGAAAATCACTTTCCTTTGAAAGTGCCTTAAGCTACTTACAAGCATTCAATAGAAATTCACATGCGTTTCTCTGAAAGAGAAGCAGTCTGTTCCAACACTTCAATTCACTGTGCGAAGTGAATGGAGTGTTGCTTCACTTTCTAAATGCTGTCCTTTCAGAGAAAATCACTTTCCTTTGAAAGTGCCTTAAGCTACTTATAAGCATTCACAAAAAACTCATATCTGTTTCTCTGAAAGAGAAATGATCTGTTCCAACACTTCAATTCACTGTGCGAAGTGAATGGAGTGTTGCTTCACTTTCTAAATGCTGTCCTTTCAGAGAAAATCACTTTCCTTCGAAAGTGCCTTAAGCTACTTACAAGCATTCACAAGAAACTCACATGCGTTTCACTGAAAGAGGAGCAGTCTGTTCCAACACTTCAATTCACTGTGCGTAGTGATTGGAGTGTTGCTTCACTTTCTAAATGCTGTCCTTTCAGAGAAAATCACTTTGCATTGAAAGTGCCTTAAGCTACTTACACACATTCACAGGAAACTCAAATGCGTTTCTACGAAAGAGAAGCTGTCTGTTCCAACACTTCAATTCACTGTGCGAAGTGAATGGAGTGTTGCTTCACTTTCTAAATGCTGTCCTTTCGGAGAAAATCACCTTCCTTTGAAAGTGCCTTAAGCTACTTACAAGCATTCAACAGAAATTCACATGTGTTTCACTGAAAGAGAAGCAGTCTGTTCCAACACTTCAATTCACTGTGCGTAGTGATTGGAGTGTTGCTTCACTTTCTAAATGCTGTCCTTTCAGAGAAAATCACTTTGCATTGAAAGTGCCTTAAGCTACTTACACACATTCACAGGAAACTCAAATGCGTTTCTACGAAAGAGAAGCTGTCTGTTCCAACACTTCAATTCACTGTGCGAAGTGAATGGAGTGTTGCTTCACTTTCTAAATGCTGTCCTTTCAGAGAAAATCACTTTCCTTTGAAAGTGCCTTAAGCTACTTACAAGCATTCAACAGAAATTCACATGTGTTTCACTGAAAGAGAAGCAGTCTGTTCCAACACTTCAATTCACTGTGCGAAGTGAATGGAGTGTTGCTTCACTTTCTAAATGCTGTCCTTTCAGAGAAAATCACTTTCCTTTGAAAGTGCCTTAAGCTACTTACAAGCATTCACAAAAAACTCACATGCGTTTCACTGAAAGAGGAGCAGTCTGTTCCAACACTTCAATTCACTGTGCGAAGTGAATGGAGTGTTGCTTCACTTTCTAAATGCTGTCCTTTCAGAGAAAATCACTTTCCTTTGAAAGTGCCTTAAGCTACTTACAAGCATTCACAAGAAACTCACATGCGTTTCACTGAAAGAGGAGCAGTCTGTTCCAACACTTCAATTCACTGTGCGAAGTGAATGGAGTGTTGCTTCACTTTCTAAATGCTGTCCTTTCAGAGAAAATCACTTTCCTTTGAAAGTGCCTAAAGCTACTTACACACATTCACAGGAAACTCAAATGCGTTTCTATGAAAGAGAAGCTGTCTGTTCCAACACTTCAATTCACTGTGCGAAGTGAATGGAGTGTTGCTTCACTTTCTAAATGCTGTCCTTTCAGAGAAAATCACTTTCCTTTGAATGTGCCTTAAGCTACTTACAAGCATTCAACAAAAATTCACATGTGTTTCACTGAAAGAGAAGCAGTCTGTTCCAACACTTCAATTCACTGTGCGTAGTGTTTGGAGTGTTGCTTCACTTTCTAAATGCTGTCCTCTCAGAGAAAATCACTTTCCTTTGAAAGTGCCTTAAGCTACTTACAAGCATTCAATAGAAATTCACATGCGTTTCTCTGAAAGAGAAGCAGTCTGTTCCAACACTTCAATTCACTGTGCGAAGTGAATGGAGTGTTGCTTCACTTTCTAAATGCTGTCCTTTCAGAGAAAATCACTTTCCTTCGAAAGTGCCTTAAGCTACTTACAAGCATTCACAAGAAACTCACATGCGTTTCACTGAAAGAGGAGCAGTCTGTTCCAACACTTCAATTCACTGTGCGAAGTGAATGGAGTGTTGCTTCACTTTCTAAATGCTGTCCTTTCAGAGAAAATCACTTTCCTTTGAAAGTGCCTTAAGCTACTTACAAGCATTCAACAGAAATTCACATGTGTTTCACTGAAAGAGAAGCAGTCTGTTCCAACACTTCAATTTACTGTGCGAAGTGAATGTAGTGTTGCTTCACTTTCTAAATGCTGTCCTTTCAGAGAAAATCACTTTCCTTTGAAAGTGCCTTAAGCTACTTACAAGCATTCACAAGAAACTCACATGCGTTTCACTGAAAGAGGAGCAGTCTGTTCCAACACTTCAATTCACTGTGCGAAGTGAATGGAGTGTTGCTTCACTTTCTAAATGCTGTCCTTTCAGAGAAAATCACTTTCCTTTGAAAGTGCCTTAAGCTACTTACAAGCATTCACAAGAAACTCACATGCGTTTCACTGAAAGAGGAGCAGTCTGTTCCAACACTTCAATTCACTGTGCGAAGTGAATGGAGTGTTGCTTCACTTTCTAAATGCTGTCCTTTCAGAGAAAATCACTTTCCTTTGAAAGTGCCTTAAGCTACTTACAAGCATTCACAAAAAACTCACATGCGTTTCACTGAAAGAGGAGCAGTCTGTTCCAACACTTCAATTCACTGTGCGAAGTGAATGGAGTGTTGCTTCACTTTCTAAATGCTGTCCTTTCAGAGAAAATCACTTTCCTTTGAAAGTGCCTTAAGCTACTTACACACATTCACAGGAAACTCAAATGCGTTTCTATGAAAGAGAAGCTGTCTGTTCCAACACTTCAATTCACTGTGCGAAGTGAATGGAGTGTTGCTTCACTTTCTAAATGCTGTCCATTCAGAGAAAATCACTTTCCTTTGAATGTGCCTTAAGCTACTTACAAGCATTCAACAAAAATTCACGTGTTTCACTGAAAGAGAAGCAGTCTGTTCCAACACTTCAATTCACTGTGCGTAGTGATTGGAGTGTTGCTTCACTTTCTAAATGCTGTCCTCTCAGAGAAAATCACTTTCCTTTGAAAGTGCCTTAAGCTACTTACAAGCATTCAATAGAAATTCACATGCGTTTCTCTGAAAGAGAAGCAGTCTGTTCCAACACTTCAATTCACTGTGCGAAGTGAATGGAGTGTTGCTTCACTTTCTAAATGCTGTCCTTTCAGAGAAAATCACTTTCCTTTGAAAGTGCCTTAAGCTACTTGCAAGCATTCACAAAAAACTCATATCTGTTTCTCTGAAAGAGAAATGGTCTGTTCCAACACTTCAATTCACTGTGCGAAGTGAATGGAGAGTTGTTTCACTTTCTAAATGCTGTCCTTTCTGAGAAAATCACTTTCCTTTGAAAGTGCCTTAAGCTACTTACAAGCATTCCACAGAAATTCACATGCGTTTCCCTGAAAGAGAAGAAGTCTGTTCCAACACTTCAATTCACTGTGCGAAATGAATGGAGTGTTGTTTCACTTTCTAAATGCTGTCCTTTGAGAGAAAATCACTTTCCTTTGAAAGTGCCTTAAGCTGCTTACACACATTCACAGGAAACTCAAATGCGTTTCTATGAAAGAGAAGCTGTCTGTTCCAACACTTCAATTCACTGTGCGAAGTGAATGGAGTGTTGCTTCACTTTCTAAATGCTGTCCTTTCAGAGAAAATCGCTTTCCTTTGAAAGTGCCTTAAGCTACTTACAAGCATTCAACAGAAATTCACATGCGTTTCACTGAAAGAGAAGCAGTCTGTTCCAACACTTCAATTCACTGTGCGAAGTGAATGGAGTGTTGCTTCACTTTCTAAATGCTGTCCTTTCAGAGAAAATCACTTTCCTTTGAAAGTGCCTTAAGCTACTTACACACATTCATAGGAAACTCAAATGCGTTTCTATGAAAGAGAAGCTGTCTGTTCCAACACTTCAATTCACTGTGCGAAGTGAATGGAGTGTTGCTTCACTTTCTAAATGCTGTCCTTTCAGAGAAAATCACTTTCCTTTGAAAGTGCCTTAAGCTACTTACAAGCATTCAACAGAAATTCACATGTGTTTCACTGAAAGAGAAGCAGTCTGTTCCAACACTTCAATTCACTGTGCGTAGTGATTGGAGTGTTGCGTCACTTTCTAAATGCTGTCCTTTCAGAGAAAATCACTTTCCTTTGAAAGTGCCTTAAGCTACTTATAAGCACTCAATAGAAATTCACATGCGTTTCTCTGAAAGAGAAGCAGTCTGTTCCAACACTTCAATTCACTGTGCGAAGTGAATGGAGTGTTGCTTCACTTTCTAAATGCTGTCCTTTCAGAGAAAATCACTTTCCTTTGAAAGTGCCTTAAGCTACTTACAAGCATTCACAAAAAACTCATATCTGTTTCTCTGAAAGAGAAATAGTCTGTTCCAACACTTCAATTCAACGTGCGAAGTGAATGGAGAGTTGTTTCACTTTCTAAATGCTGTCCTTTCAGAGAAAATCACTTTCCTTTGAAAGTGCCTTAAGCTACTTACAAGCATTCCACAGAAATTCACATGCGTTTCTCTGAAAGAGAAGAAGTCTGTTCCAACACTTCAATTCACTGTGCGAAGTAAATGGAGTGTTGTTTCACTTTCTAAATGCTGTCCTTTCAGAGAAAATCACTTTGCATTGAAAGTGCCTTAAGCTACTTACACACATTCACAGGAAACTCAAATGCGTTTCTATGAAAGAGAAGCTGTCTGTTCCAACACTTCAATTCACTTTGCCAAGTGAATGGAGTGTTGCTTCACTTTCTAAATGCTGTCCTTTCAGAGAAAATCACTTTCCTTTGAATGTGCCTTAAGCTACTTACAAGCATTCAACAGAAATTCACATGTGTTTCACTGAAAGAGAAGCAGTCTGTTCCAACACTTCAATTCACTGTGCGAAGTGAATGGAGTGTTGCTTCACTTTCTAAATGCTGTCCTTTCAGAGAAAATCACTTTCCTTTGAAAGTGCCTTAAGCTACGTACAAGCATTCACAAGAAACTCACATGCATTTTTCTGAAAGAGAAGTAGTCTGTTCCAACACTTCAATTCACTGTGCGAAATGAATGGAGTGTTGTTTCACTTTCTAAATGCTGTCCTTTCAGAGAAAATCACTTTCCTTTGAAAGTGCCTTAAGCTACTTACAAGCATTCCACAGAAATTCACATGTGTTTCTCTGAAAGAGAAGCAGTCTGTTCCAACACTTCAATTCACTGTGCGAAGTGAATGGAGTGTTGTTTCACTTTCTAAATGCTGTCCTTTCAGAGAAAATCACTTTCCTTTGAAAGTGCCTTAAGCTGCTTACACACATTCACAGGAAACTCAAATGCGTTTCTATGAAAGAGAAGCTGTCTGTTCCAACACTTCAATTCACTGTGCGAAGTGAATGGAGTGTTGCTTCACTTTCTAAATGCTGTCCTTTCAGAGAAAATCGCTTTCCTTTGAAAGTGCCTAAAGCTACTTACAAGCATTCAACAGAAATTCACATGCGTTTCACTGAAAGAGAAGCAGTCTGTTCCAACACTTCAATTCACTGTGCGAAGTGAATGGAGTGTTGCTTCACTTTCTAAATGCTGTCCTTTCAGAGAAAATCACTTTCCTTTGGAAGTGCCTTAAGCTACGTACAAGCATTCACAAGAAACTCACATGCATTTTTCTGAAAGAGAAGTAGTCTGTTCCAACACTTCAATTCACTGTGCGAAATGAATGGAGTGTTGTTTTACTTTCTAAATGCTGTCCTTTCAGAGAAAATCACTTTCCTTTGAAAGTGCCTTAAGCTACTTACAGCATTCAACAGAAATTCACATGCATTTCACTGAAAGAGAAGCAGTCTGTTCCAACACTTCAATTCACTGTGCGAAGTGAATGGAGTGTTGCTCCACTTTCTAAATGATGTCCTTTCAGAGAAAATCACTTTCCTTTGAAAGTGCCTTAAGCTGCTTACACACATTCACAGGAAACTCAAATGCGTTTCTATGAAAGAGAAGCTGTCTGTTCCAACACTTCAATTCACTGTGCGAAGTGAATGGAGTGTTGCTTCACTTTCTAAATGCTGTCCTTTCAGAGAAAATCGCTTTCCTTTGAAAGTGCCTTAAGCTACTTAAAAGCATTCAACAGAAATTCACATGCGTTTCACTGAAAGAGAAGCAGTCTGTTCCACACTTCAATTCACTGTGCGAAGTGAATGGAGTGTTGCTTCACTTTCTAAATGCTGTCCTTTCAGAGAAAATCACTTTCCTTTGAAAGTGCCTTAAGCTGCTTACACACATTCACAGGAAACTCAAATGCGTTTCTATGAAAGAGAAGCTGTCTGTTCCAACACTTCAATTCACTGTGCGAAGTGAATGGAGTGTTGCTTCACTTTCTAAATGCTGTCCTTTCAGAGTAAATCGCTTTCCTTTGAAAGTGCCTTAAGCTACTTACAAGCATTCAACAGAAATTCACATGTGTTTCACTGAAAGAGAAGCAGTCTGTTCCAACACTTCAATTCACTGTGCGAAGTGAATGGAGTGTTGCTTCACTTTCTAAATGCTGTCCTTTCAGAGAAAATCACTTTTCTTTGAAAGTGCCTTAAGCTACTTACAAGCATTCAATAGAAATTCACATGCGTTTCTCTGAAAGAGAAGCAGTCTGTTCCAACACTTCAATTCACTGTGCGAAGTGAATGGAGTGTTGCTTCACTTTCTAAATGCTGTCCTTTCAGAGAAAATCACTTTCCTTTGAAAGTACCTTAAGCTACTTACAAGCATTCACAAAAAACTCATATCTGTTTCTCTGAAAGAGAAATAGTCTGTTCCAACACTTCAATTCACTGTGCGAAGTGAATGGAGAGTTGTTTCACTTTCTAAATGCTGTCCTTTCAGAGAAAATCACTTTCCTTTGAAAGTGCCTTAAGCTACTTATAAGCATTCAATAGAAATTCACATGCGTTTCTCTGAAAGAGAAGCAGTCTGTTCCAACACTTCAATTCACTGTGCGAAGTAAATGGAGTGTTGTTTCACTTTCTAAATGCTGTCCTTTCAGAGAAAATCACTTTGCATTGAAAGTGCCTTAAGCTACTTACACACATTCACAGGAAACTCAAATGCGTTTCTATGAAAGAGAAGCTGTCTGTTCCAACACTTCAATTCACTTTGCGAAGTGAATGGAGTGTTGCTTCACTTTCTAAATGCTGTCCTTTCAGAGAAAATCACTTTCCTTTGAATGTGCCTTAAGCTACTTACAAGCATTCAACAGAAATTCACATGTGTTTCACTGAAAGAGAAGCAGTCTGTTCCAACACTTCAATTCACTGTGCGAAGTGAATGGAGTGTTGCTTCACTTTCTAAATGCTGTCCTTTCAGAGAAAATCACTTTCCTTTGAAAGTGCCTTAAGCTACGTACAAGCATTCACAAGAAACTCACATGCATTTTTCTGAAAGAGAAGTAGTCTGTTCCAACACTTCAATTCACTGTGCGAAATGAATGGAGTGTTGTTTCACTTTCTAAATGCTGTCCTTTCAGAGAAAATCACTTTCCTTTGAAAGTGCCTTAAGCTACTTACAAGCATTCCACAGAAATTCACATGTGTTTCTCTGAAAGAGAAGCAGTCTGTTCCAACACTTCAATTCACTGTGCGAAGTGAATGGAGTGTTGTTTCACTTTCTAAATGCTGTCCTTTCAGAGAAAATCACTTTCCTTTGAAAGTGCCTTAAGCTGCTTACACACATTCACAGGAAACTCAAATGCGTTTCTATGAAAGAGAAGCTGTCAGTTCCAACACTTCAATTCACTGTGCGAAGTGAATGGAGTGTTGCTTCACTTTCTAAATGCTGTCCTTTCAGAGAAAATCGCTTTCCTTTGAAAGTGCCTAAAGCTACTTACAAGCATTCAACAGAAATTCACATGCGTTTCACTGAAAGAGAAGCAGTCTGTTCCAACACTTCAATTCACTGTGCGAAGTGAATGGAGTGTTGCTTCACTTTCTAAATGCTGTCCTTTCAGAGAAAATCACTTTCCTTTGGAAGTGCCTTAAGCTACGTACAAGCATTCACAAGAAACTCACATGCATTTTTCTGAAAGAGAAGTAGTCTGTTCCAACACTTCAATTCACTGTGCGAAATGAATGGAGTGTTGTTTTACTTTCTAAATGCTGTCCTTTCAGAGAAAATCACTTTCCTTTGAAAGTGCCTTAAGCTACTTACAGCATTCAACAGAAATTCACATGCATTTCACTGAAAGAGAAGCAGTCTGTTCCAACACTTCAATTCACTGTGCGAAGTGAATGGAGTGTTGCTCCACTTTCTAAATGATGTCCTTTCAGAGAAAATCACTTTCCTTTGAAAGTGCCTTAAGCTGCTTACACACATTCACAGGAAACTCAAATGCGTTTCTATGAAAGAGAAGCTGTCTGTTCCAACACTTCAATTCACTGTGCGAAGTGAATGGAGTGTTGCTTCACTTTCTAAATGCTGTCCTTTCAGAGAAAATCGCTTTCCTTTGAAAGTGCCTTAAGCTACTTAAAAGCATTCAACAGAAATTCACATGCGTTTCACTGAAAGAGAAGCAGTCTGTTCCAACACTTCAATTCACTGTGCGAAGTGAATGGAGTGTTGCTTCACTTTCTAAATGCTGTCCTTTCAGAGAAAATCACTTTCCTTTGAAAGTGCCTTAAGCTGCTTACACACATTCACAGGAAACTCAAATGCGTTTCTATGAAAGAGAAGCTGTCTGTTCCAACACTTCAATTCACTGTGCGAAGTGAATGGAGTGTTGCTTCACTTTCTAAATGCTGTCCTTTCAGAGTAAATCGCTTTCCTTTGAAAGTGCCTTAAGCTACTTACAAGCATTCAACAGAAATTCACATGTGTTTCACTGAAAGAGAAGCAGTCTGTTCCAACACTTCAATTCACTGTGCGAAGTGAATGGAGTGTTGCTTCACTTTCTAAATGCTGTCCTTTCAGAGAAAATCACTTTTCTTTGAAAGTGCCTTAAGCTACTTACAAGCATTCAATAGAAATTCACATGCGTTTCTCTGAAAGAGAAGCAGTCTGTTCCAACACTTCAATTCACTGTGCGAAGTGAATGGAGTGTTGCTTCACTTTCTAAATGCTGTCCTTTCAGAGAAAATCACTTTCCTTTGAAAGTACCTTAAGCTACTTACAAGCATTCACAAAAAACTCATATCTGTTTCTCTGAAAGAGAAATAGTCTGTTCCAACACTTCAATTCACTGTGCGAAGTGAATGGAGAGTTGTTTCACTTTCTAAATGCTGTCCTTTCAGAGAAAATCACTTTCCTTTGAAAGTGCCTTAAGCTACTTACAAACATTCCACAGAAATTCACATGCGTTTCTCTGAAAGAGAAGAAGTCTGTTCCAACACTTCAATTCACTGTGCGAAGTGAATGGAGTGTTGTTTCACTTTCTAAATGCTGTCCTTTCAGAGAAAATCACTTTGCATTGAAAGTGCCTTAAGCTACTTACACACATTCACAGGAAACTCAAATGCGTTTCTATGAAAGAGAAGCTGTCTGTTCCAACCCATCAATTCACTTTGCGAAGTGAATGGAGTGTTGCTTCACTTTCTAAATGCTGTCCTTTCAGAGAAAATCACTTTCCTTTGAAAGTGCCTTAAGCTACTTACAAGCATTCAACAGAAATTCACATGTGTTTCACTGAAAGAGAAGCAGTCTGTTCCAACACTTCAATTCACTGTGCGAAGTGAATGGAGTGTTGCTTCACTTTCTAAATGCTGTCCTTTCAGAGAAAATCACTTTCCTTTGAAAGTGCCTTAAGCTACGTACAAGCATTCACAAGAAACTCACATGCATTTTTCTGAAAGAGAAGTAGTCTGTTCCAACACTTCAATTCACTGTGCGAAATGGAGTGTTGTTTCACTTTCTAAATGCTGTCCTTTCAGAGAAAATCACTTTCCTTTGAAAGTGCCTTAAGCTACTTACAAGCATTCCACAGAAATTCACATGCGTTTCTCTGAAAGAGAAGCAGTCTGTTCCAACACTTCAATTCACTGTGCGAAGTGAATGGAGTGTTGTTTCACTTTCTAAATGCTGTCCTTTCAGAGAAAATCACTTTGCATTGAAAGTGCCTTAAGCTACTTACACACATTCACAGGAAACTCAAATGCGTTTCTATGAAAGAGAAGCTGTCTGTTCCAACACATCAATTCACTTTGCGAAGTGAATGGAGTGTTGCTTCACTTTCTAAATGCTGTCCTTTCAGAGAAAATCACTTTCCTTTGAAAGTACCTTAAGCTACTTACAAGCATTCACAAAAAACTCATATCTGTTTCTCTGAAAGAGAAATAGTCTGTTCCAACACTTCAATTCACTGTGCGAAGTGAATGGAGAGTTGTTTCACTTTCTAAATGCTGTCCTTTCAGAGAAAATCACTTTCCTTTGAAAGTGCCTTAAGCTACTTACAAACATTCCACAGAAATTCACATGCGTTTCTCTGAAAGAGAAGAAGTCTGTTCCAACACTTCAATTCACTGTGCGAAGTGAATGGAGTGTTGTTTCACTTTCTAAATGCTGTCCTTTCAGAGAAAATCACTTTGCATTGAAAGTGCCTTAAGCTACTTACACACATTCACAGGAAACTCAAATGCGTTTCTATGAAAGAGAAGCTGTCTGTTCCAACACATCAATTCACTTTGCGAAGTGAATGGAGTGTTGCTTCACTTTCTAAATGCTGTCCTTTCAGAGAAAATCACTTTCCTTTGAAAGTGCCTTAAGCTACTTACAAGCATTCAACAGAAATTCACATGTGTTTCACTGAAAGAGAAGCAGTCTGTTCCAACACTTCAATTCACTGTGCGAAGTGAATGGAGTGTTGCTTCACTTTCTAAATGCTGTCCTTTCAGAGAAAATCACTTTCCTTTGAAAGTGCCTTAAGCTACGTACAAGCATTCACAAGAAACTCACATGCATTTTTCTGAAAGAGAAGTAGTCTGTTCCAACACTTCAATTCACTGTGCGAAATGGAGTGTTGTTTCACTTTCTAAATGCTGTCCTTTCAGAGAAAATCACTTTCCTTTGAAAGTGCCTTAAGCTACTTACAAGCATTCCACAGAAATTCACATGCGTTTCTCTGAAAGAGAAGCAGTCTGTTCCAACACTTCAATTCACTGTGCGAAGTGAATGGAGTGTTGTTTCACTTTCTAAATGCTGTCCTTTCAGAGAAAATCACTTTCCTTTGAAAGTGCCTTAAGCTGCTTACACACATTCACAGGAAACTCAAATGCGTTTCTATGAAAGAGAAGCTGTCTGTTCCAACACTTCAATTCACTGTGCGAAGTGAATGGAGTGTTGCTTCACTTTCTAAATGCTGTCCTTTCAGAGAAAATCACTTTCCTTTGAAAGTGCCTTAAGCTACTTACAAGCATTCAACAGAAATTCACATGTGTTTCACTGAAAGAGAAGCAGTCTGTTCCAACACTTCAATTCACTGTGCGTAGTGATTGGAGTGTTGCGTCACTTTCTAAATGCTGTCCTTTCAGAGAAAATCACTTTCCTTTGAAAGTGCCTTAAGCTACTTATAAGCATTCAATAGAAATTCACATGCGTTTCTCTGAAAGAGAAGCAGTCTGTTCCAACACTTCAATTCACTGTGCGAAGTGAATGGAGTGTTGCTTCACTTTCTAAATGCTGTCCTTTCAGAGAAAATCACTTTCCTTTGAAAGTGCCTTAAGCTACTTACAAGCATTCACAAAAAACTCATATCTGTTTCTCTGAAAGAGAAATAGTCTGTTCCAACACTTCAATTCACTGTGCGAAGTGAATGGAGAGTTGTTTCACTTTCTAAATGCTGTCCTTTCAGAGAAAATCACTTTCCTTTGAAAGTGCCTTAAGCTACTTACAAGCATTCCACAGAAATTCACATGCATTTCTCTGAAAGAGAAGAAGTCTGTTCCAACACTTCAATTCACTGTGCGAAGTGAATGGAGTGTTGTTTCACTTTCTAAATGCTGTCCTTTCAGAGAAAATCACTTTGCATTGAAAGTGCCTTAAGCTACTTACACACATTCACAGGAAACTCAAATGCGTTTCTATGAATGAGAAGCTGTCTGTTCCAACACTTCAATTTACTTTGCGAAGTGAATGGAGTGTTGCTTCACTTTCTAAATGCTGTCCTTTCAGAGAAAATCACTTTCCTTTGAAAGTGCCTTAAGCTACTTACAAGCATTCAACAGAAATTCACATGTGTTTCACTGAAAGAGAAGCAGTCTGTTCCAACACTTCAATTCACTGTGCGAAGTGAATGGAGTGTTGCTTCACTTTCTAAATGCTGTCCTTTCAGAGGAAATCACTTTCCTTTGAAAGTGCCTTAAGCTACTTACAAGCATTCACAAGAAACTCACATGCATTTTTCTGAAAGAGAAGTAGTCTGTTCCAACACTTCAATTCACTGTGCGAAATGAATGGAGTGTTGTTTCACTTTCTAAATGCTGTCCTTTCAGAGAAAATCACTTTCCTTTGAAAGTGCCTTAAGCTACTTACAAGCATTCCACAGAAATTCACATGCGTTTCTCTGAAAGAGAAGCAGTCTGTTCCAACACTTCAATTCACTGTGCGAAGTGAATGGAGTGTTGTTTCACTTTCTAAATGCTGTCCTTTCAGAGAAAATCACTTTCCTTTGAAAGTGCCTTAAGCTGCTTACACACATTCACAGGAAACTCAAATGCGTTTCTATGAAAGAGAAGCTGTCTGTTCCAACACTTCAATTCACTGTGCGAAGTGAATGGAGTGTTGCTTCACTTTCTAAATGCTGTCCTTTCAGAGAAAATCGCTTTCCTTTGAAAGTGCCTTAAGCTACTTAAAAGCATTCAACAGAAATTCACATGCGTTTCACTGAAAGAGAAGCAGTCTGTTCCACACTTCAATTCACTGTGCGAAGTGAATGGAGTGTTGCTTCACTTTCTAAATGCTGTCCTTTCAGAGAAAATCACTTTCCTTTGAAAGTGCCTTAAGCTGCTTACACACATTCACAGGAAACTCAAATGCGTTTCTATGAAAGAGAAGCTGTCTGTTCCAACACTTCAATTCACTGTGCGAAGTGAATGGAGTGTTGCTTCACTTTCTAAATGCTGTCCTTTCAGAGTAAATCGCTTTCCTTTGAAAGTGCCTTAACCTACTTACAAGCATTCAACAGAAATTCACATGTGTTTCACTGAAAGAGAAGCAGTCTGTTCCAACACTTCAATTCACTGTGCAAAGTGAATGGAGTGTTGCTTCACTTTCTAAATGCTGTCCTTTCAGAGAAAATCACTTTCCTTTGATAGTGCCTTAAGCTACTTACAAGCATTCACAAGAAACTCACATGCGTTTCACTGAAAGAGAAGCAGTCTGTTCCAACACTTCAATTCACTGTGCGAAGTGAATGGAGTGTTGCTTCACTTTCTATATGCTCTTCTTTTAGAGAAAATCACTTTGCTTTGAAAGTGCCTTAAGCTACTTACAAGCATTCAGAAGAAACTCACATCCGTTTCTCTGAAAGAGAAGCAGTGTGTTCCAACACTTCAATTCACTGTGCGTAGTGATTGGAGTGTTGGGTCACTTTCTAAATGCTGTCCTTTCAGAGAAAATCACTTTCCTTTGAAAGTGCCTTAAGCTACTTATAAGCATTCAATAGAAATTCACATGCGTTTCTCTGAAAGAGAAGCAGTCTGTTCCAACACTTCAATTCACTGTGCGAAGTGAATGGAGTGTTGCTTCACTTTCTAAATGCTGTCCTTTCAGTGAAAATCACTTTACTTTGAAAGTGCCTTAAGATACTTACAAGCATTCACAAAAAACTCATATCTGTTTCTCTGAAAGAGAAATGGTCTGTTCCAACACTTCAATTCACTGTGCGAAGTGAATGGAGAGTTGTTTCACTTTCTAAATGCTGTCCTTTCAGAGAAAATCACTTTCCTTTGAAAGTGCCTTAAGCTACTTACAAGCATTCCACAGAAATTCACATGCGTTTCTCTGTAAGAGAAGAAGTCTGTTCCAACACTTCAATTCACTGTGCGAAGTGAATGGAGTGTTGTTTCACTTTCTAAATGCTGTCCTTTCAGAGAAAATCACTTTGCATTGAAAGTGCCTTAAGCTACTTACACACATTCACAGGAAACTCAAATGTGTTTCTATGAAAGAGAAGCTGTCTGTTCCAACACTTCAATTCACTTTGTGAAGTGAATGGAGTGTTGCTTCACTTTCTAAATGCTGTCCTTTCAGAGAAAATCACTTTCCTTTGAAAGTGCCTTAAGCTACTTACAAGCATTCAACAGAAATTCACATGTGTTTCACTGAAAGAGAAGCAGTCTGTTCCAACACTTCAATTCACTGTGCGAAGTGAATGGAGTGTTGCTTCACTTTCTAAATGCTGTACTTTCAGAGAAATCACTTTCCTTTGAAAGTGCCTTAAGCTACGTACAAGCATTCACAAGAAACTCACATGCATTTTTCTGAAAGAGAAGTAGTCTGTTCCAACACTTCAATTCACTGTGCGAAATGAATGGAGTGTTGTTTCACTTTCTAAATGCTGTCCTTTCAGAGAAAATCACTTTCCTTTGAAAGTGCCTTAAGCTACTTACAAGCATTCCACAGAAATTCACATGCGTTTCTCTGAAAGAGAAGCAGTCTGTTCCCACACTTCAATTCACTGTGCGAAGTGAATGGAGTGTTGTTTCACTTTCTAAATGCTGTCCTTTCAGAGAAAATCACTTTCCTTTGAAAGTGCCTTAAGCTGCTTACACACATTCACAGGAAACTCAAATGCGTTTCTATGAAAGAGAAGCTGTCTGTTCCAACACTTCAATTCACTGTGCGAAGTGAATGGAGTGTTGCTTCACTTTCTAAATGCTGTCCTTTCAGAGAAAATCGCTTTCCTTTGAAAGTGCCTTAAGCTACTTACAAGCATTCAACAGAAATTCACATGCGTTTCACTGAAAGAGAAGCAGTCTGTTCCAACACTTCAATTCACTGTGGGAAGTGAATGGAGTGTTGCTTCACTTTCTAAATGCTGTCCTTTCAGAGAAAATCACTTTCCTTTGAAAGTGCCTTAAGCTACTTATAAGCATTCACAAAAAACTCATATCTGTTTCTCTGAAAGAGAAATGGTCTGTTCCAACACTTCAATTCACTGTGCGAAGTGAATGGAGAGTTGTTTCACTTTCTAAATGCTGTCCTTTCAGAGAAAATCACTTTCCTTTGAAAGTGCCTTAAGCTACTTAAAAGCATTCAATAGAAATTCACATGCGTTTCTCTGAAAGAGAAGCAGTCTGTTCCAACACTTCAATTCACTGTGCGAAGTGAATGGAGTGTTGCTTCACTTTGTAAATGCTGTCCTTTCAGAGAAAATCACTTTCCTTTGAAAGTGCCTTAAGCCACTTGCAAGCATTCACAAAAAACTCATATCTGTTTCTCTGAAAGAGAAATGGTCTGTTCCAACACTTCAATTCACTGTGCGAAGTGAATGGAGAGTTGTTTCACTTTCTAAATGCTGTCCTTTCTGAGAAAATCACTTTCCTTTGAAAGTGCCTTAAGCTACTTACAAGCATTCCACAGAAATTCACATGCGTTTCCCTGAAAGAGAAGAAGTCTGTTCCAACACTTCAATTCACTGTGCGAAGTGAATGGAGTGTTGTTTCACTTTCTAAATGCTGTCCTTTCAGAGAAAATCACTTTGCATTGAAAGTGCCTTAAGCTACTTACACACATTCACAGGAAACTCAAATGCGTTTCTATGAAAGAGAAGCTGTCTGTTCCAACACTTCAATTCACTGTGCGAAGTGAATGGAGTGTTGCTTCACTTTCTAAATGCTGTCCTTTCAGAGAAAATCACTTTCCTTTGAAAGTGCCTTAAGCTACTTACAAGCATTCAACAGAAATTCACATGTGTTTCACTGAAAGAGAAGCAGTCTGTTCCAACACTTCAATTCACTGTGCGTAGTGATTGGAGTGTTGCTTCACTTTCTAAATGCTGTCCTTTCAGAGAAAATCACTTTCCTTTGAAAGTGCCTTAAGCTACGTACAAGCATTCACAAGAAACTCACATGCATTTTTCTGAAAGAGAAGTAGTCTGTTCCAACACTTCAATTCACTGTGCGAAATGAATGGAGTGTTGTTTCACTTTCTAAATGCTGTCCTTTCAGAGAAAATCACTTTCTTTTGAAAGTGCCTTAAGCTACTTACAAGCATTGAACAGAAATTCACATGCGTTTCTCTGAAAGAGAAGCAGTCTGTTCCAACACTTCAATTCACTGTGCGAAGTGAATGGAGTGTTGTTTCACTTTCTAAATGCTGTCCTTTCAGAGAAAATCACTTTCCTTTGAAAGTGCCTTAAGCTGCTTACACACATTCACAGGAAACTCAAATGCGTTTCTATGAAAGAGAAGCTGTCTGTTCCAACACTTCAATTCACTGTGCGAAGTGAATGGAGTGTTGCTTCACTTTCTAAATGCTGTCCTTTCAAGAGAAAATCGCTTTCCTTTGAAAGTGCCTTAAGCTACTTAAAAGCATTCAACAGAAATTCACATGCGTTTCACTGAAAGAGAAGCAGTCTGTTCCAACACTTCAATTCACTGTGCGAAGTGAATGGAGTGTTGCTTCACTTTCTAAATGCTGTCCTTTCAGAGAAAATCACTTTCCTTTGAAAGTGCCTTAAGCTACTTACACACATTCACAGGAAACTCAAATGCGTTTCTATGAAAGAGAAGCTGTCTGTTCCAACACTTCAATTCACTGTGCGAAGTGAATGTAGTGTTACTTCACTTTCTAAATGCTGTCCTTTCAGAGAAAATCACTTTCCTTTGAAAGTGCCTTAAGCTACTTACAAGCATTCAACAGAAATTCACATGTGTTTCACTGAAAGAGAAGCAGTCTGTTCCAACACTTCAATTCACTGTGCGAAGTGAATGGAGTGTTGCTTCACTTTCTAAATGCTGTCCTTTCAGAGAAAATCACTTTCCTTTGAAAGTGCCTTAAGCTACTTACAAGCATTCACAAGAAACTCACATGCGTTTCACTGAAAGAGGAGCAGTCTGTTCCAACACTTCAATTCACTGTGCGAAGTGAATGGAGTGTTGCTTCACTTTCTAAATGCTGTCCTTTCAGAGAAAATCACTTTCCTTTGAAAGTGCCTTAAGCTACTTACACACATTCACAGGAAACTTAAATGCGTTTCTATGAAAGAGAAGCTGTCTGTTCCAACACTTCAACTCACTGTGCGAAGTGAATGGAGTGTTGCTTCACTTTCTAAATGCTGTCCTTTCAGAGAAAATCACTTTCCTTTGAATGTGCCTTAAGCTACTTACAAGCATTCAACAAAAATTCACATGTGTTTCACTGAAAGAGAAGCAGTCTGTTCCAACACTTCAATTCACTGTGCGTAGTGATTGGAGTGTTGCTTCACTTTCTAAATGCTGTCCTTTCAGAGAAAATCACTTTCCTTTGAAAGTGCCTTAAGCTACTTACAAGCATTCAATAGAAATTCACATGCGTTTCTCTGAAAGAGAAGCAGTCTGTTCCAACACTTCAATTCACTGTGCGAAGTGAATGGAGTGTTGCTTCACTTTGTAAATGCTGTCCTTTCAGAGAAAATCACTTTCCTTTGAAAGTGCCTTTAGCCACTTGCAAGCATTCACAAAAAACTCATATCTGTTTCTCTGAAAGAGAAATGGTCTGTTCCAACACTTCAATTCACTGTGCGAAGTGAATGGAGAGTTGTTTCACTTTCTAAATGCTGTCCTTTGTGAGAAAATTACTTTCCTTTGAAAGTGCCTTAAGCTACTTACAAGCATTCCACAGAAATTCACATGCGTTTCCCTGAAAGAGAAGAAGTCTGTTCCAACACTTCAATTCACTGTGTGAAGTGAATGGAGTGTTGTTTCACTTTCTAAATGCTGTCCTTTCAGAGAAAATCACTTTCCTTTGAAAGTGCCTTAAGCTGCTTACACACATTCACAGGAAACTCAAATGCGTTTCTGTGAAAGAGAAGCTGTCTGTTCCAACACTTCAATTCACTGTGCGAAGTGAATGGAGTGTTGCTTCACTTTCTAAATGCTGTCCTTTCAGAGAAAATCGCTTTCCTTTGAAAGTGCCTTAAGCTACTTACAAGCATTCAACAACAATTCACATGCGTTTCACTGAAAGAGAAGCAGTCTGTTCCAACACTTCAATTCACTGTGCGAAGTGAATGGAGTGTTGCTTCACTTTCTAAATGCTGTCCTTTCAGAGAAAATCACTTTCGTTTGAAAGTGCCTTAAGCTACTTAAACACATTCACAGGAAACTCAAATGCGTTTCTATGAAAGAGAAGCTGTCTGTTCCAACACTTCAATTAACTGTGCGAAGTGAATGGAGTGTTACTTCACTTTCTAAATGCTGTCCTTTTAGAGAAAATCACTTTCCTTTGAAAGTGCCTTAAGCTACTTACAAGCATTCAACAGAAATTCACATGTGTTTCACTGAAAGAGAAGCAGTCTGTTCCAACACTTCAATTCACTGTGCGAATGAATGGAGTGTTGCTTCACTTTCTAAATGCTGTCCTTTCAGAGAAAATCACTTTCCTTTGAAAGTGCCTTAAGCTACTTACAAGCATTCACAAGAAACTCACATGCATTTTTCTGAAAGAGAAGCAGTCTGTTCCAACACTTCAATTCACTGTGCGTAGTGAATGGAGTTTTGCTTCACTTTCTAAATGCTGTCCTTTCTGAGAAAATCACTTTCTTTTGAAAGTGCCTTAGCTACTTACAAGCATTCAATAGAAATTCACATGCGTTTCTATGAAAGAGAAGCTGTCTGTTCCAACACTTCAATTCACTGTGCGAAGTGAATGGAGTGTTTCTTCACTTTCTAAATGCTGTCCTTTCGGAGAAAATCACCTTCCTTTGAAAGTGCCTTAAGCTACTTACAAGCATTCAACAGAAATTCACATGTGTTTCACTGAAAGAGAAGCAGTCTGTTCCAACACTTCAATTCACTGTGCGAAGTGAATGGAGTGTTGCTTCACTTTCTAAATGCTGTCCTTTCAGAGAAAATCACTTTCCTTTGAAAGTGCCTTAAGCTACTTACAAGCATTCACAAGAAACTCACATGCGTTTCACTGAAAGAGAAGCAGTCTGTTCCAACACTTCAATTCACTGTGCGAAGTGAATGGAGTGTTGCTTCACTTTCTAAATGCTGTCCTTTCAGAGAAAATCACTTTCCTTTGAAAGTGCCTTAAGCTACTTACACACATTCACAGGAAACTCAAATGCGTTTCTATGAAAGAGAAGCTGTCTGTTCCAACACTTCAATTCACTGTGCGAAGTGAATGGAGTGTTGCTTCACTTTCTAAATGCTGTCCTTTCAGAGAAAATCACTTTCCTTTGAATGTGCCTTAAGCTACTTACAAGCATTCCACAGAAATTCACATGCGTTTCACTGAAAGAGAAGCAGTCTGTTCCAACACTTCAATTCACTGTGCGAAGTGAATGGAGTGTTGCTTCACTTTCTAAATGCTGTCCTTTCAGAGAAAATCACTTTCCTTTGAAAGTGCCTTAAGCTACTTACACACATTCACAGGAAACTCAAATGCGTTTCTATGAAAGAGAAGCTGTCTGTTCCAACACTTCAATTCACTGTGCGAAGTGAATGTAGTGTTACTTCACTTTCTAAATGCTGTCCTTTCAGAGAAAATCACTTTCCTTTGAAAGTTCCTTAAGCTACTTACAAGCATTCAACAGAAATTCACATGTGTTTCACTGAAAGAGAAGCAGTCTGTTCCAACACTTCAATTCACTGTGCGAAGTGAATGGAGTGTTGCTTCACTTTCTAAATGCTGTCCTTTCAGAGAAAATCACTTTCCTTTGAAAGTGCCTTAAGCTACTTACAAGCATTCACAAGAAACTCACATGCGTTTCACTGAAAGAGGAGCAGTCTGTTCCAACATTTCAATTCACTGTGCGAAGTGAATGGAGTGTTGCTTCACTTTCTAAATGCTGTCCTTTCAGAGAAAATCACTTTCCTTTGAATGTGCCTTAAGCTACTTACAAGCATTCAACAGAAATTCACATGTGTTTCACTGAAAGAGAAGCAGTCTGTTCCAACACTTCAATTCACTGTGCGTAGTGATTGGAGTGTTGCTTCACTTTCTAAATGCTGTCCTTTCAGAGAAAATCACTTTCCTTTGAAAGTGCCTTAAGCTACTTACAAGCATTCAATAGAAATTCACATGCGTTTCTCTGAAAGAGAAGCAGTCTGTTCCAACACTTCAATTCACTGTGCGAAGTGAATGGAGTGTTGCTTCACTTTGTAAATGCTGTCCTTTCAGAGAAAATCACTTTCCTTTGAAAGTGCCTTAAGCCACTTGCAAGCATTCACAAAAAACTCATATCTGTTTCTCTGAAAGAGAAATGGTCTGTTCCAACACTTCAATTCACTGTGCGAAGTGAATGGAGAGTTGTTTCACTTTCTAAATGCTGTCCTTTCTGAGAAAATTACTTTCCTTTGAAAGTGCCTTAAGCTACTTACAAGCATTCCACAGAAATTCACATGCGTTTCCCTGAAAGAGAAGAAATCTGTTCCAACACTTCAATTCACTGTGTGAAGTGAATGGAGTGTTGTTTCACTTTCTAAATGCTGTCCTTTCAGAGAAAATCACTTTCCTTTGAAAGTGCCTTAAGCTGCTTACCCACATTCACAGGAAACTCAAATGCGTTTCTGTGAAAGAGAAGCTGTCTGTTCCAACACTTCAATTCACTGTGCGAAGTGAATGGAGTGTTGCTTCACTTTCTAAATGCTGTCCTTTCAGAGAAAATCGCTTTCCTTTGAAAGTGCCTTAAGCTACTTACAAGCATTCAACAGAAATTCACATGCGTTTCACTGAAAGAGAAGCAGTCTGTTCCAACACTTCAATTCACTGTGCGAAGTGAATGGAGTGTTGCTTCACTTTCTAAATGCATCCTTTCAGAGAAAATCACTTTCGTTTGAAAGTGCCTTAAGCTACTTAAACACATTCACAGGAAACTCAAATGCGTTTCTATGAAAGAGAAGCTGTCTGTTCCAACACTTCAATTCACTGTGCAAAGTGAATGGAGTGTTACTTCACTTTCTAAATGCTGTCCTTTTAGAGAAAATCACTTTCCTTTGAAAGTGCCTTAAGCTACTTACAAGCATTCAACAGAAATTCACATGTGTTTCACTGAAAGAGAAGCAGTCTGTTCCAACACTTCAATTCACTGTGCGAAGTGAATGGAGTGTTGCTTCACTTTCTAAATGCTGTCCTTTCAGAGAAAATCACTTTCCTTTGAAAGTGCCTTAAGCTACTTACAAGCATTCACAAGAAACTCACATGCATTTTTCTGAAAGAGAAGCAGTCTGTTCCAACACTTCAATTCACTGTGCGTAGTGAATGGAGTGTTGCTTCACTTTCTAAATGCTGTCCTTTCTGAGAAAATCACTTTCTTTTGAAAGTGCCTTAGCTACTTACAAGCATTCAATAGAAATTCACATGCGTTTCTATGAAAAAGAAGCTGTCTGTTCCAACACTTCAATTCACTGTGCGAAGTGAATGGAGTGTTTCTTCACTTTCTAAATGCTGTCCTTTCGGAGAAAATCACCTTCCTTTGAAAGTGCCTTAAGCTACTTACAAGCATTCAACAGAAATTCACATGTGTTTCACTGAAAGAGAAGCAGTCTGTTCCAACACTTCAATTCACTGTGCGAAGTGAATGGAGTGTTGCTTCACTTTCTAAATGCTGTCCTTTCAGAGAAAATCACTTTCCTTTGAAAGTGCCTTAAGCTACTTACAAGCATTCACAAGAAACTCACATGCGTTTCACTGAAAGAGAAGCAGTCTGTTCCAACACTTCAATTCACTGTGCGAAGTGAATGGAGTGTTGCTTCACTTTCTAAATGCTGTCCTTTCAGAGAAAATCACTTTCCTTTGAAAGTGCCTTAAGCTACTTACACACATTCACAGGAAACTCAAATGCGTTTCTATGAAAGAGAAGCTGTCTGTTCCAACACTTCAATTCACTGTGCGAAGTGAATGGAGTGTTGCTTCACTTTCTAAATGCTGTCCTTTCAGAGAAAATCACTTTCCTTTGAATGTGCCTTAAGCTACTTACAAGCATTGAACAGAAATTCACATGTGTTTCACTAAAAGAGAAGCAGTCTGTTCCAACACTTCAATTCACTGTGCGTAGTGATTGGAGTGTTGCGTCACTTTCTAAATGCTGTCCTTTCAGAGAAAATCACTTTCCTTTGAAAGTGCCTTAAGCTACTTATAAGCATTCAATAGAAATTCACATGCGTTTCTCTGAAAGAGAAGCAGTCTGTTCCAACACTTCAATTTACTGTGCGAAGTGAATGGAGTGTTGCTTCACTTTCTAAATGCTGTCCTTTCAGAGAAAATCACTTTCCTTTGAAAGTGCCTTAAGCTACTTACAAGCATTCACAAAAAACTCATATCTGTTTCTCTGAAAGAGAAATGGTCTGTTCCAACACTTCAATTCACTGTGCGAAGTGAATGGAGAGTTGTTTCACTTTCTAAATGCTGTCCTTTCAGAGAAAATCACTTTCCTTTGAAAGTGCCTTAAGCTACATACAAGCATTCCACAGAAATTCACATGCGTTTCTCTGAAAGAGAAGAAGTCTGTTCCAACACTTCAATTCACTGTGCGAAGTGAATGGAGTGTTGTTTCACTTTCTAAATGCTGTCCTTTCAGAGAAAATCACTTTGCATTGAAAGTGCCTTAAGCTACTTACACACATTCACAGGAAACTCAAATGCGTTTCTATGAAAGAGAAGCTGTCTGTTCCAACACTTCAATTCACTTTGCGAAGTGAATGGAGTGTTGCTTCACTTTCTAAATGCTGTCCTTTCAGAGAAAATCACTTTCCTTTGAAAGTGCCTTAAGCTACTTACAAGCATTCCACAGAAATTCACATGCGTTTCTCTGAAAGAGAAGCAGTCTGTTCCAACACTTCAATTCACTGTGCGAAGTGAATGGAGTGTTGTTTCACTTTCTAAATGCTGTCCTTTCAGAGAAAATCACTTTCCTTTGAAAGTGCCTTAAGCTACTTACAGCATTCAACAGAAATTCACATGCATTTCACTGAAAGAGAAGTAGTCTGTTCCAACACTTCAATTCACTGTGCGAAGTGAATGGAGTGTTGCTCCACTTTCTAAATGATGTCCTTTCAGAGAAAATCACTTTCCTTTGAAAGTGCCTTAAGCTGCTTACACACATTCACAGGAAACTCGAATGCGTTTCTATGAAAGAGAAGCTGTCTGTTCCAACACTTCAATTCACTGTGCGAAGTGAATGGAGTGTTGCTTCGCTTTCTAAATGCTGTCCTTTCAGAGAAAATCACTTTCCTCTGAAAGTGCCTTAAGCCACTTGCAAGCATTCACAAAAAACTCATATCTGTTTCTCTGAAAGAGAAATGGTCTGTTAAAACACTTCAATTCACTGTGCAAAGTGAATGGAGAGTTGTTTCACTTTCTAAATGCTGTCCTTTCTGAGAAAATCACTTTCCTTTGAAAGTGCCTTAAGCTACTTACAAGCATTCCACAGAAATTCACATGCGTTTCCCTGAAAGAGAAGAAGTCTGTTCCAACACTTCAATTCACTGTGCGAAGTGAATGGAGTGTTGTTTCACTTTCTAAATGCTGTCCTTTCAGAGAAAATCACTTTGCATTGAAAGTGCCTTAAGCTACTTACACACATTCACAGGAAACTCAAATGCGTTTCTATGAAAGAGAAGCTGTCTGTTCCAACACTTCAATTCACTGTGCGAAGTGAATGGAGTGTTGCTTCACTTTCTAAATGCTGTCCTTTCAGAGAAAATCACTTTCCTTTGAATGTGCCTTAAGCTACTTACAAGCATTGAACAGAAATTCACATGTGTTTCACTAAAAGAGAAGCAGTCTGTTCCAACACTTCAATTCACTGTGCGTAGTGATTGGAGTGTTGCGTCACTTTCTAAATGCTGTCCTTTCAGAGAAAATCACTTTCCTTTGAAAGTGCCTTAAGCTACTTACAAGCATTCACAAAAAACTCATATCTGTTTCTCTGAAAGAGAAATGGTCTGTTCCAACACTTCAATTCACTGTGCGATGTGAATGGAGAGTTGTTTCACTTTCTAAATGCTGTCCTTTCAGAGAAAATCACTTTCCTTTGAAAGTGCCTTAAGCTACTTACAAGCATTCCACAGAAATTCACATGCGTTTCTCTGAAAGAGAAGAAGTCTGTTCCAACACTTCAATTCACTGTGCGAAGTGAATGGAGTGTTGTTTCACTTTCTAAATGCTGTCCTTTCAGAGAAAATCACTTTGCATTGAAAGTGCCTTAAGCTACTTGCACACATTCACAGGAAACTCAAATGCGTTTCTACGAAAGAGAAGCGGTCTGTTCCAACACTTCAATTCACTGTGCGAAGTGAATGGAGTGTTGCTTCACTTTCTAAATGCTGTCCTTTCAGAGAAAATCACTTTCCTTTGAAAGTGTCTTAAGCTACTTACAAGCATTCAACAGAAATTCACATGTGTTTCACTGAAAGAGAAGCAGTCTGTTCCAACACTTCAATTCACTGTGCGAGGTGAATGGAGTGTTGCTTCACTTTCTAAATGCTGTCCTTTCAGAGAAAATCACTTTTCTTTGAAAGTGCCTTAAGCTACTTACACACATTCACAGGAAACTCAAATGCGTTTCTATGAAAGAGAAGCTGTCTGTTCCAACACTTCAATTCACTGTGCGAAGTGAATGGAGTGTTGCTTCACTTTCTAAATGCTGTCCTTTCAGAGAAAATCACTTTCCTTTGAAAGTGCCTTAAGGTACTTACAAGCATTCAACAGAAATTCACATGCGCTTCACTGAAAGAGAAGCAGTCTGTTCCAACACTTCAATTCACTGTGCGAAGTGAATGGAGTGTTGCTTCACTTTCTAAATGCTGTCCTTTCAGAGAAAATCACTTTCCTTTGAAAGTGCCTTAAGCTACTTACACACATTCACAGGAAACTCAAATGCGTTTCTATGAGAGAGAAGCTGTCTGTTCCAACACTTCAATTCACTGTGCGAAGTGAATGGAGTGTTGCTTCAATTTCTAAATGCTGTCCTTTCAGAGAAAATCACTTTCCTTTGAATGTGCCTTAAGCTACTTACAAGCATTCAACAGAAATTCACATGTGTTTCACTGAAAGAGAAGCAGTCTGTTCCAAGACTTCAATTCACTGTGCGAAGTGAATGGAGTGTTGCTTCACTTTCTAAATGCTGTCCTTTCAGAGAAAATCACTTTCCTTTGAAAGTGCCTTAAGCTACTTACACACATTCACAGGAAACTCAAATGCGTTTCTATGAGAGAGAAGCTGTCTGTTCCAACACTTCAATTCACTGTGCGAAGTGAATGGAGTGTTGCTTCAATTTCTAAATGCTGTCCTTTCAGAGAAAATCACTTTCCTTTGAATGTGCCTTAAGCTACTTACAAGCATTCAACAGAAATTCACATGTGTTTCACTGAAAGAGAAGCAGTCTGTTCCAAGACTTCAATTCACTGTGCGAAGTGAATGGAGTGTTGCTTCACTTTCTAAATGCTGTCCTTTCAGAGAAAATCACTTTCCTTTGAAAGTGCCTTAAGCTACTTACAAGCATTCACAGGAATATCAAATGCGGTTCTATGAAAGAGAAGCTGTCTGTTCCAACACTTGAATTCACTGTGCATAGTGAATGGAGTGTTGCTTCACTTTCTAAATGCTGTCCTTTCAGAGAAAATCACTTTCCTCTGAAAGTGCCTTAAGCTACTTACACACATTCACAGGAAACTCAAATGCGTTTCTACGAAAGAGAAGCTGTCTGTTCCAACACTTCAATTCACTGTGCGAAGTGAATGGAGTGTTGCTTCACTTTCTAAATGCTGTCCTTTCAGAGAAAATCACTTTCCTTTGAAAGTGCCTTAAGCTACTTACAAGCATTCAACAGAAATTCACATGTGTTTCACTGAAAGAGAAGCAGTCTGTTCCAACACTTCAATTCACTGTGCGAGGTGAATGGAGTGTTGCTTCACTTTCTAAATGCTGTCCTTTCAGAGAAAATCACTTTCCTTTGAAAGTGCCTTAATCTACGTACAAGCATTCACAAGAAACTCACATGCATTTTTCTGAAAGAGAAGTAGTCTGTTCCAACAGTTCAATTCACTGTGCGAAATGAATGGAGTGTTGTTTCACTTTCTAAATGCTGTCCTTTCAGAGAAAATCACTTTCCTTTGAAAGTGCCTTAAGCTACTTACAAGCATTCCCCAGAAATTCACATGCGTTTCTCTGAAAGAGAAGCAGTCTGTTACAAGACTTCAATTCACTGTGCGAAGTGAATGGAGTGTTGTTTCACTTTCTAAATGCTGTCCTTTCAGAGAAAATCAATTTCCTTTGAAAGTGCCTTAAGCTGCTTCCACACATTCACAGGAAACTCAAATGCGTTTCTATGAAAGAGAAGCTGTCTGTTCCAACACTTCAATTCACTGTGCGAAGTGAATGGAGTGTTGCTTCACTTTCTAAATGCTGTCCTTTCAGAGAAAATCGCTTTCCTTTGAAAGTGCCTTAAGCTACTTACAAGCATTCAACAGAAATTCACATGTGTTTCACTGAAAGAGAAGCAGTCTGTTCCAACACTTCAATTCACTGTGCGAAGTGAATGGAGTGTTGCTTCACTTTCTAAATGCTGTCCTTTCAGAGAAAATCACTTTCCTTTGAAAGTGCCTTAAGCTACTTACACACATTCACAGGAAACTCAAATGCGTTTCTATGAAGGAGAAGCTGTCTCTTCCAACACTTCAATTCACTGTGCGAAGTGAATGGAGTGTTGCTTCAATTTCTAAATGCTGTCCTTTCAGAGAAAATCACTTTCCTTTGAATGTGCCTTAAGCTACTTACAAGCATTCAACAGAAATTCACATGTGTTTCACTGAAAGAGAAGCAGTCTGTTCCAAGACTTCAATTCACTGTGCGAAGTGAATGGAGTGTTGCTTCACTTTCTAAATGCTGTCCTTTCAGAGAAAATCAGTTTCCTTTGAAAGTGCCTTAAGCTACTTACAAGCATTCACGGGAATATCAAATGCGGTTCTATGAAAGAGAAGCTGTCTGTTCCAACACTTCAATTCACTGTGCATAGTGAATGGAGTGTTGCTTCACTTTCTAAATGCTGTCCTTTCAGAGAAAATCACTTTCCTCTGAAAGTGCCTTAAGCTACTTACACACATTCACAGGAAACTCAAATGTGTTTCTACGAAAGAGAAGCTGTCTGTTCCAACACTTCAATTCACTGTGCGCAGTGAATGGAGTGTTGCTTCACTTTCTAAATGCTGTCCTTTCAGAGAAAATCACTTTCCTTTGAAAGTGCCTTAAGCTACTTACAAGCATTCACAAAAAACTCATATCTGTTTCTCTGAAAAAGAAATGGTCTGTTCCAACACTTCAATTCACTGTGCGAAGTGAATGGAGAGTTGTTTCACTTTCTAAATGCTGTCCTTTCAGAGAAAATCACTTTCCTTTGAAAGTGCCTTAAGCTACTTACAAGCATTCCACAGAAATTCACATGCGTTTCTCTGAAAGAGAAGCAGTGTGTTCCAACACTTCAATTCACTGTGCGAAGTGAATGGAGTGTTGTTTCACTTTCTAAATGCTGTCCTTTCAGAGAAAATCACTTTCCTTTGAAAGTGCCTTAAGCTACTTACACACATTCACAGGAAACTCAAATGCGTTTCTACGAAAGAGAAGCTGTCTGTTCCAACACTTCAATTCACTGTGCGAAGTGAATGGAGTGTTGCTTCACTTTCTAAATGCTGTCCTTTCAGAGAAAATCACTTTCCTTTGAAAGTGCCTTAAGCTACTTACAAGCATTCACAAAAAACTCATATCTGTTTCTCTGAAAGAGAAATGGTCTGTTCCAACACTTCAAATCACTGTGCGAAGTGAATGGAGAGTTGTTTCACTTTCTAAATGCTGTCCTTTCAGAGAAAATCACTTTCCTTTGAAAGTGTCTTAAGCTACTTACAAGCATTCCACAGAAATTCACATGCGTTTCTCTGAAAGAGAAGCAGTCTGTTCCAACACTTCAATTCACTGTGCGAAGTGAATGGAGTGTTGTTTCACTTTCTAAATGCTGTCCTTTCAGAGAAAATCACTTTCCTTTGAAAGTGCCTTAAGCTACTTACACACATTCACAGGAAACTCAAATGCGTTTCTACGAAAGAGAAGCTGTCTGTTCCAACACTTCAATTCACTGTGCGAAGTGAATGGAGTGTTGCTTCACTTTCTAAATGCTGTCCTTTCAGAGAAAATCACTTTCCTTTGAAAGTGCCTTAAGCTACTTACAAGCATTCAACAGAAATTCACATGTGTTTCACTGAAAGAGAAGCAGTCTGTTCCAACACTTCAATTCACTGTGCGAGGTGAATGGAGTGTTGCTTCACTTTCTAAATGCTGTCCTTTCAGAGAAAATCACTTTCCTTTGAAAGTGCCTTAAGCTACGTACAAGCATTCACAAGAAACTCACATGCATTTTTCTGAAAGAGAAGTAGTCTGTTCCAACAGTTCAATTCACTGTGCGAAATGAATGGAGTGTTGTTTCACTTTCTAAATGCTGTCCTTTCAGAGAAAATCACTTTCCTTTGAAAGTGCCTTAAGCTACTTACAAGCATTCCACAGAAATTCACATGCGTTTCTCTGAAAGAGAAGCAGTCTGTTCCAAGACTTCAATTCACTGTGCGAAGTGAATGGAGTGTTGTTTCACTTTCTAAATGCTGTCCTTTCAGAGAAAATCAATTTCCTTTGAAAGTGCCTTAAGCTGCTTCCACACATTCACAGGAAACTCAAATGCGTTTCTATGAAAGAGAAGCTGTCTGTTCCAACACTTCAATTCACTGTGCGAAGTGAATGGAGTGTTGCTTCACTTTCTAAATGCTGTCCTTTCAGAGAAAATCGCTTTCCTTTGAAAGTGCCTTAAGCTACTTACAAGCATTCAACAGAAATTCACATGTGTTTCACTGAAAGAGAAGCAGTCTGTTCCAACACTTCAATTCACTGTGCGAGGTGAATGGAGTGTTGCTTCACTTTCTAAATGCTGTCCTTTCAGAGAAAATCACTTTCCTTTGAAAGTGCCTTAAGCTACTTACACACATTCACAGGAAACTCAAATGCGTTTCTATGAAAGAGAAGCTGTCTGTTCCAACACTTCAATTCACTGTGTGAAGTGAATGGAGTGTTAATTCACTTTCTAAATGCTGTCCTTTCAGAGAAAATCACTTTTCTTTGAAAGTGCCTTAAGCTACTTACAAGAATTCAACAGAAATTCACATGTGTTTCACTGAAAGAGAAGCAGTCTGTTCCAACACTTCAATTCACTGTGCGAAGTGAATGGAGTGTTGCTTCACTTTCTAAATGCTGTCCTTTCAGAGAAAATCACTTTCCTTTGAAAGTGCCTTAAGCTACTTACAAGCATTCAATAGAAATTCACATGCGTTTCACTGAAAGAGAAGCAGTCTGTTCCGACACTTCAATTCACTGTGCGAAGTGAATGGAGTGTTGCTTCACTTTCTAAATGCTGTCCTTTCAGAGAAAATCACTTTCATTTGAAAGTGCCTTAAGCTACTTAAAAGCATTCACAAGAAACTCACACGCATTTTTCTGAAAGAGAGGCAGTTTGTTCCAACATTACAATTCACTGTGCGAAGTGAATGGAGTGTGGCTTCACTTTCTATATGCTCTCCTTTTAGAGAAAATCACTTTGCTTTGAAAGTGCCTTAAGCTACTTACAAGCATTCAGTAGAAACTCACATCCGTTTCTCTGAAAGAGAAGCAGTGTGTTCCAACATTTCAATTCACTGGGCGAAGTGAATGGAGTGTTGCTTCACTTTCTAAGTGCTGTCCTTTCAGAGAAAATCACTTTCCTTTGAAAGTGCCTTAAGCTACTTACAAGCATTCACAAGAAACTCACACGCATTTTTCTGAAAGAGAAGCAGTTTGTTCCA
The DNA here is from genome assembly GCF_982192425.1 of Myodes glareolus. Lineage (NCBI taxonomy): Eukaryota > Metazoa > Chordata > Mammalia > Rodentia > Cricetidae > Myodes > Myodes glareolus. The sequence goes on from NC_142045.1 coordinate 64,495,414, forward strand.
ACATTGCAATTCACTGTGCGAAGTGAATGGAGTGTTGCTTCACTTTCTATATGCTCTCCTTTTAGAGAAAATCACTTTGCTTTGAAAGTGCCTTTAGCTACTTACAAGCATTCAGAAGAAACTCACATCCGTTTCTCTGAAAGAGAAGCAGTGTGTTCCAACATTTCAATTCACTGTGCGAAGTGAATGGAGTGTTGCTTCACTTTCTAAATGCTGTCCTTTCAGAGAAAATCACTTTCCTTTGAAAGTGCCTTAAGCTACTTACAAGCATTCACAGGAATATCAAATGCGGTTCTATGAAAGAGAAGCTGTCTGTTCCAACACTTGAATTCACTGTGCATAGTGAATGGAGTGTTGCTTCACTTTCTAAATGCTGTCCTTTCAGAGAAAATCACTTTTCTTTGAAAGTGCCTTAAGCTACTTACAAGAATTCAACAGAAATTCACATGTGTTTCACTGAAAGAGAAGCAGTCTGTTCCAACACTTCAATTCACTGTGCGAAGTGAATGGAGTGTTGCTTCACTTTCTAAATGCTGTCCTTTCAGAGAAAATCACTTTCCTTTGAAAGTGCCTTAAGCTACTTACAAGCATTCAATAGAAATTCACATGCGTTTCACTGAAAGAGAAGCAGTCTGTTCCGACACTTCAATTCACTGTGCGAAGTGAATGGAGTGTTGCTTCACTTTCTAAATGCTGTCCTTTCAGAGAAAATCACTTTCATTTGAAAGTGCCTTAAGCTACTTACAAGCATTCACAAGAAACTCACACGCATTTTTCTGAAAGAGAGGCAGTTTGTTCCAACATTACAATTCACTGTGCGAAGTGAATGGAGTGTGGCTTCACTTTCTATATGCTCTCCTTTTAGAGAAAATCACTTTGCTTTGAAAGTGCCTTAAGCTACTTACAAGCATTCAGTAGAAACTCACATCCGTTTCTCTGAAAGAGAAGCAGTGTGTTCCAACATTTCAATTCACTGGGCGAAGTGAATGGAGTGTTGCTTCACTTTCTAAGTGCTGTCCTTTCAGAGAAAATCACTTTCCTTTGAAAGTGCCTTAAGCTACTTACAAGCATTCACAAGAAACTCACACGCATTTTTCTGAAAGAGAAGCAGTTTGTTCCAACATTGCAATTCACTGTGCGAAGTGAATGGAGTGTTGCTTCACTTTCTATATGCTCTCCTTTTAGAGAAAATCACTTTGCTTTGAAAGTGCCTTTAGCTACTTACAAGCATTCAGAAGAAACTCACATCCGTTTCTCTGAAAGAGAAGCAGTGTGTTCCAACATTTCAATTCACTGTGCGAAGTGAATGGAGTGTTGCTTCACTTTCTAAATGCTGTCCTTTCAGAGAAAATCACTTTCCTTTGAAAGTGCCTTAAGCTACTTACAAGCATTCACAGGAATATCAAATGCGGTTCTATGAAAGAGAAGCTGTCTGTTCCAACACTTGAATTCACTGTGCATAGTGAATGGAGTGTTGCTTCACTTTCTAAATGCTGTCCTTTCAGAGAAAATCACTTTCCTCTGAAAGTGCCTTAAGCTACTTACACACATTCACAGGAAACTCAAATGCGTTTCTACGAATGAGAAGCTGTCTGTTCCAACACTTCAATTCACTGTGCGAAGTGAATGGAGTGTTGCTTCACTTTCTAAATGCTGTCCTTTCAGAGAAAATCACTTTCCTTTGAAAGTGCCTTAAGCTACTTACAAGCATTCACAAAAAACTCATATCTGTTTCTCTGAAAGAGAAATGGTCTGTTCCAACACTTCAATTCACTGTGCGATGTGAATGGAGAGTTGTTTCACTTTCTAAATGCTGTCCTTTCAGAGAAAATCACTTTCCTTTGAAAGTGCCTTAAGCTACTTACAAGCATTCCACAGAAATTCACATGCGTTTCTCTGAAAGAGAAGAAGTCTGTTCCAACACTTCAATTCACTGTGCGAAGTGAATGGAGTGTTGTTTCACTTTCTAAATGCTGTCCTTTCAGAGAAAATCACTTTGCATTGAAAGTGCCTTAAGCTACTTGCACACATTCACAGGAAACTCAAATGCGTTTCTACGAAAGAGAAGCTGTCTGTTCCAACACTTCAATTCACTGTGCGAAGTGAATGGAGTGTTGCTTCACTTTCTAAATGCTGTCCTTTCAGAGAAAATCACTTTCCTTTGAAAGTGTCTTAAGCTACTTACAAGCATTCAACAGAAATTCACATGTGTTTCACTGAAAGAGAAGCAGTCTGTTCCAACACTTCAATTCACTGTGCGAGGTGAATGGAGTGTTGCTTCACTTTCTAAATGCTGTCCTTTCAGAGAAAATCACTTTTCTTTGAAAGTGCCTTAAGCTACTTACACACATTCACAGGAAACTCAAATGCGTTTCTATGAAAGAGAAGCTGTCTGTTCCAACACTTCAATTCACTGTGCGAAGTGAATGGAGTGTTGCTTCACTTTCTAAATGCTGTCCTTTCAGAGAAAATCACTTTCCTTTGAAAGTGCCTTAAGGTACTTACAAGATTTCAACAGAAATTCACATGCGCTTCACTGAAAGAGAAGCAGTCTGTTCCAACACTTCAATTCACTGTGCGAAGTGAATGGAGTGTTGCTTCACTTTCTAAATGCTGTCCTTTCAGAGAAAATCACTTTCCTTTGAAAGTGCCTTAAGCTACTTACACACATTCACAGGAAACTCAAATGCGTTTCTATGAGAGAGAAGCTGTCTGTTCCAACACTTCAATTCACTGTGCGAAGTGAATGGAGTGTTGCTTCAATTTCTAAATGCTGTCCTTTCAGAGAAAATCACTTTCCTTTGAATGTGCCTTAAGCTACTTACAAGCATTCAACAGAAATTCACATGTGTTTCACTGAAAGAGAAGCAGTCTGTTCCAAGACTTCAATTCACTGTGCGAAGTGAATGGAGTGTTGCTTCACTTTCTAAATGCTGTCCTTTCAGAGAAAATCACTTTCTTTTGAAAGTGCCTTAAGCTACTTACAAGCATTCACAGGAATATCAAATGCGGTTCTGTGAAAGAGAAGCTGTCTGTTCCAACACTTGAATTCACTGTGCATAGTGAATGGAGTGTTGCTTCACTTTCTAAATGCTGTCCTTTCAGAGAAAATCACTTTCCTCTGAAAGTGCCTTAAGCTACTTACACACATTCACAGGAAACTCAAATGCGTTTCTACGAAAGAGAAGCTGTCTGTTCCAACACTTCAATTCACTGTGCGAAGTGAATGGAGTGTTGCTTCACTTTCTAAATGCTGTCCTTTCAGAGAAAATCACTTTCCTTTGAAAGTGCCTTAAGCTACTTACAAGCATTCACAAAAAACTCATATCTGTTTCTCTGAAAGAGAAATGGTCTGTTCCAACACTTCAATTCACTGTGCGAAGTGAATGGAGAGTTGTTTCACTTTCTAAATGCTGTCCTTTCAGAGAAAATCACTTTCCTTTGAAAGTGCCTTAAGCTACTTACAAGCATTCCACAGAAATTCACATGCGTTTCTCTGAAAGAGAAGCAGTCTGTTCCAACACTTCAATTCACTGTGCGAAGTGAATGGAGTGTTGTTTCACTTTCTAAATGCTGTCCTTTCAGAGAAAATCACTTTCCTTTGAAAGTGCCTTAAGCTACTTGCACACATTCACAGGAAACTCAAATGCGTTTCTACGAAAGAGAAGCTGTCTGTTCCAACACTTCAATTCACTGTGCGAAGTGAATGGAGTGTTGCTTCACTTTCTAAATGCTGTCCTTTCAGAGAAAATCACTTTCCTTTGAAAGTGCCTTAAGCTACTTACAAGCATTCAACAGAAATTCACATGTGTTTCACTGAAAGAGAAGCAGTCTGTTCCAACACTTCAATTCACTGTGCGAGGTGAATGGAGTGTTGCTTCACTTTCTAAATGCTGTCCTTTCAGAGAAAATCACTTTCCTTTGAAAGTGCCTTAATCTACGTACAAGCATTCACAAGAAACTCACATGCATTTTTCTGAAAGAGAAGTAGTCTGTTCCAACAGTTCAATTCACTGTGCGAAATGAATGGAGTGTTGTTTCACTTTCTAAATGCTGTCCTTTCAGAGAAAATCACTTTCCTTTGAAAGTGCCTTAAGCTACTTACAAGCATTCCACAGAAATTCACATGCGTTTCTCTGAAAGAGAAGCAGTCTGTTACAAGACTTCAATTCACTGTGCGAAGTGAATGGAGTGTTGTTTCACTTTCTAAATGCTGTCCTTTCAGAGAAAATCAATTTCCTTTGAAAGTGCCTTAAGCTGCTTCCACACATTCACAGGAAACTCAAATGCGTTTCTATGAAAGAGAAGCTGTCTGTTCCAACACTTCAATTCACTGTGCGAAGTGAATGGAGTGTTGCTTCACTTTCTAAATGCTGTCCTTTCAGAGAAAATCGCTTTCCTTTGAAAGTGCCTTAAGCTACTTACAAGCATTCAACAGAAATTCACATGTGTTTCACTGAAAGAGAAGCAGTCTGTTCCAACACTTCAATTCACTGTGCGAAGTGAATGGAGTGTTGCTTCACTTTCTAAATGCTGTCCTTTCAGAGAAAATCACTTTCCTTTGAAAGTGCCTTAAGCTACTTACACACATTCACAGGAAACTCAAATGCATTTCTATGAGAGAGAAGCTGTCTGTTCCAACACTTCAATTCACTGTGCGAAGTGAATGGAGTGTTGCTTCAATTTCTAAATGCTGTCCTTTCAGAGAAAATCACTTTCCTTTGAATGTGCCTTAAGCTACTTACAAGCATTCAACAGAAATTCACATGTGTTTCACTGAAAGAGAAGCAGTCTGTTCCAAGACTTCAATTCACTGTGCGAAGTGAATGGAGTGTTGCTTCACTTTCTAAATGCTGTCCTTTCAGAGAAAATCAGTTTCCTTTGAAAGTGCCTTAAGCTACTTACAAGCATTCACGGGAATATCAAATGCGGTTCTATGAAAGAGAAGCTGTCTGTTCCAACACTTCAATTCACTGTGCATAGTGAATGGAGTGTTGCTTCACTTTCTAAATGCTGTCCTTTCAGAGAAAATCACTTTCCTCTGAAAGTGCCTTAAGCTACTTACACACATTCACAGGAAACTCAAATGTGTTTCTACGAAAGAGAAGCTGTCTGTTCCAACACTTCAATTCACTGTGCGCAGTGAATGGAGTGTTGCTTCACTTTCTAAATGCTGTCCTTTCAGAGAAAATCACTTTCCTTTGAAAGTGCCTTAAGCTACTTACAAGCATTCACAAAAAACTCATATCTGTTTCTCTGAAAAAGAAATGGTCTGTTCCAACACTTCAATTCACTGTGCGAAGTGAATGGAGAGTTGTTTCACTTTCTAAATGCTGTCCTTTCAGAGAAAATCACTTTCCTTTGAAAGTGCCTTCAGCTACTTACAAGCATTCCACAGAAATTCACATGCGTTTCTCTGAAAGAGAAGCAGTGTGTTCCAACACTTCAATTCACTGTGCGAAGTGAATGGAGTGTTGTTTCACTTTCTAAATGCTGTCCTTTCAGAGAAAATCACTTTCCTTTGAAAGTGCCTTAAGCTACTTACACACATTCACAGGAAACTCAAATGCGTTTCTACGAAAGAGAAGCTGTCTGTTCCAACACTTCAATTCACTGTGCGAAGTGAATGGAGTGTTGCTTCACTTTCTAAATGCTGTCCTTTCAGAGAAAATCACTTTCCTTTGAAAGTGCCTTAAGCTACTTACAAGCATTCACAAAAAACTCATATCTGTTTCTCTGAAAGAGAAATGGTCTGTTCCAACACTTCAATTCACTGTGCGAAGTGAATGGAGAGTTGTTTCACTTTCTAAATGCTGTCCTTTCAGAGAAAATCACTTTCCTTTGAAAGTGTCTTAAGCTACTTACAAGCATTCCACAGAAATTCACATGCGTTTCTCTGAAAGAGAAGCAGTCTGTTCCAACACTTCAATTCACTGTGCGAAGTGAATGGAGTGTTGTTTCACTTTCTAAATGCTGTCCTTTCAGAGAAAATCACTTTCCTTTGAAAGTGCCTTAAGCTACTTACACACATTCACAGGAAACTCAAATGCGTTTCTACGAAAGAGAAGCTGTCTGTTCCAACACTTCAATTCACTGTGCGAAGTGAATGGAGTGTTGCTTCACTTTCTAAATGCTGTCCTTTCAGAGAAAATCACTTTCCTTTGAAAGTGCCTTAAGCTACTTACAAGCATTCAACAGAAATTCACATGTGTTTCACTGAAAGAGAAGCAGTCTGTTCCAACACTTCAATTCACTGTGCGAGGTGAATGGAGTGTTGCTTCACTTTCTAAATGCTGTCCTTTCAGAGAAAATCACTTTCCTTTGAAAGTGCCTTAAGCTACGTACAAGCATTCACAAGAAACTCACATGCATTTTTCTGAAAGAGAAGTAGTCTGTTCCAACAGTTCAATTCACTGTGCGAAATGAATGGAGTGTTGTTTCACTTTCTAAATGCTGTCCTTTCAGAGAAAATCACTTTCCTTTGAAAGTGCCTTAAGCTACTTACAAGCATTCCACAGAAATTCACATGCGTTTCTCTGAAAGAGAAGCAGTCTGTTCCAAGACTTCAATTCACTGTGCGAAGTGAATGGAGTGTTGTTTCACTTTCTAAATGCTGTCCTTTCAGAGAAAATCAATTTCCTTTGAAAGTGCCTTAAGCTGCTTCCACACATTCACAGGAAACTCAAATGCGTTTCTATGAAAGAGAAGCTGTCTGTTCCAACACTTCAATTCACTGTGCGAAGTGAATGGAGTGTTGCTTCACTTTCTAAATGCTGTCCTTTCAGAGAAAATCGCTTTCCTTTGAAAGTGCCATAAGCTACTTACAAGCATTCAACAGAAATTCACATGTGTTTCACTGAAAGAGAAGCAGTCTGTTCCAACACTTCAATTCACTGTGCGAGGTGAATGGAGTGTTGCTTCACTTTCTAAATGCTGTCCTTTCAGAGAAAATCACTTTCATTTGAAAGTGCCTTAAGCTACTTACAAGCATTCACAAGAAACTCACACGCATTTTTCTGAAAGAGAGGCAGTTTGTTCCAACATTACAATTCACTGTGCGAAGTGAATGGAGTGTGGCTTCACTTTCTATATGCTCTCCTTTTAGAGAAAATCACTTTGCTTTGAAAGTGCCTTAAGCTACTTACAAGCATTCAGTAGAAACTCACATCCGTTTCTCTGAAAGAAAAGCAGTGTGTTCCAACATTTCAATTCACTGGGCGAAGTGAATGGAGTGTTGCTTCACTTTCTAAGTGCTGTCCTTTCAGAGAAAATCACTTTCCTTTGAAAGTGCCTTAAGCTACTTACAAGCATTCACAAGAAACTCACACGCATTTTTCTGAAAGAGAAGCAGTTTGTTCCAACATTGCAATTCACTGTGCGAAGTGAATGGAGTGTTGCTTCACTTTCTATATGCTCTCCTTTTAGAGAAAATCACTTTGCTTTGAAAGTGCCTTTAGCTACTTACAAGCATTCAGAAGAAACTCACATCCGTTTCTCTGAAAGAGAAGCAGTGTGTTCCAACATTTCAATTCACTGTGCGAAGTGAATGGAGTGTTGCTTCACTTTCTAAATGCTGTCCTTTCAGAGAAAATCACTTTCCTTTGAAAGTGCCTTAAGCTACTTACAAGCATTCACAGGAATATCAAATGCGGTTCTATGAAAGAGAAGCTGTCTGTTCCAACACTTGAATTCACTGTGCATAGTGAATGGAGTGTTGCTTCACTTTCTAAATGCTGTCCTTTCAGAGAAAATCACTTTCCTCTGAAAGTGCCTTAAGCTACTTACACACATTCACAGGAAACTCAAATGCGTTTCTACGAAAGAGAAGCTGTCTGTTCCAACACTTCAATTCACTGTGCGAAGTGAATGGAGTGTTGCTTCACTTTCTAAATGCTGTCCTTTCAGAGAAAATCACTTTCCTTTGAAAGTGCCTTAAGCTACTTACAAGCATTCACAAAAAACTCATATCTGTTTCTCTGAAAGAGAAATGGTCTGTTCCAACACTTCAATTCACTGTGCGAAGTGAATGGAGAGTTGTTTCACTTTCTAAATGCTGTCCTTTCAGAGAAAATCACTTTCCTTTGAAAGTGCCTTAAGCTACTTACAAGCATTCCACAGAAATTCACATGCGTTTCTCTGAAAGAGAAGAAGTCTGTTCCAACACTTCAATTCACTGTGCGAAGTGAATGGAGTGTTGTTTCACTTTCTAAATGCTGTCCTTTCAGAGAAAATCACTTTCCTTTGAAAGTGCCTTAAGCTACTTACACACATTCACAGGAAACTCAAATGCGTTTCTACGAAAGAGAAGCTGTCTGTTCCAACACTTCAATTCACTGTGCGAAGTGAATGGAGTGTTGCTTCAATTTCTAAATGCTGTCCTTTCAGAGAAAATCACTTTCCTTTGAAAGTGCCTTAAGCTACGTACAAGCATTCACAAGAAACTCACATGCATTTTTCTGAAAGAGAAGTAGTCTGTTCCAACAGTTCAATTCACTGTGCGAAATGAATGGAGTGTTGTTTCACTTTCTAAATGCTGTCCTTTCAGAGAAAATCACTTTCCTTTTAAAGTGCCTTAAGCTACTTACAAGCATTCCACAGAAATTCACATGCGTTTCTCTGAAAGAGAAGCAGTCTGTTCCAAGACTTCAATTCACTGTGCGAAGTGAATGGAGTGTTGTTTCACTTTCTAAATGCTGTCCTTTCAGAGAAAATCAATTTCCTTTGAAAGTGCCTTAAGCTGCTTACACACATTCACAGGAAACTCAAATGCGTTTCTATGAAAGAGAAGCTGTCTGTTCCAACACTTCAATTCACTGTGCGAAGTGAATGGAGTGTTGCTTCACTTTCTAAATGCTGTCCTTTCAGAGAAAATCGCTTTCCTTTGAAAGTGCCTTAAGCTACTTACAAGCATTCAACAGAAATTCACATGTGTTTCACTGAAAGAAAAGCAGTCTGTTCCAACACTTCAATTCACTGTGCGAAGTGAATGGAGTGTTGCTTCACTTTCTAAATGCTGTCCTTTCAGAGAAAATCACTTTCCTTTGAAAGTGCCTTAAGCTACTTACACACATTCACAGGAAACTCAAATGCGTTTCTATGAAAGAGAAGCTGTCTGTTCCAACACTTCAATTCACTGTGCGAAGTGAATGGAGTGTTAATTCACTTTCTAAATGCTGTCCTTTCAGAGAAAATCACTTTTCTTTGAAAGTGCCTTAAGCTACTTACAAGCATTCAACAGAAATTCACATGTGTTTCACTGAAAGAGAAGCAGTCTTTCCAACACTTCAATTCACTGTGCGAAGTGAATGGAGTGTTGCTTCACTTTCTAAATGCTGTCCTTTCAGAGAAAATCACTTTCCTTTGAAAGTGCCTTAAGCTACTTACAAGCATTCACAGGAATATCAAATGCGGTTCTATGAAAGACAAGCTGTCTGTTCCAACACTTGAATTCACTGTGCATAGTGAATGGAGTGTTGCTTCACTTTCTAAATGCTGTCCTTTCAGAGAAAATCACTTTCCTCTGAAAGTGCCTTAAGCTACTGACAAGCATTTAACAGAAATTCACATGTGTTTCACTGAAAGAGAAGCAGTCTGTTCCAACACTTCAATTCACTGTGCGAAGTGAATGGAGTGTTGCTTCACTTTCTAAATGCTGTCCTTTCAGAGAAAATCACTTTCCTTTGAAAGTGCCTTAAGCTACTTACACACATTCACAGGAAACTCAAATGCGTTTCTACGAAAGAGAAGCTGTCTGTTCCAACACTTCAATTCACTGTGCGAAGTGAATGGAGTCTTGCTTCACTTTCTAAATGCTGTCCTTTCAGAGAAAATCACTTTCCTTTGAAAGTGCCTTAAGCTACTTACAAGCATTCACAAAAAACTCATATCTGTTTCTCTGAAAGAGAAATGGTCTGTTCCAACACTTCAATTCACTGTGCGAAGTGAATGGAGAGTTGTTTCACTTTCTAAATGCTGTCCTTTCAGAGAAAATCACTTTCCTTTGAAAGTGCCTTAAGCTACTTACAAGCATTCCACAGAAATTCACATGCGTTTCTCTGAAAGAGAAGAAGTCTGTTCCAACACTTCAATTCACTGTGCGAAGTGAATGGAGTGTTGTTTCACTTTCTAAATGCTGTCCTTTCAGAGAAAATCACTTTCCTTTGAAAGTGCCTTAAGCTACATACACACATTCACAGGAAACTCAAATGCGTTTCTACGAAAGAGAAGCTGTCTGTTCCAACACTTCAATTCACTGTGCGAAGTGAATGGAGTGTTGCTTCACTTTCTAAATGCTGTCCTTTCAGAGAAAATCACTTTCCTTTGAAAGTGCCTTAAGCTACTTACAAGCATTCAACAGAAATTCACATGTGTTTCACTGAAAGAGAAGCAGTCTGTTCCAACACTTCAATTCACTGTGCGAGGTGAATGGAGTGTTGCTTCAATTTCTAAATGCTGTCCTTTCAGAGAAAATCACTTTCCTTTGAAAGTGCCTTAAGCTACGTACAAGCATTCACAAGAAACTCACATGCATTTTTCTGAAAGAGAAGTAGTCTGTTCCAACAGTTCAATTCACTGTGCGAAATGAATGGAGTGTTGTTTCACTTTCTAAATGCTGTCCTTTCAGAGAAAATCACTTTCCTTTGAAAGTGCCTTAAGCTACTTACAAGCATTCCACAGAAATTCACATGCGTTTCTCTGAAAGAGAAGCAGTCTGTTCCAAGACTTCAATTCACTGTGCGAAGTGAATGGAGTGTTGTTTCACTTTCTAAATGCTGTCCTTTCAGAGAAAATCAATTTCCTTTGAAAGTGCCTTAAGCTGCTTACACACATTTACAGGAAACTCAAATGCGTTTCTATGAAAGAGAAGCTGTCTGTTCCAACACTTCAATTCACTGTGCGAAGTGAATGGAGTGTTGCTTCACTTTCTAAATGCTGTCCTTTCAGAGAAAATCGCTTTCCTTTGAAAGTGCCTTAAGCTACTTACAAGCATTCAACAGAAATTCACATGTGTTTCACTGAAAGAGAAGCAGTCTGTTCCAACACTTCAATTCACTGTGCGAAGTGAATGGAGTGTTGCTTCACTTTCTAAATGCTGTCCTTTCAGAGAAAATCACTTTCCTTTGAAAGTGCCTTAAGCTACTTACACACATTCACAGGAAACTCAAATGCGTTTCTATGAAAGAGAAGCTGTCTGTTCCAACACTTCAATTCACTGTGCGAAGTGAATGGAGTGTTAATTCACTTTCTAAATGCTGTCCTTTCAGAGAAAATCACTTTTCTTTGAAAGTGCCTTAAGCTACTTACAAGCATTCAACAGAAATTGACATGTGTTTCACTGAAAGAGAAGCAGTCTGTTCCAACACTTCAATTCACTGTGCGAAGTGAATGGAGTGTTGCTTCACTTTCTAAATGCTGTCCTTTCAGAGAAAATCAATTTCCTTTGAAAGTGCCTTAAGCTACTTACAAGCATTCACAGGAATATCAAATGCGGTTCTATGAAAGAGAAGCTGTCTGTTCCAACACTTGAATTCACTGTGCATAGTGAATGGAGTGTTGCTTCACTTTCTAAATGCTGTCCTTTCAGAGAAAATCACTTTCCTCTGAAAGTGCCTTAAGCTACTGACAAGCATTTAACAGAAATTCACATGTGTTTCACTGAAAGAGAAGCAGTCTGTTCCAACACTTCAATTCACTGTGCGAAGGGAATGGAGTGTTGCTTCACTTTCTAAATGCTGTCCTTTCAGAGAAAATCACTTTCCTTTGAAAGTGCCTTAAGCTACTTACAAGCATTCAATAGAAATTCACATGCGTTTCACTGAAAGAGAAGCAGTCTGTTCCAACACTTCAATTCACTGTGCGAAGTGAATGGAGTGTTGCTTCACTTTCTAAATGCTGTCCTTTCAGAGAAAATCACTTTCCTTTGAAAGTGCCTTAAGCTACTTGCAAGCATTCATAAGAAACTCACATCCGTTTCTCTGAAAGAGAAGCAGTGTGTTCCAACATTTCAATTCACTGTGCAAAGTGAATGGAGTGTTGCTTCACTTTCTAAATGCTGTCCTTTCAGAGAAAATCACTTTCCTTTGAAAGTGCCTTAAGCTACTTACAAGCATTCACAGGAATATCAAATGCGGTTCTATGAAAGAGAAGCTGTCTGTTCCAACACTTGAATTCACTGTGCATAGTGAATGGAGTGTTGCTCCACTTTCTAAATGCTGTCCTTTCAGAGAAAATCACTTTCCTTTGAAAGTGCCTTAAGCTACTTACAAGCATTCACAAAAAACTCATATCTGTTTCTCTGAAAGAGAAATGGTCTGTTCCAACACTTCAATTCACTGTGCGAAGTGAATGGAGAGTTGTTTCACTTTCTAAATGCTGTCCTTTCAGAGAAAATAACTTTCCTTTGAAAGTGCCTTAAGCTACTTACAAGCATTCCACAGAAATTCACATGCGTTTCTCTGAAAGAGAAGAAGTCTGTTCCAACACTTCAATTCACTGTGCGAAGTGAATGGAGTGTTGTTTCACTTTCTAAATGCTGTCCTTTCAGAGAAAATCACTTTCCTTTGAAAGTGCCTTAAGCTACTTACACACATTCACAGGAAACTCAAATGCGTTTCTACGAAAGAGAAGCTGTCTGTTCCAACACTTCAATTCACTGTGCGAAGTGAATGGAGTGTTGCTTCACTTTCTAAATGCTGTCCTTTCAGAGAAAATCACTTTCCTTTGAAAGTGCCTTAAGCTACTTACAAGCATTCAACAGAAATTCACATGTGTTTCACTGAAAGAGAAGCAGTCTGTTCCAACACTTCAATTCACTGTGCGAGGTGAATGGAGTGTTGCTTCAATTTCTAAATGCTGTCCTTTCAGAGAAAATCACTTTCCTTTGAAAGTGCCTTAAGCTACGTACAAGCATTCACAAGAAACTCACATGCATTTTTCTGAAAGAGAAGTAGTCTGTTCCAACAGTTCAATTCACTGTGCGAAATGAATGGAGTGTTGTTTCACTTTCTAAATGCTGTCCTTTCAGAGAAAATCACTTTCCTTTGAAAGTGCCTTAAGCTACTTACAAGCATTCCACAGAAATTCACTTGCGTTTCTCTGAAAGAGAAGCAGTCTGTTCCAAGGCTTCAATTCACTGTGCGAAGTGAATGGAGTGTTGTTTCACTTTCTAAATGCTGTCCTTTCAGAGAAAATCAATTTCCTTTGAAAGTGCCTTAAGCTGCTTACACACATTCACAGGAAACTCAAATGCGTTTCTATGAAAGAGAAGCTGTCTGTTCCAACACTTCAATTCACTGTGCGAAGTGAATGGAGTGTTGCTTCACTTTCTAAATGCTGTCCTTTCAGAGAAAATCGCTTTCCTTTGAAAGTGCCTTAAGCTACTTACAAGCATTCAACAGAAATTCACATGTGTTTCACTGAAAGAGAAGCAGTCTGTTCCAACACTTCAATTCACTGTGCGAAGTGAATGGAGTGTTGCTTCACTTTCTAAATGCTGTCCTTTCAGAGAAAATCACTTTCCTTTGAAAGTGCCTTAAGCTACTTACACACATTCACAGGAAACTCAAATGCGTTTCTATGAAAGAGAAGCTGTCTGTTCCAACACTTCAATTCACTGTGCGAAGTGAATGGAGTGTTAATTCACTTTCTAAATGCTGTCCTTTCAGAGAAAATCACTTTTCTTTGAAAGTGCCTTAAGCTACTTACAAGCATTCAACAGAAATTCACATGTGTTTCACTGAAAGAGAAGCAGTCTGTTCCAACACTTCAATTCACTGTGCGAAGTGAATGGAGTGTTGCTTCACTTTCTAAATGCTGTCCTTTCAGAGAAAATCACTTTCCTTTGAAAGTGCCTTAAGCTACTTACAAGCATTCACAGGAATATCAAATGCGGTTCTATGAAAGAGAAGCTGTCTGTTCCAACACTTGAATTCACTGTGCATAGTGAATGGAGTGTTGCTTCACTTTCTAAATGCTGTCCTTTCAGAGAAAATCACTTTCCTCTGAAAGTGCCTTAAGCTACTGACAAGCATTTAACAGAAATTCACATGTGTTTCACTGAAAGAGAAGCAGTCTGTTCCAACACTTCAATTCACTGTGCGAAGTGAATGGAGTGTTGCTTCACTTTCTAAATGCTGTCCTTTCAGAGAAAATCACTTTCCTTTGAAAGTGCCTTAAGCTACTTACAAGCATTCAATAGAAATTCACATGCGTTTCACTGAAAGAGAAGCAGTCTGTTCCAACACTTCAATTCACTGTGCGAAGTGAATGGAGTGTTGCTTCACTTTCTAAATGCTGTCCTTTCAGAGAAAATCACTTTCCTTTGAAAGTGCCTTAAGCTACTTGCAAGCATTCATAAGAAACTCACATTCGTTTCTCTGAAAGAGAAGCAGTGTGTTCCAACATTTCAATTCACTGTGCAAAGTGAATGGAGTGTTGCTTCACTTTCTAAATGCTGTCCTTTCAGAGAAAATCACTTTCCTTTGAAAGTGCCTTAAGCTACTTACAAGCATTCACAGGAATATCAAATGCGGTTCTATGAAAGAGAAGCTGTCTGTTCCAACACTTGAATTCACTGTGCATAGTGAATGGAGTGTTGCTCCACTTTCTAAATGCTGTCCTTTCAGAGAAAATCACTTTCCTTTGAAAGTGCCTTAAGCTACTTACAAGCATTCACAAAAAACTCATATCTGTTTCTCTGAAAGAGAAATGGTCTGTTCCAACACTTCAATTCACTGTGCGAAGTGAATGGAGAGTTGTTTCACTTTCTAAATGCTGTCCTTTCAGAGAAAATCACTTTCCTTTGAAAGTGCCTTAAGCTACTTACAACATTCAACAGAAATTCACATGCATTTCACTGAAAGAGAAGCAGTCTGTTCCAACACTTCAATTCACTGTGCGAAGTGAATGGAGTGTTGCTTCACTTTCTAAATGCTGTCCTTTCAGAGAAAATCACTTTCTTCTGAAAGTGCCTTAAGCTACTTACACACATTCACAGGAAACTCAAATGCGTTTCTACGAAAGAGAAGCTGTCTGTTCCAACACTTCAATTCACTGTGCGAAGTGAATGGAGTGTTGCTTCACTTTCTAAATGCTGTCCTTTCAGAGAAAATCACTTTCCTTTGAAAGTGCCTTAAGCTACTTACAAGCATTCACAAAAAACTCATATCTGTTTCTCTGAAAGAGAAATGGTCTGTTCCAACACTTCAATTCACTGTGCGATGTGAATGGAGAGTTGTTTCACTTTCTAAATGCTGTCCTTTCAGAGAAAATCACTTTCCTTTGAAAGTGCCTTAAGCTACTTACAAGCATTCCACAGAAATTCACATGCGTTTCTCTGAAAGAGAAGAAGTCTGTTCCAACACTTCAATTCACTGTGCGAAGTGAATGGAGTGTTGTTTCACTTTCTAAATGCTGTCCTTTCAGAGAAAATCACTTTGCATTGAAAGTGCCTTAAGCTACTTGCACACATTCACAGGAAACTCAAATGCGTTTCTACGAAAGAGAAGCTGTCTGTTCCAACACTTCAATTCACTGTGCGAAGTGAATGGAGTGTTGCTTCACTTTCTAAATGCTGTCCTTTCAGAGAAAATCACTTTCCTTTGAAAGTGCCTTAAGCTACTTACAAGCATTCAACAGAAATTCACATGTGTTTCACTGAAAGAGAAGCAGTCTGTTCCAACACTTCAATTCACTGTGCGAGGTGAATGGAGTGTTGCTTCAATTTCTAAATGCTGTCCTTTCAGAGAAAATCACTTTCCTTTGAAAGTGCCTTAAGCTACGTACAAGCATTCACAAGAAACTCACATGCATTTTTCTGAAAGAGAAGTAGTCTGTTCCAACAGTTCAATTCACTGTGCGAAATGAATGGAGTGTTGTTTCACTTTCTAAATGCTGTCCTTTCAGAGAAAATCACTTTCCTTTGAAAGTGCCTTAAGCTACTTACAAGCATTCCACAGAAATTCACTTGCGTTTCTCTGAAAGAGAAGCAGTCTGTTCCAAGGCTTCAATTCACTGTGCGAAGTGAATGGAGTGTTGTTTCACTTTCTAAATGCTGTCCTTTCAGAGAAAATCAATTTCCTTTGAAAGTGCCTTAAGCTGCTTACACACATTCACAGGAAACTCAAATGCGTTTCTACGAAAGAGAAGCTGTCTGTTCCAACACTTCAATTCACTGTGCGAAGTGAATGGAGTGTTGCTTCACTTTCTAAATGCTGTCCTTTCAGAGAAAATCACTTTCCTTTGAAAGTGCCTTAAGCTACTTACAAGCATTCAACAGAAATTCACATGTGTTTCACTGAAAGAGAAGCAGTCTGTTCCAACACTTCAATTCACTGTGCGAGGTGAATGGAGTGTTGCTTCAATTTCTAAATGCTGTCCTTTCAGAGAAAATCACTTTCCTTTGAAAGTGCCTTAAGCTACGTACAAGCATTCACAAGAAACTCACATGCATTTTTCTGAAAGAGAAGTAGTCTGTTCCAACAGTTCAATTCACTGTGCGAAATGAATGGAGTGTTGTTTCACTTTCTAAATGCTGTCCTTTCAGAGAAAATCACTTTCCTTTGAAAGTGCCTTAAGCTACTTACAAGCATTCCACAGAAATTCACATGCGTTTCTCTGAAAGAGAAGCAGTCTGTTCCAAGACTTCAATTCACTGTGCGAAGTGAATGGAGTGTTGTTTCACTTTCTAAATGCTGTCCTTTCAGAGAAAATCAATTTCCTTTGAAAGTGCCTTAAGCTGCTTACACACATTTACAGGAAACTCAAATGCGTTTCTATGAAAGAGAAGCTGTCTGTTCCAACACTTCAATTCACTGTGCGAAGTGAATGGAGTGTTGCTTCACTTTCTAAATGCTGTCCTTTCAGAGAAAATCGCTTTCCTTTGAAAGTGCCTTAAGCTACTTACAAGCATTCAACAGAAATTCACATGTGTTTCACTGAAAGAGAAGCAGTCTGTTCCAACACTTCAATTCACTGTGCGAAGTGAATGGAGTGTTGCTTCACTTTCTAAATGCTGTCCTTTCAGAGAAAATCACTTTCCTTTGAAAGTGCCTTAAGCTACTTACACACATTCACAGGAAACTCAAATGCGTTTCTATGAAAGAGAAGCTGTCTGTTCCAACACTTCAATTCACTGTGCGAAGTGAATGGAGTGTTAATTCACTTTCTAAATGCTGTCCTTTCAGAGAAAATCACTTTTCTTTGAAAGTGCCTTAAGCTACTTACAAGCATTCAACAGAAATTGACATGTGTTTCACTGAAAGAGAAGCAGTCTGTTCCAACACTTCAATTCACTGTGCGAAGTGAATGGAGTGTTGCTTCACTTTCTAAATGCTGTCCTTTCAGAGAAAATCAATTTCCTTTGAAAGTGCCTTAAGCTACTTACAAGCATTCACAGGAATATCAAATGCGGTTCTATGAAAGAGAAGCTGTCTGTTCCAACACTTGAATTCACTGTGCATAGTGAATGGAGTGTTGCTTCACTTTCTAAATGCTGTCCTTTCAGAGAAAATCACTTTCCTCTGAAAGTGCCTTAAGCTACTGACAAGCATTTAACAGAAATTCACATGTGTTTCACTGAAAGAGAAGCAGTCTGTTCCAACACTTCAATTCACTGTGCGAAGGGAATGGAGTGTTGCTTCACTTTCTAAATGCTGTCCTTTCAGAGAAAATCACTTTCCTTTGAAAGTGCCTTAAGCTACTTACAAGCATTCAATAGAAATTCACATGCGTTTCACTGAAAGAGAAGCAGTCTGTTCCAACACTTCAATTCACTGTGCGAAGTGAATGGAGTGTTGCTTCACTTTCTAAATGCTGTCCTTTCAGAGAAAATCACTTTCCTTTGAAAGTGCCTTAAGCTACTTGCAAGCATTCATAAGAAACTCACATCCGTTTCTCTGAAAGAGAAGCAGTGTGTTCCAACATTTCAATTCACTGTGCAAAGTGAATGGAGTGTTGCTTCACTTTCTAAATGCTGTCCTTTCAGAGAAAATCACTTTCCTTTGAAAGTGCCTTAAGCTACTTACAAGCATTCACAGGAATATCAAATGCGGTTCTATGAAAGAGAAGCTGTCTGTTCCAACACTTGAATTCACTGTGCATAGTGAATGGAGTGTTGCTCCACTTTCTAAATGCTGTCCTTTCAGAGAAAATCACTTTCCTTTGAAAGTGCCTTAAGCTACTTACAAGCATTCACAAAAAACTCATATCTGTTTCTCTGAAAGAGAAATGGTCTGTTCCAACACTTCAATTCACTGTGCGAAGTGAATGGAGAGTTGTTTCACTTTCTAAATGCTGTCCTTTCAGAGAAAATAACTTTCCTTTGAAAGTGCCTTAAGCTACTTACAAGCATTCCACAGAAATTCACATGCGTTTCTCTGAAAGAGAAGAAGTCTGTTCCAACACTTCAATTCACTGTGCGAAGTGAATGGAGTGTTGTTTCACTTTCTAAATGCTGTCCTTTCAGAGAAAATCACTTTCCTTTGAAAGTGCCTTAAGCTACTTACACACATTCACAGGAAACTCAAATGCGTTTCTACGAAAGAGAAGCTGTCTGTTCCAACACTTCAATTCACTGTGCGAAGTGAATGGAGTGTTGCTTCACTTTCTAAATGCTGTCCTTTCAGAGAAAATCACTTTCCTTTGAAAGTGCCTTAAGCTACTTACAAGCATTCAACAGAAATTCACATGTGTTTCACTGAAAGAGAAGCAGTCTGTTCCAACACTTCAATTCACTGTGCGAGGTGAATGGAGTGTTGCTTCAATTTCTAAATGCTGTCCTTTCAGAGAAAATCACTTTCCTTTGAAAGTGCCTTAAGCTACGTACAAGCATTCACAAGAAACTCACATGCATTTTTCTGAAAGAGAAGTAGTCTGTTCCAACAGTTCAATTCACTGTGCGAAATGAATGGAGTGTTGTTTCACTTTCTAAATGCTGTCCTTTCAGAGAAAATCACTTTCCTTTGAAAGTGCCTTAAGCTACTTACAAGCATTCCACAGAAATTCACTTGCGTTTCTCTGAAAGAGAAGCAGTCTGTTCCAAGGCTTCAATTCACTGTGCGAAGTGAATGGAGTGTTGTTTCACTTTCTAAATGCTGTCCTTTCAGAGAAAATCAATTTCCTTTGAAAGTGCCTTAAGCTGCTTACACACATTCACAGGAAACTCAAATGCGTTTCTATGAAAGAGAAGCTGTCTGTTCCAACACTTCAATTCACTGTGCGAAGTGAATGGAGTGTTGCTTCACTTTCTAAATGCTGTCCTTTCAGAGAAAATCGCTTTCCTTTGAAAGTGCCTTAAGCTACTTACAAGCATTCAACAGAAATTCACATGTGTTTCACTGAAAGAGAAGCAGTCTGTTCCAACACTTCAATTCACTGTGCGAAGTGAATGGAGTGTTGCTTCACTTTCTAAATGCTGTCCTTTCAGAGAAAATCACTTTCCTTTGAAAGTGCCTTAAGCTACTTACACACATTCACAGGAAACTCAAATGCGTTTCTATGAAAGAGAAGCTGTCTGTTCCAACACTTCAATTCACTGTGCGAAGTGAATGGAGTGTTAATTCACTTTCTAAATGCTGTCCTTTCAGAGAAAATCACTTTTCTTTGAAAGTGCCTTAAGCTACTTACAAGCATTCAACAGAAATTCACATGTGTTTCACTGAAAGAGAAGCAGTCTGTTCCAACACTTCAATTCACTGTGCGAAGTGAATGGAGTGTTGCTTCACTTTCTAAATGCTGTCCTTTCAGAGAAAATCACTTTCCTTTGAAAGTGCCTTAAGCTACTTACAAGCATTCACAGGAATATCAAATGCGGTTCTATGAAAGAGAAGCTGTCTGTTCCAACACTTGAATTCACTGTGCATAGTGAATGGAGTGTTGCTTCACTTTCTAAATGCTGTCCTTTCAGAGAAAATCACTTTCCTCTGAAAGTGCCTTAAGCTACTGACAAGCATTTAACAGAAATTCACATGTGTTTCACTGAAAGAGAAGCAGTCTGTTCCAACACTTCAATTCACTGTGCGAAGTGAATGGAGTGTTGCTTCACTTTCTAAATGCTGTCCTTTCAGAGAAAATCACTTTCCTTTGAAAGTGCCTTAAGCTACTTACAAGCATTCAATAGAAATTCACATGCGTTTCACTGAAAGAGAAGCAGTCTGTTCCAACACTTCAATTCACTGTGCGAAGTGAATGGAGTGTTGCTTCACTTTCTAAATGCTGTCCTTTCAGAGAAAATCACTTTCCTTTGAAAGTGCCTTAAGCTACTTGCAAGCATTCATAAGAAACTCACATTCGTTTCTCTGAAAGAGAAGCAGTGTGTTCCAACATTTCAATTCACTGTGCAAAGTGAATGGAGTGTTGCTTCACTTTCTAAATGCTGTCCTTTCAGAGAAAATCACTTTCCTTTGAAAGTGCCTTAAGCTACTTACAAGCATTCACAGGAATATCAAATGCGGTTCTATGAAAGAGAAGCTGTCTGTTCCAACACTTGAATTCACTGTGCATAGTGAATGGAGTGTTGCTCCACTTTCTAAATGCTGTCCTTTCAGAGAAAATCACTTTCCTTTGAAAGTGCCTTAAGCTACTTACAAGCATTCACAAAAAACTCATATCTGTTTCTCTGAAAGAGAAATGGTCTGTTCCAACACTTCAATTCACTGTGCGAAGTGAATGGAGAGTTGTTTCACTTTCTAAATGATGTCCTTTCAGAGAAAATCACTTTCCTTTGAAAGTGCCTTAAGCTACTTACAACATTCAACAGAAATTCACATGCATTTCACTGAAAGAGAAGCAGTCTGTTCCAACACTTCAATTCACTGTGCGAAGTGAATGGAGTGTTGCTTCACTTTCTAAATGCTGTCCTTTCAGAGAAAATCACTTTCTTCTGAAAGTGCCTTAAGCTACTTACACACATTCACAGGAAACTCAAATGCGTTTCTACGAAAGAGAAGCTGTCTGTTCCAACACTTCAATTCACTGTGCGAAGTGAATGGAGTGTTGCTTCACTTTCTAAATGCTGTCCTTTCAGAGAAAATCACTTTCCTTTGAAAGTGCCTTAAGCTACTTACAAGCATTCACAAAAAACTCATATCTGTTTCTCTGAAAGAGAAATGGTCTGTTCCAACACTTCAATTCACTGTGCGATGTGAATGGAGAGTTGTTTCACTTTCTAAATGCTGTCCTTTCAGAGAAAATCACTTTCCTTTGAAAGTGCCTTAAGCTACTTACAAGCATTCCACAGAAATTCACATGCGTTTCTCTGAAAGAGAAGAAGTCTGTTCCAACACTTCAATTCACTGTGCGAAGTGAATGGAGTGTTGTTTCACTTTCTAAATGCTGTCCTTTCAGAGAAAATCACTTTGCATTGAAAGTGCCTTAAGCTACTTGCACACATTCACAGGAAACTCAAATGCGTTTCTACGAAAGAGAAGCTGTCTGTTCCAACACTTCAATTCACTGTGCGAAGTGAATGGAGTGTTGCTTCACTTTCTAAATGCTGTCCTTTCAGAGAAAATCACTTTCCTTTGAAAGTGTCTTAAGCTACTTACAAGCATTCAACAGAAATTCACATGTGTTTCACTGAAAGAGAAGCAGTCTGTTCCAACACTTCAATTCACTGTGCGAGGTGAATGGAGTGTTGCTTCACTTTCTAAATGCTGTCCTTTCAGAGAAAATCACTTTTCTTTGAAAGTGCCTTAAGCTACTTACACACATTCACAGGAAACTCAAATGCGTTTCTATGAAAGAGAAGCTGTCTGTTCCAACACTTCAATTCACTGTGCGAAGTGAATGGAGTGTTGCTTCACTTTCTAAATGCTGTCCTTTCAGGGAAAATCACTTTCCTTTGAAAGTGCCTTAAGGTACTTACAAGCATTCAACAGAAATTCACATGCGCTTCACTGAAAGGGAAGCAGTCTGTTCCAACACTTCAATTCACTGTGCGAAGTGAATGGAGTGTTGCTTCACTTTCTAAATGCTGTCCTTTCAGAGAAAATCACTTTCCTTTGAAAGTGCCTTAAGCTACTTACACACATTCACAGGAAACTCAAATGCGTTTCTATGAGAGAGAAGCTGTCTGTTCCAACATTTCAATTCACTGTGCGAAGTGAATGGAGTGTTGCTTCAATTTCTAAATGCTGTCCTTTCAGAGAAAATCACTTTCCTTTGAATGTGCCTTAAGCTACTTACAAGCATTCAACAGAAATTCACATGTGTTTCACTGAAAGAGAAGCAGTCTGTTCCAAGACTTCAATTCACTGTGAGAAGTGAATGGAGTGTTGCTTCACTTTCTAAATGCTGTCCTTTCAGAGAAAATCACTTTCCTTTGAAAGTGCCTTAAGCTACTTACAAGCATTCACAGGAATATCAAATGCGGTTCTATGAAAGAGAAGCTGTCTGTTCCAACACTTGAATTCACTGTGCATAGTGAATGGAGTGTTGCTTCACTTTCTAAATGCTGTCCTTTCAGAGAAAATCACTTTCCTCTGAAAGTGCCTTAAGCTACTTACACACATTCACAGGAAACTCAAATGCGTTTCTACGAAAGAGAAGCTGTCTGTTCCAACACTTCAATTCACTGTGCGAAGTGAATGGAGTGTTGCTTCACTTTCTAAATGCTGTCCTTTCAGAGAAAATCACTTTCCTTTGAAAGTGCCTTAAGCTACTTACAAGCATTCACAAAAAACTCATATCTGTTTCTCTGAAAGAGAAATGGTCTGTTCCAACACTTCAATTCACTGTGCGAAGTGAATGGAGAGTTGTTTCACTTTCTAAATGCTGTCCTTTCAGAGAAAATCACTTTCCTTTGAAAGTGCCTTAAGCTACTTACAAGCATTCCACAGAAATTCACATGCGTTTCTCTGAAAGAGAAGCAGTCTGTTCCAACACTTCAATTCACTGTGCGAAGTGAATGGAGTGTTGTTTCACTTTCTAAATGCTGTCCTTTCAGAGAAAATCACTTTCCTTTGAAAGTGCCTTAAGCTACTTACACACATTCACAGGAAACTCAAATGCGTTTCTACGAAAGAGAAGCTGTCTGTTCCAACACTTCAATTCACTGTGCGAAGTGAATGGAGTGTTGCTTCACTTTCTAAATGCTGTCCTTTCAGAGAAAATCACTTTCCTTTGAAAGTGCCTTAAGCTACTTACAAGCATTCAACAGAAATTCACATGTGTTTCACTGAAAGAGAAGCAGTCTGTTCCAACACTTCAATTCACTGTGCGAGGTGAATGGAGTGTTGCTTCACTTTCTAAATGCTGTCCTTTCAGAGAAAATCACTTTCTTTTGAAAGTGCCTTAAGCTACGTACAAGCATTCACAAGAAACTCACATGCATTTTTCTGAAAGAGAAGTAGTCTGTTCCAACAGTTCAATTCACTGTGCGAAATGAATGGAGTGTTGTTTCACTTTCTAAATGCTGTCCTTTCAGAGAAAATCACTTTCCTTTGAAAGTGCCTTAAGCTACTTACAAGCATTCCACAGAAATTCACATGCGTTTCTCTGAAAGAGAAGCAGTCTGTTCCAAGACTTCAATTCACTGTGCGAAGTGAATGGAGTGTTGTTTCACTTTCTAAATGCTGTCCTTTCAGAGAAAATCAATTTCCTTTGAAAGTGCCTTAAGCTGCTTCCACACATTCACAGGAAACTCAAATGCGTTTCTATGAAAGAGAAGCTGTCTGTTCCAACACTTCAATTCACTGTGCGAAGTGAATGGAGTGTTGCTTCACTTTCTAAATGCTGTCCTTTCAGAGAAAATCACTTTCCTTTGAAAGTGCCTTAAGCTACTTACAAGCATTCACAGGAATATCAAATGCGGTTCTATGAAAGAGAAGCTGTCTGTTCCAACACTTGAATTCACTGTGCATAGTGAATGGAGTGTTGCTCCACTTTCTAAATGCTGTCCTTTCAGAGAAAATCACTTTCCTCTGAAAGTGCCTTAAGCTACTGACAAGCATTTAACAGAAATTCACATGCGTTTCTCTGAAAAAGAAGCAGTCTGTTCCAACACTTCAATTCACTGTGCGAAGTGAATGGAGTGTTCCTTCACTTTCTAAATGCTGTCCTTTCAGAGAAAATCACTTTCCTTTGAAAGTGCCTTAAGCTACTTACAAGCATTCACAAGAAACTCACATGCATTTTTCTGAAAGAGAAGCAGTCTGTCCCAACACTTCAATTCACTGTGCGTAGTGAATGGAGTGTTGCTTCACTTTCTAAATGCTGTCCTTTCAGAGAAAAATCACTTTCCTTTGAAAGTGCCTTAAGCTACTTACAACATTCAACAGAAATTCACATGCATTTCACTGAAAGAGAAGCAGTCTGTTCCAACACTTCAATTCACTGTGCGAAGTGAATGGAGTGTTGCTTCACTTTCTAAATGCTGTCCTTTCAGAGAAAATCACTTTCTTCTGAAAGTGCCTTAAGCTACTTACACACATTCACAGGAAACTCAAATGCGTTTCTACGAAAGAGAAGCTGTCTGTTCCAACACTTCAATTCACTGTGCGAAGTGAATGGAGTGTTGCTTCACTTTCTAAATGCTGTCCTTTCAGAGAAAATCACTTTCCTTTGAAAGTGCCTTAAGCTACTTACAAGCATTCACAAAAAACTCATATCTGTTTCTCTGAAAGGGAAATGGTCTGATCCAACACTTCAATTCACTGTGCGATGTGAATGGAGAGTTGTTTCACTTTCTAAATGCTGTCCTTTCAGAGAAAATCACTTTCCTTTGAAAGTGCCTTAAGCTACTTACAAGCATTCCACAGAAATTCACATGCGTTTCTCTGAAAGAGAAGAAGTCTGTTCCAACACTTCAATTCACTGTGCGAAGTGAATGGAGTGTTGTTTCACTTTCTAAATGCTGTCCTTTCAGAGAAAATCACTTTGCATTGAAAGTGCCTTAAGCTACTTGCACACATTCACAGGAAACTCAAATCCGTTTCTACGAAAGAGAAGCTGTCTGTTCCAACACTTCAATTCACTGTGCGAAGTGAATGGAGTGTTGCTTCACTTTCTAAATGCTGTCCTTTCAGAGAAAATCACTTTCCTTTGAAAGTGTCTTAAGCTACTTACAAGCATTCAACAGAAATTCACATGTGTTTCACTGAAAGAGAAGCAGTCTGTTCCAACACTTCAATTCACTGTGCGAGGTGAATGGAGTGTTGCTTCACTTTCTAAATGCTGTCCTTTCAGAGAAAATCACTTTTCTTTGAAAGTGCCTTAAGCTACTTACACACATTCACAGGAAACTCAAATGCGTTTCTATGAAAGAGAAGCTGTCTGTTCCAACACTTCAATTCACTGTGCGAAGTGAATGGAGTGTTGCTTCACTTTCTAAATGCTGTCCTTTCAGAGAAAATCACTTTCCTTTGAAAGTGCCTTAAGGTACTTACAAGCATTCAACAGAAATTCACATGCGCTTCACTGAAAGAGAAGCAGTCTGTTCCAACACTTCAATTCACTGTGCGAAGTGAATGGAGTGTTGCTTCACTTTCTAAATGCTGTCCTTTCAGAGAAAATCACTTTCCTTTGAAAGTGCCTTAAGCTACTTACACACATTCACAGGAAACTCAAATGCGTTTCTATGAGAGAGAAGCTGTCTGTTCCAACACTTCAATTCACTGTGCGAAGTGAATGGAGTGTTGCTTCAATTTCTAAATGCTGTCCTTTCAGAGAAAATCACTTTCCTTTGAATGTGCCTAAGCTACTTACAAGCATTCAACAGAAATTCACATGTGTTTCACTGAAAGAGAAGCAGTCTGTTCCAAGACTTCAATTCACTGTGCGAAGTGAATGGAGTATTGCTTCACTTTCTAAATGCTGTCCTTTCAGAGAAAATCACTTTCCTTTGAAAGTGCCTTAAGCTACTTACAAGCATTCACAGGAATATCAAATGCGGTTCTATGAAAGAGAAGCTGTCTGTTCCAACACTTGAATTCACTGTGCATAGTGAATGGAGTGTTGCTTCACTTTCTAAATGCTGTCCTTTCAGAGAAAATCACTTTCCTCTGAAAGTGCCTTAAGCTACTTACACACATTCACAGGAAACTCAAATGCGTTTCTACGAAAGAGAAGCTGTCTGTTCCAACACTTCAATTCACTGTGCGAAGTGAATGGAGTGTTGCTTCACTTTCTAAATGCTGTCCTTTCAGAGAAAATCACTTTCCTTTGAAAGTGCCTTAAGCTACTTACAAGCATTCACAAAAAACTCATATCTGTTTCTCTGAAAGAGAAATGGTCTGTTCCAACACTTCAATTCACTGTGCGAAGTGAATGGAGAGTTGTTTCACTTTCTAAATGCTGTCCTTTCAGAGAAAATCACTTTCCTTTGTAAGTGCCTTAAGCTACTTACACACATTCACAGGAAACTCAAATGCGTTTCTACGAAAGAGAAGCTGTCTGTTCCAACACTTCAATTCACTGTGCGAAGTGAATGGAGTGTTGCTTCACTTTCTAAATGCTGTCCTTTCAGAGAAAATCACTTTCCTTTGAAAGTGCCTTAAGCTACTTACAAGCATTCCACAGAAATTCACATGCGTTTCTCTGAAAGAGAAGCAGTCTGTTCCAACACTTCAATTCACTGTGCGAAGTGAATGGAGTGTTGTTTCACTTTCTAAATGCTGTCCTTTCAGAGAAAATCACTTTCCTTTGAAAGTGCCTTAAGCTACTTACACACATTCACAGGAAACTCAAATGCGTTTCTACGAAAGAGAAGCTGTCTGTTCCAACACTTCAATTCACTGTGCGAAGTGAATGGAGTGTTGCTTCACTTTCTAAATGCTGTCCTTTCAGAGAAAATCACTTTCCTTTGAAAGTGCCTTAAGCTACTTACAAGCATTCAACAGAAATTCACATGTGTTTCACTGAAAGAGAAGCAGTCTGTTCCAACACTTCAATTCACTGTGCGAGGTGAATGGAGTGTTGCTTCACTTTCTAAATGCTGTCCTTTCAGAGAAAATCACTTTCCTTTGAAAGTGCCTTAAGCTACGTACAAGCATTCACAAGAAACTCACATGCATTTTTCTGAAAGAGAAGTAGTCTGTTCCAACAGTTCAATTCACTGTGCGAAATGAATGGAGTGTTGTTTCACTTTCTAAATGCTGTCCTTTCAGAGAAAATCACTTTCCTTTGAAAGTGCCTTAAGCTACTTACAAGCATTCCACAGAAATTCACATGAGTTTCTCTGAAAGAGAAGCAGTCTGTTCCAAGACTTCAATTCACTGTGCGAAGTGAATGGAGTGTTGTTTCACTTTCTAAATGCTGTCCTTTCAGAGAAAATCAATTTCCTTTGAAAGTGCCTTAAGCTGCTTCCACACATTCACAGGAAACTCAAATGCGTTTCTATGAAAGAGAAGCTGTCTGTTCCAACACTTCAATTCACTGTGCGAAGTGAATGGAGTGTTGCTTCACTTTCTAAATGCTGTCCTTTCAGAGAAAATCGCTTTCCTTTGAAAGTGCCTTAAGCTACTTACAAGCATTCAACAGAAATTCACATGTGTTTCACTGAAAGAGAAGCAGTCTGTTCCAACACTTCAATTCACTGTGCGAAGTGAATGGAGTGTTGCTTCACTTTCTAAATGCTGTCCTTTCAGAGAAAATCACTTTCCTTTGAAAGTGCCTTAAGCTACTTAAACACATTCACAGGAAACTCAAATGCGTTTCTATGAAAGAGAAGCTGTCTGTTCCAACACTTCAATTCACTGTGCGAAGTGAATGGAGTGTTAATTCACTTTCTAAATGCTGTCCTTTCAGAGAAAATCGCTTTCCTTTGAAAGTGCCTTAAGCTGCTTACAAGCATTCAACAGAAATTCACATGTGTTTCAGTGAAAGAGAAGCAGTCTGTTCCAACACTTCAATTCACTGTGCGAAGTGAATGGAGTGTTGCTTCACTTTCTAAATGCTGTGCTTTCAGAGAAAATCACTTTCCTTTGAAAGTGCCTTAAGCTACTTACACACATTCACAGGAAACTCAAATGCGTTTCTATGAAAGAGAAGCTGTCTGTTCCAACACTTCAATTCACTGTGCGAAGTGAATGGAGTGTTAATTCACTTTCTAAATGCTGTCCTTTCAGAGAAAATCACTTTTCTTTGAAAGTGCCTTAAGCTACTTACAAGCATTCAACAGAAATTCACATGTGTTTCACTGAAAGAGAAGCAGTCTGTTCCAACACTTCACTTCACTGTGCGAAGTGAATGGAGTGTTGCTTCACTTTCTAAATGCTGTCCTTTCAGAGAAAATCACGTTCCTTTGAATGTGCCTTAAGCTACTTACAAGCATTCACAGGAATATCAAATGCGGTTCTATGAAAGAGAAGCTGTCTGTTCCAACACTTGAATTCACTGTGCATAGTGAATGGAGTGTTGCTTCACTTTCTAAATGCTGTCCTTTCAGAGAAAATCACTTTCCTCTGAAAGTGCCTTAAGCTACTGACAAGCATTTAACAGAAATTCACATGTGTTTCACTGAAAGAGAAGCAGTCGGTTCCAACACTTCAATTCACTGTGCGAAGTGAATGGAGTGTTGCTTCACCTTCTAAATGCTGTCCTTTCAGAGAAAATCACTTTCCTTTGAAAGTGCCTTAAGCTACTTACAAGCATTCAATAGAAATTCACATGCGTTTCACTGAAAGAGAAGCAGTTTGTTCCAACATTACAATTCACTGTGCGAAGTGAATGGAGTGTGGCTTCACTTTCTATATGCTCTCCTTTTAGAGAAAATCACTTTGCTTTGAAAGTGCCTTAAGCTACTTGCAAGCATTCAGAAGAAACTCACATCCGTTTCTCTGAAAGAGAAGCAGTGTGTTCCTACATTTCAATTCACTGGGCGAAGTGAATGGAGTGTTGCTTCACTTTCTAAATGCTGTCCTTTCAGAAAAAATCACTTTCATTTGAAAGTGCCTTAAGCTACTTACAAGCATTCACAAGAAACTCACACGCATTTTTCTGAAAGAGAAGCAGTTTGTTCCAACATTGCAATTCACTGTGCGAAGTGAATGGAGTGTTGCTTCACTTTCTATATGCTCTCCTTTTAGAGAAAATCACTTTGCTTTGAAAGTGCCTTTAGCTACTTACAAGCATTCAGAAGAAACTCACATCCGTTTCTCTGAAAGAGAAGCAGTGTGTTCCAACATTTCAATTCACTGTGCGAAGTGAATGGAGTGTTGCTTCACTTTCTAAATGCTGTCCTTTCAGAGAAAATCACTTTCCTTTGAAAGTGCCTTAAGCTACTTACAAGCATTCACAGGAATATCAAATGCGGTTCTATGAAAGAGAAGCTGTCTGTTCCAACACTTGAATTCACTGTGCATAGTGAATGGAGTGTTGCTTCACTTTCTAAATGCTGTCCTTTCAGAGAAAATCACTTTCCTCTGAAAGTGCCTTAAGCTACTGACAAGCATTTAACAGAAATTCACATGCGTTTCTCTGAAAAAGAAGCAGTCTGTTCCAACACTTCAATTCACTTTGCGAAGTGAATGGAGTGTTCCTTCACTTTCTAAATGCTGTCCTTTCAGAGAAAATCACTTTCCTTTGAAAGTGCCTTAAGCTACTTACAAGCATTCACAAGAAACTC
Source organism: Myodes glareolus (assembly GCF_982192425.1). Taxonomy (NCBI): domain Eukaryota; kingdom Metazoa; phylum Chordata; class Mammalia; order Rodentia; family Cricetidae; genus Myodes; species Myodes glareolus. The sequence continues at coordinate 64,524,974 of NC_142045.1, forward strand.
ACATGCATTTTTCTGAAAGAGAAGCAGTCTGTTCCAACACTTCAATTCACTGTGCGTAGTGAATGGAGTGTTGCTTCACTTTCTAAATGCTGTCCTTTCAGAGAAAATCACTTTCCTTTGAAAGTGCCTTAAGCTACTTACAGCATTCAACAGAAATTCACATGCATTTCACTGAAAGAGAAGCAGTCTGTTCCAACACTTCAATTCACTGTGCGAAGTGAATGGAGTGTTGCTCCACTTTCTAAATGCTGTCCTTTCAGAGAAAATCACTTTCCTTTGAAAATGCCTTAAGCTACTTAAAAGCATTCACAAAAAACTCATATCTGTTTCCTGAAAGAGAAGTAGTCTGTTCCAACACTTCAATTCACTGTGCGAAGTGAATGGAGTGTTGCTTCACTTTCTAAATGCTGTCCTTTCGGAGAAAATCACTTTCCTTTGAAAGTGCCTTAAGCTACTTACAAGCATTCCACAGAAATTCACATGCGTTTCTCTGAAAGAGAAGAACTCTGTTCCAACACTTCAATTCACTGTGCGAAGTGAATGGAGTGTTGTTTCACTTTCTAAATGCTGTCCTTTCAGAGAAAATCACTTTCCTTTGAAAGTGCCTTAAGCTACTTACACACATTCACAGGAAACTCAAATGCGTTTCTATGAAAGAGAAGCTGTCTGTTCCAACACTTCAATTCACTGTGCGAAGTGAATGGAGTGTTGCTTCACTTTCTAAATGCTGTCCTTTCAGAGAAAATCACTTTCCTTTGAAAGTGCCTTAAGGTACTTAAAAGCATTCAACAGAAATTCACATGTGCTTCACTGAAAGAGAAGCAGTCTGTTCCAACACTTCAATTCACTGTGCGAAGTGAATGGAGTGTTGCTTCACTTTCTAAATGCTGTCCTTTCAGAGAAAATCACTTTCCTTTGAAAGTGCCTTAAGCTACTTACACACATTCACAGGAAACTCAAATGCGTTTCTATGAAAGAGAAGCTGTCTGTTCCAACACTTCAATTCACTGTGCGATGTGAATGGAGTGTTGCTTCACTTTCTAAATGCTGTCCTTTCAGAGAAAATCACTTTCCTTTGAATGTGCCTTAAGCTACTTACAAGCATTCAACAGAAATTCACATGTGTTTCACTGAAAGAGAAGCAGTCTGTTCCAACACTTCAATTCACTGTGCGAAGTGAATGGAGTGTTGCTTCACTTTCTAAATGCTGTCCTTTCAGAGAAAATCACTTTCCTTTGAAAGTGCCTTAAGCTACTTACAAGCATTCAATAGAAATTCACATGCGTTTCTCTGAAAGAGAAGCAGTTTGTTCCAACACTTCAATTCACTGTGCGAAGTGAATGGAGTGTTGCTTCACTTTCTAAATGCTGTCCTTTCAGAGAAAATCACTTTCCATTGAAAGTGCCTTAAGCTACTTACAAGCATTCACAAGAAACTCACACGCATTTTTCTGAAAGAGAGGCAGTTTGTTCCAACATTACAATTCCCTGTGCGAAGTGAATGGAGTGTGGCTTCACTTTCTATATGCTCTCCTTTTAGAGAAAATCACTTTGCTTTGAAAGTGCCTTAAGCTACTTACAAGCATTCAGAAGGAACTCACATCCGTTTCTCTGAAAGAGAAGCAGTGTGTTCCAACATTTCAATTCACTGGGCGAAGTGAATGGAGTGTTGCTTCACTTTCTAAATGCTGTCCTTTCAGAGAAAATCACTTTCCTTTGAAAGTGCCTTAAGCTACTTACAAACATTCACAAGAAACTCACACGCATTTTTCTGAAAGAGAAGCAGTTTGTTCCAACATTGCAATTCACTGTGCGAAGTGAATGGAGTGTTGCTTCACTTTCTATAAGCTCTCCTTTTAGAGAAAATCACTTTGCTTTGAAAGTGCCTTAAGCTACTTACAAGCATTCAGAAGAAACTCACATCCGTTTCTCTGAAAGAGAAGCAGTGTGTTTCAACATTTCAATTCACTGTGCGAAGTGAATGGAGTGTTGCTTCACTTTCTAAATGCTGTCCTTTCAGAGAAAATCACTTTCCTTTGAAAGTGCCTTAAGCTACTTACAAGCACTCACAGGAATATCAAATGCGGTTCTATGAAAGAGAAGCTGTCTGTTCCAACACTTGAATTCACTGTGCATAGTGAATGGAGTGTTGCTTCACTTTCTAAATGCTGTCCTTTCAGAGAAAATCACTTTCCTCTGAAAGTGCCTTAAGCTACTGACAAGCATTTAACAGAAATTCACATGCGTTTCTCTGAAAAAGAAGCAATCTGTTCCAACACTTCAATTCACTGTGTAAAGTGAATGGAGTGTTCCTTCACTTTCTAAATGCTGTCCTTTCAGAGAAAATCACTTTCCTTTGAAAGTGCCTTAAGCTACTTACACACATTCACAGGAAACTCAAATGCGTTTCTATGAAAGAGAAGCTGTCTGTTCCAACACTTCAATTCACTGTGCGAAGTGAATGGAGTGTTGCTTCACTTTCTAAATGCTGTCCTTTCAGAGACAATCACTTTCCTTTGAAAGTGCCTTAAGGTACTTACAAGCATTCCACAGAAATTCACATGTGTTTCACTGAAAGAGAAGCAGTCTGTTCAAACACTTCAATTCACTGTGCGAAGTGAATGGAGTGTTGCTTCACTTTCTAAATGCTGTCCTTTCAGAGAAAATCACTTTCCTTTGAAAGTGCCTTAAGCTACTTACACACATTCACAGGAAACTCAAATGCGTTTCTATGAAAGAGAAGCTGTCTGTTCCAACACTTCAATTCACTGTGCGAAGTGAATGGACTGTTGCTTCACTTTCTAAATGCTGTCCTTTCAGAGAAAATCACTTTCCTTTGAATGTGCCTTTAGCTACTTACAAGCATTCCACAGAAATTCACATGTGTTTCACTGAAAGAGAAGCAGTCTGTTCCAACACTTCAATTCACTGTGCGAAGTGAATGGAGTGTTGCTTCACTTTCTAAATGCTGTCCTTTCAGAGAAAATCACTTTCCTTTGAATGTGCCTTAAGCTACTTACAAGCATTCAACAGAAATTCACATGTGTTTCACTGAAAGAGAAGCAGTCTGTTCCAACACTTCAATTCACTGTGCGTAGTGAATGGAGTGTTGCTTCACATTCTAAATGCTGTCCTTTCAGAGAAAATCACTTTCCTTTGAAAGTGCCTTAAGCTACTTACAAGCATTCAACAGAAATTCACATGTGTTTCACTGAAAGAGAAGCAGTCTGTTCCAACACTTCAATTCACTGTGCGAAGTGAATGGAGTGTTGCTTCACTTTCTAAATGCTGTCCTTTCAGAGAAAATCACTTTCCTTTGAAAGTGCCTTAAGCTACGTACAAGCATTCACAAGAAACTCACATACATTTTTCTGAAAGAGAAGTAGTCTGTTCCAACACTTCAATTCACTGTGCGAAATGAATGGAGTGTTGTTTCACTTTCTAAATGCTGTCCTTTCAGAGAAAATCACTTTCCTTTGAAAGTGCCTTAAGCTACTTACAAGCATTCCACAGAAATTCACATGCGTGTCTCTGAAAGAGAAGCAGTCTGTTCCAAGACTTCAATTCACTGTGCGAAGTGAATGGAGTGTTGTTTCACTTTCTAAATGCTGTCCTTTCAGAGAAAATCACTTTCCTTTGAAAGTGCCTTAAGCTACTTACAAGCATTCACAAGAAACTCACATGCGTTTCACTGAAAGAGAAGCAGTCTGTTCCAACACTTCAATTCACTGTGCGAAGTGAATGGAGTGTTGCTTCACTTTCTAAATGCTGTCCTTTCAGAGAAAATCACTTTCCTTTGAAAGTGCCTTAAGCTACTTACACACATTCACAGGAAACTCAAATGCGTTTCTATGAAAGAGAAGCTGTCTGTTCCAACACTTCAATTCACTGTGCGAAGTGAATGGAGTGTTGCCTCACTTTCTAAATGCTGTCCTTTCAGAGAAAATCACTTTCCTTTGAATGTGCCTTAAGCTACTTACAAGCATTCAACAGAAATTCACATGTGTTTCACTGAAAGAGAAGCAGTCTGTTCCAACACTTCAATTCACTGTGCGTAGTGATTGGAGTGTTGTTTCACTTTCTAAATGCTGTCCTTTCAGAGGAAATCACTTTCCTTTGAAAGTGCCTTAAGCTACTTACAAGCATTCAATAGAAATTCACATGCGTTTCTCTGAAAGAGAAGCAGTCTGTTCCAACACTTCAATTCACTGTGCGAAGTGAATGGAGTGTTCCTTCACTTTCTAAATGCTGTCCTTTCAGAGAAAATCACTTTCCTTTGAAAGTGCCTTAAGCTACTTACAAGCATTCACAAGAAACTCACATGCATTTTTCTGAAAGAGAAGCAGTCTGTTCCAACAAGTCAATTCACTGTGCGAAGTGAATGGAGTGTTGCTTCACTTTCTAAATGCTGTCCTTTCAGAGAAAATCACTTTCCTTTGAAAGTGCCCTAAGCTACTTACAGCATTCAACAGAAATTCACATGCATTTCACTGAAAGAGAAGCAGTCTGTTCCAACACTTCAATTCACTGTGCGATGTGAATGGAGTGTTGCTCCACTTTCTAAATGCTGTCCTTTCAGAGAAAATCACTTTCCTTTGAAAATGCCTTAAGCTACTTAAAAGCATTCACAAAAAACTCATATCTGTTTCCTGAAAGAGAAGTAGTCTGTTCCAACACTTCAATTCACTGTGCGAAGTGAATGGAGTGTTGCTTCACTTTCTAAATGCTGTCCTTTCAGAGAAAATCACTTTCCTTTGAAAGTGCCTTAAGCCACTTACAAGCATTCCACAGAAATTCACATGCGTTTCTCTGAAAGAGAAGAAGTCTGTTCTAACACTTCAATTCACTGTGCGAAGTTAATGGAGTGTTGTTTCACTTTCTAAATGCTGTCCTTTCAGAGAAAATCACTTTCCTTTGAAAGTGCCTTAAGCTACTTACACACATTCACAGGAAACTCAAATGCGTTTCTATGAAAGAGAAGCTGTCTGTTCCAACACATCAATTCACTGTGCGAAGTGAATGGAGTGTTGCTTCACTTTCTAAATGCTGTCCTTTCAGAGAAAATCACTTTCCTTTGAAAGTGCCTTAAGGTACTTACAAGCATTCAACAGAAATTCACATGTGCTTCACTGAAAGAGAAGCAGTCTGTTCCAACACTTCAATTCACTGTGCGAAGTGAATGGAGTGTTGCTTCACTTTCTAAATGCTGTCCTTTCAGAGAAAATCACTTTCCTTTGAAAGTGCCTTAAGCTACTTACACACATTCACAGGAAACTCAAATGCGTTTCTATGAAAGAGAAGCTGTCTGTTCCAACACTTCAATTCACTGTGCGAAGTGAATGGAGTGTTGCTTCACTTTCTAAATGCTGTCCTTTCAGAGAAAATCACTTTCCTTTGAATGTGCCTTAAGCTACTTACAAGCATTCAACAGAAATTCACATGTGTTTCACTGAAAGAGAAGCAGTCTGTTCCAACACTTCAATTCACTGTGCGAAGTGAATGGAGTGTTAATTCACTTTCTAAATGCTGTCCTTTCAGAGAAAATCACTTTTCTTTGAAAGTGCCTTAAGCTACTTACAAGCATTCAACAGAAATTCACATGTGTTTCACTGAAAGAGAAGCAGTCTGTTCCAACACTTCAATTCACTGTGCGAAGTGAATGGAGTGTTGCTTCACTTTCTAAATGCTGTCCTTTCAGAGAAAATCACTTTCCTTTGAAAGTGCCTTAAGCTACTTACAAGCATTCAATAGAAATTCACATGCGTTTCACTGAAAGAGAAGCAGTCTGTTCCGACACTTCAATTCACTGTGCGAAGTGAATGGAGTGTTGCTTCACTTTCTAAATGCTGTCCTTTCAGAGAAAATCACTTTCCTTTGAAAGTGCCTTAAGCTACTTACAAGCATTCACAAGAAACTCACACGCATTTTTCTGAAAGAGAGGCAGTTTGTTCCAACATTACAATTCACTGTGCGAAGTGAATGGAGTGTGGCTTCACTTTCTATATGCTCTCCTTTTAGAGAAAATCACTTTGCTTTGAAAGTGCCTTAAGCTACTTACAAGCATTCCACAGAAATTCACATGCGTTTCTCTGAAAGAGAAGCAGTGTGTTCCAACATTTCAATTCACTGTGCGAAGTGAATGGAGTGTTGCTTCACTTTCTAAATGCTGTCCTTTCAGAGAAAATCACTTTCCTTTGAAAGTGCCTTAAGCTACTTACAAGCATTCACAAGAAACTCACACGCATTTTTCTGAAAGAGAAGCAGTTTGTTCCAACATTGCAATTCACTGTGCGAAGTGAATGGAGTGTTGTTTCACTTTCTATATGCTCTCCTTTTAGAGAAAATCACTTTGCTTTGAAAGTGCCTTTAGCTACTTACAAGCATTCAGAAGAAACTCACATCCGTTTCTCTGAAAGAGAAGCAGTGTGTTCCAACATTTCAATTCACTGTGCGAAGTGAATGGAGTGTTGCTTCACTTTCTAAATGCTGTCCTTTCAGAGAAAATCACTTTCCTTTGAAAGTGCCTTAAGCTACTTACAAGCATTCACAGGAATATCAAATGCGGTTCTATGAAAGAGAAGCTGTCTGTTCCAACACTTGAATTCACTGTGCATAGTGAATGGAGTGTTGCTTCACTTTCTAAATGCTGTCCTTTCAGAGAAAATCACTTTCCTCTGAAAGTGCCTTAAGCTACTTACACACATTCACAGGAAACTCAAATGCGTTTCTACGAAAGAGAAGCTGTCTGTTCCAACACTTCAATTCACTGTGCGAAGTGAATGGAGTGTTGCTTCACTTTCTAAATGCTGTCCTTTCAGAGAAAATCACTTTCCTTTGAAAGTGCCTTAAGCTACTTACAAGCATTCACAAAAAACTCATATCTGTTTCTCTGAAAGAGAAATGGTCTGTTCCAACACTTCAATTCACTGTGCGAAGTGAATGGAGAGTTGTTTCACTTTCTAAATGCTGTCCTTTCAGAGAAAATCACTTTCCTTTGAAAGTGCCTTAAGCTACTTACAAGCATTCCACAGAAATTCACATGCGTTTCTCTGAAAGAGAAGAAGTCTGTTCCAAGACTTCAATTCACTGTGCGAAGTGAATGGAGTGTTGCTTCACTTTCTAAATGCTGTCCTTTCAGAGAAAATCACTTTCCTTTGAAAGTGCCTTAAGGTACTTACAAGCATTCAACAGAAATTCACATGCGCTTCACTGAAAGAGAAGCAGTCTGTTCCAACACTTCAATTCACTGTGCGAAGTGAATGGAGTGTTGCTTCACTTTCTAAATGCTGTCCTTTCAGAGAAAATCACTTTCCTTTGAAAGTGCCTTAAGCTACTTACACACATTCACAGGAAACTCAAATGCGTTTCTATGAGAGAGAAGCTGTCTGTTCCAACACTTCAATTCACTGTGCGAAGTGAATGGAGTGTTGCTTCAATTTCTAAATGCTGTCCTTTCAGAGAAAATCACTTTCCTTTGAATGTGCCTTAAGCTATTTACAAGCATTCAACAGAAATTCACATGTGTTTCACTGAAAGAGAAGCAGTCTGTTCCAAGACTTCAATTCACTGTGCGAAGTGAATGGAGTGTTGCTTCACTTTCTAAATGCTGTCCTTTCAGAGAAAATCACTTTCCTTTGAAAGTGCCTTAAGCTACTTACAAGCATTCACAGGAATATCAAATGCGGTTGTATGAAAGAGAAGCTGTCTGTTCCAACACTTGAATTCACTGTGCATAGTGAATGGAGTGTTGCTTCACTTTCTAAATGCTGTCCTTTCAGAGAAAATCACTTTCCTCTGAAAGTGCCTTAAGCTACTTACACACATTCACAGGAAACTCAAATGCGTTTCTACGAAAGAGAAGCTGTCTGTTCCAACACTTCAATTCACTGTGCGAAGTGAATGGAGTGTTGCTTCACTTTCTAAATGCTGTCCTTTCAGGAAAATCACTTTCCTTTGAAAGTGCCTTAAGCTACTTACAAGCATTCACAAAAAACTCATATCTGTTTCTCTGAAAGAGAAATGGTCTGTTCCAACACTTCAATTCACTGTGCGAAGTGAATGGAGAGTTGTTTCACTTTCTAAATGCTGTCCTTTCAGAGAAAATCACTTTCCTTTGAAAGTGCCTTAAGCTACTTACAAGCATTCCACAGAAATTCACATGCGTTTCTCTGAAAGAGAAGCAGTCTGTTCCAACACTTCAATTCACTGTGCGAAGTGAATGGAGTGTTGCTTCACTTTCTAAATGCTGTCCTTTCAGTGAAAATCACTTTCCTTTGAAAGTGCCTTAAGCTACTTACAAGCATTCAACAGAAATTCACATGTGTTTCACTGAAAGAGAAGCAGTCTGTTCCAACACTTCAGTTCACTGTGCGAGGTGAATGGAGTGTTGCTTCACTTTCTAAATGCTGTCCTTTCAGAGAAAATCACTTTCCTTTGAAAGTGCCTTAAGCTACGTACAAGCATTCACAAGAAACTCACATGCATTTTTCTGAAAGAGAAGTAGTCTGTTCCAACAGTTCAATTCACTGTGCGAAATGAATGGAGTGTTGTTTCACTTTCTAAATGCTGTCCTTTCAGAGAAAATCACTTTCCTTTGAAAGTGCCTTAAGCTACTTACAAGCATTCCACAGAAATTCACATGCGTTTCTCTGAAAGAGAAGCAGTCTGTTCCAAGACTTCAATTCACTGTGCGAAATGAATGGAGTGTTGTTTCACTTTCTAAATGCTGTCCTTTCAGAGAAAATCAATTTCCTTTGAAAGTGCCTTAAACTGCTTCCACACATTCACAGGAAACTCAAATGCGTTTCTATGAAAGAAAGCTGTCTGTTCCAACACTTCAATTCACTGTGCGAAGTGAATGGAGTGTTGTTTCACTTTCTAAATGCTGTCCTTTCAGAGAAAATCACTTTCCTTTGAAAGTGCCTTAAGCTACTTACAAGCATTCCACAGAAATTCACATGTGTTTCACTGAAAGAGAAGCAGTCTGTTCCAACACTTCAATTCACTGTGCGAAGTGAATGGAGTGTTGCTTCACTTTCTAAATGCTGTCCTTTCAGATAAAATCACTTTCCTTTGAAAGTGCCTTAAGCTACTTACACACATTCACAGGAAACTCAAATGCGTTTCTACGAAAGAGAACCTGTCTGTTCCAACACTTCAATTCACTGTGCGAAGTGAATGGAGTGTTGCTTCACTTTCTAAATGCTGTCCTTTCAGAGAAAATCACTTTCCTTTGAAAGTGCCTTAAGCTACTTACAAGCATTCAACAGAAATTCACATGTGTTTCACTGAAAGAGAAGCAGTCTGTTCCAACACTTCAATTCACTGTGCGAGGTAAATGGAGTGTTGCTTCAATTTCTAAATGCTGTCCTTTCAGAGAAAATCACTTTCCTTTGAAAGTGCCTTAAGCTACGTACAAGCATTCACAAGAAACTCACATGCATTTTTCTGAAAGAGAAGTAGTCTGTTCCAACAGTTCAATTCACTGTGCGAAATGAATGGAGTGTTGTTTCACTTTCTAAATGCTGTCCTTTCAGAGAAAATCACTTTCCTTTGAAAGTGCCTTAAGCTACTTACAAGCATTCCACAGAAATTCTCATGCGTTTCTCTGAAAGAGAAGCAGTCTGTTCCAAGACTTCAATTCACTGTGCGAAGTGAATGGAGTGTTGTTTCACTTTCTAAATGCTGTCCTTTCAGAGAAAATCAATTTCCTTTGAAAGTGCCTTAAGCTGCTTACACACATTCACAGGAAACTCAAATGCGTTTCTATGAAAAAGAAGCTGTCTGTTCCAACACTTCAATTCACTGTGCGAAGTGAATGGAGTGTTGCTTCACTTTCTAAATGCTGTCCTTTCAGAGAAAATCGCTTTCCTTTGAAAGTGCCTTAAGCTACTTACAAGCATTCAACAGAAATTCACATGTGTTTCACTGAAAGAGAAGCAGTCTGTTCCAACACTTCAATTCACTGTGCGAAGTGAATGGAGTGTTGCTTCACTTTCTAAATGCTGTCCTTTCAGAGAAAATCACTTTCCTTTGAAAGTGCCTTAAGCTACTTACACACATTCACAGGAAACTCAAATGCGTTTTTATGAAAGAGAAGCTGTCTGTTCCAACACTTCAATTCACTGTGCGAAGTGAATGGAGTGTTAATTCACTTTCTAAATGCTGTCCTTTCAGAGAAAATCACTTTTCTTTGAAAGTGCCTTAAGCTACTTACAAGCATTCAACAGAAATTCACATGCGCTTCACTGAAAGAGAAGCAGTCTGTTCCAACACTTCAATTCACTGTGCGAAGTGAATGGAGTGTTGCTTCAGTTTCTAAATGCTGTCCTTTCAGAGAAAATCACTTTTCTTTGAAAGTGCCTTAAGCTACTTACACACATTCACAGGAAACTCAAATGCGTTTCTATGAAAGAGAAGCTGTCTGTTCCAACACTTCAATTCACTGTGCGAAGTGAATGGAGTGTTGCTTCACTTTCTAAATGCTGTCCTTTCAGAGAAAATCACTTTCCTTTGAAAGTGCCTTAAGGTACTTACAAGCATTCAACAGAAATTCACATGCGCTTCACTGAAAGAGAAGCAGTCTGTTCCAACACTTCAATTCACTGTGCGAAGTGAATGGAGTGTTGCTTCACTTTCTAAATGCTGTCCTTTCAGAGAAAATCACTTTCCTTTGAAAGTGCCTTAAGCTACTTACACACATTCACAGGAAACTCAAATGCGTTTCTATGAGAGAGAAGCTGTCTGTTCCAACACTTCAATTCACTGTGCGAAGTGAATGGAGTGTTGCTTCAAATTCTAAATGCTGTCCTTTCAGAGAAAATCACTTTCCTTTGAATGTGCCTAAAGCTACTTACAAGCATTCAACAGAAATTCACATGTGTTTCAATGAAAGAGAAGCAGTCTGTTCCAACACTTCAATTCACTGTGCGAAGTGAATGGAGTGTTGCTTCACTTTCTAAATGCTGTCCTTTCAGAGAAAATCACTTTCCTTTGAAAGTGCCTTAAGCTACTTACAAGCATTCACAAGAAACTCACACGCATTTTTCTGAAAGAGAGGCAGTTTGTTCCAACATTACAATTCACTGTGCGAAGTGAATGGAGTGTGGCTTCACTTTCTATATGCTCTCCTTTTAGAGAAAATCACTTTGCTTTGAAAGTGCCTTAAGCTACTTGCAAGCATTCAGAAGAAACTCACATCCGTTTCTCTGAAAGAGAAGCAGTGTGTTCCAACATTTCAATTCACTGTGCGAAGTGAATGGAGTGTTGCTTCACTTTCTAAATGCTGTCCTTTCAGAGAAAATCACTTTCCTTTGAAAGTGCCTTAAGCTACTTACAGCATTCAACAGAAATTCACATGCATTTCACTGAAAGAGAAGCAGTCTGTTCCAACACTTCAATTCACTGTGCGAAGTGAATGGAGTGTTGCTCCACTTTCTAAATGCTGTCCTTTCAGAGAAAATCACTTTCCTTTGAAAATGCCTTAAGCTACTTAAAAGCATTCACAAAAAACTCATATCTGTTTCCTGAAAGAGAAGTAGTCTGTTCCAACACTTCAATTCACTGTGCGAAGTGAATGGAGTGTTGCTTCACTTTCTAAATGCTGTCCTTTCGGAGAAAATCACTTTCCTTTGAAAGTGCCTTAAGCTACTTACAAGCATTCCACAGAAATTCACATGCGTTTCTCTGAAAGAGAAGAAGTCTGTTCCAACACTTCAATTCACTGTGCGAAGTGAATGGAGTGTTGTTTCACTTTCTAAATGCTGTCCTTTCAGAGAAAATCACTTTCCTTTGAAAGTGCCTTAAGCTACTTACACACATTCACAGGAAACTCAAATGCGTTTCTATGAAAGAGAAGCTGTCTGTTCCAACACTTCAATTCACTGTGCGAAGTGAATGGAGTGTTGCTTCTCTTTCTAAATGCTGTCCTTTTAAAAAAAATCACTTTCCTTTGAATGTGCCTTAAGCTACTTACAAGCATTCAACAGAAATTCACATGTGTTTCACTGAAAGAGAAGCAGTCTGTTCCAACACTTCAATTCACTGTGCGAAGTGAATGGAGTGTTGCTTCACTTTCTAAATGCTGTCCTTTCAGAGAAAATCACTTTCCTTTGAATGTGCCTTAAGCTACTTACAAGCATTCAACAGAAATTCACATGTGTTTCACTGAAAGAGAAGCAGTCTGTTCCAACACTTCAATTCACTGTGCGAAGTGAATGGAGTGTTGCTTCACTTTCTAAATGCTGTCCTTTCAGAGAAAATCACTTTCCTTTGAAAGTGCCTTAAGCTACTTACACACATTCACAGGAAACTCAAATGCGTTTCTATGAAAGAGAAGCTGTCTGTTCCAACACTTCAATTCACTGTGCGAAGTGAATGGAGTGTTAATTCACTTTCTAAATGCTGTCCTTTCAGAGAAAATCACTTTTCTTTGAAAGTGCCTTAAGCTACTTACAAGCATTCAACAGAAATTCACATGCGCTTCACTGAAAGAGAAGCAGTCTGTTCCAACACTTCAATTCACTGTGCGAAGTGAATGGAGTGTTGCTTCAGTTTCTAAATGCTGTCCTTTCAGAGAAAATCACTTTTCTTTGAAAGTGCCTTAAGCTACTTACACACATTCACAGGAAACTCAAATGCGTTTCTATGAAAGAGAAGCTGTCTGTTCCAACACTTCAATTCACTGTGCGAAGTGAATGGAGTGTTGCTTCACTTTCTAAATGCTGTCCTTTCAGAGAAAATCACTTTCCTTTGAAAGTGCCTTAAGGTACTTACAAGCATTCAACAGAAATTCACATGCGCTTCACTGAAAGAGAAGCAGTCTGTTCCAACACTTCAATTCACTGTGCGAAGTGAATGGAGTGTTGCTTCACTTTCTAAATGCTGTCCTTTCAGAGAAAATCACTTTCCTTTGAAAGTGCCTTAAGCTACTTACACACATTCACAGGAAACTCAAATGCGTTTCTATGAGAGAGAAGCTGTCTGTTCCAACACTTCAATTCACTGTGCGAAGTGAATGGAGTGTTGCTTCAAATTCTAAATGCTGTCCTTTCAGAGAAAATCACTTTCCTTTGAATGTGCCTAAAGCTACTTACAAGCATTCAACAGAAATTCACATGTGTTTCACTGAAAGAGAAGCAGTCTGTTCCAACACTTCAATTCACTGTGCGAAGTGAATGGAGTGTTGCTTCACTTTCTAAATGCTGTCCTTTCAGAGAAAATCACTTTCCTTTGAAAGTGCCTTAAGCTACTTACAAGCATTCACAAGAAACTCACACGCATTTTTCTGAAAGAGAGGCAGTTTGTTCCAACATTACAATTCACTGTGCGAAGTGAATGGAGTGTGGCTTCACTTTCTATATGCTCTCCTTTTAGAGAAAATCACTTTGCTTTGAAAGTGCCTTAAGCTACTTGCAAGCATTCAGAAGAAACTCACATCCGTTTCTCTGAAAGAGAAGCAGTGTGTTCCAACATTTCAATTCACTGTGCGAAGTGAATGGAGTGTTGCTTCACTTTCTAAATGCTGTCCTTTCAGAGAAAATCACTTTCCTTTGAAAGTGCCTTAAGCTACTTACAGCATTCAACAGAAATTCACATGCATTTCACTGAAAGAGAAGCAGTCTGTTCCAACACTTCAATTCACTGTGCGAAGTGAATGGAGTGTTGCTCCACTTTCTAAATGCTGTCCTTTCAGAGAAAATCACTTTCCTTTGAAAATGCCTTAAGCTACTTAAAAGCATTCACAAAAAACTCATATCTGTTTCCTGAAAGAGAAGTAGTCTGTTCCAACACTTCAATTCACTGTGCGAAGTGAATGGAGTGTTGCTTCACTTTCTAAATGCTGTCCTTTCGGAGAAAATCACTTTCCTTTGAAAGTGCCTTAAGCTACTTACAAGCATTCCACAGAAATTCACATGCGTTTCTCTGAAAGAGAAGAAGTCTGTTCCAACACTTCAATTCACTGTGCGAAGTGAATGGAGTGTTGTTTCACTTTCTAAATGCTGTCCTTTCAGAGAAAATCACTTTCCTTTGAAAGTGCTTTAAGCTACTTACACACATTCACAGGAAACTCAAATGCGTTTCTATGAAAGAGAAGCTGTCTGTTCCAACACTTCAATTCACTGTGCGAAGTGAATGGAGTGTTGCTTCTCTTTCTAAATGCTGTCCTTTAAAAAAAAATCACTTTCCTTTGAATGTGCCTTAAGCTACTTACAAGCATTCAACAGAAATTCACATGTGTTTCACTGAAAGAGAAGCAGTCTGTTCCAACACTTCAATTCACTGTGCGAAGTGAATGGAGTGTTGCTTCACTTTCTAAATGCTGTCCTTTCAGAGAAAATCACTTTCCTTTGAATGTGCCTTAAGCTACTTACAAGCATTCAACAGAAAATCACATGTGTTTCACTGAAAGAGAAGCAGTCTGTTCCAACACTTCAATTCACTGTGCGAAGTGAATGGAGTGTTGCTTCACTTTCTAAATGCTGTCCTTTCAGAGAAAATCACTTTCCTTTGAAAGTGCCTTAAGCTACTTACAAGCATTCACAGGAATATCAAATGCGGTTCTATGAAAGAGAAGCTGTCTGTTCCAACACTTGAATTCACTGTGCATAGTGAATGGAGTGTTGCTTCACTTTCTAAATGCTGTCATTTCAGAGAAAATCACTTTCCTCTGAAAGTGCCTTAAGCTACTTACACACATTCACAGGAAACTCAAATGCGTTTCTACGAAAGAGAAGCTGTCTGTTCCAACACTTCAATTCACTGTGCGAAGTGAATGGAGTGTTGCTTCACTTTCTAAATGCTGTCCTTTCTGAGAAAATCACTTTCCTTTGAAAGTGCCTTAAGCTACTTACAAGCATTCACAAAAAACTCATATCTGTTTCTCTGAAAGAGAAATGGTCTGTTCCAACACTTCAATTCACTGTGCGATGTGAATGGAGAGTTGTTTCACTTTCTAAATGCTGTCCTTTCAGAGAAAATCACTTTCCTTTGAAAGTGCCTTAAGCTACTTACAAGCATTCCACAGAAATTCACATGCGTTTCTCTGAAAGAGAAGAAGTCTGTTCCAACACTTCAATTCACTGTGCGAAGTGAATGGAGTGTTGTTTCACTTTCTAAATGCTGTCCTTTCAGAGAAAATCACTTTGCATTGAAAGTGCCTTAAGCTACTTGCACACATTCACAGGAAACTCAAATGCGTTTCTACGAAAGAGAAGCTGTCTGTTCCAACACTTCAATTCACTGTGCGAAGTGAATGGAGTGTTGCTTCACTTTCTAAATGCTGTCCTTTCAGAGAAAATCACTTTCCTTTGAAAGTGTCTTAAGCTACTTACAAGCATTCAACAGAAATTCACATGTGTTTCACTGAAAGAGAAGCAGTCTGTTCCAACACTTCAATTCACTGTGCGAGGTGAATGGAGTGTTGCTTCACTTTCTAAATGCTGTCCTTTCAGAGAAAATCACTTTTCTTTGAAAGTGCCTTAAGCTACTTACACACATTCACAGGAAACTCAAATGCGTTTCTATGAAAGAGAAGCTGTCTGTTCCAACACTTCAATTCACTGTGCGAAGTGAATGGAGTGTTGCTTCACTTTCTAAATGCTGTCCTTTCAGAGAAAATCACTTTCCTTTGAAAGTGCCTTAAGCTACTTACACACATTCACAGGAAACTCAAATGCGTTTCTACGAAAGAGAAGCTGTCTGTTCCAACACTTCAATTCACTGTGCGAAGTGAATGGAGTGTTGCTTCACTTTCTAAATGCTGTCCTTTCAGAGAAAATCACTTTCCCTTGAAAGTGCCTTAAGCTACTTACAAGCATTCAACAGAAATTCACATGTGTTTCACTGAAAGAGAAGCAGTCTGTTCCAACACTTCAATTCACTGTGCGAGGTGAATGGAGTGTTGCTTCACTTTCTAAATGCTGTCCTTTCAGAGAAAATCACTTTCCTTTGAAAGTGCCTTAAGCTACGTACAAGCATTCACAAGAAACTCACATGCATTTTTCTGAAAGAGAAGTAGTCTGTTCCAACAGTTCAATTCACTGTGCGAAATGAATGGAGTGTTGTTTCTCTTTCTAAATGCTGTCCTTTCAGAGAAAATCACTTTCCTTTGAAAGTGCCTTAAGCTACTTACAAGCATTCCACAGAAATTCACATGCGTTTCTCTGAAAGAGAAGCAGTCTGTTCCAACACTTCAATTCACTGTGCGAAGTGAATGGAGTGTTGTTTCACTTTCTAAATGCTGTCCTTTCAGAGAAAATCACTTTCCTTTGAATGTGCCTTAAGCTACTTACAAGCATTCAACAGAAATTCACATGTGTTTCACTGAAAGAGAAGCAGTCTGTTCCAACACTTCAATTCACTGTGCGAAGTGAATGGAGTGTTGCTTCACTTTCTAAATGCTGTCCTTTCAGAGAAAATCACTTTCCTTTGAAAGTGCCTTAAGCTACTTACAAGCATTCACAGGAATATCAAATGCGGTTCTATGAAAGAGAAGCTGTCTGTTCCAACACTTGAATTCACTGTGCATAGTGAATGGAGTGTTGCTTCACTTTCTAAATGCTGTCATTTCAGAGAAAATCACTTTCCTCTGAAAGTGCCTTAAGCTACTTACACACATTCACAGGAAACTCAAATGCGTTTCTACGAAAGAGAAGCTGTCTGTTCCAACACTTCAATTCACTGTGCGAAGTGAATGGAGTGTTGCTTCACTTTCTAAATGCTGTCCTTTCAGAGAAAATCACTTTCCTTTGAAAGTGCCTTAAGCTACTTACAGCATTCAACAGAAATTCACATGCATTTCACTGAAAGAGAAGCAGTCTGTTCCAACACTTCAATTCACTGTGCGAAGTGAATGGAGTGTTGCTTCACTTTCTAAATGCTGTCCTTTCAGAGACAATCACTTTCCTTTGAAAGTGCCTTAAGGTACTTACAAGCATTCCACAGAAATTCACATGTGTTTCACTGAAAGAGAAGCAGTCTGTTCAAACACTTCAATTCACTGTGCGAAGTGAATGGACTGTTGCTTCACTTTCTAAATGCTGTCCTTTCAGAGAAAATCACTTTCCTTTGAAAGTGCCTTAAGCTACTTACACACATTCACAGGAAACTCAAATGCGTTTCTATGAAAGAGAAGCTGTCTGTTCCAACACTTCAATTCACTGTGCGAAGTGAATGGACTGTTGCTTCACTTTCTAAATGCTGTCCTTTCAGAGAAAATCACTTTCCTTTGAATGTGCCTTTAGCTACTTACAAGCATTCCACAGAAATTCACATGTGTTTCACTGAAAGAGAAGCAGTCTGTTCCAACACTTCAATTCACTGTGCGAAGTGAATGGAGTGTTGCTTCACTTTCTAAATGCTGTCCTTTCAGAGAAAATCACTTTCCTTTGAATGTGCCTTAAGCTACTTACAAGCATTCAACAGAAATTCACATGTGTTTCACTGAAAGAGAAGCAGTCTGTTCCAACACTTCAATTCACTGTGCGTAGTGAATGGAGTGTTGCTTCACATTCTAAATGCTGTCCTTTCAGAGAAAATCACTTTCCTTTGAAAGTGCCTTAAGCTACTTACAAGCATTCAACAGAAATTCACATGTGTTTCACTGAAAGAGAAGCAGTCTGTTCCAACACTTCAATTCACTGTGCGAAGTGAATGGAGTGTTGCTTCACTTTCTAAATGCTGTCCTTTCAGAGAAAATCACTTTCCTTTGAAAGTGCCTTAAGCTACGTACAAGCATTCACAAGAAACTCACATACATTTTTCTGAAAGAGAAGTAGTCTGTTCCAACACTTCAATTCACTGTGCGAAATGAATGGAGTGTTGTTTCACTTTCTAAATGCTGTCCTTTCAGAGAAAATCACTTTCCTTTGAAAGTGCCTTAAGCTACTTACAAGCATTCCACAGAAATTCACATGCGTGTCTCTGAAAGAGAAGCAGTCTGTTCCAAGACTTCAATTCACTGTGCGAAGTGAATGGAGTGTTGTTTCACTTTCTAAATGCTGTCCTTTCAGAGAAAATCACTTTCCTTTGAAAGTGCCTTAAGCTACTTACAAGCATTCACAAGAAACTCACATGCGTTTCACTGAAAGAGAAGCAGTCTGTTCCAACACTTCAATTCACTGTGCGAAGTGAATGGAGTGTTGCTTCACTTTCTAAATGCTGTCCTTTCAGAGAAAATCACTTTCCTTTGAAAGTGCCTTAAGCTACTTACACACATTCACAGGAAACTCAAATGCGTTTCTATGAAAGAGAAGCTGTCTGTTCCAACACTTCAATTCACTGTGCGAAGTGAATGGAGTGTTGCCTCACTTTCTAAATGCTGTCCTTTCAGAGAAAATCACTTTCCTTTGAATGTGCCTTAAGCTACTTACAAGCATTCAACAGAAATTCACATGTGTTTCACTGAAAGAGAAGCAGTCTGTTCCAACACTTCAATTCACTGTGCGTAGTGATTGGAGTGTTGTTTCACTTTCTAAATGCTGTCCTTTCAGAGGAAATCACTTTCCTTTGAAAGTGCCTTAAGCTACTTACAAGCATTCAATAGAAATTCACATGCGTTTCTCTGAAAGAGAAGCAGTCTGTTCCAACACTTCAATTCACTGTGCGAAGTGAATGGAGTGTTCCTTCACTTTCTAAATGCTGTCCTTTCAGAGAAAATCACTTTCCTTTGAAAGTGCCTTAAGCTACTTACAAGCATTCACAAGAAACTCACATGCATTTTTCTGAAAGAGAAGCAGTCTGTTCCAACAAGTCAATTCACTGTGCGAAGTGAATGGAGTGTTGCTTCACTTTCTAAATGCTGTCCTTTCAGAGAAAATCACTTTCCTTTGAAAGTGCCCTAAGCTACTTACAGCATTCAACAGAAATTCACATGCATTTCACTGAAAGAGAAGCAGTCTGTTCCAACACTTCAATTCACTGTGCGATGTGAATGGAGTGTTGCTCCACTTTCTAAATGCTGTCCTTTCAGAGAAAATCACTTTCCTTTGAAAATGCCTTAAGCTACTTAAAAGCATTCACAAAAAACTCATATCTGTTTCCTGAAAGAGAAGTAGTCTGTTCCAACACTTCAATTCACTGTGCGAAGTGAATGGAGTGTTGCTTCACTTTCTAAATGCTGTCCTTTCAGAGAAAATCACTTTCCTTTGAAAGTGCCTTAAGCCACTTACAAGCATTCCACAGAAATTCACATGCGTTTCTCTGAAAGAGAAGAAGTCTGTTCTAACACTTCAATTCACTGTGCGAAGTTAATGGAGTGTTGTTTCACTTTCTAAATGCTGTCCTTTCAGAGAAAATCACTTTCCTTTGAAAGTGCCTTAAGCTACTTACACACATTCACAGGAAACTCAAATGCGTTTCTATGAAAGAGAAGCTGTCTGTTCCAACACATCAATTCACTGTGCGAAGTGAATGGAGTGTTGCTTCACTTTCTAAATGCTGTCCTTTCAGAGAAAATCACTTTCCTTTGAAAGTGCCTTAAGGTACTTACAAGCATTCAACAGAAATTCACATGTGCTTCACTGAAAGAGAAGCAGTCTGTTCCAACACTTCAATTCACTGTGCGAAGTGAATGGAGTGTTGCTTCACTTTCTAAATGCTGTCCTTTCAGAGAAAATCACTTTCCTTTGAAAGTGCCTTAAGCTACTTACACACATTCACAGGAAACTCAAATGCGTTTCTATGAAAGAGAAGCTGTCTGTTCCAACACTTCAATTCACTGTGCGAAGTGAATGGAGTGTTGCTTCACTTTCTAAATGCTGTCCTTTCAGAGAAAATCACTTTCCTTTGAATGTGCCTTAAGCTACTTACAAGCATTCAACAGAAATTCACATGTGTTTCACTGAAAGAGAAGCAGTCTGTTCCAACACTTCAATTCACTGTGCGAAGTGAATGGAGTGTTAATTCACTTTCTAAATGCTGTCCTTTCAGAGAAAATCACTTTTCTTTGAAAGTGCCTTAAGCTACTTACAAGCATTCAACAGAAATTCACATGTGTTTCACTGAAAGAGAAGCAGTCTGTTCCAACACTTCAATTCACTGTGCGAAGTGAATGGAGTGTTGCTTCACTTTCTAAATGCTGTCCTTTCAGAGAAAATCACTTTCCTTTGAAAGTGCCTTAAGCTACTTACAAGCATTCAATAGAAATTCACATGCGTTTCACTGAAAGAGAAGCAGTCTGTTCCGACACTTCAATTCACTGTGCGAAGTGAATGGAGTGTTGCTTCACTTTCTAAATGCTGTCCTTTCAGAGAAAATCACTTTCCTTTGAAAGTGCCTTAAGCTACTTACAAGCATTCACAAGAAACTCACACGCATTTTTCTGAAAGAGAGGCAGTTTGTTCCAACATTACAATTCACTGTGCGAAGTGAATGGAGTGTGGCTTCACTTTCTATATGCTCTCCTTTTAGAGAAAATCACTTTGCTTTGAAAGTGCCTTAAGCTACTTACAAGCATTCCACAGAAATTCACATGCGTTTCTCTGAAAGAGAAGCAGTGTGT
The DNA here is from genome assembly GCF_982192425.1 of Myodes glareolus. Taxonomy (NCBI): domain Eukaryota; kingdom Metazoa; phylum Chordata; class Mammalia; order Rodentia; family Cricetidae; genus Myodes; species Myodes glareolus. The sequence goes on from NC_142045.1 coordinate 64,545,473, forward strand.
TCCAACATTTCAATTCACTGTGCGAAGTGAATGGAGTGTTGCTTCACTTTCTAAATGCTGTCCTTTCAGAGAAAATCACTTTCCTTTGAAAGTGCCTTAAGCTACTTACAAGCATTCACAAGAAACTCACACGCATTTTTCTGAAAGAGAAGCAGTTTGTTCCAACATTGCAATTCACTGTGCGAAGTGAATGGAGTGTTGTTTCACTTTCTATATGCTCTCCTTTTAGAGAAAATCACTTTGCTTTGAAAGTGCCTTTAGCTACTTACAAGCATTCAGAAGAAACTCACATCCGTTTCTCTGAAAGAGAAGCAGTGTGTTCCAACATTTCAATTCACTGTGCGAAGTGAATGGAGTGTTGCTTCACTTTCTAAATGCTGTCCTTTCAGAGAAAATCACTTTCCTTTGAAAGTGCCTTAAGCTACTTACAAGCATTCACAGGAATATCAAATGCGGTTCTATGAAAGAGAAGCTGTCTGTTCCAACACTTGAATTCACTGTGCATAGTGAATGGAGTGTTGCTTCACTTTCTAAATGCTGTCCTTTCAGAGAAAATCACTTTCCTCTGAAAGTGCCTTAAGCTACTTACACACATTCACAGGAAACTCAAATGCGTTTCTACGAAAGAGAAGCTGTCTGTTCCAACACTTCAATTCACTGTGCGAAGTGAATGGAGTGTTGCTTCACTTTCTAAATGCTGTCCTTTCAGAGAAAATCACTTTCCTTTGAAAGTGCCTTAAGCTACTTACAAGCATTCACAAAAAACTCATATCTGTTTCTCTGAAAGAGAAATGGTCTGTTCCAACACTTCAATTCACTGTGCGAAGTGAATGGAGAGTTGTTTCACTTTCTAAATGCTGTCCTTTCAGAGAAAATCACTTTCCTTTGAAAGTGCCTTAAGCTACTTACAAGCATTCCACAGAAATTCACATGCGTTTCTCTGAAAGAGAAGAAGTCTGTTCCAAGACTTCAATTCACTGTGCGAAGTGAATGGAGTGTTGCTTCACTTTCTAAATGCTGTCCTTTCAGAGAAAATCACTTTCCTTTGAAAGTGCCTTAAGGTACTTACAAGCATTCAACAGAAATTCACATGCGCTTCACTGAAAGAGAAGCAGTCTGTTCCAACACTTCAATTCACTGTGCGAAGTGAATGGAGTGTTGCTTCACTTTCTAAATGCTGTCCTTTCAGAGAAAATCACTTTCCTTTGAAAGTGCCTTAAGCTACTTACACACATTCACAGGAAACTCAAATGCGTTTCTATGAGAGAGAAGCTGTCTGTTCCAACACTTCAATTCACTGTGCGAAGTGAATGGAGTGTTGCTTCAATTTCTAAATGCTGTCCTTTCAGAGAAAATCACTTTCCTTTGAATGTGCCTTAAGCTATTTACAAGCATTCAACAGAAATTCACATGTGTTTCACTGAAAGAGAAGCAGTCTGTTCCAAGACTTCAATTCACTGTGCGAAGTGAATGGAGTGTTGCTTCACTTTCTAAATGCTGTCCTTTCAGAGAAAATCACTTTCCTTTGAAAGTGCCTTAAGCTACTTACAAGCATTCACAGGAATATCAAATGCGGTTGTATGAAAGAGAAGCTGTCTGTTCCAACACTTGAATTCACTGTGCATAGTGAATGGAGTGTTGCTTCACTTTCTAAATGCTGTCCTTTCAGAGAAAATCACTTTCCTCTGAAAGTGCCTTAAGCTACTTACACACATTCACAGGAAACTCAAATGCGTTTCTACGAAAGAGAAGCTGTCTGTTCCAACACTTCAATTCACTGTGCGAAGTGAATGGAGTGTTGCTTCACTTTCTAAATGCTGTCCTTTCAGGAAAATCACTTTCCTTTGAAAGTGCCTTAAGCTACTTACAAGCATTCACAAAAAACTCATATCTGTTTCTCTGAAAGAGAAATGGTCTGTTCCAACACTTCAATTCACTGTGCGAAGTGAATGGAGAGTTGTTTCACTTTCTAAATGCTGTCCTTTCAGAGAAAATCACTTTCCTTTGAAAGTGCCTTAAGCTACTTACAAGCATTCCACAGAAATTCACATGCGTTTCTCTGAAAGAGAAGCAGTCTGTTCCAACACTTCAATTCACTGTGCGAAGTGAATGGAGTGTTGCTTCACTTTCTAAATGCTGTCCTTTCAGTGAAAATCACTTTCCTTTGAAAGTGCCTTAAGCTACTTACAAGCATTCAACAGAAATTCACATGTGTTTCACTGAAAGAGAAGCAGTCTGTTCCAACACTTCAGTTCACTGTGCGAGGTGAATGGAGTGTTGCTTCACTTTCTAAATGCTGTCCTTTCAGAGAAAATCACTTTCCTTTGAAAGTGCCTTAAGCTACGTACAAGCATTCACAAGAAACTCACATGCATTTTTCTGAAAGAGAAGTAGTCTGTTCCAACAGTTCAATTCACTGTGCGAAATGAATGGAGTGTTGTTTCACTTTCTAAATGCTGTCCTTTCAGAGAAAATCACTTTCCTTTGAAAGTGCCTTAAGCTACTTACAAGCATTCCACAGAAATTCACATGCGTTTCTCTGAAAGAGAAGCAGTCTGTTCCAAGACTTCAATTCACTGTGCGAAATGAATGGAGTGTTGTTTCACTTTCTAAATGCTGTCCTTTCAGAGAAAATCAATTTCCTTTGAAAGTGCCTTAAACTGCTTCCACACATTCACAGGAAACTCAAATGCGTTTCTATGAAAGAAAGCTGTCTGTTCCAACACTTCAATTCACTGTGCGAAGTGAATGGAGTGTTGTTTCACTTTCTAAATGCTGTCCTTTCAGAGAAAATCACTTTCCTTTGAAAGTGCCTTAAGCTACTTACAAGCATTCCACAGAAATTCACATGTGTTTCACTGAAAGAGAAGCAGTCTGTTCCAACACTTCAATTCACTGTGCGAAGTGAATGGAGTGTTGCTTCACTTTCTAAATGCTGTCCTTTCAGATAAAATCACTTTCCTTTGAAAGTGCCTTAAGCTACTTACACACATTCACAGGAAACTCAAATGCGTTTCTACGAAAGAGAACCTGTCTGTTCCAACACTTCAATTCACTGTGCGAAGTGAATGGAGTGTTGCTTCACTTTCTAAATGCTGTCCTTTCAGAGAAAATCACTTTCCTTTGAAAGTGCCTTAAGCTACTTACAAGCATTCAACAGAAATTCACATGTGTTTCACTGAAAGAGAAGCAGTCTGTTCCAACACTTCAATTCACTGTGCGAGGTAAATGGAGTGTTGCTTCAATTTCTAAATGCTGTCCTTTCAGAGAAAATCACTTTCCTTTGAAAGTGCCTTAAGCTACGTACAAGCATTCACAAGAAACTCACATGCATTTTTCTGAAAGAGAAGTAGTCTGTTCCAACAGTTCAATTCACTGTGCGAAATGAATGGAGTGTTGTTTCACTTTCTAAATGCTGTCCTTTCAGAGAAAATCACTTTCCTTTGAAAGTGCCTTAAGCTACTTACAAGCATTCCACAGAAATTCTCATGCGTTTCTCTGAAAGAGAAGCAGTCTGTTCCAAGACTTCAATTCACTGTGCGAAGTGAATGGAGTGTTGTTTCACTTTCTAAATGCTGTCCTTTCAGAGAAAATCAATTTCCTTTGAAAGTGCCTTAAGCTGCTTACACACATTCACAGGAAACTCAAATGCGTTTCTATGAAAAAGAAGCTGTCTGTTCCAACACTTCAATTCACTGTGCGAAGTGAATGGAGTGTTGCTTCACTTTCTAAATGCTGTCCTTTCAGAGAAAATCGCTTTCCTTTGAAAGTGCCTTAAGCTACTTACAAGCATTCAACAGAAATTCACATGTGTTTCACTGAAAGAGAAGCAGTCTGTTCCAACACTTCAATTCACTGTGCGAAGTGAATGGAGTGTTGCTTCACTTTCTAAATGCTGTCCTTTCAGAGAAAATCACTTTCCTTTGAAAGTGCCTTAAGCTACTTACACACATTCACAGGAAACTCAAATGCGTTTTTATGAAAGAGAAGCTGTCTGTTCCAACACTTCAATTCACTGTGCGAAGTGAATGGAGTGTTAATTCACTTTCTAAATGCTGTCCTTTCAGAGAAAATCACTTTTCTTTGAAAGTGCCTTAAGCTACTTACAAGCATTCAACAGAAATTCACATGCGCTTCACTGAAAGAGAAGCAGTCTGTTCCAACACTTCAATTCACTGTGCGAAGTGAATGGAGTGTTGCTTCAGTTTCTAAATGCTGTCCTTTCAGAGAAAATCACTTTTCTTTGAAAGTGCCTTAAGCTACTTACACACATTCACAGGAAACTCAAATGCGTTTCTATGAAAGAGAAGCTGTCTGTTCCAACACTTCAATTCACTGTGCGAAGTGAATGGAGTGTTGCTTCACTTTCTAAATGCTGTCCTTTCAGAGAAAATCACTTTCCTTTGAAAGTGCCTTAAGGTACTTACAAGCATTCAACAGAAATTCACATGCGCTTCACTGAAAGAGAAGCAGTCTGTTCCAACACTTCAATTCACTGTGCGAAGTGAATGGAGTGTTGCTTCACTTTCTAAATGCTGTCCTTTCAGAGAAAATCACTTTCCTTTGAAAGTGCCTTAAGCTACTTACACACATTCACAGGAAACTCAAATGCGTTTCTATGAGAGAGAAGCTGTCTGTTCCAACACTTCAATTCACTGTGCGAAGTGAATGGAGTGTTGCTTCAAATTCTAAATGCTGTCCTTTCAGAGAAAATCACTTTCCTTTGAATGTGCCTAAAGCTACTTACAAGCATTCAACAGAAATTCACATGTGTTTCAATGAAAGAGAAGCAGTCTGTTCCAACACTTCAATTCACTGTGCGAAGTGAATGGAGTGTTGCTTCACTTTCTAAATGCTGTCCTTTCAAAGAAAATCACTTTCCTTTGAAAGTGCCTTAAGCTACTTACAAGCATTCACAAGAAACTCACACGCATTTTTCTGAAAGAGAGGCAGTTTGTTCCAACATTACAATTCACTGTGCGAAGTGAATGGAGTGTGGCTTCACTTTCTATATGCTCTCCTTTTAGAGAAAATCACTTTGCTTTGAAAGTGCCTTAAGCTACTTGCAAGCATTCAGAAGAAACTCACATCCGTTTCTCTGAAAGAGAAGCAGTGTGTTCCAACATTTCAATTCACTGTGCGAAGTGAATGGAGTGTTGCTTCACTTTCTAAATGCTGTCCTTTCAGAGAAAATCACTTTCCTTTGAAAGTGCCTTAAGCTACTTACAGCATTCAACAGAAATTCACATGCATTTCACTGAAAGAGAAGCAGTCTGTTCCAACACTTCAATTCACTGTGCGAAGTGAATGGAGTGTTGCTCCACTTTCTAAATGCTGTCCTTTCAGAGAAAATCACTTTCCTTTGAAAATGCCTTAAGCTACTTAAAAGCATTCACAAAAAACTCATATCTGTTTCCTGAAAGAGAAGTAGTCTGTTCCAACACTTCAATTCACTGTGCGAAGTGAATGGAGTGTTGCTTCACTTTCTAAATGCTGTCCTTTCGGAGAAAATCACTTTCCTTTGAAAGTGCCTTAAGCTACTTACAAGCATTCCACAGAAATTCACATGCGTTTCTCTGAAAGAGAAGAAGTCTGTTCCAACACTTCAATTCACTGTGCGAAGTGAATGGAGTGTTGTTTCACTTTCTAAATGCTGTCCTTTCAGAGAAAATCACTTTCCTTTGAAAGTGCCTTAAGCTACTTACACACATTCACAGGAAACTCAAATGCGTTTCTATGAAAGAGAAGCTGTCTGTTCCAACACTTCAATTCACTGTGCGAAGTGAATGGAGTGTTGCTTCTCTTTCTAAATGCTGTCCTTTTAAAAAAAATCACTTTCCTTTGAATGTGCCTTAAGCTACTTACAAGCATTCAACAGAAATTCACATGTGTTTCACTGAAAGAGAAGCAGTCTGTTCCAACACTTCAATTCACTGTGCGAAGTGAATGGAGTGTTGCTTCACTTTCTAAATGCTGTCCTTTCAGAGAAAATCACTTTCCTTTGAATGTGCCTTAAGCTACTTACAAGCATTCAACAGAAATTCACATGTGTTTCACTGAAAGAGAAGCAGTCTGTTCCAACACTTCAATTCACTGTGCGAAGTGAATGGAGTGTTGCTTCACTTTCTAAATGCTGTCCTTTCAGAGAAAATCACTTTCCTTTGAAAGTGCCTTAAGCTACTTACACACATTCACAGGAAACTCAAATGCGTTTCTATGAAAGAGAAGCTGTCTGTTCCAACACTTCAATTCACTGTGCGAAGTGAATGGAGTGTTAATTCACTTTCTAAATGCTGTCCTTTCAGAGAAAATCACTTTTCTTTGAAAGTGCCTTAAGCTACTTACAAGCATTCAACAGAAATTCACATGCGCTTCACTGAAAGAGAAGCAGTCTGTTCCAACACTTCAATTCACTGTGCGAAGTGAATGGAGTGTTGCTTCAGTTTCTAAATGCTGTCCTTTCAGAGAAAATCACTTTTCTTTGAAAGTGCCTTAAGCTACTTACACACATTCACAGGAAACTCAAATGCGTTTCTATGAAAGAGAAGCTGTCTGTTCCAACACTTCAATTCACTGTGCGAAGTGAATGGAGTGTTGCTTCACTTTCTAAATGCTGTCCTTTCAGAGAAAATCACTTTCCTTTGAAAGTGCCTTAAGGTACTTACAAGCATTCAACAGAAATTCACATGCGCTTCACTGAAAGAGAAGCAGTCTGTTCCAACACTTCAATTCACTGTGCGAAGTGAATGGAGTGTTGCTTCACTTTCTAAATGCTGTCCTTTCAGAGAAAATCACTTTCCTTTGAAAGTGCCTTAAGCTACTTACACACATTCACAGGAAACTCAAATGCGTTTCTATGAGAGAGAAGCTGTCTGTTCCAACACTTCAATTCACTGTGCGAAGTGAATGGAGTGTTGCTTCAAATTCTAAATGCTGTCCTTTCAGAGAAAATCACTTTCCTTTGAATGTGCCTAAAGCTACTTACAAGCATTCAACAGAAATTCACATGTGTTTCACTGAAAGAGAAGCAGTCTGTTCCAACACTTCAATTCACTGTGCGAAGTGAATGGAGTGTTGCTTCACTTTCTAAATGCTGTCCTTTCAGAGAAAATCACTTTCCTTTGAAAGTGCCTTAAGCTACTTACAAGCATTCACAAGAAACTCACACGCATTTTTCTGAAAGAGAGGCAGTTTGTTCCAACATTACAATTCACTGTGCGAAGTGAATGGAGTGTGGCTTCACTTTCTATATGCTCTCCTTTTAGAGAAAATCACTTTGCTTTGAAAGTGCCTTAAGCTACTTGCAAGCATTCAGAAGAAACTCACATCCGTTTCTCTGAAAGAGAAGCAGTGTGTTCCAACATTTCAATTCACTGTGCGAAGTGAATGGAGTGTTGCTTCACTTTCTAAATGCTGTCCTTTCAGAGAAAATCACTTTCCTTTGAAAGTGCCTTAAGCTACTTACAGCATTCAACAGAAATTCACATGCATTTCACTGAAAGAGAAGCAGTCTGTTCCAACACTTCAATTCACTGTGCGAAGTGAATGGAGTGTTGCTCCACTTTCTAAATGCTGTCCTTTCAGAGAAAATCACTTTCCTTTGAAAATGCCTTAAGCTACTTAAAAGCATTCACAAAAAACTCATATCTGTTTCCTGAAAGAGAAGTAGTCTGTTCCAACACTTCAATTCACTGTGCGAAGTGAATGGAGTGTTGCTTCACTTTCTAAATGCTGTCCTTTCGGAGAAAATCACTTTCCTTTGAAAGTGCCTTAAGCTACTTACAAGCATTCCACAGAAATTCACATGCGTTTCTCTGAAAGAGAAGAAGTCTGTTCCAACACTTCAATTCACTGTGCGAAGTGAATGGAGTGTTGTTTCACTTTCTAAATGCTGTCCTTTCAGAGAAAATCACTTTCCTTTGAAAGTGCTTTAAGCTACTTACACACATTCACAGGAAACTAAAATGCGTTTCTATGAAAGAGAAGCTGTCTGTTCCAACACTTCAATTCACTGTGCGAAGTGAATGGAGTGTTGCTTCTCTTTCTAAATGCTGTCCTTTTAAAAAAAATCACTTTCCTTTGAATGTGCCTTAAGCTACTTACAAGCATTCAACAGAAATTCACATGTGTTTCACTGAAAGAGAAGCAGTCTGTTCCAACACTTCAATTCACTGTGCGAAGTGAATGGAGTGTTGCTTCACTTTCTAAATGCTGTCCTTTCAGAGAAAATCACTTTCCTTTGAATGTGCCTTAAGCTACTTACAAGCATTCAACAGAAATTCACATGTGTTTCACTGAAAGAGAAGCAGTCTGTTCCAACACTTCAATTCACTGTGCGAAGTGAATGGAGTGTTGCTTCACTTTCTAAATGCTGTCCTTTCAGAGAAAATCACTTTCCTTTGAAAGTGCCTTAAGCTACTTACAAGCATTCACAGGAATATCAAATGCGGTTCTATGAAAGAGAAGCTGTCTGTTCCAACACTTGAATTCACTGTGCATAGTGAATGGAGTGTTGCTTCACTTTCTAAATGCTGTCATTTCAGAGAAAATCACTTTCCTCTGAAAGTGCCTTAAGCTACTTACACACATTCACAGGAAACTCAAATGCGTTTCTACGAAAGAGAAGCTGTCTGTTCCAACACTTCAATTCACTGTGCGAAGTGAATGGAGTGTTGCTTCACTTTCTAAATGCTGTCCTTTCTGAGAAAATCACTTTCCTTTGAAAGTGCCTTAAGCTACTTACAAGCATTCACAAAAAACTCATATCTGTTTCTCTGAAAGAGAAATGGTCTGTTCCAACACTTCAATTCACTGTGCGATGTGAATGGAGAGTTGTTTCACTTTCTAAATGCTGTCCTTTCAGAGAAAATCACTTTCCTTTGAAAGTGCCTTAAGCTACTTACAAGCATTCCACAGAAATTCACATGCGTTTCTCTGAAAGAGAAGAAGTCTGTTCCAACACTTCAATTCACTGTGCGAAGTGAATGGAGTGTTGTTTCACTTTCTAAATGCTGTCCTTTCAGAGAAAATCACTTTGCATTGAAAGTGCCTTAAGCTACTTGCACACATTCACAGGAAACTCAAATGCGTTTCTACGAAAGAGAAGCTGTCTGTTCCAACACTTCAATTCACTGTGCGAAGTGAATGGAGTGTTGCTTCACTTTCTAAATGCTGTCCTTTCAGAGAAAATCACTTTCCTTTGAAAGTGTCTTAAGCTACTTACAAGCATTCAACAGAAATTCACATGTGTTTCACTGAAAGAGAAGCAGTCTGTTCCAACACTTCAATTCACTGTGCGAGGTGAATGGAGTGTTGCTTCACTTTCTAAATGCTGTCCTTTCAGAGAAAATCACTTTTCTTTGAAAGTGCCTTAAGCTACTTACACACATTCACAGGAAACTCAAATGCGTTTCTATGAAAGAGAAGCTGTCTGTTCCAACACTTCAATTCACTGTGCGAAGTGAATGGAGTGTTGCTTCACTTTCTAAATGCTGTCCTTTCAGAGAAAATCACTTTCCTTTGAAAGTGCCTTAAGCTACTTACACACATTCACAGGAAACTCAAATGCGTTTCTACGAAAGAGAAGCTGTCTGTTCCAACACTTCAATTCACTGTGCGAAGTGAATGGAGTGTTGCTTCACTTTCTAAATGCTGTCCTTTCAGAGAAAATCACTTTCCCTTGAAAGTGCCTTAAGCTACTTACAAGCATTCAACAGAAATTCACATGTGTTTCACTGAAAGAGAAGCAGTCTGTTCCAACACTTCAATTCACTGTGCGAGGTGAATGGAGTGTTGCTTCACTTTCTAAATGCTGTCCTTTCAGAGAAAATCACTTTCCTTTGAAAGTGCCTTAAGCTACGTACAAGCATTCACAAGAAACTCACATGCATTTTTCTGAAAGAGAAGTAGTCTGTTCCAACAGTTCAATTCACTGTGCGAAATGAATGGAGTGTTGTTTCTCTTTCTAAATGCTGTCCTTTCAGAGAAAATCACTTTCCTTTGAAAGTGCCTTAAGCTACTTACAAGCATTCCACAGAAATTCACATGCGTTTCTCTGAAAGAGAAGCAGTCTGTTCCAACACTTCAATTCACTGTGCGAAGTGAATGGAGTGTTGTTTCACTTTCTAAATGCTGTCCTTTCAGAGAAAATCACTTTCCTTTGAATGTGCCTTAAGCTACTTACAAGCATTCAACAGAAATTCACATGTGTTTCACTGAAAGAGAAGCAGTCTGTTCCAACACTTCAATTCACTGTGCGAAGTGAATGGAGTGTTGCTTCACTTTCTAAATGCTGTCCTTTCAGAGAAAATCACTTTCCTTTGAAAGTGCCTTAAGCTACTTACAAGCATTCACAGGAATATCAAATGCGGTTCTATGAAAGAGAAGCTGTCTGTTCCAACACTTGAATTCACTGTGCATAGTGAATGGAGTGTTGCTTCACTTTCTAAATGCTGTCATTTCAGAGAAAATCACTTTCCTCTGAAAGTGCCTTAAGCTACTTACACACATTCACAGGAAACTCAAATGCGTTTCTACGAAAGAGAAGCTGTCTGTTCCAACACTTCAATTCACTGTGCGAAGTGAATGGAGTGTTGCTTCACTTTCTAAATGCTGTCCTTTCAGAGAAAATCACTTTCCCTTGAAAGTGCCTTAAGCTACTTACAAGCATTCAACAGAAATTCACATGTGTTTCACTGAAAGAGAAGCAGTCTGTTCCAACACTTCAATTCACTGTGCGAGGTGAATGGAGTGTTGCTTCACTTTCTAAATGCTGTCCTTTCAGAGAAAATCACTTTCCTTTGAAAGTGCCTTAAGCTACGTACAAGCATTCACAAGAAACTCACATGCATTTTTCTGAAAGAGAAGTAGTCTGTTCCAACAGTTCAATTCACTGTGCGAAATGAATGGAGTGTTGTTTATCTTTCTAAATGCTGTCCTTTCAGAGAAAATCACTTTCCTTTGAAAGTGCCTTAAGCTACTTACAAGCATTCCACAGAAATTCACATGCGTTTCTCTGAAAGAGAAGCAGTCTGTTCCAACACTTCAATTCACTGTGCGAAGTGAATGGAGTGTTGTTTCACTTTCTAAATGCTGTCCTTTCAGAGAAAATCACTTTCCTTTGAAAGTGCTTTAAGCTACTTACACACATTCACAGGAAACTCAAATGCGTTTCTATGAAAGAGAAGCTGTCTGTTCCAACACTTCAATTCACTGTGCGAAGTGAATGGAGTGTTGCTTCTCTTTCTAAATGCTGTCCTTTTAAAAAAATCACTTTCCTTTGAATGTGCCTTAAGCTACTTACAAGCATTCAACAGAAATTCACATGTGTTTCACTGAAAGAGAAGCAGTCTGTTCCAACACTTCAATTCACTGTGCGAAGTGAATGGAGTGTTGCTTCACTTTCTAAATGCTGTCCTTTCAGAGAAAATCACTTTCCTTTGAATGTGCCTTAAGCTACTTACAAGCATTCAACAGAAATTCACATGTGTTTCACTGAAAGAGAAGCAGTCTGTTCCAACACTTCAATTCACTGTGCGAAGTGAATGGAGTGTTGCTTCACTTTCTAAATGCTGTCCTTTCAGAGAAAATCACTTTCCTTTGAAAGTGCCTTAAGCTACTTACAAGCATTCACAGGAATATCAAATGCGGTTCTATGAAAGAGAAGCTGTCTGTTCCAACACTTGAATTCACTGTGCATAGTGAATGTAGTGTTGCTTCACTTTCTAAATGCTGTCATTTCAGAGAAAATCACTTTCCTCTGAAAGTGCCTTAAGCTACTTACACACATTCACAGGAAACTCAAATGCGTTTCTACGAAAGAGAAGCTGTCTGTTCCAACACTTCAATTCACTGTGCGAAGTGAATGGAGTGTTGCTTCACTTTCTAAATGCTGTCCTTTCTGAGAAAATCACTTTCCTTTGAAAGTGCCTTAAGCTACTTACAAGCATTCACAAAAAACTCATATCTGTTTCTCTGAAAGAGAAATGGTCTGTTCCAACACTTCAATTCACTGTGCGATGTGAATGGAGAGTTGTTTCACTTTCTAAATGCTGTCCTTTCAGAGAAAATCACTTTCCTTTGAAAGTGCCTTAAGCTACTTACAAGCATTCCACAGAAATTCACATGCGTTTCTCTGAAAGAGAAGAAGTCTGTTCCAACACTTCAATTCACTGTGCGAAGTGAATGGAGTGTTGTTTCACTTTCTAAATGCTGTCCTTTCAGAGAAAATCACTTTGCATTGAAAGTGCCTTAAGCTACTTGCACACATTCACAGGAAACTCAAATGCGTTTCTACGAAAGAGAAGCTGTCTGTTCCAACACTTCAATTCACTGTGCGAAGTGAATGGAGTGTTGCTTCACTTTCTAAATGCTGTCCTTTCAGAGAAAATCACTTTCCTTTGAAAGTGCCTTAAGCTACTTACACACATTCACAGGAAACTCAAATGCGTTTCTACGAAAGAGAAGCTGTCTGTTCCAACACTTCAATTCACTGTGCGAAGTGAATGGAGTGTTGCTTCACTTTCTAAATGCTGTCCTTTCAGAGAAAATCACTTTCCCTTGAAAGTGCCTTAAGCTACTTACAAGCATTCAACAGAAATTCACATGTGTTTCACTGAAAGAGAAGCAGTCTGTTCCAACACTTCAATTCACTGTGCGAGGTGAATGGAGTGTTGCTTCACTTTCTAAATGCTGTCCTTTCAGAGAAAATCACTTTCCTTTGAAAGTGCCTTAAGCTACGTACAAGCATTCACAAGAAACTCACATGCATTTTTCTGAAAGAGAAGTAGTCTTTTCCAACAGTTCAATTCACTGTGCGAAATGAATGGAGTGTTGTTTCTCTTTCTAAATGCTGTCCTTTCAGAGAAAATCACTTTCCTTTGAAAGTGCCTTAAGCTACTTACAAGCATTCCACAGAAATTCACATGCGTTTCTCTGAAAGAGAAGCAGTCTGTTCCAAGACTTCAATTCACTGTGCGAAGTGAATGGAGTGTTGTTTCACTTTCTAAATGCTGTCCTTTCAGAGAAAATCACTTTGCATTGAAAGTGCCTTAAGCTACTTGCACACATTCACAGGAAACTCAAATGCGTTTCTACGAAAGAGAAGCTGTCTGTTCCAACACTTCAATTCACTGTGCGAAGTGAATGGAGTGTTGCTTCACTTTCTAAATGCTGTCCTTTCAGAGAAAATCACTTTCCTTTGAAAGTGTCTTAAGCTACTTACAAGCATTCAACAGAAATTCACATGTGTTTCACTGAAAGAGAAGCAGTCTGTTCCAACACTTCAATTCACTGTGCGAGGTGAATGGAGTGTTGCTTCACTTTCTAAATGCTGTCCTTTCAGAGAAAATCACTTTTCTTTGAAAGTGCCTTAAGCTACTTACACACATTCACAGGAAACTCAAATGCGTTTCTATGAAAGAGAAGCTGTCTGTTCCAACACTTCAATTCACTGTGCGAAGTGAATGGAGTGTTGCTTCACTTTCTAAATGCTGTCCTTACAGAGAAAATCACTTTCCTTTGAAAGTGCCTTAAGCTACTTACACACATTCACAGGAAACTCAAATGCGTTTCTACGAAAGAGAAGCTGTCTGTTCCAACACTTCAATTCACTGTGCGAAGTGAATGGAGTGTTGCTTCACTTTCTAAATGCTGTCCTTTCAGAGAAAATCACTTTCCCTTGAAAGTGCCTTAAGCTACTTACAAGCATTCAACAGAAATTCACATGTGTTTCACTGAAAGAGAAGCAGTCTGTTCCAACACTTCAATTCACTGTGCGGGTGAATGGAGTGTTGCTTCACTTTCTAAATGCTGTCCTTTCAGAGAAAATCACTTTCCTTTGAAAGTGCCTTAAGCTACGTACAAGCATTCACAAGAAACTCACATGCATTTTTCTGAAAGAGAAGTAGTCTGTTCCAACAGTTCAATTCACTGTGCGAAATGAATGGAGTGTTGTTTCTCTTTCTAAATGCTGTCCTTTCAGAGAAAATCACTTTCCTTTGAAAGTGCCTTAAGCTACTTACAAGCATTCCACAGAAATTCACATGCGTTTCTCTGAAAGAGAAGCAGTCTGTTCCAAGACTTCAATTCACTGTGCGAAGTGAATGGAGTGTTGTTTCACTTTCTAAATGCTGTCCTTTCAGAGAAAATCAATTTCCTTTGAAAGTGCCTTAAGCTGCTTCCACACATTCACAGGAAACTCAAATGCGTTTCTATGAAAGAGAAGCTGTCTGTTCCAACACTTCAATTCACTGTGCGAAGTGAATGGAGTGTTGCTTCACTTTCTAAATGCAGTCCTTTCAGAGAAAATCGCTTTCCTTTGAAAGTGCCTTAAGCTACTTACAAGCATTCAACAGAAATTCACATGTGTTTCACTGAAAGAGAAGCAGTCTGTTCCAACACTTCAATTCACTGTGCGAAGTGAATGGAGTGTTGCTTCACTTTCTAAATGCTGTCCTTTCAGAGAAAATCACTTTCCTTTGAAAGTGCCTTAAGCTACTTACACACATTCACAGGAAACTCAAATGCGTTTCTATGAAAGAGAAGCTGTCTGTTCCAACACTTCAATTCACTGTACGAAGTGAATGGAGTGTTAATTCACTTTCTAAATGCTGTCCTTTCAGAGAAAATCACTTTTCTTTGAAAGTGCCTTAAGCTACTTACAAGCATTCAACAGAAATTCACATGTGTTTCACTGAAAGAGAAGCAGTCTGTTCCAACACTTCAATTCACTGTGCGAAGTGAATGGAGTGTTGCTTCACTTTCTAAATGCTGTCCTTTCAGAGAAAATCACTTTCCTTTGAAAGTGCCTTAAGCTACTTACAAGCATTCAATAGAAATTCACATGCGTTTCACTGAAAGAGAAGCAGTCTGTTCCGACACTTCAATTCACTGTGCGAAGTGAATGGAGTGTTGCTTCACTTTCTAAATGCTGTCCTTTCAGAGAAAATCACTTTCCTTTGAAAGTGCCTTAAGCTACTTACAAGCATTCACAAGAAACTCACACGCATTTTTCTGAAAGAGAGGCAGTTTGTTCCAACATTACAATTCACTGTGCGAAGTGAATGGAGTGTGGCTTCACTTTCTATATGCTCTCCTTTTAGAGAAAATCACTTTGCTTTGAAAGTGCCTTAAGCTACTTACAAGCATTCAGAAGAAACTCACATCCGTTTCTCTGAAAGAGAAGCAGTGTGTTCCAACATTTCAATTCACTGGGCGAAGTGAATGGAGTGTTGCTTCACTTTCTAAATGCTGTCCTTTCAGAGAAAATCACTTTCCTTTGAAAGTGCCTTAAGCTACTTACAAGCATTCACAAGAAACTCACACGCATTTTTCTGAAAGAGAAGCAGTTTGTTCCAACATTGCAATTCACTGTTCGAAGTGAATGGAGTGTTGCTTCACTTTCTATATGCTCTCCTTTTAGAGAAAATCACTTTGCTTTGAAAGTGCCTTTAGCTACTTACAAGCATTCAGAAGAAACTCACATCCGTTTCTCTGAAAGAGAAGCAGTGTGTTCCAACATTTCAATTCACTGTGCGAAGTGAATGGAGTGTTGCTTCACTTTCTAAATGCTGTCCTTTCAGAGAAAATCACTTTCCTTTGAAAGTGCCTTAAGCTACTTACAAGCATTCACAGGAATATCAAATGCGGTTCTATGAAAGAGAAGCTGTCTGTTCCAACACTTGAATTCACTGTGCATAGTGAATGGAGTGTTGCTTCACTTTCTAAATGCTGTCCTTTCAGAGAAAATCACTTTCCTTTGAAAGTGCCTTAAGCTACTTACAAGCATTCACAGGAATATCAAATGCGTTTCTCCGAAAGAGAAGCTGTCTGTTCCAACACTTCAATTCACTGTGCGAAGTGAATGGAGTGTTGCTTCACTTTCTAAATGCTGTCCTTTCAGAGAAAATCACTTCCCTTTGAAAGTGCCTTAAGCTACTTACAAGCATTCAACAGAAATTCACATGTGTTTCACTGAAAGAGAAGCAGTCTGTTCCAACACTTCAATTCACTGTGCGAGGTGAATGGAGTGTTGCTTCAATTTCTAAATGCTGTCCTTTCAGAGAAAATCACTTTCCTTTGAAAGTGCCTTAAGCTACGTACAAGCATTCACAAGAAACTCACATGCATTTTTCTGAAAGAGAAGTAGTCTGTTCCATCAGATCAATTCACTGTGCGAAATGAATGGAGTGTTGTTTCACTTTCTAAATGCTGTCCTTTCAGAGAAAATCACTTTCCTTTGAAAGTGCCTTAAGCTACTTACAAGCATTCCACAGAAATTCACATGCGTTTCTCTGAAAGAGAAGCAGTCTGTTCCAAGACTTCAATTCACTGTGCGAAGTGAATGGAGTGTTGTTTCACTTTCTAAATGCTGTCCTTTCAGAGAAAATCAATTTCCTAAGAAAGTGCCTTAAGCTGCTTACACACATTCACAGGAAACTCAAATGCGTTTCTATGAAAGAGAAGCTGTCTGTTCCAACACTTCAATTCACTGTGCGAAGTGAATGGAGTGTTGCTTCACTTTCTAAATGCTGTCCTTTCAGAGAAAATCGCTTTCCTTTGAAAGTGCCTTAAGCTGCTTACAAGCATTCAACAGAAATTCACATGTGTTTCAGTGAAAGAGAAGCAGTCTGTTCCAACACTTCAATTCACTGTGCGAAGTGAATGGAGTGTTGCTTCACTTTCTAAATGCTGTGCTTTCAGAGAAAATCACTTTCCTTTGAAAGTGCCTTAAGCTACTTACACACATTCACAGGAAACTCAAATGCGTTTCTATGAAAGAGAAGCTGTCTGTTCCAACACTTCAATTCACTTTGCGAAGTGAATGGAGTGTTAATTCACTTTCTAAATGCTGTCCTTTCAGAGAAAATCACTTTTCTTTGAAAGTGCCTTAAGCTACTTACAAGCATTCAACAGAAATTCACATGTGTTTCACTGAAAGAGAAGCAGTCTGTTCCAACACTTCACTTCACTGTGCGAAGTGAATGGAGTGTTGCTTCACTTTCTAAATGCTGTCCTTTCAGAGAAAATCACGTTCCTTTGAATGTGCCTTAAGCTACTTACAAGCATTCACAGGAATATCAAATGCGGTTCTATGAAAGAGAAGCTGTCTGTTCCAACACTTGAATTCACTGTGCATAGTGAATGGAGTGTTGCTTCACTTTCTAAATGCTGTCCTTTCAGAGAAAATCACTTTCCTCTGAAAGTGCCTTAAGCTACTGACAAGCATTTAACAGAAATTCACATGTGTTTCACTGAAAGAGAAGCAGTCTGTTCCAACACTTCAATTCACTGTGCGAAGTGAATGGAGTGTTGCTTCACCTTCTAAATGCTGTCCTTTCAGAGAAAATCACTTTCCTTTGAAAGTGCCTTAAGCTACTTACAAGCATTCAATAGAAATTCACATGCGTTTCACTGAAAGAGAAGCAGTTTGTTCCAACATTACAATTCACTGTGCGAAGTGAATGGAGTGTGGCTTCACTTTCTATATGCTCTCCTTTTAGAGAAAATCACTTTGCTTTGAAAGTGCCTTAAGCTACTTGCAAGCATTCAGAAGAAACTCACATCCGTTTCTCTGAAAGAGAAGCAGTGTGTTCCTACATTTCAATTCACTGGGCGAAGTGAATGGAGTGTTGCTTCACTTTCTAAATGCTGTCCTTTCAGAGAAAATCACTTTCCTTTGAAAGTGCCTTAAGCTACTTACAAGCATTCACAAGAAACTCACACGCATTTTTCTGAAAGAGAAGCAGTTTGTTCCAACATTGCAATTCACTGTGCGAAGTGAATGGAGTGTTGCTTCACTTTCTATATGCTCTCCTTTTAGAGAAAATCACTTTGCTTTGAAAGTGCCTTTAGCTACTTACAAGCATTCAGAAGAAACTCACATCCGTTTCTCTGAAAGAGAAGCAGTGTGTTCCAACATTTCAATTCACTGTGCGAAGTGAATGGAGTGTTGCTTCACTTTCTAAATGCTGTCCTTTCAGAGAAAATCACTTTCCTTTGAAAGTGCCTTAAGCTACTTACAAACATTCACAGGAATATCAAATGCGGTTCTATGAAAGAGAAGCTGTCTGTTCCAACACTTGAATTCACTGTGCATAGTGAATGGAGTGTTGCTTCACTTTCTAAATGCTGTCCTTTCAGAGAAAATCACTTTCCTCTGAAAGTGCCTTAAGCTACTGACAAGCATTTAACAGAAATTCACATGCGTTTCTCTGAAAAAGAAGCAGTCTGTTCCAACACTTCAATTCACTTTGCGAAGTGAATGGAGTGTTCCTTCACTTTCTAAATGCTGTCCTTTCAGAGAAAATCACTTTCCTTTGAAAGTGCCTTAAGCTACTTACAAGCATTCACAAGAAACTCACATGCATTTTTCTGAAAGAGAAGCAGTCTGTTCCAACACTTCAATTCACTGTGCGTAGTGAATGGAGTGTTGCTTCACTTTCTAAATGCTGTCCTTTCAGAGAAAATCACTTTCCTTTGAAAGTGCCTTAAGCTACTTACAGCATTCAACAGAAATTCACATGCATTTCACTGAAAGAGAAGCAGTCTGTTCCAACACTTCAATTCACTGTGCGAAGTGAATGGAGTGTTGCTCCACTTTCTAAATGCTGTCCTTTCAGAGAAAATCACTTTCCTTTGAAAATGCCTTAAGCTACTTAAAAGCATTCACAAAAAACTCATATCTGTTTCCTGAAAGAGAAGTAGTCTGTTCCAACACTTCAATTCACTGTGCGAAGTAAATGGAGTGTTGCTTCACTTTCTAAATGCTGTCCTTTCGGAGAAAATCACTTTCCTTTGAAAGTGCCTTAAGCTACTTACAAGCATTCCACAGAAATTCACATGCGTTTCTCTGAAAGAGAAGAACTCTGTTCCAACACTTCAATTCACTGTGCGAAGTGAATGGAGTGTTGTTTCACTTTCTAAATGCTGTCCTTTCAGAGAAAATCACTTTCCTTTGAAAGTGCCTTAAGCTACTTACACACATTCACAGGAAACTCAAATGCGTTTCTATGAAAGAGAAGCTGTCTGTTCCAACACTTCAATTCACTGTGCGAAGTGAATGGAGTGTTGCTTCACTTTCTAAATGCTGTCCTTTCAGAGAAAATCACTTTCCTTTGAAAGTGCCTTAAGGTACTTAAAAGCATTCAACAGAAATTCACATGTGCTTCACTGAAAGAGAAGCAGTCTGTTCCAACACTTCAATTCACTGTGCGAAGTGAATGGAGTGTTGCTTCACTTTCTAAATGCTGTCCTTTCAGAGAAAATCACTTTCCTTTGAAAGTGCCTTAAGCTACTTACACACATTCACAGGAAACTCAAATGCGTTTCTATGAAAGAGAAGCTGTCTGTTCCAACACTTCAATTCACTGTGCGATGTGAATGGAGTGTTGCTTCACTTTCTAAATGCTGTCCTTTCAGAGAAAATCACTTTCCTTTGAATGTGCCTTAAGCTACTTACAAGCATTCAACAGAAATTCACATGTGTTTCACTGAAAGAGAAGCAGTCTGTTCCAACACTTCAATTCACTGTGCGAAGTGAATGGAGTGTTGCTTCACTTTCTAAATGCTGTCCTTTCAGAGAAAATCACTTTCCTTTGAAAGTGCCTTAAGCTACTTACAAGCATTCAATAGAAATTCACATGCGTTTCTCTGAAAGAGAAGCAGTTTGTTCCAACACTTCAATTCACTGTGCGAAGTGAATGGAGTGTTGCTTCACTTTCTAAATGCTGTCCTTTCAGAGAAAATCACTTTCCATTGAAAGTGCCTTAAGCTACTTACAAACATTCACAAGAAACTCACACGCATTTTTCTGAAAGAGAAGCAGTTTGTTCCAACATTGCAATTCACTGTGCGAAGTGAATGGAGTGTTGCTTCACTTTCTATAAGCTCTCCTTTTAGAGAAAATCACTTTGCTTTGAAAGTGCCTTAAGCTACTTACAAGCATTCAGAAGAAACTCACATCCGTTTCTCTGAAAGAGAAGCAGTGTGTTTCAACATTTCAATTCACTGTGCGAAGTGAATGGAGTGTTGCTTCACTTTCTAAATGCTGTCCTTTCAGAGAAAATCACTTTCCTTTGAAAGTGCCTTAAGCTACTTACAAGCATTCACAGGAATATCAAATGCGGTTCTATGAAAGAGAAGCTGTCTGTTCCAACACTTGAATTCACTGTGCATAGTGAATGGAGTGTTGCTTCACTTTCTAAATGCTGTCCTTTCAGAGAAAATCACTTTCCTCTGAAAGTGCCTTAAGCTTCTGACAAGCATTTAACAGAAATTCACATGCGTTTCTCTGAAAAAGAAGCAATCTGTTCCAACACTTCAATTCACTGTGTAAAGTGAATGGAGTGTTGCTTCACTTTCTAAATGCTGTCCTTTCAGAGAAAATCACTTTCCTTTGAATGTGCCTTAAGCTACTTACAAGCATTCAACAGAAATTCACATGTGTTTCACTGAAAGAGAAGCAGTCTGTTCCAACACTTCAATTCACTGTGCGTAGTGAATGGAGTGTTGCTTCACATTCTAAATGCTGTCCTTTCAGAGAAAAGCACTTTCCTTTGAAAGTGCCTTAAGCTACTGACAAGCATTCAACAGAAATTCACATGTGTTTCACTGAAAGAGAAGCAGTCTGTTCCAACACTTCAATTCACTGTGCGAAGTGAATGGAGTGTTGCTTCACTTTCTAAATGCTGTCCTTTCAGAGAAAATCACTTTCCTTTGAAAGTGCCTTAAGCTACGTACAAGCATTCACAAGAAACTCACATACATTTTTCTGAAAGAGAAGTAGTCTGTTCCAACACTTCAATTCACTGTGCGAAATGAATGGAGTGTTGTTTCACCTTCTAAATGCTGTCCTTTCAGAGAAAATCACTTTCCTTTGAAAGTGCCTTAAGCTACTTACAAGCATTCCACAGAAATTCACATGCGTGTCTCTGAAAGAGAAGCAGTCTGTTCCAAGACTTCAATTCACTGTGCGAAGTGAATGGAGTGTTGTTTCACTTTCTAAATGCTGTCCTTTCAGAGAAAATCACTTTCCTTTGAAAGTGCCTTAAGCTACTTACAAGCATTCACAAGAAACTCACATGCGTTTCACTGAAAGAGAAGCAGTCTGTTCCAACACTTCAATTCACTGTGCGAAGTGAATGGAGTGTTGCTTCACTTTCTAAATGCTGTCCTTTCAGAGAAAATCACTTTCCTTTGAAAGTGCCTTAAGCTACTTACACACATTCACAGGAAACTCAAATGCGTTTCTATGAAAGAGAAGCTGTCTGTTCCAACACTTCAATTCACTGTGCGAAGTGAATGGAGTGTTGCCTCACTTTCTAAATGCTGTCCTTTCAGAGAAAATCACTTTCCTTTGAATGTGCCTTAAGCTACTTACAAGCATTCAACAGAAATTCACATGTGTTTCACTGAAAGAGAAGCAGTCTGTTCCAACACTTCAATTCACTGTGCGTAGTGATTGGAGTGCTGTTTCACTTTCTAAATGCTGTCCTTTCAGAGGAAATCACTTTCCTTTGAAAGTGCCTTAAGCTACTTACAAGCATTCAATAGAAATTCACATGCGTTTCTCTGAAAGAGAAGCAGTCTGTTCCAACACTTCAATTCACTGTGCGAAGTGAATGGAGTGTTCCTTCACTTTCTAAATGCTGTCCTTTCAGAGAAAATCACTTTCCTTTGAAAGTGCCTTAAGCTACTTACAAGCATTCACAAGAAACTCACATGCATTTTTCTGAAAGAGAAGCAGTCTGTTCCAACACTTCAATTCACTGTGCGAAGTGAATGGAGTGTTGCTTCACTTTCTAAATGCTGTCCTTTCAGAGAAAATCACTTTCCTTTGAAAGTGCCCTAAGCTACTTACAGCATTCAACAGAAATTCACATGCATTTCACTGAAAGAGAAGCAGTCTGTTCCAACACTTCAATTCACTGTGCGATGTGAATGGAGTGTTGCTCCACTTTCTAAATGCTGTCCTTTCAGAGAAAATCACTTTCCTTTGAAAATGCCTTAAGCTACTTAAAAGCATTCACAAAAAACTCATATCTGTTTCCTGAAAGAGAAGTAGTCTGTTCCAACACTTCAATTCACTGTGCGAAGTGAATGGAGTGTTGCTTCACTTTCTAAATGCTGTCCTTTCAGAGAAAATCACTTTCCTTTGAAAGTGCCTTAAGCCACTTACAAGCATTCCACAGAAATTCACATGCGTTTCTCTGAAAGAGAAGAAGTCTGTTCTAACACTTCAATTCACTGTGCGAAGTGAATGGAGTGTTGTTTCACTTTCTAAATGCTGTCCTTTCAGAGAAAATCACTTTCCTTTGAAAGTGCCTTAAGCTACTTACACACATTCACAGGAAACTCAAATGCGTTTCTATGAAAGAGAAGCTGTCTGTTCCAACACATCAATTCACTGTGCGAAGTGAATGGAGTGTTGCTTCACTTTCTAAATGCTGTCCTTTCAGAGAAAATCACTTTCCTTTGAAAGTGCCTTAAGGTACTTACAAGCATTCAACAGAAATTCACATGTGCTTCACTGAAAGAGAAGCAGTCTGTTCCAACACTTCAATTCACTGTGCGAAGTGAATGGAGTGTTGCTTCACTTTCTAAATGCTGTCCTTTCAGAGAAAATCACTTTCCTTTGAAAGTGCCTTAAGCTACTTACACACATTCACAGGAAACTCAAATGCATTTCTATGAAAGAGAAGCTGTCTGTTCCAACACATCAATTCACTGTGCGAAGTGAATGGAGTGTTGCTTCACTTTCTAAATGCTGTCCTTTCAGAGAAAATCACTTTCCTTTGAAAGTGCCTTAAGGTACTTACAAGCATTCAACAGAAATTCACATGTGCTTCACTGAAAGAGAAGCAGTCTGTTCCAACACTTCAATTCACTGTGCGAAGTGAATGGAGTGTTGCTTCACTTTCTAAATGCTGTCCTTTCAGAGAAAATCACTTTCCTTTGAAAGTGCCTTAAGATACTTACACACATTCACAGGAAACTCAAATGCGTTTCTATGAAAGAGAAGCTGTCTGTTCCAACACTTCAATTCACTGTGCGAAGTGAATGGAGTGTTGCTTCACTTTCTAAATGCTGTCCTTTCAGAGAAAATCACTTTCCTTTGAATGTGCCTTAAGCTACTTACAAGCATTCAACAGAAATTCACATGTGTTTCACTGAAAGAGAAGCAGTCTGTTCCAACACTTCAATTCACTGTGCGAAGTGAATGGAGTGTTGCTTCACTTTCTAAATGCTGTCCTTTCAGAGAAAATCACTTTCCTTTGAAAGTGCCTTAAGCTACTTACAAGCATTCACAAGAAACTCACATGCATTTTTCTGAAAGAGAAGCAGTCTGTTATAACACTTCAGTTCACTGTGCGAAGTGAATGGAGTGTTGCTTCACTTTCTAAATGCTGTCCTTTCAGAGAAAATCACTTTCTTTTTAATGTGCCTTAAGCTACTTACAAGCATTCAACAGAAATTCACATGTGTTTCACTGAAAGAGAAGCAGTCTGTTCCAACACTTCAATTCACTGTGCGAAGTGAATGGAGTGTTGCTTCACTTTCTAAATGCTGTCCTTTCAGAGAAAATCACTTTCCTTTGAATGTGCCTTAAGCTACTTACAAGCATTCAGCAGAAATTCACATGTGTTTCACTGAAAGAGAAGCAGTCTGTTCCAACACTTCAATTCACTGTGCGTAGTGAATGGAGTGTTGCTTCACATTCTAAATGCTGTCCTTTCAGAGAAAATCACTTTCCTTTGAAAGTGCCTTAAGCTACTTACAAGCATTCAACAGAAATTCACATGTGTTTCACTGAAAGAGAAGCAGTCTGTTCCAACACTTCAATTCACTGTGCGAAGTGAATGGAGTGTTGCTTCACTTTCTAAATGCTGTCCTTTCAGAGAAAATCACTTTCCTTTGAAAGTGCCTTAAGCTACGTACAAGCATTCACAAGAAACTCACATACATTTTTCTGAAAGAGAAGTAGTCTGTTCCAACACTTCAATTCACTGTGCGAAATGAATGGAGTGTTGTTTCACTTTCTAAATGCTGTCCTTTCAGAGAAAATCACTTTCTTTGAAAGTGCCTTAAGCTACTTACAAGCATTCCACAGAAATTCACATGTGTTTCTCTGAAAGAGAAGCAGTCTGTTCCAACACTTCAATTCACTGTGCGAAGTGAATGGAGTGTTGTTTCACTTTCTAAATGCTGTCCTTTCAGAGAAAATCAATTTCCTTTGAAAGTGCCTTAAGCTGCTTACACACATTCACAGGAAACTCAAATGCGTTTCTATGAAAGAGAAGCTGTCTGTTCCAACACTTCAATTCACTGTGCGAAGTGAATGGAGTGTTGCTTCACTTTCTAAATGCTGTCCTTTCAGAGAAAATCACTTTCCTTTGAAAATGCCTTAAGCTACTTACAAGCATTCACAAGAAACTCACATGCGTTTCACTGAAAGAGAAGCAGTTTGTTCCAACACTTCAATTCACTGTGCGAAGTGAATGGAGTGTTGCTTCACTTTATAAATGCTGTCCTTTCAGAGAAAATCACTTTCCTTTGAAAGTGCCTTAAGCTACTTACACACATTCACAGGAAACTCAAATGCGTTTCTATGAAAGAGAAGCTGTCTGTTCCAACACTTCAATTCACTGTGCAAAGTGAATGGAGTGTTGCTTCACTTTCTAAATGCTGTCCTTTCAGAGAAAATCACTTTCCTTTGAAAGTGCCTTAAGCTACTTACAAGCATTCACAAAAAAATCATATCTGTTTCTCTGAAAGAGAAATGGTCTGTTCCAACACTTCAATTCACTGTGCGAAGTGAATGGAGAGTTGTTTCACTTTCTAAATGCTGTCCTTTCAGAGAAAATCACTTTCCTTTGAATGTGCCTTAAGCTACTTACAAGCATTCCACAGAAATTCACATGCGTTTCTCTAAAAGAGAAGAAGTCTGTTCCAACACTTCAATTCACTGTGTGAAGTGAATGGAGTGTTGTTTCACTTTCTAAATGCTGTCCTTTCAGAGAAAATCACTTTGCATTGAAAGTGCCTTAAGCTACTTACACACATTCACAGGAAACTCAAATGCGTTTCTATGAAAGAGAAGCTGTATGTTCCAAAACTTCAATTCACTGTGCGAAGTGAATGGAGTGTTGCTTCACTTTCTAAATGCTGTCCTTTCAGAGAAAATCACTTTCCTTTGAAAGTGCCTTAAGCTACTTACAAGCATTCAACAGAAATTCACATGTGTTTCACTGAAAGAGAAGCAGTCTGTTCCAACACTTCAATTCACTGTGCGAAGTGAATGGAGTGTTGCTTCACTTTCTAAATGCTGTCCTTTCAGAGAAAATCACTTTCCTTTGAAAGTGCCTTAAGCTACGTACAAGTATTCACAAGAAACTCACATGCATTTTTCTGAAAGTGAAGCAGTCTGTTCCAACACTTCAATTCACTGTGCGTAGTGAATGGAGTTTTGCTTCACTTTCTAAATGCTGTCCTTTCTGAGAAAATCACTTTCTTTTGAAAGTGCCTTAGCTACTTACAAGCATTCAATAGAAATTCACATGCGTTTCTATGAAAGAGAAGGTGTCTGTTCCAACACTCCAATTCACTGTGCGAAGTGAATGGAGTGTTTCTTCACTTTCTAAATGCTGTCCTTTCGGAGAAAATCACCTTCCTTTGAAAGTGCCTTAAGCTACTTACAAGCATTCACAAGAAACTCACACGCATTTTTCTGAAAGAGAAGCAGTTTGTTCCAACATTGCAATTCACTGTGCGAGGTGAATGGAGTGTTGCTTCACTTTCTATAAGCTCTCCTTTTAGAGAAAATCACTTTGCTTTGAAAGTGCCTTAAGCTACTTACAAGCATTCAGAAGAAACTCACATCCGTTTCTCTGAAAGAGAAGCAGTGTGTTCCAACATTTCAATTCACTGTGCGAAGTGAATGGAGTGTTGCTTCACTTTCTAAATGCTGTCCTTTCAGAGAAAATCACTTTCCTTTGAAAGTGCCTTAAGCTACTTACAAGCATTCACAGGAATATCAAATGCGGTTCTATGAAAGAGAAGCTGTCTGTTCCAACACTTGAATTCTCTGTGCATAGTGAATGGAGTGTTGCTTCACTTTCTAAATGCTGTCCTTTCAGAGAAAATCACTTTCCTCTGAAAGTGCCTTAAGCTACTGACAAGCATTTAACAGAAATTCACATGCGTTTCTCTGAAAAAGAAGCAGTCTGTTCCAACACTTCAATTCACTGTGCGAAGTGAATGGAGTGTTCCTTCACTTTCTAAATGCTGTCCTTTCAGAGAAAGTCACTTTCCTTTGAAAGTGCCTTAAGCTACTTACAAGCATTCACAAGAAACTCACATGCATTTTTCTGAAAGAGAAGCAGTCTGTTCCAACACTTCAATTCACTTTGCGTAGTGAATGGAGTGTTGCTTCACTTTCTAAATGCTGTCCTTTCAGAGAAAATCACTTTCCTTTGAAAGTGCCTTAAGCTACTTACAGCATTCAACAGAAATTCACATGCATTTCACTGAAAGAGAAGCAGTCTGTTCCAACACTTCAATTCACTGTGCGAAGTGAATGGAGTGTTGCTCCACTTTCTAAATGCTGTCCTTTCAGAGAAAATCACTTTCCTTTGAAAATGCCTTAAGCTACTTAAAACCATTCACAAAAAACTCATATCTGTTTCTTGAAAGAGAAGTAGTCTGTTCCAACACTTCAATTCACTGTGCGAAGTGAATGGAGTGTTGCTTCACTTTCTAAATGCTGTCCTTTCAGAGAAAATCACTTTCCTTTGAAAGTGCCTTAAGCTACTTACAAGCATTCCACAGAAATTCACATGCGTTTCTCTGAAAGAGAAGAAGTCTGTTCCAACACTTCAATTCACTGTGCGAAGTGAATGGAGTGTTGTTTCACTTTCTAAATGCTGTCTTTCAGAGAAAATCAGTTTCCTTTGAAAGTGCCTTAAGCTACTTACACACATTCACAGGAAACTCAAATGCGTTTCTATGAAAGAGAAGCTGTCTGTTCCAACACATCAATTCACTGTGCGAAGTGAATGGAGTGTTGCTTCACTTTCTAAATGCTGTCCTTTCAGAGAAAATCACTTTCCTTTGAAAGTGCCTTAAGGTACTTACAAGCATTCAACAGAAATTCACATGCGCTTCACTGAAAGAGAAGCAGTCTGTTCCAACACTTCAATTCACTGTGCGAAGTGAATGGAGTGTTGCTTCACTTTCTAAATGCTGTCCTTTCAGAGAAAATCACTTTCCTTTGAAAGTGCCTTAAGCTACTTACACACATTCACAGGAAACTCAAATGTGTTTCTATGAAAGAGAAGCTGTCTGTTCCAACACTTCAATTCACTGTGCGAAGTGAATGGAGTGTTGCTTCACTTTCTAAATGCTGTCCTTTCAGAGAAAATCACTTTCCTTTGAATGTGCCTTAAGCTACTTACAAGCATTCAACAGAAATTCACATGTGTTTCACTGAAAGAGAAGCAGTCTGTTCCAACACTTCAATTCACTGTGCGAAGTGAATGGAGTGTTGCTTCACTTTCTAAATGCTGTCCTTTCAGAGAAAATCACTTTCCTTTGAAAGTGCCTTAAGCTACTTACACACATTCACAGGAAACTCAAATGCGTTTCTATGAAAGAGAAGCTGTCTGTTCCAACACATCAATTCACTGTGCGACGTGAATGGAGTGTTGCTCCACTTTCTAAATGCTGTCCTTTCAGAGAAAATCACTTTCCTTTGAAAGTGCCTTAAGGTACTTACAAGCATTCAACAGAAATTCACATGCGCTTCACTGAAAGAGAAGCAGTCTGTTCCAACACTTCAATTCACTGTGCGAAGTGAATGGAGTGTTGCTTCACTTTCTAAATGCTGTCCTTTCAGAGAAAATCACTTTCCTTTGAAAGTGTCATAAGCTACTTACACACATTCACAGGAAACTCAAATGAGTTTCTATGAAAGAGAAGCTGTCAGTTCCAACACTTCAATTCACTGTGCGAAGTGAATGGAGTGTTGCTTCACTTTCTAAATGCTGTCCTTTCAGAGAAAATCACTTTCCTTTGAATGTGCCTTAAGCTACTTACAAGCATTCAACAGAAATTCACATGTGTTTCAGTGAAAGAGAAGCAGTCTGTTCCAACACTTCAATTCACTGTGCGAAGTGAATGGAGTGTTGCTTCACTTTCTAAATGCTGTCCTTTCAGAGAAAATCACTTTCCTTTGAAAGTGCCTTAAGCTACTTACAAGCATTCAACAGAAATTCACATGTGTTTCACTGAAAGAGAAGCAGTCTATTCCAACACTTCAATTCACTGTGCGAAGTGAATGGAGTGTTCCTTCACTTTCTAAATGCTGTCCTTTCAGAGAAAATCACTTTCCTTTGAAAGTGCCTTAAGCTACTTACAAGCATTCACAAGAAACTCACATGCATTTTTCTGAAAGAGAAGCAGTCTGTTCCAACACTTCAATTCACTGTGCGAAGTGAATGGAGTGTTGCTTCACTTTCTAAATGCTGTCCTTTCAGAGAAAATCACTTTCCTTTGAAAGTGCCCTAAGCTACTTACAGCATTCAACAGAAATTCACATGCATTTCACTGAAAGAGAAGCAGTCTGTTCCAACACTTCAAATCACTGTGCGATGTGAATGGAGTGTTGCTCCACTTTCTAAATGCTGTCCTTTCAGAGAAAATCACTTTCCTTTGAAAATGCCTTAAGCTACTTAAAAGCATTCACAAAAAACTCATATCTGTTTCCTGAAAGAGAAGTAGTCTGTTCCAACACTTCAATTCACTGTGCGAAGTGAATGGAGTGTTGCTTCACTTTCTAAATGCTGTCCTTTCAGAGAAAATCACTTTCCTTTGAAAGTGCCTTAAGCTACTTACAAGCATTCCACAGAAATTCACATGCGTTTCTCTGAAAGAGAAGAAGTCTGTTCTAACACTTCAATTCACTGTGCGAAGTGAATGGAGTGTTGTTTCACTTTCTAAATGCTGTCCTTCCAGAGAAAATCACTTTCCTTTGAAAGTGCCTTAAGCTACTTACACACATTCACAGGAAACTCAAATGCATTTCTATGAAAGAGAAGCTGTGTGTTCCAACACATCAATTCACTGTGCGAAGTGAATGGAGTGTTGCTTCACTTTCTAAATGCTGTCCTTTCAGAGAAAATCACTTTCCTTTGAAAGTGCCTTAAGGTACTTACAAGCATTCAACAGAAATTCACATGTGCTTCACTGAAAGAGAAGCAGTCTGTTCCAACACTTCAATTCACTGTGCGAAGTGAATGGAGTGTTGCTTCACTTTCTAAATGCTGTCCTTTCAGAGAAAATCACTTTCCTTTGAAAGTGCCTTAAGATACTTACACACATTCACAGGAAACTCAAATGCGTTTCTATGAAAGAGAAGCTGTCTGTTCCAACACTTCAATTCACTGTGCGAAGTGAATGGAGTGTTGCTTCACTTTCTAAATGCTGTCCTTTCAGAGAAAATCACTTTCCTTTGAAAGTGCCTTAAGCTACTTACAAGCATTCACAAGAAACTCACATGCATTTTTCTGAAAGAGAAGCAGTCTGTTATAACACTTCAGTTCACTGTGCGAAGTGAATGGAGTGTTGCTTCACTTTCTAAATGCTGTCCTTTCAGAGAAAATCACTTTCCTTTGAATGTGCCTTAAGCTACTTACAAGCATTCAACAGAAATTCACATGTGTTTCACTGAAAGAGAAGCAGTCTGTTCCAACACTTCAATTCACTGTGCGAAGTGAATGGAGTGTTGCTCCACTTTCTAAATGCTGTCCTTTCAGAGAAAATCACTTTCCTTTGAATGTGCCTTAAGCTACTTACAAGCATTCAGCAGAAATTCACATGTGTTTCACTGAAAGAGAAGCAGTCTGTTCCAACACTTCAATTCACTGTGCGTAGTGAATAGAGTGTTGCTTCACATTCTAAATGCTGTCCTTTCAGAGAAAATCACTTTCCTTTGAAAGTGCCTTAAGCTACTTACAAGCATTCAACAGAAATTCACATGTGTTTCACTGAAAGAGAAGCAGTCTGTTCCAACACTTCAATTCACTGTGCGAAGTGAATGGAGTGTTGCTTCACTTTCTAAATGCTGTCCTTTCAGAGAAAATCACTTTCCTTTGAAAGTGCCTTAAGCTACGTACAAGCATTCACAAGAAACTCACATACATTTTTCTGAAAGAGAAGTAGTCTGTTCCAACACTTCAATTCACTGTGCGAAATGAATGGAGTGTTGTTTCACTTTCTAAATGCTGTCTTTTCAGAGAAAATCACTTTCTTTGAAAGTGCCTTAAGCTACTTACAAGCATTCCACAGAAATTCACATGTGTTTCTCTGAAAGAGAAGCAGTCTGTTCCAACACTTCAATTCATTGTGCGAAGTGAATGGAGTGTTGTTTCACTTTCTAAATGCTGTCCTTTCAGAGAAAATCAATTTCCTTTGAAAGTGCCTTAAGCTGCTTACACACATTCACAGGAAACTCAAATGCGTTTCTATGAAAGAGAAGCTGTCTGTTCCAACACTTCAATTCACTGTGCGAAGTGAATGGAGTGTTGCTTCACTTTCTAAATGCTGTCCTTTCAGAGAAAATCACTTTCCTTTGAAAATGCCTTAAGCTACTTACAAGCATTCACAAGAAACTCACATGCGTTTCACTGAAAGAGAAGCAGTTTGTTCCAACACTTCAATTCACTGTGCGAAGTGAATGGAGTGTTGCTTCACTTTATAAATGCTGTCCTTTCAGAGAAAATCACTTTCCTTTGAAAGTGCCTTAAGCTACTTACACACATTCACAGGAAACTCAAATGCGTTTCTCTGAAAGAGAAGCAGTCTGTTCCAACACTTCAATTCACTGTGCAAAGTGAATGGAGTGTTGCTTCACTTTCTAAATGGTGTCCTTTCAGAGAAAATCACTTTCCTTTGAAAGTGCCTTAAGCTACTTACAAGCATTCACAAAAAAATCATATCTGTTTCTCTGAAAGAGAAATGGTCTGTTCCAACACTTCAATTCACTGTGCGAAGTGAATGGAGAGTTGTTTCACTTTCTAAATGCTGTCCTTTCAGAGAAAATCACTTTCCTTTGAAAGTGCCTTAAGCTACTTACAAGCATTCCACAGAAATTCACATGCGTTTCTCTAAAAGAGAAGAAGTCTGTTCCAACACTTCAATTCACTGTGTGAAGTGAATGGAGTGTTGTTTCACTTTCTAAATGCTGTCCTTTCAGAGAAAATCACTTTGCATTGAAAGTGCCTTAAGCTACTTACACACATTCACAGGAAACTCAAATGCGTTTCTATGAAAGAGAAGCTGTCTGTTCCAACACTTCAATTCACTGTGCGAAGTGAATGGAGTGTTGCTTCACTTTCTAAATGCTGTCCTTTCAGAGAAAATCACTTTCCTTTGAAAGTGCCTTAAGCTACTTACAAGCATTCAACAGAAATTCACATGTGTTTCACTGAAAGAGAAGCAGTCTGTTCCAACACTTCAATTCACTGTGCGAAGTGAATGGAGTGTTGCTTCACTTTCTAAATGCTGTCCTTTCAGAGAAAATCACTTTCCTTTGAAAGTGCCTTAAGCTACGTACAAGTATTCACAAGAAACTCACATGCATTTTTCTGAATGTGAAGCAGTCTGTTCCAACACTTCAATTCACTGTGCGTAGTGAATGGAGTTTTGCTTCACTTTCTAAATGCTGTCCTTTCTGAGAAAATCACTTTCTTTTGAAAGTGCCTTAGCTACTTACAAGCATTCAATAGAAATTCACATGCGTTTCTATGAAAGAGAAGGTGTCTGTTCCAACACTCCAATTCACTGTGCGAAGTGAATGGAGTGTTTCTTCACTTTCTAAATGCTGTCCTTTCGGAGAAAATCACCTTCCTTTGAAAGTGCCTTAAGCTACTTACAAGCATTCACAAGAAACTCACACGCATTTTTCTGAAAGAGAAGCAGTTTGTTCCAACATTGCAATTCACTGTGCGAGGTGAATGGAGTGTTGCTTCACTTTCTATAAGCTCTCCTTTTAGAGAAAATCACTTTGCTTTGAAAGTGCCTTAAGCTACTTACAAGCATTCAGAAGAAACTCACATCCGTTTCTCTGAAAGAGAAGCAGTGTGTTCCAACATTTCAATTCACTGTGCGAAGTGAATGGAGTGTTGCTTCACTTTCTAAATGCTGTCCTTTCAGAGAAAATCACTTTCCTTTGAAAGTGCCTTAAGCTACTTACAAGCATTCACAGGAATATCAAATGCGGTTCTATGAAAGAGAAGCTGTCTGTTCCAACACTTGAATTCTCTGTGCATAGTGAATGGAGTGTTGCTTCACTTTCTAAATGCTGTCCTTTCAGAGAAAATCACTTTCCTCTGAAAGTGCCTTAAGCTACTGACAAGCATTTAACAGAAATTCACATGCGTTTCTCTGAAAAAGAAGCAGTCTGTTCCAACACTTCAATTCACTGTGCGAAGTGAATGGAGTGTTCCTTCACTTTCTAAATGCTGTCCTTTCAGAGAAAGTCACTTTCCTTTGAAAGTGCCTTAAGCTACTTACAAGCATTCACAAGAAACTCACATGCATTTTTCTGAAAGGGAAGCAGTCTGTTCCAACACTTCAATTCACTTTGCGTAGTGAATGGAGTGTTGCTTCACTTTCTAAATGCTGTCCTTTCAGAGAAAATCACTTTCCTTTGAAAGTGCCTTAAGCTACTTACAGCATTCAACAGAAATTCACATGCATTTCACTGAAAGAGAAGCAGTCTGTTCCAACACTTCAATTCACTGTGCGAAGTGAATGGAGTGTTGCTCCACTTTCTAAATGCTGTCCTTTCAGAGAAAATCACTTTCCTTTGAAAATGCCTTAAGCTACTTAAAACCATTCACAAAAAACTCATATCTGTTTCTTGAAAGAGAAGTAGTCTGTTCCAACACTTCAATTCACTGTGCGAAGTGAATGGAGTGTTGCTTCACTTTCTAAATGCTGTCCTTTCGGAGAAAATCACTTTCCTTTGAAAGTGCCTTAAGCTACTTACAAGCATTCCACAGAAATTCACATGCGTTTCTCTGAAAGAGAAGAAGTCTGTTCCAACACTTCAATTCACTGTGCGAAGTGAATGGAGTGTTGTTTCACTTTCTAAATGCTGTCCTTTCAGAGAAAATCACTTTCCTTTGAAAGTGCCTTAAGCTACTTACACACATTCACAGGAAACTCAAATGCGTTTCTATGAAAGAGAAGCTGTCTGTTCCAACACATCAATTCACTGTGCGAAGTGAA
Source organism: Myodes glareolus (assembly GCF_982192425.1). Classification (NCBI taxonomy): domain Eukaryota; kingdom Metazoa; phylum Chordata; class Mammalia; order Rodentia; family Cricetidae; genus Myodes; species Myodes glareolus. Next base: position 64,578,761 of record NC_142045.1, read on the forward strand.
TGGAGTGTTGCTTCACTTTCTAAATGCTGTCCTTTCAGAGAAAATCACTTTCCTTTGAAAGTGCCTTAAGGTACTTACAAGCATTCAACAGGAATTCACATGCGCTTCACTGAAAGAGAAGCAGTCTGTTCCAACACTTCAATTCACTGTGCGAAGTGAATGGAGTGTTGCTTCACTTTCTAAATGCTGTCCTTTCAGAGAAAATCACTTTCCTTTGAAAGTGCCTTAAGCTACTTACACACATTCACAGGAAACTCAAATGCGTTTCTATGAAAGAGAAGCTGTCTGTTCCAACACTTCAATTCACTGTGCGAAGTGAATGGAGTGTTGCTTCACTTTCTAAATGCTGTCCTTTCAGAGAAAATCACTTTCCTTTGAATGTGCCTTAAGCTACTTACAAGCATTCAACAGAAATTCACATGTGTTTCACTGAAAGAGAAGCAGTCTGTTCCAACACTTCAATTCACTGTGCGAAGTGAATGGAGTGTTGCTTCACTTTCTAAATGCTGTCCTTTCAGAGAAAATCACTTTCCTTTGAAAGTGCCTTAAGCTACTTACACACATTCACAGGAAACTCAAATGCGTTTCTATGAAAGAGAAGCTGTCTGTTCCAACACATCAATTCACTGTGCGAAGTGAATGGAGTGTTGCTCCACTTTCTAAATGCTGTCCTTTCAGAGAAAATCACTTTCCTTTGAAAGTGCCTTAAGGTACTTACAAGCATTCAACAGAAATTCACATGCGCTTCACTGAAAGAGAAGCAGTCTGTTCCAACACTTCAATTCACTGTGCGAAGTGAATGGAGTGTTGCTTCACTTTCTAAATGCTGTCCTTTCAGAGAAAATCACTTTCCTTTGAAAGTGTCATAAGCTACTTACACACATTCACAGGAAACTCAAATGAGTTTCTATGAAAGAGAAGCTGTCAGTTCCAACACTTCAATTCACTGTGCGAAGTGAATGGAGTGTTGCTTCACTTTCTAAATGCTGTCCTTTCAGAGAAAATCAGTTTCCTTTGAATGTGCCTTAAGCTACTTACAAGCATTCAACAGAAATTCACATGTGTTTCACTGAAAGAGAAGCAGTCTGTTCCAACACTTCAATTCACTGTGCGAAGTGAATGGAGTGTTGCTTCACTTTCTAAATGCTGTCCTTTCAGAGAAAATCACTTTCCTTTGAAAGTGCCTTAAGCTACTTACAAGCATTCAACAGAAATTCACATGTGTTTCACTGAAAGAGAAGCAGTCTATTCCAACACTTCAATTCACTGTGCGAAGTGAATGGAGTGTTGCTTCACTTTCTAAATGCTGTCCTTTCAGAGAAAATCACTTTCCTTTAAAAGTGCCTTAAGCTACGTACAAGCATTCACAAGAAACTCACATGCATTTTTCTGAAAGAGAAGTAGTCTGTTCCAACACTTCAATTCACTGTGCAAAAAGAAGGGAGTGTTGTTTCACTTTTTAAATGCTGTCCTTTCAGAGAAAATCACTTTCCTTTGAAAGTGCCTTAAGCTACTTACAAGCATTCCACAGAAATTCACATGCGTTTCTCTGAAAGAGAAGCAGTCTGTTCCAACACTTCAATTCACTGTGCGAAGTGAATGGAGTGTTGTTTCACTTTCTAAATGCTGTCCTTTCAGAGAAAATCAATTTCCTTTGAAAGTGCCTTAAGCTGCTTACACACATTCACAGGAAACTCAAATGCGTTTCTATGAAAGAGAAGCTGTCTGTTCCAACACTTCAATTCACTGTGCGAAGTGAATGGAGTGTTGTTTCACTTTCTAAATGCTGTCCTTTCAGAGAAAATCACTTTCCTTTGAAAGTGCCTTAAGCTACTTACACACATTCACAGGAAAGTCAAATGCGTTTCTATGAAAGAGAAGCTGTCTGTTCCAACACATCAATTCACTGTGCAAAGTGAATGGAGTGTTGCTTCACTTTCTAAATGCTGTCCTTTCAGAGAAAATCACTTTCCTTTGAAAGTGCCTTAAGGTACTTACAAGCATTCAACAGAAATTCACATGCGCTTCACTGAAAGAGAAGCAGTCTGTTCCAACACTTCAATTCACTGTGCGAAGTGAATGGAGTGTTGCTTCACTTTCTAAATGCTGTCCTTTCAGAGAAAATCACTTTCCTTTGAAAGTGCCTTAAGCTACTTACACAAATTCACAGGAAACTCAAATGCGTTTCTATGAAAGAGAAGCTGTCTGTTCCAACACTTCAATTCACTGTGCGAAGTGAATGGTGTGTTGCTTCACTTTCTAAATGCTGTCCTTTCAGAGAAAATCACTTTCCTTTGAATGTGCCTTAAGCTACTTACAAGCATTCAACAGAAATTCACATGTGTTTCACTGAAAGAGAAGCAGTCTGTTCCAACACTTCAATTCACTGTGCGAAGTGAATGGAGTGTTGCTTCACTTTCTAAATGCTGTCCTTTCAGAGAAAATCACTTTCCTTTGAAAGTGCCTTAAGCTACTTACACACATTCACAGGAAACTCAAATGCGTTTCTATGAAAGAGAAGCTGTCTGTTCCAACACATCAATTCACAGTGCGAATTGAATGGAGTGTTGCTTCACTTTCTAAATGCTGTCCTTTCAGAGAAAATCACTTTCCTTTGAAAGTGCCTTAAGGTACTTACAAGCATTCAACAGAAATTCACATGCGCTTCACTGAAAGAGAAGCAGTCTGTTCCAACACTTCAATTCACTGTGCGAAGTGAATGGAGTGTTGCTTCACTTTCTAAATGCTGTCCTTTCAGAGAAAATCACTTTCCTTTGAAAGTGACTTAAGCTATTTACACACATTCACAGGAAACTCAAATGCGTTTCTATGAAAGAGAAGCTGTCAGTTCCAACACTTCAATTCACTGTACGAAGTGAATGGAGTGTTGCTTCACTTTCTAAATGCTGTCCTTTCAGAGAAAATCACTTTCCTTTGAATGTGCCTTAAGCTACTTACAAGCATTCAACAGAAATTCACATGTGTTTCACTGAAAGAGAAGCAGTCTGTTCCAACACTTCAATTCACTGTGCGAAGTGAATGGAGTGTTGCTTCACTTTCTAAATGCTGTCCTTTCAGAGAAAATCACTTTCCTTTGAAAGTGCCTTAAGCTACTTACAAGCATTCAACAGAAATTCACATGTGTTTCACTGAAAGAGAAGCAGTCTGTTCCAACACTTCAATTCACTGTGCGAAGTGAATGGAGTGTTGCTTCACTTTCTAAATGCTGTCCTTTCAGAGAAAATCACTTTCCTTTGAAAGTGCCTTAAGCTACGTACAAGCATTCACAAGAAACTCACATGCATTTTTCTGAAAGAGACGTAGTCTGTTCCAACACTTCAATTCACTGTGCGAAATGAATGGAGTGTTGTTTCACTTTTTAAATGCTGTCCTTTCAGAGAAAATCACTTTCCTTTGAAAGTGCCTTAAGCTACTTACAAGCATTCCACAGAAATTCACATGCGTTTCTCTGAAAGAGAAGGTGTCTGTTCCAACACTTCAATTCACTGTGCGAAGTGAATGGAGTGTTGCTTCACTTTCTAAATGCTGTCCTTTCAGAGAAAATCACTTTCCTTTGAATGTGCCTTAAGCTACTTACAAGCATTCTACAGAAATTCACATGTGTTTCACTGAAAGAGAAGCAGTCTGTTCCAACACTTCAATTCACTGTGCGAAGTGAATGGAGTGTTGCTTCACTTTCTAAATGCTGTCCTTTCACAGAAAATCACTTTCCTTTGAAAGTGCCTTAAGCTACCTACACACATTCACAGGAAACTCAAATGCGTTTCTATGAAAGAGAAGCTGTCTGTTCCAACACATCAATTCACTGTGCGAAGTGAATGGAGTGTTGCTTCACTTTCTAAATGCTGTCCTTTCAGAGAAAATCACTTTCCTTTGAAAGTGCCTTAAGGTACTTACAAGCATTCAACAGAAATTCACATGCGCTTCACTGAAAGAGAAGCAGTCTGTTCCAACACTTCAATTCACTGTGCGAAGTGAATGGAGTGTTGCTTCACTTTCTAAATGCTGTCCTTTCAGAGAAAATCACTTTCCTTTGAAAGTGTCTTAAGCTACTTACACACATTCACAGGAAACTCAAATGCGTTTCTATGAAAGAGAAGCTGTCAGTTCCAACACTTCAATTCACTGTGCGAAGTGAATGGAGTGTTGCTTCACTTTCTAAATGCTGTCCTTTCAGAGAAAATCACTTTCCTTTGAATGTGCCTTAAGCTACTTACAAGCATTCAACAGAAATTCACATGTGTTTCACTGAAAGAGAAGCAGTCTGTTCCAACACTTCAATTCACTGTGCGAAGTGAATGGAGTGTTGCTTCACTTTCTAAATGCTGTCCTTTCAGAGAAAATCACTTTCCTTTGAAAGTGCCTTAAGCTACTTACAAGCATTCAATACAAATTCACATGCGTTTCTCTGAAGGAGAAGCAGTCTGTTCCAACACTTCAATTCACTGTGCGAAGTGAATGGAGTGTTGCTTCACTTTCTAAATGCTGTCCTTTCAGAGAAAATCACTTTCCTTTGAAAGTGCCTTAAGCTACTTACAAGCATTCAACAGAAATTCACATTTGTTTCACTGAAAGAGAAGCAGTCTGTTCCAACACTTCAATTCACTGTGCGAAGTGAATGGAGTGTTGCTTCACTTTCTAAATGCTGTCCTTTCAGAGAAAATCACTTTCCTTTGAAAGTGCCTTAAGCTACGTACAAGCATTCACAAGAAACTCACATGCATTTTTCTGAAAGAGAAGTAGTCTGTTCCAACACTTCAATTCACTGTGCGAAATGAAGGGAGTGTTGTTTCACTTTTTAAATGCTGTCTTTTCAGAGAAAATCACTTTCTTTTGAAAGTGCCTTAAGCTACTTACAAGCATTCCACAGAAATTCACATGCGTTTCTCTGAAAGAGAAGCAGTCTGTTCCAACACTTCAATTCACTGTGCGAAGTGAATGGAGTGTTGTTTCACTTTCTAAATGCTGTCCTTTCAGAGAAAATCAATTTCCTTTGAAAGTGCCTTAAGCTGCTTAAACACATTCACAGGAAACTCAAATGCGTTTCTATGAAAGAGAAGCTGTCTGTTCCAACACTTCAATTCACTGTGCGAAGTGAATGGAGTGTTGTTTCACTTTCTAAATACTGTCCTTTCAGAGAAAATCACTTTCCTTTGAAAGTGCCTTAAGCTACTTACACACATTCACAGGAAACTCAAATGCGTTTCTATGAAAGAGAAGCTGTCTGTTCCAACACATCAATTCACTGTGCGAAGTGAATGGAGTGTTGCTTCACTTTCTAAATGCTGTCCTTTCAGAGAAAATCACTTTCCTTTGAAAGTGCCTTAAGGTACTTTCAAGCATTCAACAGAAATTCACATGCGCTTCACTGAAAGAGAAGCAGTCTGTTCCAACACTTCAATTCACTGTGCGAAGTGAATGGAGTGTTGCTTCACTTTCTAAATGCTGTCCTTTCAGAGAAAATCACTTTCCTTTGAAAGTGCCTTAAGCTACTTACACACATTCACAGGAAACTCAAATGCGTTTCTATGAAAGAGAAGCTGTCTGTTCCAACACTTCAATTCACTGTGCGAAGTGAATGGAGTGTTGCTTCACTTTCTAAATGCTGTCCTTTCAGAGAAAATCACTTTCCTTTGAATGTGCCTTAAGCTACTTACAAGCATTCAACAGAAATTCACATGTGTTTCACTGAAAGAGAAGCAGTCTGTTCCAACACTTCAATTCACTGTGCGAAGTGAATGGAGTGTTGCTTCACTTTCTAAATGCTGTCCTTTCAGAGAAAATCACTTTCCTTTGAAAGTGCCTTAAGCTACTTACACACATTCACAGGAAACTCAAATGCGTTTCTATGAAAGAGAAGCTGTCTGTTCCAACACATCAATTCACTGTGCGAAGAGAATGGAGTGTTGCTCCACTTTCTAAATGCTGTCCTTTCAGAGAAAATCACTTTCCTTTGAAAGTGCCTTAAGGTACTTACAAGCATTCAACAGAAATTCACATGCGCTTCACTGAAAGAGATGCAGTCTGTTCCAACACTTCAATTCAATGTGCGAAGTGAATGGAGTGTTGCTTCACTTTCTAAATGCTGTCCTTTCAGAGAAAATCACTTTCCTTTGAAAGTGCCTTAAGGTACTTTCAAGCATTCAACAGAAATTCACATGAGCTTCACTGAAAGAGAAGCTGTCAGTTCCAACACTTCAATTCACTGTGCGAAGTGAATGGAGTGTTGCTTCACTTTCTAAATGCTGTCCTTTCAGAGAAAATCACTTTCCTTTGAAAGTGCCTTAAGCTACTTACACACATTCACAGGAAACTCAAATGCGTTTCTGTGAAAGAGAAGCTGTCTGTTCCAACACTTCAATTCACTGTGCGAAGTGAATGGAGTGTTGCTTCACTTTCTAAATGCTGTCCTTTCAGAGAAAATCACTTTCCTTTGAATGTGCCTTAAGCTACTTACAAGCATTCAACAGAAATTCACATGTGTTTCACTGAAAGAGAAGCAGTCTGTTCCAACACTTCAATTCACTGTGCGAAGTGAATGGAGTGTTGCTTCACTTTCTAAATGCTGTCCTTTCAGAGAAAATCACTTTCCTTTGAAAGTGCCTTAAGCTACTTACACACATTCACAGGAAACTCAAATGCGTTTCTATGAAAGAGAAGCTGTCTGTTCCAACACATCAATTCACTGTGCGAAGAGAATGGAGTGTTGCTCCACTTTCTAAATGCTGTCCTTTCAGAGAAAATCACTTTCCTTTGAAAGTGCCTTAAGGTACTTACAAGCATTCAACAGAAATTCACATGCGCTTCACTGAAAGAGAAGCAGTCTGTTCCAACACTTCAATTCACTGTGCGAAGTGAATGGAGTGTTGCTTCACTTTCTAAATGCTGTCCTTTCAGAGAAAATCACTTTCCTTTGAAAGTGCCTTAAGCTACTTACACACATTCACAGGAAACTCAAATGCGTTTCTATGAAAGAGAAGCTGTCAGTTCCAACACTTCAATTCACTGTGCGAAGTGAATGGAGTGTTGCTTCACTTTCTAAATGCTGTCCTTTCAGAGAAAATCACTTTCCTTTGAAAGTGCCTTAAGCTACTTACACACATTCACAGGAAACTCAAATGCGTTCTATGAAAGAGAAGCTGTCTGTTCCAACACTTCAATTCACTGTGCAAAGTGAATGGAGTGTTGCTTCACTTTCTAAATGCTGTCCTTTCAGAGAAAATCACTTTCCTTTGAAAGTGCCTTAAGGTACTTACAAGCATTCAACAGAAATTCACATGCGTTTCACTGAAAGAGAAGCAGTCTGTTCCAACACTTCAATTCACTGTGCGAAGTGAATGGAGTGTTGCTTCACTTTCTAAATGCTGTCCTTTCAGAGAAAATCACTTTCCTTTGAAAGTGCCTTAAGCTACTTACACACATTCACAGGAAACTCAAATGCGTTTCTATGAAAGAGAAGCTGTCAGTTCCAACACTTCAATTCACTGTGCGAAGTGAATGGAGTGTTGCTTCACTTTCTAAATGCTGTCCTTTCAGAGAAAATCACTTTCCTTTGAATGTGCCTTAAGCTACTTACAAGCATTCAACAGAAATTCACATGTGTTTCACTGAAAGAGAAGCAGTCTGTTCCAACACTTCAATTCACTGTGCGAAGTGAATGGAGTGTTGCTTCACTTTCTAAATGCTGTCCTTTCAGAGAAAATCACTTTCCCTTGAAAGTGCCTTAAGCTACTTACAAGCATTCAATAGAAATTCACATGCGTTTCTCTGAAAGAGAAGCAGTCTGTTCCAACACTTCAATTCACTGTGCGAAGTGAATGGAGTGTTGCTTCACTTTCTAAATATTGTCCTTTCAGAGAAAATCACTTTCCTTTGAAAGTGCCTTAAGCTACTTACAAGCATTCAACAGAAATTCACATGTGTTTCACTGAAAAAGAAGCAGTCTGTTCCAACACTTCAATTCACTGTGCGAAGTGAATGGAGTGTTGCTTCACTTTCTAAATGCTGTCCTTTCAGAGAAAATCACTTTCCTTTGAAAGTGCCTTAAGCTACGTACAAGCATTCACAAGAAACTCACATGCATTTTTCTGAAAGAGAAGTAGTCTGTTCCAACACTTCAATTCACTGTGCGAAATGAATGGAGTGTTGTTTCACTTTTTAAATGCTGTCCTTTCAGAGAAAATCACTTTCCTTTGAAAGTGCCTTAAGCTACTTACAAGCATTCCACAGAAATTCACATGCGTTTCTTTGAAAGAGAAGCAGTCTGTTCCAACACTTCAATTCACTGTGCGAAGTGAATGGAGTGTTGTTTCACTTTCTAAATGCTGTCCTTTCAGAGAAAATCAATTTCCTTTGAAAGTGCCTTAAGCTGCTTACACACATTCACAGGAAACTCAAATGCGTTTCTATGAAAGAGAAGCTGTCTGTTCCAACACTTCAATTCACTGTGCGAAGTGAATGGAGTGTTGCTTCACTTTCTAAAAGCTGTCCTTTCAGAGAAAATCGCTTTCCTTTGAAAGTGCCTTAAGCTACTTACAAGCATTCAACAGAAATTCACATGCGTTTCACTGAAAGAGAAGCAGTCTGTTCCAACACTTCAATTCACTGTGCGAAGTGAATGGAGTGTTGCTTCACTTTCTAAATGCTGTCCTTTCAGAGAAAATCACTTTCCTTTGAAAGTGCCTTAAGCTACTTACACACATTCACAGGAAACTCAAATGCGTTTCTATGAAAAGAAGCTGTTTGTTCCAACACTTCAATTCACTGTGCGAAGTGAATGTAGTGTTAATTCACTTTCTAAATGCTGTCCTTTCAGAGAAAATCACTTTCCTTTGAAAGTGCCTTAAGCTACTTACAAGCATTCCCAAGAAACTCACATGCATTTTTCTGAAAGAGAAGCAGTCTGTTCCAACACTTCAATTCACTGTGCGAAGTGAATGGAGTGTTGCTTCACTTTCTAAATGCTGTCCTTTCAGAGAAAATCACTTTCCTTTGAAAGTGCCTTAAGCTACTTACAAGCATTCACAAGAAACTTACACGCATTTTTCTGAAAGAGAAGCAGTCTGTTCCAACACTTCAATTCACTGTGCGTAGTGAATGGAGTTTTGCTTCACTTTCTAAATGCTGTCCTTTCTGAGAAAATCACTTTCTTTTGAAAGTGCCTTAGCTACTTACAAGCATTCAATAGAAATTCACATGCGTTTCTATGAAAGAGAAGGTGTCTGTTCCAACACTTCAATTCACTGTGCGAAGTGAATGGAGTGTTTCTTCACTTTCTAAATGCTGTCCTTTCGGAGAAAATCACCTTCCTTTGAAAGTGCCTTAAGCTACTTACAAGCATTCAACAGAAATTCACATGTGTTTCACAGAAAGAGAAGCAGTCTGTTCCAACACTTCAATTCACTGAGCGCAGTGATTGGAGTGTTGCTTCATTTTCTAAATGCTGTCCTTTCAGAGAAAATCACTTTCCTTTGAAAGTGCCTTAAGCTACTTACAAGCATTCAATAGAAATTCACATGCGTTTCTCTGAAAGAGAAGCAGTCTGTTCCAACACTTCAATTCACTGTGCGAAGTGAATGGAGTGTTGCTTCACTTTCTAAATGCTGTCCTTTCAGAGAAAATCACTTTCCTTTGAAAGTGCCTTAAGCTACTTACAAGCATTCACAAAAAACTCATATCTGTTTCTCTGAAAGAGAAATGGTCTGTTCCAACACTTCAATTCACTGTGCGAAGTGAATGGAGAGTTGTTTCACTTTCTAAATGCTGTCCTTTCAGAGAAAATCACTTTCCTTTGAAAGTGCCTTAAGCTACTTACAAGCATTCCACAGAAATTCACATGCGTTTCTCTGAAAGAGAAGAAGTCTGTTCCAACACTTCAATTCACTGTGCGAAGTGAATGGAGTGTTGTTTCACTTTCTAAATGCTGTCCTTTCAGAGAAAATCACTTTGCATTGAAAGTGCCTTAAGCTACTTACACACATTCACAGGAAACTCAAATGCGTTTCTATGAAAGAGAAGCTGTCTGTTCCAACACTTCAATTCACTGTGCGAAGTGAATGGAGTGTTGCTTCTCTTTCTAAATGCTGTCCTTTCAGAGAAAATCACTTTCCTTTGAATGTGCCTTAAGCTACTTACAAGCATTCAACGGAAATTCACATGTGTTTCACTGAAAGAGAAGCAGTCTGTTCCAACACTTCAATTCACTGTGCGAAGTGAATGGAGTGTTGCTTCACTTTCTAAATGCTGTCCTTTCAGAGAAAATCACTTTCCTTTGAAAGTGCCTTAAGCTACTTACACAAATTCACAGGAAACTCAAATGCGTTTCTATGAAAGAGAAGCTGTCTGTTCCAACACTTCAATTCACTGTGCGAAGTGAATGGTGTGTTGCTTCACTTTCTAAATGCTGTCCTTTCAGAGAAAATCACTTTCCTTTGAATGTGCCTTAAGCTACTTACAAGCATTCAACAGAAATTCACATGTGTTTCACTGAAAGAGAAGCAGTCTGTTCCAACACTTCAATTCACTGTGCGAAGTGAATGGAGTGTTGCTTCACTTTCTAAATGCTGTCCTTTCAGAGAAAATCACTTTCCTTTGAAAGTGCCTTAAGCTACTTACACACATTCACAGGAAACTCAAATGCGTTTCTATGAAAGAGAAGCTGTCTGTTCCAACACATCAATTCACAGTGCGAATTGAATGGAGTGTTGCTTCACTTTCTAAATGCTGTCCTTTCAGAGAAAATCACTTTCCTTTGAAAGTGCCTTAAGGTACTTACAAGCATTCAACAGAAATTCACATGCGCTTCACTGAAAGAGAAGCAGTCTGTTCCAACACTTCAATTCACTGTGCGAAGTGAATGGAGTGTTGCTTCACTTTCTAAATGCTGTCCTTTCAGAGAAAATCACTTTCCTTTGAAAGTGACTTAAGCTATTTACACACATTCACAGGAAACTCAAATGCGTTTCTATGAAAGAGAAGCTGTCAGTTCCAACACTTCAATTCACTGTACGAAGTGAATGGAGTGTTGCTTCACTTTCTAAATGCTGTCCTTTCAGAGAAAATCACTTTCCTTTGAATGTGCCTTAAGCTACTTACAAGCATTCAACAGAAATTCACATGTGTTTCACTGAAAGAGAAGCAGTCTGTTCCAACACTTCAATTCACTGTGCGAAGTGAATGGAGTGTTGCTTCACTTTCTAAATGCTGTCCTTTCAGAGAAAATCACTTTCCTTTGAAAGTGCCTTAAGCTACTTACAAGCATTCAACAGAAATTCACATGTGTTTCACTGAAAGAGAAGCAGTCTGTTCCAACACTTCAATTCACTGTGCGAAGTGAATGGAGTGTTGCTTCACTTTCTAAATGCTGTCCTTTCAGAGAAAATCACTTTCCTTTGAAAGTGCCTTAAGCTACGTACAAGCATTCACAAGAAACTCACATGCATTTTTCTGAAAGAGACGTAGTCTGTTCCAACACTTCAATTCACTGTGCGAAATGAATGGAGTGTTGTTTCACTTTTTAAATGCTGTCCTTTCAGAGAAAATCACTTTCCTTTGAAAGTGCCTTAAGCTACTTACAAGCATTCCACAGAAATTCATATGCGTTTCTCTGAAAGAGAAGGTGTCTGTTCCAACACTTCAATTCACTGTGCGAAGTGAATGGAGTGTTGCTTCACTTTCTAAATGCTGTCCTTTCAGAGAAAATCACTTTCCTTTGAATGTGCCTTAAGCTACTTACAAGCATTCTACAGAAATTCACATGTGTTTCACTGAAAGAGAAGCAGTCTGTTCCAACACTTCAATTCACTGTGCGAAGTGAATGGAGTGTTGCTTCACTTTCTAAATGCTGTCCTTTCACAGAAAATCACTTTCCTTTGAAAGTGCCTTAAGCTACCTACACACATTCACAGGAAACTCAAATGCGTTTCTATGAAAGAGAAGCTGTCTGTTCCAACACATCAATTCACTGTGCGAAGTGAATGGAGTGTTGCTTCACTTTCTAAATGCTGTCCTTTCAGAGAAAATCACTTTCCTTTGAAAGTGCCTTAAGGTACTTACAAGCATTCAACAGAAATTCACATGCGCTTCACTGAAAGAGAAGCAGTCTGTTCCAACACTTCAATTCACTGTGCGAAGTGAATGGAGTGTTGCTTCACTTTCTAAATGCTGTCCTTTCAGAGAAAATCACTTTCCTTTGAAAGTGTCTTAAGCTACTTACACACATTCACAGGAAACTCAAATGCGTTTCTATGAAAGAGAAGCTGTCAGTTCCAACACTTCAATTCACTGTGCGAAGTGAATGGAGTGTTGCTTCACTTTCTAAATGCTGTCCTTTCAGAGAAAATCACTTTCCTTTGAATGTGCCTTAAGCTACTTACAAGCATTCAACAGAAATTCACATGTGTTTCACTGAAAGAGAAGCAGTCTGTTCCAACACTTCAATTCACTGTGCGAAGTGAATGGAGTGTTGCTTCACTTTCTAAATGCTGTCCTTTCAGAGAAAATCACTTTCCTTTGAAAGTGCCTTAAGCTACTTACAAGCATTCAATACAAATTCACATGCGTTTCTCTGAAGGAGAAGCAGTCTGTTCCAACACTTCAATTCACTGTGCGAAGTGAATGGAGTGTTGCTTCACTTTCTAAATGCTGTCCTTTCAGAGAAAATCACTTTCCTTTGAAAGTGCCTTAAGCTACTTACAAGCATTCAACAGAAATTCACATTTGTTTCACTGAAAGAGAAGCAGTCTGTTCCAACACTTCAATTCACTGTGCGAAGTGAATGGAGTGTTGCTTCACTTTCTAAATGCTGTCCTTTCAGAGAAAATCACTTTCCTTTGAAAGTGCCTTAAGCTACGTACAAGCATTCACAAGAAACTCACATGCATTTTTCTGAAAGAGAAGTAGTCTGTTCCAACACTTCAATTCACTGTGCGAAATGAAGGGAGTGTTGTTTCACTTTTTAAATGCTGTCTTTTCAGAGAAAATCACTTTCTTTTGAAAGTGCCTTAAGCTACTTACAAGCATTCCACAGAAATTCACATGCGTTTCTCTGAAAGAGAAGCAGTCTGTTCCAACACTTCAATTCACTGTGCGAAGTGAATGGAGTGTTGTTTCACTTTCTAAATGCTGTCCTTTCAGAGAAAATCAATTTCCTTTGAAAGTGCCTTAAGCTGCTTAAACACATTCACAGGAAACTCAAATGCGTTTCTATGAAAGAGAAGCTGTCTGTTCCAACACTTCAATTCACTGTGCGAAGTGAATGGAGTGTTGTTTCACTTTCTAAATACTGTCCTTTCAGAGAAAATCACTTTCCTTTGAAAGTGCCTTAAGCTACTTACACACATTCACAGGAAACTCAAATGCGTTTCTATGAAAGAGAAGCTGTCTGTTCCAACACATCAATTCACTGTGCGAAGTGAATGGAGTGTTGCTTCACTTTCTAAATGCTGTCCTTTCAGAGAAAATCACTTTCCTTTGAAAGTGCCTTAAGGTACTTTCAAGCATTCAACAGAAATTCACATGCGCTTCACTGAAAGAGAAGCAGTCTGTTCCAACACTTCAATTCACTGTGCGAAGTGAATGGAGTGTTGCTTCACTTTCTAAATGCTGTCCTTTCAGAGAAAATCACTTTCCTTTGAAAGTGCCTTAAGCTACTTACACACATTCACAGGAAACTCAAATGCGTTTCTATGAAAGAGAAGCTGTCTGTTCCAACACTTCAATTCACTGTGCGAAGTGAATGGAGTGTTGCTTCACTTTCTAAATGCTGTCCTTTCAGAGAAAATCACTTTCCTTTGAATGTGCCTTAAGCTACTTACAAGCATTCAACAGAAATTCACATGTGTTTCACTGAAAGAGAAGCAGTCTGTTCCAACACTTCAATTCACTGTGCGAAGTGAATGGAGTGTTGCTTCACTTTCTAAATGCTGTCCTTTCAGAGAAAATCACTTTCCTTTGAAAGTGCCTTAAGCTACTTACACACATTCACAGGAAACTCAAATGCGTTTCTATGAAAGAGAAGCTGTCTGTTCCAACACATCAATTCACTGTGCGAAGAGAATGGAGTGTTGCTCCACTTTCTAAATGCTGTCCTTTCAGAGAAAATCACTTTCCTTTGAAAGTGCCTTAAGGTACTTACAAGCATTCAACAGAAATTCACATGCGCTTCACTGAAAGAGATGCAGTCTGTTCCAACCCTTCAATTCAATGTGCGAAGTGAATGGAGTGTTGCTTCACTTTCTAAATGCTGTCCTTTCAGAGAAAATCACTTTCCTTTGAAAGTGCCTTAAGGTACTTTCAAGCATTCAACAGAAATTCACATGCGCTTCACTGAAAGAGAAGCTGTCAGTTCCAACACTTTTATTCACTGTGCGAAGTGAATGGAGTGTTGCTTCACTTTCTAAATGCTGTCCTTTCAGAGAAAATCACTTTCCTTTGAAAGTGCCTTAAGCTACTTACACACATTCACAGGAAACTCAAATGCGTTTCTGTGAAAGAGAAGCTGTCTGTTCCAACACTTCAATTCACTGTGCGAAGTGAATGGAGTGTTGCTTCACTTTCTAAATGCTGTCCTTTCAGAGAAAATCACTTTCCTTTGAATGTGCCTTAAGCTACTTACAAGCATTCAACAGAAATTCACATGTGTTTCACTGAAAGAGAAGCAGTCTGTTCCAACACTTCAATTCACTGTGCGAAGTGAATGGAGTGTTGCTTCACTTTCTAAATGCTGTCCTTTCAGAGAAAATCACTTTCCTTTGAAAGTGCCTTAAGCTACTTACACACATTCACAGGAAACTCAAATGCGTTTCTATGAAAGAGAAGCTGTCTGTTCCAACACATCAATTCACTGTGCGAAGAGAATGGAGTGTTGCTCCACTTTCTAAATGCTGTCCTTTCAGAGAAAATCACTTTCCTTTGAAAGTGCCTTAAGGTACTTACAAGCATTCAACAGAAATTCACATGCGCTTCACTGAAAGAGAAGCAGTCTGTTCCAACACTTCAATTCACTGTGCGAAGTGAATGGAGTGTTGCTTCACTTTCTAAATGCTGTCCTTTCAGAGAAAATCACTTTCCTTTGAAAGTGCCTTAAGCTACTTACACACATTCACAGGAAACTCAAATGCGTTTCTATGAAAGAGAAGCTGTCAGTTCCAACACTTCAATTCACTGTGCGAAGTGAATGGAGTGTTGCTTCACTTTCTAAATGCTGTCCTTTCAGAGAAAATCACTTTCCTTTGAAAGTGCCTTAAGCTACTTACACACATTCACAGGAAACTCAAATGCGTTCTATGAAAGAGAAGCTGTCTGTTCCAACACTTCAATTCACTGTGCAAAGTGAATGGAGTGTTGCTTCACTTTCTAAATGCTGTCCTTTCAGAGAAAATCACTTTCCTTTGAAAGTGCCTTAAGGTACTTACAAGCATTCAACAGAAATTCACATGCGTTTCACTGAAAGAGAAGCAGTCTGTTCCAACACTTCAATTCACTGTGCGAAGTGAATGGAGTGTTGCTTCACTTTCTAAATGCTGTCCTTTCAGAGAAAATCACTTTCCTTTGAAAGTGCCTTAAGCTACTTACACACATTCACAGGAAACTCAAATGCGTTTCTATGAAAGAGAAGCTGTCAGTTCCAACACTTCAATTCACTGTGCGAAGTGAATGGAGTGTTGCTTCACTTTCTAAATGCTGTCCTTTCAGAGAAAATCACTTTCCTTTGAATGTGCCTTAAGCTACTTACAAGCATTCAACAGAAATTCACATGTGTTTCACTGAAAGAGAAGCAGTCTGTTCCAACACTTCAATTCACTGTGCGAAGTGAATGGAGTGTTGCTTCACTTTCTAAATGCTGTCCTTTCAGAGAAAATCACTTTCCCTTGAAAGTGCCTTAAGCTACTTACAAGCATTCAATAGAAATTCACATGCGTTTCTCTGAAAGAGAAGCAGTCTGTTCCAACACTTCAATTCACTGTGCGAAGTGAATGGAGTGTTGCTTCACTTTCTAAATATTGTCCTTTCAGAGAAAATCACTTTCCTTTGAAAGTGCCTTAAGCTACTTACAAGCATTCAACAGAAATTCACATGTGTTTCACTGAAAAAGAAGCAGTCTGTTCCAACACTTCAATTCACTGTGCGAAGTGAATGGAGTGTTGCTTCACTTTCTAAATGCTGTCCTTTCAGAGAAAATCACTTTCCTTTGAAAGTGCCTTAAGCTACGTACAAGCATTCACAAGAAACTCACATGCATTTTTCTGAAAGAGAAGTAGTCTGTTCCAACACTTCAATTCACTGTGCGAAATGAATGGAGTGTTGTTTCACTTTTTAAATGCTGTCCTTTCAGAGAAAATCACTTTCCTTTGAAAGTGCCTTAAGCTACTTACAAGCATTCCACAGAAATTCACATGCGTTTCTCTGAAAGAGAAGCAGTCTGTTCCAACACTTCAATTCACTGTGCGAAGTGAATGGAGTGTTGTTTCACTTTCTAAATGCTGTCCTTTCAGAGAAAATCAATTTCCTTTGAAAGTGCCTTAAGCTGCTTACACACATTCACAGGAAACTCAAATGCGTTTCTATGAAAGAGAAGCTGTCTGTTCCAACACTTCAATTCACTGTGCGAAGTGAATGGAGTGTTGCTTCACTTTCTAAAAGCTGTCCTTTCAGAGAAAATCGCTTTCCTTTGAAAGTGCCTTAAGCTACTTACAAGCATTCAACAGAAATTCACATGCGTTTCACTGAAAGAGAAGCAGTCTGTTCCAACACTTCAATTCACTGTGCGAAGTGAATGGAGTGTTGCTTCACTTTCTAAATGCTGTCCTTTCAGAGAAAATCACTTTCCTTTGAAAGTGCCTTAAGCTACTTACACACATTCACAGGAAACTCAAATGCGTTTCTATGAAAAGAAGCTGTTTGTTCCAACACTTCAATACACTGTGCGAAGTGAATGTAGTGTTAATTCACTTTCTAAATGCTGTCCTTTCAGAGAAAATCACTTTCCTTTGAAAGTGCCTTAAGCTACTTACAAGCATTCCCAAGAAACTCACATGCATTTTTCTGAAAGAGAAGCAGTCTGTTCCAACACTTCAATTCACTGTGCGAAGTGAATGGAGTGTTGCTTCACTTTCTAAATGCTGTCCTTTCAGAGAAAATCACTTTCCTTTGAAAGTGCCTTAAGCTACTTACAAGCATTCACAAGAAACTTACACGCATTTTTCTGAAAGAGAAGCAGTCTGTTCCAACACTTCAATTCACTGTGCGTAGTGAATGGAGTTTTGCTTCACTTTCTAAATGCTGTCCTTTCTGAGAAAATCACTTTCTTTTGAAAGTGCCTTAGCTACTTACAAGCATTCAATAGAAATTCACATGCGTTTCTATGAAAGAGAAGGTGTCTGTTCCAACACTTCAATTCACTGTGCGAAGTGAATGGAGTGTTTCTTCACTTTCTAAATGCTGTCCTTTCGGAGAAAATCACCTTCCTTTGAAAGTGCCTTAAGCTACTTACAAGCATTCAACAGAAATTCACATGTGTTTCACAGAAAGAGAAGCAGTCTGTTCCAACACTTCAATTCACTGAGCGCAGTGATTGGAGTGTTGCTTCATTTTCTAAATGCTGTCCTTTCAGAGAAAATCACTTTCCTTTGAAAGTGCCTTAAGCTACTTACAAGCATTCAATAGAAATTCACATGCGTTTCTCTGAAAGAGAAGCAGTCTGTTCCAACACTTCAATTCACTGTGCGAAGTGAATGGAGTGTTGCTTCACTTTCTAAATGCTGTCCTTTCAGAGAAAATCACTTTCCTTTGAAAGTGCCTTAAGCTACTTACAAGCATTCACAAAAAACTCATATCTGTTTCTCTGAAAGAGAAATGGTCTGTTCCAACACTTCAATTCACTGTGCGAAGTGAATGGAGAGTTGTTTCACTTTCTAAATGCTGTCCTTTCAGAGAAAATCACTTTCCTTTGAAAGTGCCTTAAGCTACTTACAAGCATTCCACAGAAATTCACATGCGTTTCTCTGAAAGAGAAGAAGTCTGTTCCAACACTTCAATTCACTGTGCGAAGTGAATGGAGTGTTGTTTCACTTTCTAAATGCTGTCCTTTCAGAGAAAATCACTTTGCATTGAAAGTGCCTTAAGCTACTTACACACATTCACAGGAAACTCAAATGCGTTTCTATGAAAGAGAAGCTGTCTGTTCCAACACTTCAATTCACTGTGCGAAGTGAATGGAGTGTTGCTTCTCTTTCTAAATGCTGTCCTTTCAGAGAAAATCACTTTCCTTTGAATGTGCCTTAAGGTACTTACAAGCATTCAACGGAAATTCACATGTGTTTCACTGAAAGAGAAGCAGTCTGTTCCAACACTTCAATTCACTGTGCGAAGTGAATGGAGTGTTGCTTCACTTTCTAAATGCTGTCCTTTCAGAGAAAAACACTTTCCTTTGAAAGTGCCTTAAGCTACTTAAAAGCATTCACAAAAAACTCATATCTGTTTCCTGAAAGAGAAGTAGTCTGTTCCAACACTTCAATTCACTGTGCGAAGTGAATGGAGTCTTGCTTCACTTTCTAAATGCTGTCCTTTCGGAGAAAATCACTTTCCTTTGAAAGTGCCTTAAGCTACTTACAAGCATTCCACAGAAATTCACATGCGTTTCTCTGAAAGAGAAGAAGTCTGTTCCAACACTTCAATTCACTGTGCGAAGTGAATGGAGTGTTGCTTCACTTTCTAAATGCTGTCCTTTCAGAGAAAATCACTTTCCTTTGAAAGTGCCTTAAGGTACTTACAAGCATTCAAGAGAAATTCACATGCGCTTCACTGAAAGAGAAGCTGTCTGTTCCAACACATCAATTCACTGTGCGAAGTGAATGGAGTGTTGCTTCACTTTCTAAATGCTGTCCTTTCAGAGAAAATCACTTTCCTTTGAAAGTGCCTTAAGGTACTTACAAGCATTCAACAGAAATTCACATGCGCTTCACTGAAAGAGAAGCAGTCTGTTCCAACACTTCAATTCACTGTGCGAAGTGAATGGAGTGTTGCTTCACTTTCTAAATGCTGTCCTTTCAGAGAAAATCACTTTCCTTTGAAAGTGCCTTAAGCTACTTACACACATTCACAGGAAACTCAAATGCGTTTCTATGAAAGAGAAGCTGTCAGTTCCAACACTTCAATTCACTGTGCGAAGTGAATGGAGTGTTGCTTCACTTTGTAAATGCTGTCCTTTCAGAGAAAATCACTTTACTTTGAATGTGCCTTAAGCTACTTACAAGCATTCTACAGAAATTCACATGTGTTTCACTGAAAGAGAAGCAGTCTGTTCCAACACTTCAATTCACTGTGCGAAGTGAATGGAGTGTTGCTTCACTTTCTAAATGCTGTCCTTTCAGAGAAAATCACTTTCCTTTGAAAGTGCCTTAAGCTACTTACACACATTCACAGGAAATTCAAATGCGTTTCTATGAAAGAGAAGCTGTCTGTTCCAACACATCAATTCACTGTGCGAAGTGAATGGAGTGTTGCTTCACTTTCTAAATGCTGTCCTTTCAGAGAAAATCACTTTCCTTTGAAAGTGCCTTAAGCTACTTACACACATTCACAGGAAATTCAAATGCGTTTCTATGAAAGAGAAGCTGTCTGTTCCAACACATCAATACACTGTGCGAAGTGAATGGAGTGTTGCTTCACTTTCTAAATGCTGTCCTTTCAGAGAAAATCACTTTCCTTTGAATGTGCCTTAAGCTACTTACAAGCATTCAACAGAAATTCACATGTGTTTCACTGAAAGAGAAGCAGTCTGTTCCAACACTTCAATTCACTGTGCGAAGTGAATGGAGTGTTGCTTCACTTTCTAAATGCTGTCCTTTCAGAGAAAATCACTTTCCTTTGAAAGTGCCTTTAGCAACTTACAAGCATTCAATAGAAATTCACATGCGTTTCTCTGAAAGAGAAGCAGTCTGTTCCAACACTTCAATTCACTGTGCGAAGTGAATGGAGTGTTGCTTCACTTTCTAAATGCTGTCCTTTCAGAGAAAATCACTTTCCTTTGAAAGTGCCTTAAGCTACTTACAAGCATTCAACAGAAATTCACATGTGTTTCACTGAAAGAGAAGCAGTCTGTTCCAACACTTCAATTCACTGTGCGAAGTGAATGGAGTGTTGCTTCACTTTCTAAATGCTGTCCTTTCAGAGAAAATCACTTTCCTTTGAAAGTGCCTTAAGCTACGTACAAGCATTCACAAGAAACTCACATGCATTTTTCTGAAAGAGAAGTAGTCTGTTCCAACACTTCAATTCACTGTGCGAAATGAATGGAGTGTTGTTTCACTTTTTAAATGCTGTCCTTTCAGAGAAAATCACTTTCCTTTGAAAGTGCCTTAAGCTACTTACAAGCATTCCACAGAAATTCACATGCGTTTCTCTGAAAGAGAAGCAGTCTGTTCCAACACTTCAATTCACTGTGCGAAGTGAATGGAGTGTTGTTTCACTTTCTAAATGCTGTCCTTTCAGAGAAAATCAATTTCCTTTGAAAGTGCCTTAAGCTGCTTACACACATTCACAGGAAACTCAAATGCGTTTCTATGAAAGAGAAGCTGTCTGTTCCAACACTTCAATTCACTGTGCGAAGTGAATGGAGTGTTGCTTCACTTTCTAAAAGCTGTCCTTTCAGAGAAAATCGCTTTCCTTTGAAAGTGCCTTAAGCTACTTACAAGCATTCAACAGAAATTCACATGCGTTTCACTGAAAGAGAAGCAGTCTGTTCCAACACTTCAATTCACTGTGCGAAGTGAATGGAGTGTTGCTTCACTTTCTAAATGCTGTCCTTTCAGAGAAAATCACTTTCCTTTGAAAGTGCCTTAAGCTACTTACACACATTCACAGGAAACTCAAATGCGTTTCTATGAAAAGAAGCTGTTTGTTCCAACACTTCAATTCACTGTGCGAAGTGAATGGAGTGTTAATTCACTTTCTAAATGCTGTCCTTTCAGAGAAAATCACTTTCCTTTGAAAGTGCCTTAAGCTTCTTACAAGCATTCACAAGAAACTTACATGCATTTTTCTGAAAGAGAAGCAGTCTGTTCCAACACTTCAATTCACTGTGCGTAGTGAATGGAGTTTTGCTTCACTTTCTAAATGCTGTCCTTTCTGAGAAAATCACTTTCTTTTGAAAGTGCCTTAGCTACTTACAAGCATTCAATAGAAATTCACATGCGTTTCTATGAAAGAGAAGGTGTCTGTTCCAACACTTCAATTCACTGTGCGAAGTGAATGGAGTGTTTCTTCACTTTCTAAATGCTGTCCTTTCGGAGAAAATCACCTTCCTTTGAAAGTGCCTTAAGCTACTTACAAGCATTCAACAGAAATTCACATGTGTTTCACAGAAAGAGAAGCAGTCTGTTCCAACACTTCAATTCACTGTGCGTAGTGATTGGAGTGTTGCTTCATTTTCTAAATGCTGTCCTTTCAGAGAAAATCACTTTCCTTTGAAAGTGCCTTAAGCTACTTACAAGCATTCAATAGAAATTCACATGCGTTTCTCTGAAAGAGAAGCAGTCAGTTCCAACACTTCAATTCACTGTGCGAAGTGAATGGAGTGTTGCTTCACTTTCTAAATGCTGTCCTTTCAGAGAAAATCACTTTCCTTTGAAAGTGCCTTAAGCTACTTACAAGCATTCACAAAAAACTCATATCTGTTTCTCTGAAAGAGAAATGGTCTGTTCCAACACTTCAATTCACTGTGCGAAGTGAATGGAGAGTTGTTTCACTTTCTAAATGCTGTCCTTTCAGAGAAAATCACTTTCCTTTGAAAGTGCCTTAAGCTACTTACAAGCATTCCACAGAAATTCACATGCGTTTCTCTGAAAGAGAAGAAGTCTGTTCCAACACTTCAATTCACTGTGCGAAGTGAATGGAGTGTTGTTTCACTTTCTAAATGCTGTCCTTTCAGAGAAAATCACTTTGCATTGAAAGTGCCTTAAGCTACTTACACACATTCAAAGGAAACTCAAATGCGTTTCTATGAAAGAGAAGCTGTCTGTTCCAACACTTCAATTCACTGTGCGAAGTGAATGGAGTGTTGCTTCTCTTTCTAAATGCTGTCCTTTCAGAGAAAATCACTTTCCTTTGAATGTGCCTTAAGCTACTTACAAGCATTCAACAGAAATTCACATGTGTTTCACTGAAAGAGAAGCAGTCTGTTCCAACACTTCAATTCACTGTGCGAAGTGAATGGAGTGTTGCTTCACTTTCTAAATGCTGTCCTTTCAGAGAAAATCACTTTCCTTTGAAAGTGCCGTAAGCTACTTAAAAGCATTCACAAAAAACTCATATCTGTTTCCTGAAAGAGAAGTAGTCTGTTCCAACACTTCAATTCACTGTGCGAAGTGAATGGAGTGTTGCTTCACTTTCTAAATGCTGTCCTTTCGGAGAAAATCACTTTCCTTTGAAAGTGCCTTAAGCTACTTACAAGCATTCCACAGAAATTCACATGCGTTTCTCTGAAATAGAAGAAGTCTGTTCCAACACTTCAATTCACTGTGCGAAGTGAATGGAGTGTTGTTTCACTTTCTAAATGCTGTCCTTTCAGAGAAAATCACTTTCCTTCGAAAGTGCCTTAAGCTACTTACACACATTCACAGGAAACTCAAATGCGTTTCTATGAAAGAGAAGCTGTCTGTTCCAACACATCAATTCACTGTGCGAAGTGAATGGAGTGTTGCTTCACTTTCTAAATGCTGTCCTTTCAGAGAAAATCACTTTCCTTTGAAAGTGCCTTAAGGTACTTACAAGCATTCAACAGAAATTCACATGCGCTTCACTGAAAGAGAAGCAGTCTGTTCCAACACTTCAATTCACTGTGCGAAGTGAATGGAGTGTTGCTTCACTTTCTAAATGCTGTCCTTTCAGAGAAAATCACTTTCCTTTGAAAGTGCCTTAAGCTACTTACACACATTCACAGGAAACTCAAATGCGTTTCTATGAAAGAGAAGCTGTCTGTTCCAACACTTCAATTCACTGTGCGAAGTGAATGGAGTGTTGCTTCACTTTCTAAATGCTGTCCTTTCAGAGAAAATCACTTTCCTTTGAATGTGCCTTAAGCTACTTACAAGCATTCAACAGAAATTCACATGTGTTTCACTGAAAGAGAAGCAGTCTGTTCCAACACTTCAATTCACTGT
The DNA here is from genome assembly GCF_982192425.1 of Myodes glareolus. Lineage (NCBI taxonomy): Eukaryota > Metazoa > Chordata > Mammalia > Rodentia > Cricetidae > Myodes > Myodes glareolus. The sequence continues at coordinate 64,601,941 of NC_142045.1, forward strand.
GCGAAGTGAATGGAGTGTTGCTTCACTTTCTAAATGCTGTCCTTTCAGAGAAAATCACTTTCCTTTGAAAGTGCCTTAAGCTACTTACACACATTCACAGGAAACTCAAATGTGTTTCTATGAAAGAGAAGCTGTCTGTTCCAACACATCAATTCACTGTGCGAAGTGAATGGAGTGTTGCTTCACTTTCAAAATGCTGTCCTTTCAGAGAAAATCACTTTCCTTTGAAAGTGCCTTAAGGTACTTACAAGCATTCAACAGAAATTCACATGGGCTTCACTGAAAGATAAGCAGTCTGTTCCAACATTTCAATTCACTGTGCGAAGTGAATGGAGTGTTGCTTCACTTTCTAAATGCTGTCCTTTCAGAGAAAATCACTTTCCTTTGAAAGTGCCTTAAGCTACTTACACACATTCACAGGAAACTCAAATGCGTCTCTATGAAAGAGAAGCTGTCAGTTCCAACACTTCAATTCACTGTGCGAAGTGAATGGAGTGTTGCTTCACTTTCTAAATGCTGTCCTTTCAGAGAAAATCACTTTCCTTTGAATGAGCCTTAAGCTACTTACAAGCATTCAACAGAAATTCACATGTGTTTCACTGAAAGAGAAGCAGTCTGTTCCAACACTTCAATTCACTGTGCGAAGTGAATGGAGTGTTGCTTCACTTTCTAAATGCTGTCCTTTCAGAGAAAATCACTTTCCTTTGAAAGTGCCTTAAGCTATTTACAAGCATTCAATAGAAATTCAATTGCGTTTCTCTGAAAGAGAAGCAGTCTGTTCCAACACTTCAATTCACTGTGCGAAGTGAATGGAGTGTTGCTTCACTTTCTAAATGCTGTCCTTTCAGAGAAAATCACTTTCCTTTGAAAGTGCCTTAAGCTACTTACAAGCATTCAACAGAAATTCACATGTGTTTCACTGAAAGAGAAGCAGTCTGTTCCAACACTTCAATTCACTGTGCGAAGTGAATGGAGTGTTGCTTCACTTTCTAAGTGCTGTCCTTTCAGAGAAAATCACTTTCCTTTGAAAGTGCCTTAAGCTACGTACAAGCATTCACAAGAAACTCACATGCATTTTTCTGAAAGAGTAGTCTGTTCCAACACTTCAATTCACTGTGCGAAACGAATGGAGTGTTGTTTCACTTTTTAAATGCTGTCCTTTCAGAGAAAATCAATTTCCTTTGAAAGTGCCTTAAGCTACTTACAAGCATTCCACAGAAATTCACATGCGTTTCTCTGAAAGAGAAGCAGTCTGTTCCAACACTTCAATTCACTGTGCGAAGTGAATGGAGTGTTGTTTACTTTCTAAATGCTGTCCTTTCAGAGAAAATCAATTTCCTTTGAAAGTGCCTTAAGCTGCTTACACACATTCACAGGAAACTCAAATGCGTTTCTATGAAAGAGAAGCTGTCTGTTCCAACACTTCAATTCACTGTGCGAATTGAATGGAGTGTTGCTTCACTTTCTAAAAGCTGTCCTTTCAGAGAAAATCGCTTTCCTTTGAAAGTGCCTTAAGCTACTTACAAGCATTCAACAGAAATTCACATGCGTTTCACTGAAAGAGAAGCAGTCTGTTTCAACACTTCAATTCACTGTGCGAAGTGAATGGAGTGTTGCTTCACTTTCTAAATGCTGTCCTTTCAGAGAAAATCACTTTCCTTTGAAAGTGCCTTAAGCTACTTACACACATTCACAGGAAACTCAAATGCGTTTCTATGAAAAGAAGCTGTTTGTTCCAACACTTCAATTCACTGTGCGAAGTGAATGGAGTGTTAATTCACTTTCTAAATGCTGTCCTTTCAGAGAAAATCACTTTCCTTTGAAAGTGCCTTAAGGTACTTACAAGCATTCAACAGAAATTCACATGTGTTTCACTGAAAGAGAAGCAGTCTGTTCCAACACGTCAATTCACTGTGCGAAGTGAATGGAGTGTTGCTTCACTTTCTAAATGCTGTCCTTTCAGAGAAAATCACTTTCCTTTGAAAGTGCCTTAAGCTACTTACAAGCATTCACAAGAAACTTACATGCATTTTTCTGAAAGAGAAGCAGTCTGTTCCAACACTTCAATTCACTGTGCGTAGTGAATGGAGTTTTGCTTCACTTTCTAAATGCTGTCCTTTCTGAGAAAATCACTTTCTTTTGAAAGTGCCTTAGCTACTTACAAGCATTCAATAGAAATTCACATGCGTTTCTATGAAAGAGAAGGTGTCTGTTCCAACACTTCAATTCACTGTGCGAAGTGAATGGAGTGTTTCTTCACTTTCTAAATGCTGTCCTTTCGGAGAAAATCACCTTCCTTTGAAAGTGCCTTAAGCTACTTACAAGCATTCAACAGAAATTCACATGTGTTTCACAGAAAGAGAAGCAGTCTGTTCCAACACTTCAATTCACTGTGCGTAGTGATTGGAGTGTTGCTTCATTTTCTAAATGCTGTCCTTTCAGAGAAAATCACTTTCCTTTGAAAGTGCCTTAAGCTACTTACAAGCATTCAATAGAAATTCACATGCGTTTCTCTGAAAGAGAAGCAGTCAGTTCCAACACTTCAATTCACTGTGCGAAGTGAATGGAGTGTTAATTCACTTTCTAAATGCTGTCCTTTCAGAGAAAATCACTTTCCTTTGAAAGTGCCTTAAGCTACTTACAAGCATTCACAAAAAACTCATATCTGTTTCTCTGAAAGAGAAATGGTCTGTTCCAACACTTCAATTCACTGTGCGAAGTGAATGGAGAGTTGTTTCACTTTCTAAATGCTGTCCTTTCAGAGAAAATCACTTTCCTTTGAAAGTGCCTTAAGCTACTTACAAGCATTCCACAGAAATTCACATGCGTTTCTCTGAAAGAGAAGAAGTCTGTTCCAACACTTCAATTCACTGTGCGAAGTGAATGGAGTGTTGTTTCACTTTCTAAATGCTGTCCTTTCAGAGAAAATCACTTTGCATTGAAAGTGCCTTAAGCTACTTACACACATTCAAAGGAAACTCAAATGCGTTTCTATGAAAGAGAAGCTGTCTGTTCCAACACTTCAATTCACTGTGCGAAGTGAATGGAGTGTTGCTTCTCTTTCTAAATGCTGTCCTTTCAGAGAAAATCACTTTCCTTTGAATGTGCCTTAAGCTACTTACAAGCATTCAACAGAAATTCACATGTGTTTCACTGAAAGAGAAGCAGTCTGTTCCAAAACTTCAATTCACTGTGCGAAGTGAATGGAGTGTTGCTTCACTTTCTAAATGCTGTCCTTTCAGAGAAAATCACTTTCCTTTGAAAGTGCCTTAAGCTACTTAAAAGCATTCACAAAAAACTCATATCTGTTTCCTGAAAGAGAAGTAGTCTGTTCCAACACTTCAATTCACTGTGCGAAGTGAATGGAGTGTTGCTTCACTTTCTAAATGCTGTCCTTTCGGAGAAAATCACTTTCCTTTGAAAGTGCCTTAAGCTACTTACAAGCATTCCACAGAAATTCACATGTGTTTCTCTGAAAGAGAAGAAGTCTGTTCCAACACTTCAATTCACTGTGCGAAGTGAATGGAGTGTTGCTTCACTTTCTAAATGCTGTCCTTTCAGAGAAAATCACTTTCCTTTGAAAGTGCCTTAAGCTACTTACACACATTCACAGGAAACTCAAATGCGTTTCTATGAAAGAGAAGCTGTCTGTTCCAACACTTCAATTCACTGTGCGAAGTGAATGGAGTGTTGCTTCACTTTCTAAATGCTGTCGTTTCAGAGAAAATCACTTTCCTTTGAAAGTGCCTTAAGGTACTTACAAGCATTCAACAGAAATTCACATGGGCTTCACTGAAAGAGAAGCAGTCTGTTCGAACATTTCAATTCACTGTGCGAAGTGAATGGAGTGTTGCTTCACTTTCTAAATGCTGTCCTTTCAGAGAAAATCACTTTCCTTTGAAAGTGCCTTAAGCTACTTACACACATTCACAGGAAACTCAAAGGCGTCTCTATGAAAGAGAAGCTGTCAGTTCCAACACTTCAATTCACTGTGCGAAGTGAATGGAGTGTTGCTTCACTTTCTAAATGCTGTCCTTTCAGAGAAAATCACTTTCCTTTGAATGTGCCTTAAGCTACTTACAAGCATTCAACAGAAATTCACATGTGTTTCACTGAAAGAGAAGCAGTCTGTTCCAACACTTCAATTCACTGTGCGAAGTGAATGGAGTGTTGCTTCACTTTCTAAATGCTGTCCTTTCAGAGAAAATCACTTTCCTTTGAAAGTGCCTTAAGCTATTTACAAGCATTCAATAGAAATTCAATTGCGTTTCTCTGAAAGAGAAGCAGTCTGTTCCAACAATTCAATTCACTGTGCGAAATGAATGGAGTGTTGCTTCACTTTCTAAATGCTGTCCTTTCAGAGAAAATCACTTTCCTTTGAAAGTGCCTTAAGCTACTTACAAGCATTCAACAGAAATTCACATGTGTTTCACTGAAAGAGAAGCAGTCTGTTCCAACACTTCAATTCACTGTGCGAAGTGAATGGAGTGTTGCTTCACTTTCTAAATGCTGTCCTTTCAGAGAAAATCACTTTCCTTTGAAAGTGCCTTAAGCTACGTACAAGCATTCACAAGAAACTCACATGCATTTTTCTGAAAGAGTAGTCTGTTCCAACACTTCAATTCACTGTGCGAAACGAATGGAGTGTTGTTTCACTTTTTAAATGCTGTCCTTTCAGAGAAAATCAATTTCCTTTGAAAGTGCCTTAAGCTACTTACAAGCATTCCACAGAAATTCACATGCGTTTCTCTGAAAGAGAAGCAGTCTGTTCCAACACTTCAATTCACTGTGCGAAGTGAATGGAGTGTTGTTTCACTTTCTAAATGCTGTCCTTTCAGAGAAAATCAATTTCCTTTGAAAGTGCCTTAAGCTGCTTACACACATTCACAGGAAACTCAAATGCGTTTCTATGAAAGAGAAGCTGTCTGTTCCAACACTTCAATTCACTGTGCGAATTGAATGGAGTGTTGCTTCACTTTCTAAAAGCTGTCCTTTCAGAGAAAATCGCTTTCCTTTGAAAGTGCCTTAAGCTACTTACAAGCATTCAACAGAAATTCACATGCGTTTCACTGAAAGAGAAGCAGTCTGTTTCAACACTTCAATTCACTGTGCGAAGTGAATGGAGTGTTGCTTCACTTTCTAAATGCTGTCCTTTCAGAGAAAATCACTTTCCTTTGAAAGTGCCTTAAGCTACTTACACACATTCACAGGAAACTCAAATGCGTTTCTATGAAAAGAAGCTGTTTGTTCCAACACTTCAATTCACTGTGCGAAGTGAATGGAGTGTTAATTCACTTTCTAAATGCTGTCCTTTCAGAGAAAATCACTTTCCTTTGAAAGTGCCTTAAGGTACTTACAAGCATTCAACAGAAATTCACATGCGCTTCACTGAAAGAGAAGCAGTCTGTTCCAACACTTCAATTCACTGTGCGAAGTGAATGGAGTGTTGCTTCACTTTCTAAATGCTGTCCTTTCAGAGAAAATCACTTTCCTTTGAAAGTGCCTTAAGCTGCTTACACACATTCACAGGAAACTCAAATGCGTTTCTGTGAAAGAGAAGCTGTCTGTTCCAACACTTCAATTCACTGTGCGAAGTGAATGGAGTGTTGCTTCACTTTCTAAATGCTGTCCTTTCAGAGAAAATCACTTTCCTTTGAAAGTGCCTTAAGCTACTTACACACATTCAACAGAAATTCACATGTGTTTCACTGAAAGAGAAGCAGTCTGTTCCAACACTTCAATTCACTGTGCGAAGTGAATGGAGTTTTGCTTCACTTTCTAAATGCTGTCCTTTCGGAGAAAATCACTTTCCTTTGAAAGTGCCTTAAGCTACTTACAAGCATTCCACAGAAATTCACATGCGTTTCTCTGAAAGAGAAGAAGTCTGTTCCAACACTTCAATTCACTGTGCGAAGTGAATGGAGTGTTGTTTCACTTTCTAAATGCTGTCCTTTCAGAGAAAATCACTTTCCTTTGAAAGTGCCTTAAGCTACTTACACACATTCACAGGAAACTCAAATGCGTTTCTATGAAAGAGAAGCTGTCTGTTCCAACACATCAATTCACTGTGCGAAGTGAATGGAGTGTTGCTTCACTTTCTAAATGCTGTCCTTTCAGAGAAAATCACTTTCCTTTGAAAGTGCCTTAAGGTACTTACAAGCATTCAACAGAAATTCACATGCGCTTCACTGAAAGAGAAGCAGTCTGTTCCAACACTTCAATTCACTGTGCGAAGTGAATGGAGTGTTGCTTCACTTTCTAAATGCTGTCCTTTCAGAGAAAATCACTTTCCTTTGAAAGTGCCTTAAGCTACTTACACACATTCACAGGAAACTCAAAAGCGTTTCTATGAAAGAGAAGCTGTCTGTTCCAACACTTCAATTCACTGTGCGAAGTGAATGGAGTGTTGCTTCACTTTCTAAATGCTGTCCTTTCAGAGAAAATCACTTTCCTTTGAATGTGCCTTAAGCTACTTACAAGCATTCAACAGAAATTCACATGTGTTTCACTGAAAGAGAAGCAGTCTGTTCCAACACTTCAATTCACTGTGCGAAGTGAATGGAGTGTTGCTTCACTTTCTAAATGCTGTCCTTTCAGAGAAAATCACTTTCGTTTGAAAGTGCCTTAAGCTACTTACACACATTCAAAGGAAACTCAAATGCGTTTCTATGAAAGAGAAGCTGTCTGTTCCAACACATCAATTCACTGTGCGAAGTGAATGGAGTGTTGCTTCACTTTCTAAATGCTGTCCTTTCAGAGAAAATCACTTTCCTTTGAAAGTGCCTTAAGGTACTTACAAGCATTCAACAGAAATTCACATGCGCTTCACTGAAAGAGAAGCAGTCTGTTCCAACACTTCAATTCACTGTGCGAAGTGAATGGAGTGTTGCTTCACTTTCTAAATGCTGTCCTTTCAGAGAAAATCACTTTCCTTTGAAAGTGCCTTAAGCTACGTACAAGCATTCACAAGAAACTCACATGCATTTTTCTGAAAGAGTAGTCTGTTCCAACACTTCAATTCACTGTGCGAAACGAATGGAGTGTTGTTTCACTTTTTAAATGCTGTCCTTTCAGAGAAAATCAATTTCCTTTGAAAGTGCCTTAAGCTACTTACAAGCATTCCACAGAAATTCACATGCGTTTCTCTGAAAGAGAAGCAGTCTGTTCCAACACTTCAATTCACTGTGCGAAGTGAATGGAGTGTTGTTTCACTTTCTAAATGCTGTCCTTTCAGAGAAAATCAATTTCCTTTGAAAGTGCCTTAAGCTGCTTACACACATTCACAGGAAACTCAAATGCGTTTCTATGAAAGAGAAGCTGTCTGTTCCAACACTTCAATTCACTGTGCGAATTGAATGGAGTGTTGCTTCACTTTCTAAAAGCTGTCCTTTCAGAGAAAATCGCTTTCCTTTGAAAGTGCCTTAAGCTACTTACAAGCATTCAACAGAAATTCACATGCGTTTCACTGAAAGAGAAGCAGTCTGTTTCAACACTTCAATTCACTGTGCGAAGTGAATGGAGTGTTGCTTCACTTTCTAAATGCTGTCCTTTCAGAGAAAATCACTTTCCTTTGAAAGTGCCTTAAGCTACTTACACACATTCACAGGAAACTCAAATGCGTTTCTATGAAAAGAAGCTGTTTGTTCCAACACTTCAATTCACTGTGCGAAGTGAATGGAGTGTTAATTCACTTTCTAAATGCTGTCCTTTCAGAGAAAATCACTTTCCTTTGAAAGTGCCTTAAGGTACTTACAAGCATTCAACAGAAATTCACATGCGCTTCACTGAAAGAGAAGCAGTCTGTTCCAACACTTCAATTCACTGTGCGAAGTGAATGGAGTGTTGCTTCACTTTCTAAATGCTGTCCTTTCAGAGAAAATCACTTTCCTTTGAAAGTGCCTTAAGCTGCTTACACACATTCACAGGAAACTCAAATGCGTTTCTATGAAAGAGAAGCTGTCTGTTCCAACACTTCAATTCACTGTGCGAAGTGAATGGAGTGTTGCTTCACTTTCTAAATGCTGTCCTTTCAGAGAAAATCACTTTCCTTTGAAAGTGCCTTAAGCTACTTACACACATTCAACAGAAATTCACATGTGTTTCACTGAAAGAGAAGCAGTCTGTTCCAACACTTCAATTCACTGTGCGAAGTGAATGGAGTTTTGCTTCTCTTTCTAAATGCTGTCCTTTCGGAGAAAATCACTTTCCTTTGAAAGTGCCTTAAGCTACTTACAAGCATTCCACAGAAATTCACATGCGTTTTTCTGAAAGAGAAGAAGTCTGTTCCAACACTTCAATTCACTGTGCGAAGTGAATGGAGTGTTGTTTCACTTTCTAAATGCTGTCCTTTCAGAGAAAATCACTTTCCTTTGAAAGTGCCTTAAGCTACTTACACACATTCACAGGAAACTCAAATGCGTTTCTATGAAAGAGAAGCTGTCTGTTCCAACACATCAATTCACTGTGCGAAGTGAATGGAGTGTTGCTTCACTTTCTAAATGCTGTCCTTTCAGAGAAAATCACTTTCCTTTGAAAGTGCCTTAAGGTACTTACAAGCATTCAACAGAAATTCACATGCGCTTCACTGAAAGAGAAGCAGTCTGTTCCAACACTTCAATTCACTGTGCGAAGTGAATGGAGTGTTGCTTCACTTTCTAAATGCTGTCCTTTCAGAGAAAATCACTTTCCTTTGAAAGTGCCTTAAGCTACTTACACACATTCACAGGAAACTCAAAAGCGTTTCTATGAAAGAGAAGCTGTGTGTTCCAACACTTCAATTCACTGTGCGAAGTGAATGGAGTGTTGCTTCACTTTCTAAATGCTGTCCTTTCAGAGAAAATCACTTTCCTTTGAATGTGCCTTAAGCTACTTACAAGCATTCAACAGAAATTCACATGTGTTTCACTGAAAGAGAAGCAGTCTGTTCCAACACTTCAATTCACTGTGCGAAGTGAATGGAGTGTTGCTTCACTTTCTAAATGCTGTCCTTTCACAGAAAATCACTTTCCTTTGAAAGTGCCTTAAGCTACTTACACACATTCACAGGAAACTCAAATGCGTTTCTATGAAAGAGAAGCTGTCTGTTCCAACACTTCAATTCACTGTGCAAAATGAATGGAGTGTTGTTTCACTTTCTAAATGCTGTCCTTTTAGAGAAAATCACTTTCCTTTGAAAGTGCCTTAAGCTACTTACAAGCATTCCACAGAAATTCACATGCGTTTCTCTGAAAAAGAAGCAGTCTGTTCCAACACTTCAATTCACTGTGCGAAGTGAATGGAGTGTTGTTTCACTTTCTAAATGCTGTCCTTTCAGAGAAAATCAATTTCCTTTGAAAGTGCCTTAAGCTACTTACACACATTCACAGGAAACTCAAATGCGTTTCTATGAAAGAGAAGCTGTCTGTTCCAACACTTCATTTCACTGTGCGAAGTGAATGGAGTGTTGCTTCACTTTCTAAAAGCTGTCCTTTCAGAGAAAATCGCTTTCCTTTGAAAGTGCCTTAAGCTACTTACAAGCATTCAACAGAAATTCACATGCGTTTCACTGAAAGAGAAGCAGTCTGTTCCAACACTTCAATTCACTGTGCGAAGTGAATGGAGTGTTGCTTCACTTTCTAAATGCTGTCCTTTCAGAGAAAATCACTTTCCTTTGAAAGTGCCTTAAGCTACTTACACACATTCACAGGAAACTCAAATGCGTTTCTATGAAAGAGAAGCTGTTTGTTCCAACACTTCAATTCACTGTGCGAAGTGAATGGAGTGTTAATTCACTTTCTAAATGCTGTCCTTTCAGAGAAAATCACTTTCCTTTGAAAGTGCCTTAAGCTACTTACAAGCATTCAACAGAAATTCACATGTGTTTCACTGAAAGAGAAGCAGTCTGTTCCAACACTTCAATTCACTGTGCGAAGTGAATGGAGTGTTGCTTCACTTTCTAAATGCTGTCCTTTCAGAGAAAAACACTTTCCTTTGAAAGTGCCTTAAGCTACTTAAAAGCATTCACAAAAAACTCATATCTGTTTCCTGAAAGAGAAGTAGTCTGTTCCAACACTTCAATTCACTGTGCGAAGTGAATGGAGTGTTGCTTCACTTTCTAAATGCTGTTTTTTCGGAGAAAATCACTTTCCTTTGAAAGTGCCTTAAGCTACTTACAAGCATTCCACAGAAATTCACATGCGTTTCTCTGAAAGAGAAGAAGTCTGTTCCAACACTTCAATTCACTGTGCGAAGTGAATGGAGTGTTGTTTCACTTTCTAAATGCTGTCCTTTCAGAGAAAATCACTTTCCTTTGAAAGTGCCTTAAGCTACTTACACACATTCACAGGAAACTCAAATGCGTTTCTATGAAAGAGAAGCTGTCTGTTCCAACACATCAATTCACTGTGCGAAGTGAATGGAGTGTTGCTTCACTTTCTAAATGCTGTCCTTTCAGAGAAAATCACTTTCCTTTGAAAGTGCCTTAAGCTACTTACAAGCATTCAACAGAAATTCACATGCGCTTCACTGAAAGAGAAGCAGTCTATTCCAACACTTCAATTCACTGTGCGAAGTGAATGGAGTGTTGCTTCACTTTCTAAATGCTGTCCTTTCAGAGAAAATCACTTTCCTTTGAAAGTGCCTTAAGCTACTTACACACATTCACAGGAAACTCAAATGCGTTTCTATGAAAGAGAAGCTGTCTGTTCCAACATTTCAATTCACTGTGCGAAGTGAATGGAGTGTTGCTTCACTTTCTAAATGCTGTCCTTTCAGAGAAAATCACTTTCCTTTGAATGTGCCTTAAGCTACTTACAAGCATTCAACAGAAATTCACATGTGTTTCACTGAAAGAGAAGCAGTCTGTTCCAACACTTCAATTCACTGTGTGAAGTGAATGGAGTGTTGCTTCACTTTCTAAATGCTGTCCTTTCAGAGAAAATCACTTTCCTTTGAAAGTGCCTTAAGCTACTTACACACATTCACAGGAAACTCAAATGCGTTTCTATGAAAGAGAAGCTGTCTGTTCCAACACATCAATTCACTGTGCGAAGTGAATGGAGTGTTGCTTCACTTTCTAAATGCTGTCCTTTCAGAGAAAATCACTTTCCTTTGAAAGTGCCTTAAGCTACTTACAAGCATTCAACAGAAATTCACATGCGCTTCACTGAAAGAGAAGCAGTCTGTTCCAACACTTCAATTCACTGTGCGAAGTGAATGGAGTGTTGCTTCACTTTCTAAATGCTGTCCTTTCAGAGAAAATCACTTTCCTTTGAAAGTGCCTTAAGCTACTTACACACATTCACAGGAAACTCACATGCGTCTCTATGAAAGAGAAGCTGTCAGTTCCAACACTTCAATTCACTGTGCGAAGTGAATGGAGTGTTGCTTCACTTTCTAAATGCTGTCCTTTCAGAGAAAATCACTTTCCTTTGAATGTGCCTTAAGCTACTTACAAGCATTCAACAGAAATTCACATGTGTTTCACTGGAAGAGAAGCAGTCTGTTCCAACACTTCAATTCACTGTGCGAAGTGAATGGAGTGTTGCTTCACTTTCTAAATGCTGTCCTTTCAGAGAAAATCACTTTCCTTTGAAAGTGCCTTAAGCTACTTAAAAGCATTTAATAGAAATTCACTTGCGTTTCTCTGAAAGAGAAGCAGTCTGTTCCAACACTTCAATTCACTGTGCGAAGTGAATGGAGTGTTGCTTCACTTTCTAAATGCTGTCCTTTCAGAGAAAATCACTTTCCTTTGAAAGTGCCTTAAGCTACTTACAAGCATTCAACAGAAATTCACATGTGTTTCACTGAAAGAGAAGCAGTCTGTTCCAACACTTCAATTCACTGTGCGAAGTGAATGGAGTGTTGCTTCACTTTCTAAATGCTGTCCTTTCAGAGAAAATCACTTTCCTTTGAAAGTGCCTTAAGCTACGTACAAGCATTCACAAGAAACTCACATGCATTTTTCGGAAAGAGAAGTAGTCTGTTCCAACACTTCAATTCACTGTGCGAAATGAATAGAGTGTTGTTTCACTTTCTAAATGCTGTCCTTTCAGAGAAAATCACTTTCCTTTGAAAGTGCCTTAAGCTACTTACAAGCATTCCACAGAAATTCACATGCGTTTCTCTGAAAGAGAAGCAGTCTGTTCCAAGACTTCAATTCACTGTGCGAAGTGAATGGAGAGTTGTTTCACTTTCTAAATGCTGTCCTTTCAGAGAAAATCAATTTCCTTTGAAAGTGCCTTAAGCTGCTTACACACATTCACAGGAAACTCAAATGCGTTCTATGAAAGAGAAGCTGTCTGTTCCAACACTTCAATTCACTGTGCGAATTGAATGGAGTGTTGCTTCACTTTCTAAAAGCTGTCCTTTCAGAGAAAATCGCTTTCCTTTGAAAGTGCCTTAAGCTACTTACAAGCATTCAACAGAAATTCACATGCGTTTCACTGAAAGAGAAGCAGTCTGTTCCAACACTTCAATTCACTGTGCGAAGTGAATGGAGTGTTGCTTCACTTTCTAAATGCTGTCCTTTCAGAGAAAATCACTTTCCTTTGAAAGTGCCTTAAGCTACTTACACACATTCACAGTAAACTCAAATGCGTTTCTATGAAAGAGAAGCTGTATGTTCCAACACTTCAATTCACTGTGCGAAGTGAATGGAGTGTTAATTCACTTTCTAAATGCTGTCCTTTCAGAGAAAATCACTTTCCTTTGAAAGTGCCTTAAGCTACTTACAAGCATTCAACAGAAATTCACATGTGTTTCACTGAAAGAGAAGCAGTCTGTTCCAACACTTCAATTCACTGTGCGAAGTGAATGGAGTGTTGCTTCACTTTCTAAATGCTGTCCTTTCGGAGAAAATCACTTTCCTTTGAAAGTGCCTTAAGCTACTTACAAGCATTCCACAGAAATTCACATGCGTTTCTCTGAAAGAGAAGAAGTCTGTTCCAACACTTCAATTCACTGTGCGAAGTGAATGGAGTGTTGTTTCACTTTCTAAATGCTGTCCTTTCAGAGAAAATCACTTTCCTTTGAAAGTGCCTTAAGCTACTTACACACATTCACAGGAAACTCAAATGCGTTTCTATGAAAGAGAAGCTGTCTGTTCCAACACATCAATTCACTGTGCGAAGTGAATGGAGTGTTGCTTCACTTTCTAAATGCTGTCCTTTCAGAGAAAATCACTTTCCTTTGAAAGTGCCTTAAGGTACTTACAAGCATTCAACAGAATTTCACATGCGCTTCACTGAAAGAGAAGCAGTCTGTTCCAACACTTCAATTCACTGTGCGAAGTGAATGGAGTGTTGCTTCACTTTCTAAATGCTGTCCTTTCAGAGAAAATCACTTTCCTTTGAAAGTGCCTTAAGCTACTTACACACATTCACAGGAAACTCAAATGCGTTTCTATGAAAGAGAAGCTGTCTGTTCCAACACTTCAATTCACTGTGCGAAGTGAATGGAGTGTTTCTTCACTTTCTAAATGCTGTCCTTTCAGAGAAAATCACTTTCCTTTGAATGTGCCTTAAGCTACTTACAAGCATTCAACAGAAATTCACATGTGTTTCACTGAAAGAGAAGCAGTCTGTTCCAACACTTCAATTCACTGTGCGAAGTGAATGGAGTGTTGCTTCACTTTCTAAATGCTGTCCTTTCAGAGAAAATCACTTTCCTTTGAAAGTGCCTTAAGCTACTTACACACATTCACAGGAAACTCAAATGCGTTTCTATGAAAAGAAGCTGTTTGTTCCAACATTTCAATTCACTGTGCGAAGTGAATGGAGTGTTAATTCACTTTCTAAATGCTGTCCTTTCAGAGAAAATCACTTTCCTTTGAAAGTGCCTTAAGCTACTTACAAGCATTCAAAAGAAATTCACATGTGTTTCACTGAAAGAGAAGCAGTCTGTTCCAACACTTCAATTCACTGTGCGAAGTGAATGGAGTGTTGCTTCACTTTCTAAATGCTGTCCTTTCAGAGAAAATCACTTTCCTTTGAAAGTGCCTTAAGCTACTTACAAGCATTCACAAGAAACTTACATGCATTTTTCTGAAAGAGAAGCAGTCTGTTCCAACACTTCAATTCACTGTGCGTAGTGAATGGAGTTTTGCTTCACTTTCTAAATGCTGTCCTTTCTGAGAAAATCACTTTCTTTTGAAAGTGCCTTAGCTACTTACAAGCATTCAATAGAAATTCACATGCGTTTCTATGAAAGAGAAGGTGTCTGTTCCAACACTTCAATTCACTGTGCGAAGTGAATGGAGTGTTTCTTCACTTTCTAAATGCTGTCCTTTCGGAGAAAATCACCTTCCTTTGAAAGTGCCTTAAGCTACTTACAAGCATTCAACAGAAATTCACATGTGTTTCACAGAAAGAGAAGCAGTCTGTTCCAACACTTCAATTCACAGTGCGTAGTGATTGGAGTGTTGCTTCACTTTCTAAATGCTGTCCTTTCAGAGAAAATCACTTTCCTTTGAAAGTGCCTTAAGCTACTTACAAGCATTCAATAGAAATTTACATGCGTTTCTCTGAAAGAGAAGCAGTCTGTTCCAACACTTCAATTCACTGTGCGAAGTGAATGGAGTGTTGCTTCACTTTCTAAATGCTGTCCTTTCAGAGAAAATCACTTTCCTTTGAAAGTGCCTTAAGCTACTTACAAGCATTCACAAAAAACTCATATCTGTTTCTCTGAAAGAGAAATGGTCTGTTCCAACACTTCAATTCACTGTGCGAAGTGAATGGAGAGTTGTTTCACTTTCTAAATGCTGTCCTTTCAGAGAAAATCACTTTCCTTTGAAAGTGCCTTAAGCTACTTACAAGCATTCCACAGAAATTCACATGCGTTTCTCTGAAAGAGAAGAAGTCTGTTCCAACACTTCAATTCACTGTGCGAAGTGAATGGAGTGTTGTTTCACTTTCTAAATGCTGTCCTTTCAGAGAAAATCACTTTGCATTGAAAGTGCCTTAAGCTACTTACACACATTCACAGGAAACTCAAATGCGTTTCTATGAAAGAGAAGCTGTCTGTTCCAACACTTCAATTCACTGTGCGAAGTGAATGGAGTGTTGCTTCTCTTTCTAAATGCTGTCCTTTCAGAGAAAATCACTTTGCATTGAAAGTGCCTTAAGCTACTTACAAGCATTCAACAGAAATTCACATGTGTTTCATTGAAAGAGATGCAGTCTGTTCCAACACTTCAATTCACTGTGCGAAGTGAATGGAGTGTTGCTTCACTTTCTAAATGCTGTCCTTTCAGAGAAAATCACTTTCCTTTGAAAGTGCCTTAAGCTACTTAAACACATTCACAGGAAACTCAAATGCGTTTCTATGAAAGAGAAGCTGTCTGTTCCAACACATCAATTCACTGTGCGAAGTGAATGGAGTGTTGCTTCACTTTCTAAATGCTGTCCTTTCAGAGAAAATCACTTTCCTTTGAAAGTGCCTTAAGGTACTTACAAGCATTCACAGGAAACTCAAATGCGTTTCTATGAAAGAGAAGCTGTCTGTTCCAACACTTCAATTCACTGTGCGAAGTGAATGGAGTGTTGCTTCACTTTCTAAATGCTGTCCTTTCAGAGAAAATCACTTTTCTTTGAAAGTGCCTTAAGGTACTTACAAGCATTCACAGGAAACTCAAATGCGTTTCTATGAAAGAGAAGCTGTCTGTTCCAACACTTCAATTCACTGTGCGAAGTGAATGGAGTGTTGCTTCACTTTCTAAATGCTGTCCTTTCAGAGAAAATCACTTTCCTTTGAAAGTGCCTTAAGCTACTTACACACATTCACAGGAAACTCAAATGCGTTTCTATGAAAGAGAAGCTGTCTGTTCCAACACTTCAATTCACTGTGCGAAGTGAATGGAGTGTTGCTTCACTTTCTAAATGCTGTCCTTTCAGAGAAAATCACTTTCCTTTGAATGTGCCTTAAGCTACTTACAAGCATTCAACAGAAATTCACATGTGTTTCACTGAAAGAGAAGCAGTCTGTTCCAACACTTCAATTCACTGTGCGAAGTGAATGGAGTGTTGCTTCACTTTCTAAATGCTGTCCTTTCAGAGAAAATCACTTTCCTTTGAAAGTGCCTTAAGCTACTTACACACATTCACAGGAAACTCAAATGCGTTTCTATGAAAGAGAAATGGTCTGTTCCAACACTTCAATTCACTGTGCGAAGTGAATGGAGAGTTGTTTCACTTTCTAAATGCTGTCCTTTCAGAGAAAATCACTTTCCTTTGAAAGTGCCTTAAGCTACTTACAAGCATTCCACAGAAATTCACATGCGTTTCTCTGAAAGAGAAGAAGTCTGTTCCAACACTTCAATTCACTGTGCGAAGTGAATGGAGTGTTGTTTCACTTTCTAAATGCTGTCCTTTCAGAGAAAATCACTTTCCTTTGAAAGTGCCTTAAGCTACTTACAAGCATTCAATAGAAATTTACATGCGTTTCTCTGAAAGAGAAGCAGTCTGTTCCAACACTTCAATTCACTGTGCGAAGTGAATGGAGTGTTGCTTCACTTTCTAAATGCTGTCCTTTCAGAGAAAATCACTTTCCTTTGAAAGTGCCTTAAGCTACTTACAAGCATTCACAAAAAACTCATATCTGTTTCTCTGAAAGAGAAATGGTCTGTTCCAACACTTCAATTCACTGTGCGAAGTGAATGGAGAGTTGTTTCACTTTCTAAATGCTGTCCTTTCAGAGAAAATCACTTTCCTTTGAAAGTGCCTTAAGCTACTTACAAGCATTCCACAGAAATTCACATGCGTTTCTCTGAAAGAGAAGAAGTCTGTTCCAACACTTCAATTCACTGTGCGAAGTGAATGGAGTGTTGTTTCACTTTCTAAATGCTGTCCTTTCAGAGAAAATCACTTTGCATTGAAAGTGCCTTAAGCTACTTACACACATTCACAGGAAACTCAAATGCGTTTCTATGAAAGAGAAGCTGTCTGTTCCAACACTTCAATTCACTGTGCGAAGTGAATGGAGTGTTGCTTCTCTTTCTAAATGCTGTCCTTTCAGAGAAAATCACTTTGCATTGAAAGTGCCTTAAGCTACTTACAAGCATTCAACAGAAATTCACATGTGTTTCATTGAAAGAGATGCAGTCTGTTCCAACACTTCAATTCACTGTGCGAAGTGAATGGAGTGTTGCTTCACTTTCTAAATGCTGTCCTTTCAGAGAAAATCACTTTCCTTTGAAAGTGCCTTAAGCTACTTAAACACATTCACAGGAAACTCAAATGCGTTTCTATGAAAGAGAAGCTGTCTGTTCCAACACATCAATTCACTGTGCGAAGTGAATGGAGTGTTGCTTCACTTTCTAAATGCTGTCCTTTCAGAGAAAATCACTTTCCTTTGAAAGTGCCTTAAGGTACTTACAAGCATTCACAGGAAACTCAAATGCGTTTCTATGAAAGAGAAGCTGTCTGTTCCAACACTTCAATTCACTGTGCGAAGTGAATGGAGTGTTGCTTCACTTTCTAAATGCTGTCCTTTCAGAGAAAATCACTTTTCTTTGAAAGTGCCTTAAGGTACTTACAAGCATTCACAGGAAACTCAAATGCGTTTCTATGAAAGAGAAGCTGTCTGTTCCAACACTTCAATTCACTGTGCGAAGTGAATGGAGTGTTGCTTCACTTTCTAAATGCTGTCCTTTCAGAGAAAATCACTTTCCTTTGAAAGTGCCTTAAGCTACTTACACACATTCACAGGAAACTCAAATGCGTTTCTATGAAAGAGAAGCTGTCTGTTCCAACACTTCAATTCACTGTGCGAAGTGAATGGAGTGTTGCTTCACTTTCTAAATGCTGTCCTTTCAGAGAAAATCACTTTCCTTTGAATGTGCCTTAAGCTACTTACAAGCATTCAACAGAAATTCACATGTGTTTCACTGAAAGAGAAGCAGTCTGTTCCAACACTTCAATTCACTGTGCGAAGTGAATGGAGTGTTGCTTCACTTTCTAAATGCTGTCCTTTCAGAGAAAATCACTTTCCTTTGAAAGTGCCTTAAGCTACTTACACACATTCACAGGAAACTCAAATGCGTTTCTATGAAAGAGAAATGGTCTGTTCCAACACTTCAATTCACTGTGCGAAGTGAATGGAGAGTTGTTTCACTTTCTAAATGCTGTCCTTTCAGAGAAAATCACTTTCCTTTGAAAGTGCCTTAAGCTACTTACAAGCATTCCACAGAAATTCACATGCGTTTCTCTGAAAGAGAAGAAGTCTGTTCCAACACTTCAATTCACTGTGCGAAGTGAATGGAGTGTTGTTTCACTTTCTAAATGCTGTCCTTTCAGAGAAAATCACTTTGCATTGAAAGTGCCTTAAGCTACTTACACACATTCACAGGAAACTCAAATGCGTTTCTATGAAAGAGAAGCTGTCTGTTCCAACACTTCAATTCACTGTGCGAAGTGAATGGAGTGTTGCTTCTCTTTCTAAATGCTGTCCTTTCAGAGAAAATCACTTTGCATTGAAAGTGCCTTAAGCTACTTACAAGCATTCAACAGAAATTCACATGTGTTTCATTGAAAGAGATGCAGTCTGTTCCAACACTTCAATTCACTGTGCGAAGTGAATGGAGTGTTGCTTCACTTTCTAAATGCTGTCCTTTCAGAGAAAATCACTTTCCTTTGAAAGTGCCTTAAGCTACTTAAACACATTCACAGGAAACTCAAATGCGTTTCTATGAAAGAGAAGCTGTCTGTTCCAACACATCAATTCACTGTGCGAAGTGAATGGAGTGTTGCTTCACTTTCTAAATGCTGTCCTTTCAGAGAAAATCACTTTCCTTTGAAAGTGCCTTAAGGTACTTACAAGCATTCACAGGAAACTCAAATGCGTTTCTATGAAAGAGAAGCTGTCTGTTCCAACACTTCAATTCACTGTGCGAAGTGAATGGAGTGTTGCTTCACTTTCTAAATGCTGTCCTTTCAGAGAAAATCACTTTTCTTTGAAAGTGCCTTAAGGTACTTACAAGCATTCACAGGAAACTCAAATGCGTTTCTATGAAAGAGAAGCTGTCTGTTCCAACACTTCAATTCACTGTGCGAAGTGAATGGAGTGTTGCTTCACTTTCTAAATGCTGTCCTTTCAGAGAAAATCACTTTCCTTTGAAAGTGCCTTAAGCTACTTACACACATTCACAGGAAACTCAAATGCGTTTCTATGAAAGAGAAGCTGTCTGTTCCAACACTTCAATTCACTGTGCGAAGTGAATGGAGTGTTGCTTCACTTTCTAAATGCTGTCCTTTCAGAGAAAATCACTTTCCTTTGAATGTGCCTTAAGCTACTTACAAGCATTCAACAGAAATTCACATGTGTTTCACTGAAAGAGAAGCAGTCTGTTCCAACACTTCAATTCACTGTGCGAAGTGAATGGAGTGTTGCTTCACTTTCTAAATGCTGTCCTTTCAGAGAAAATCACTTTCCTTTGAAAGTGCCTTAAGCTACTTACACACATTCACAGGAAACTCAAATGCGTTTCTATGAAAGAGAAGCTGTCTGTTCCAACACATCAATTCACTGTGCGAAGTGAATGGAGTGTTGCTTCACTTTCTAAATGCTGTCCTTTCAGAGAAAATCACTTTCCTTTGAAAGTGCCTTAAGGTACTTACAAGCATTCAACAGAAATTCACATGCGCTTCAATGAAAGAGAAGCAGTCTCTTCCAACACTTCAATTCACTGTGCGAAGTGAATGGAGTGTTGCTTCACTTTCTAAATGCTGTCCTTTCAGAGAAAATCAGTTTCCTTTGAAAGTGCCTTAAGCTACATACACACATTCACAGGAAACTCAAATGCGTTTCTATGAAAGAGAAGCTGTCTGTTCCAACACTTCAATTCACTGTGCGAAGTGAATGGAGTGTTGCTTCACTTTCTAAATGCTGTCCTTTCAGAGAAAATCACTTTCCTTTGAATGTGCCTTAAGCTACTTACAAGCATTCAACAGAAATTCACATGTGTTTCACTGAAAGAGAAGCAGTCTGTTCCAAGACTTCAATTCACTGTGCGAAGTGAATGGAGTGTTGCTTCACTTTCTAAATGCTGTCCTTTCAGAGAAAATCACTTTCCTTTGAAAGTGCCTTAAACTACTTACACACATTCACAGGAAACTCAAATGTGTTTCTATGATAGAGAAGCTGTTTGTTCCAACACTTCAATTCACTGTGCGAAGTGAATGGAGTGTTAATTCACTTTCTAAATGCTGTCCTTTCAGAGAAAATCACTTTCCTTTGAAAGTGCCTTAAGCTACTTACAAGCATTCAACAGAAATTCACATGTGTTTCACTGAAATAGAAGCAGTCTGTTCCAACACTTCAATTCACTGTGCGAAGTGAATGGAGTGTTGCTTCACTTTCTAAATGCTGTCCTTTCAGAGAAAAACACTTTCCTTTGAAAGTGCCTTAAGCTACTTAAAAGCATTCACAAAAAACTCATATTTGTTTCCTGAAAGAGAAGTAGTCTGTTCCAACACTTCAATTCACTGTGCGAAGTGAAGGGAGTGTTGCTTCACTTTCTAAATGCTGTCCTTTCGGAGAAAATCACTTTCCTTTGAAAGTGCCTTAAGCTACTTACAAGCATTCCACAGAAATTCACATGCGTTTCTCTGAAAGAGAAGAAGTCTGTTCCAACACTTCAATTCACTGTGCGAAGTGAATGGAGTGCTGTTTCACTTTCTAAATGCTGTCCTTTCAGAGAAAATCACTTTCCTTTGAAAGTGCCTTAAGCTACTTACACACATTCACAGGAAACTCAAATGCGTTTCTATGAAAGAGAAGCTGTCTGTTCCAACACATCAATTCACTGTGCGAAGTGAATGGAGTGTTGCTTCACTTTCTAAATGCTGTCCTTTCAGAGAAAATCACTTTCCTTTGAAAGTGCCTTAAGGTACTTACAAGCATTCAACAGAAATTCACATGCGCTTCACTGAAAGAGAAGCAGTCTGTTCCAACACTTCAATTCACTGTGCGAAGTGAATGGAGTGTTGCTTCACTTTCTAAATGCTGTCCTTTCAGAGAAAATCACTTTCCTTTGAAAGTGCCTTAAGCTACGTACAAGCATTCACAAGAAACTCACATGCATTTTTCTGAAAGAGAAGTAGTCTGTTCTAACACTTCAATTCACTGTGCGAAATGAATGGAGTGTTGTTTCACTTTCTAAATGCTGTCCTTTCAGAGAAAATCACTTTCCTTTGAAAGTGCCTTAAGCTACTTACAAGCATTCCACAGAAATTCACATGCGTTACTCTGAAAGAGAAGCAGTCTGTTCCAACACTTCAATTCACTGTGCGAAGTGAATGGAGTGTTGTTTCACTTTCTAAATGCTGTCCTTTCAGAGAAAATCAATTTCCTTTGAAAGTGCCTTAAGCTGCTTACACACATTCACAGGAAACTCAAATGCGTTTCTATGAAAGAGAAGGTGTCTGTTCCAACAATTCAATTCACTGTGCGAAGTGAATGGAGTGTTGCTTCAATTTCTAAAAGCTGTCCTTTCAGAGAAAATCGCTTTCCTTTGAAAGTGCCTTAAGCTACTTACAAGCATTCAACAGAAATTCACATGCGTTTCACTGAAAGAGAAGCAGTCTGTTCCAACACTTCAATTCACTGTGCGAAGTGAATGGAGTGTTGCTTCACTTTCTAAATGCTGTCCGTTCAGAGAAAATCACTCTCCTTTGAAAGTGCCTTAAGCTACTTACACACATTCACAGGAAACTCAAATGCGTTTCTATGAAAGAGAAGCTGTTTGTTCCAACACTTCAATTCACTGTGCGAAGTGAATGGAGTGTTAAATCACTTTCTAAATGCTGTCCTTTCAGAGAAAATCACTTTCCTTTGAAAGTGCCTTAAGCTACTTACAAGCCTTCAACAGAAATTCACATGTGTTTCACTGAAAGAGAAGCAGTCTGTTCCAACACTTCAATTCACTGTGCGAAGTGAATGGAGTGTTGCTTCACTTTCTAAATGCTGTCCTTTCAGAGAAAATCACTTTCCTTTGAAAGTGCCTTAAGCTGCTTAAAAGCATTCACAAAAAACTCATATCTGTTTCCTGAAAGAGAAGTAGTCTGTTCCAACACTTCAATTCACTGTGCGAAGTGAAAGGAGTGTTGCTTCACTTTCTAAATGCTGTCCTTTCGGAGAAAATCACTTTCCTTTGAAAGTGCCTTAAGCTACTTACAAGCATTCCACAGAAATTCACAAGCGTTTCTCTGAAAGAGAAGAAGTCTGTTCCAACACTTCAATTCACTGTGCGAAGTGAATGGAGTGTTGTTTCACTTTCTAAATGCTGTCCTTTCATAGAAAATCACTTTCCTTTGAAAGTGCCTTAAGCTACTTACACACATTCACAGGAAACTCAAATGCGTTTCTATGAAAGAGAAGCTGTCTGTTCCAACACATCAATTCACTGTGCGAAGTGAATGGAGTGTTGCTTCACTTTCTAAATGCTGTCCTTTCAGAGAAAATCACTTTCCTTTGAAAGTGCCTTAAGGTACTTACAAGCATTCAACAGAAATTCACATGCGCTTCACTGAAAGAGAAGCAGTCTGTTCCAACACTTCAATTCACTGTGCGAAGTGAATGGAGTGTTGCTTCACTTTCTAAATGCTGTCCTTTCAGAGAAAATCACTTTCCTTTGAAAGTGCCTTAAGCTACTTACACACATTCACAGGAAACTCAAATGCGTTTCTATGAAAGAGAAGCTGTCTGTTCCAACACTTCAATTCACTGTGCGAAGTGAATGGAGTGTTGCTTCACTTTCTAAATGCTGTCCTTTCAGAGAAAATCACTTTCCTTTGAATGTGCCTTAAGCTACTTACAAGCATTCAACAGAAATTCACATGTGTTTCACTGAAAGAGAAGCAGTCTGTTCCAACACTTCAATTCACTGTGCGAAGTGAATGGAGTGTTGCTTCACTTTCTAAATGCTGTCCTTTCAGATAAAATCACTTTCCTTGGAAAGTGCCGTAAGCTACTTACACACATTCACAGGAAACTCAAATGCGTTTCTATGAAAGAGAAGCTGTCTGTTCCAACACATCAATTCACTGTGCGAAGTGAATGGAGTGTTGCTTCACTTTCTAAATGCTGTCCTTTCAGAGAAAATCACTTTCCTTTGAAAGTGCCTTAAGGTACTTACAAGCATTCAACAGAAATTCACATGCGCTTCACTGAAAGAGAAGCAGTCTGTTCCAACACTTCAATTCACTGTGTGAAGTGAATGGAGTGTTGCTTCACTTTCTAAATGCTGTCCTTTCAGAGAAAATCACTTTCCTTTGAAAGTGCCTTAAGCTACTTACACACATTCACAGGAAACTCAAATGCGTTTCTATGAAAGAGAAGCTGTCTGTTCCAACACGTCAATTCACTGTGCGAAGTGAATGGAGTGTTGCTTCACTTTCTAAATGCTGTCCTTTCAGAGAAAATCACTTTCCTTTGAATGTGCCTTAAGCTACTTACAAGCATTCAACAGAAATTCACATGTGTTTCACTGAAAGAGAAGCAGTCTGTTCCAACACTTCAATTCACTGTGCGAAGTGAATGGAGTATTCCTTCACTTTCTAAATGCTGTCCTTTCAGAGAAAATCACTTTCCTTTGAAAGTGCCTTAAGCTACATAGAAGCATTCAATAGAAATTCACATGCGTTTCTCTGAAAGAGAAGCAGTCTGTTCCAACACTTCAATTCACTGTGCGAAGTGAATGGAGTGTTGCTTCACTTTCTAAATGCTGTCCTTTCAGAGAAAATCACTTTCCTTTGAAAGTGCCTTAAGCTACTTACAAGCATTCAACAGAAATTCACATGTGTTTCACTGAAAGAGAAGCAGTCTGTTCCAACACTTCAATTCACTGTGCGAAGTGAATGGAGTGTTGCTTCACTTTCTAAATGCTGTCCTTTCAGAGAAAATCACTTTCCTTTGAAAGTGCCTTAAGCTACGTACAAGCATTCACAAGAAACTCACATGCATTTTTCTGAAAGAGAAGTAGTCTGTTCCAACACTTCAATTCACTGTGCGAAATGAATGGAGTGTTGTTTCACTTTCTAAATGCTGTCTTTTCAGAGAAAATCACTTTCCTTTGAAAGTGCCTTAAGCTACTTACAAGCATTCCACAGAAATTCACATGCGTTTCTCTGAAAGAGAAGCAGTCTGTTCCAACACTTCAATTCACTGTGCGAAGTGAATGGAGTGTTGTTTCTCTTTCTAAATGCTGTCCTTTCAGAGAAAATCAATTTCCTTTGAAAGTGCCTTAAGCTGCTTACACACATTCACAGGAAACTCAAATGCGTTTCTATGAAAGAGAAGCTGTCTGTTCCAACACTTCAATTCACTGTGGGAAGTGAATGGAGTGTTGCTTCACTTTCTAAATGCTGTCCTTTCAGAGAAAATCACTTTCCTTTGAATGTGCCTTAAGCTACTTCCAAGCATTCAACAGAAATTCACATGTGTTTCACTGAAAGAGAAGCAGTCTGTTCCAACACTTCAATTCACTGTGCGAAGTGAATGGAGTGTTGCTTCACTTTCTAAATGCTGTCCTTTCAGAGAAAATCACTTTCCTTTGAAAGTGCCTTAAGCTACTTACAAGCATTCAATAGAAATTCACATGCGTTTCTCTGAAAGAGAAGCAGTCTGTTCCAACACTTCAATTCACTGTGCGAAGTGAATGGAGTGTTGCTTCACTTTCTAAATGCTGTCCTTTCAGAGAAAATCACTTTCCTTTGAAAGTGCCTTAAGCTACTTACAAGCATTCACAAGAAACTCACACGCATTTTTCTGAAAGAGAGGCAGTTTGTTCCAACATTACAATTCACTGTGCGAAGTGAATGGAGTGTGGCTTCACTTTCTATATGCTCTCCTTTTAGAGAAAATCACTTTGCTTTGAAAGTGCCTTAAGCTACTTACAAGCATTCCACAGAAATTCACATGCGTTTCTCTGAAAGAGAAGAAGTCTGTTCCAACACTTCAATTCACTGTGCGAAGTGAATGGAGTGTTGCTTCACTTTCTAAATGCTGTCCTTTCAGAGAAAATCACTTTCCTTTGAAAGTGCCTTAAGGTACTTACAAGCATTCAACAGAAATTCACATGCGCTTCAGTGAAAGAGAAGCAGTCTGTTCCAACACTTCAATTCACTGTGCGAAGTGAATGGAGTGTTGCTTCACTTTCTAAATGCTGTCCTTTCAGAGAAAATCACTTTCCTTTGAAAGTGCCTTAAGCTACTTACACACATTCACAGGAAACTCAAATGCGTTTCTATGAAAGAGAAGCTGTCTGTTCCAACACTTCAATTCACTGTGCGAAGTGAATGGAGTGTTGCTTCACTTTCTAAATGCTGTCCTTTCAGAGAAAATCACTTTCCTTTGAATGTGCCTTAAGCTACTTACAAGCATTCAATAGAAATTCACATGCGTTTCTCTGAAAGAGAAGCAGTCTGTTCCAACACTTCAATTCACTGTGCGAAGTGAATGGAGTGTTGCTTCACTTTCTAAATGCTGTCCTTTCAGAGAAAATCACTTTCCTTTGAAAGTGCCTTAAGCTACTTACAAGCAGTCACAGGAATATCAAATGCGGTTCTATGAAAGAGAAGCTGTCTGTTCCAACACTTGAATTCACTGTGCATAGTGAATGGAGTGTTGCTTCACTTTCTAAATGCTGTCCTTTCAGAGAAAATCACTTTCCTCTGAAAGTCCTTAAGCTACTGACAAGCATTTAACAGAAATTCACATGCGTTTCTCTGAAAAAGAAGCAGTCTGTTCCAACACTTCAATTCACTGTGCGAAGTGAATGGAGTGTTCCTTCACTTTCTAAATGCTGTCCTTTCAGAGAAAATCACTTTCCTTTGAAAGTGCCCTAAGCTACTTACAAGCATTCACAAGAAACTCACATGCATTTTTCTGAAAGAGAAGCAGTCTGTTACAACACTTCAATTCACTGTGCGAAGTGAATGGAGTGTTGCTCCACTTTCTAAATGCTGTCCTTTCAGGAAAATCACTTTCCTTTGAAAATGCCTTAAGCTACTTAAAAGCATTCACAAAAAACTCATACCTGTTTCCTGAAAGAGAAGTAGTCTGTTCCAACACTTCAATTCACTGTGCGTAGTGAATGGAGTGTTGCTTCACTTTCTAAATGCTGTCCTTTCAGAGAAAATCACTTTCCTTTGAAAGTGCCTTAAGCTACTTACAAGCATTCCAAAGAAATTCACATGCGTTTCTCTGAAAGAGAAGAAGTCTGTTCCAACACTTCAATTCACTGTGCGAAGTGAATGGAGTGTTGTTTCACTTTCTAAATGCTGTCCTTTCAGAGAAAATCACTTTGCATTGAAAGTGCCTTAAGCTACTTACACACATTCACAGGAAACTCAAATGCGTTTCTACGAAAGAGAAGCTGTCTGTTCCAACACTTCAATTCACTGTGCGAAGTGAATGGAGTGTTGCTTCACTTTCTAAATGCTGTCCTTTCAGAGAAAATCACTTTCCTTTGAAAGTGCCTTAAGCTACTTACAAGCATTCAGAGGAATATCAAATGCGGTTCTATGAAAGAGAAGCTGTCTGTTCCAACACTTGAATTCACTGTGCATAGTGAATGGAGTGTTGCTTCATTTTCTAAATGCTGTCCTTTCAGAGAAAATCACTTTCCTCTGAAAGTGCCTTAAGCTACTGACAAGAATTTAACAGAAATTCACATGCGTTTCTCTGAAAAAGAAGCAGTCTGTTCCAACACTTCAATTCACTGTGCGAAGTGAATGGAGTGTTCCTTCACTTTCTAAATGCTGTCCTTTCAGAGAAAATCACTTTCCTTTGAAAGTGCCTTAAGCTACTTACAAGCATTCACAAGAAACTCACATGCATTTTTCTGAAAGAGAAGCAGTCTGTTCCAACACTTCAATTCACTGTGCGTAGTGAATTGAGTGTTGCTTCACTTTCTAAATGCTGTCCTTTCAGAGAAAATCACTTTCCTTTGAAAGTGCCTTAAGCTACTTACAGCATTCAACAGAAATTCACATGCATTTCACGGAAAGAGAAGCAGTCTCTTCCAACACTTCAATTCACTGTGCAAAGTGAATGGAGTGTTGCTCCACTTTCTAAATGCTGTCCTTTCAGAGAAAATCACTTTCCTTTGAAAATGCCTTAAGCTACTTAAAAGCATTCACAAAAAACTCATATCTGTTTCCTGAAAGAGAAGTAGTCTGTTCCAACACTTCAATTCACTGTGCGAAGTGAATGGAGTGTTGCTTCACTTTCTAAATGCTGTCCTTTCGGAGAAAATCACTTTCCTTTGAAAGTGCCTTAAGCTACTTACAAGCATTCCACAGAAATTCACATGCGTTTCTCTGAAAGAGAAGAAGTCTGTTCCAACACTTCAATTCACTGTACGAAGTGAATGGAGTGTTGTTTCACTTTCTAAATGCTGTCCTTTCAGAGAAAATCACTTTCCTTTGAAAGTGCCTTAAGCTACTTACACACATTCACAGGAAACTCAAATGCGTTTCTATAAAAGAGAAGCTGTCTGTTCCAACACTTCAATTCACTGTGCGAAGTGAATGGAGTGTTGCTTCACTTTCTAAATGCTGTCCTTTCAGAGAAAATCACTTTCCTTTGAAAGTGCCTTAAGGTACTTACAAGCATTCAACAGAAATTCACATGCGCTTCAGTGAAAGAGAAGCAGTCTGTTCCAACACTTCATTTCACTGTGCGAAGTGAATGGAGTGTTGCTTCACTTTCTAAATGCTGTCCTTTCAGAGAAAATCCGTTTCCTTTGAAAGTGCCTTAAGCTACTTACACACATTCACAGGAAACTCAAATGCGTTTCTATGAAAGAGAAGCTGTCTGTTCCAACACTTCAATTCACTGTGGGAAGTGAATGGAGTGTTGCTTCACTTTCTAAATGCTGTCCTTTCAGGGAAAATCACTTTCCTTTGAATGTGCCTTAAGCTACTTACAAGCATTCAACAGAAATTCACATGTGTTTCACTGAAAGAGAAGCAGTCTGTTCCAACACTTCAATTCACTGTGCGAAGTGAATGGAGTGTTGCTTCACTTTCTAAATGCTGTCCTTTCAGAGAAAATCACTTTCCTTTGAAAGTGCCTTAAGCTACTTACAAGCATTCAATAGAAATTCACATGCGTTTCTCTGAAAGTGAAGCAGTCTGTTCCAACACTTCAATTCACTGTGCGAAGTGAATGGAGTGTTGCTTCACTTTCTAAATGCTGTCCTTTCAGAGAAAATCACTTTCCTTTGAAAGTGCCTTAAGCTACTTACAAGCATTCACAAGAAACTCACACGCATTTTTCTGAAAGAGAGGCAGTTTGTTCCAACATTACAATTCACTGTGCGAAGTGAATGGAGTGTGGCTTCATTTTCTATATGCTCTCCTTTTAGAGAAAATCACTTTGCTTTGAAAGTGCCTTAAGCTACTTACAAGCATTCCACAGAAATTCACATGCGTTTCTCTGAAAGAGAAGAAGTCTGTTCCAACACTTCAATTCATTGTGCGAAGTGAATGGAGTGTTGCTTCACTTTCTAAATGCTGTCCTTTCAGAGAAAATCACTTTCCTTTGAAAGTGCCTTAAGGTACTTACAAGCATTCAACAGAAATTCACATGCGCTTCAGTGAAAGAGAAGCAGTCTGTTCCAACACTTCAATTCACTGTGCGAAGTGAATGGAGTGTTGCTTCACTTTCTAAATGCTGTCCTTTCAGAGAAAATCACTTTCCTTTGAAAGTGCCTTAAGCTACTTACACACATTCACAGGAAACTCAAATGCGTTTCTATGAAAGAGAAGCTGTCTGTTCCAACACTTCAATTCACTGTGCGAAGTGAATGGAGTGTTGCTTCACTTTCTAAATGCTGTCCTTTCAGAGAAAATCACTTTCCTTTGAATGTGCCTTAAGCTACTTACAAGCATTCAACAGAAATTCACATGTGTTTCACTGAAAGAGAAGCAGTCTGTTCCAACACTTCAATTCACTGTGCGAAGTGAATGGAGTGTTGCTTCACTTTCTAAATGCTGTCCTTTCAGAGAAAATCACTTTCCTTTGAAAGTGCCTTAAGCTACTTACAAGCATTCAATAGAAATTCACATGCGTTTCTCTGAAAGAGAAGCAGTCTGTTCCAACACTTCAATTCACTGTGCGAAGTGAATGGAGTGTTGCTTCACTTTCTAAATGCTGTCCTTTCAGAGAAAATCACTTTCCTTTGAAAGTGCCTTAAGCTACTTACAAGCATTCAATAGAAATTCACATGCGTTTCTCTGAAAGAGAAGCAGTCTGTTCCAACACTTCAATTCACTGTGCGAAGTGAATGGAGTGTTGCTTCACTTTCTAAATGCTGTCCTTTCAGAGAAAATCACTTTCCTTTGAAAGTGCCTTAAGCTACTTACAAGCAGTCACAGGAATATCAAATGCGGTTCTATGAAAGAGAAGCTGTCTGTTCCAACACTTGAATTCACTGTGCATAGTGAATGGAGTGTTGCTTCACTTTCTAAATGCTGTCCTTTCAGAGAAAATCACTTTCCTCTGAAAGTGCCTTAAGCTACTGACAAGCATTTAACAGAAATTCACATGCGTTTCTCTGAAAAAGAAGCAGTCTGTTCCAACACTTCAATTCACTGTGCGAAGTGAATGGAGTGTTCCTTCTCTTTCTAAATGCTGTCCTTTCAGAGAAAATCACTTTCCTTTGAAAGTGCCCTAAGCTACTTACAAGCATTCACAAGAAACTCACATGCATTTTTCTGAAAGAGAAGCAGTCTGTTCCAACACTTCAATTCACTGTGCGAAGTGAATGGAGTGTTGCTCCACTATCTAAATGCTGTCTTTCAGGAAAATCACTTTCCTTTGAAAATGCCTTAAGCTACTTAAAAGCATTCACAAAAAACTCATACCTGTTTCCTGAAAGAGAAGTAGTCTGTTCCAACATTTCAATTCACTGTGCGTAGTGAATGGAGTGTTGCTTCACTTTCTAAATGCTGTCCTTTCAGAGAAAATCACTTTCCTTTGAAAGTGCCTTAAGCTACTTACACACATTCACAGGAAACTCAAATGCGTTTCTATGAAAGAGAATCTGTCTGTTCCAACACTTCAATTCACTGTGCGAAGTGAATGAAGTGTTGCTTCACTTTCTAAATGCTGTCCTTTCGGAGAAAATCACTTTCCTTTGAAAGTGCCTTAAGCTACTTACAAGCATTCACAGTAATATCAAATGCGTTTCTATGAAAGAGAAGCTGTCTGTTCCAACACTTCAATTCACGGTGCGAAGTGAATGGAGTGTTGCTTCACTTTCTAAATGCTGTCCTTTCAGAGAAAATCACTTTCCTTTGAAAGTGCCTTAAGCTACTTACAAGCATTCAGAGGAATATCAAATGCGGTTCTATGAAAGAGAAGCTGTCTGTTCCAACACTTGAATTCACTGTGCATAGTGAATGGAGTGTTGCTTCATTTTCTAAATGCTGTCCTTTCAGAGAAAATCACTTTCCTCTGAAAGTGCCTTAAGCTACTGACAAGAATTTAACAGAAATTCACATGCGTTTCTCTGAAAAAGAAGCAGTCTGTTCCAACACTTCAATTCACTGTGCGAAGTGAATGGAGTGTTCCTTCACTTTCTAAATGCTGTCCTTTCAGAGAAAATCACTTTCCTTTGAAAGTGCCTTAAGCTACTTACAAGCATTCACAAGAAACTCACATGCATTTTTCTGAAAGAGAAGCAGTCTGTTCCAACACTTCAATTCACTGTGCGTAGTGAATTGAGTGTTGCTTCACTTTCTAAATGCTGTCCTTTCAGAGAAAATCACTTTCCTTTGAAAGTGCCTTAAGCTACTTACAGCATTCAACAGAAATTCACATGCATTTCACGGAAAGAGAAGCAGTCTGTTCCAACACTTCAATTCACTGTGCAAAGTGAATGGAGTGTTGCTCCACTTTCTAAATGCTGTCCTTTCAGAGAAAATCACTTTCCTTTGAAAATGCCTTAAGCTACTTAAAAGCATTCACAAAAAACTCATATCTGTTTCCTGAAAGAGAAGTAGTGTGTTCCAACACTTCAATTCACTGTGCGAAGTGAATGGAGTGTTGCTTCACTTTCTAAATGCTGTCCTTTCGGAGAAAATCACTTTCCTTTGAAAGTGCCTTAAGCTACTTACAAGCATTCCACAGAAATTCACATGCGTTTCTCTGAAAGAGAAGAAGTCTGTTCCAACACTTCAATTCACTGTACGAAGTGAATGGAGTGTTGTTTCACTTTCTAAATGCTGTCCTTTCAGAGAAAATCACTTTCCTTTGAAAGTGCCTTAAGCTACTTACACACATTCACAGGAAACTCAAATGCGTTTCTATAAAAGAGAAGCTGTCTGTTCCAACACTTCAATTCACTGTGCGAAGTGAATGGAGTGTTGCTTCACTTTCTAAATGCTGTCCTTTCAGAGAAAATCACTTTCCTTTGAAAGTGCCTTAAGGTACTTACAAGCATTCAACAGAAATTCACATGCGCTTCAGTGAAAGAGAAGCAGTCTGTTCCAACACTTCATTTCACTGTGCGAAGTGAATGGAGTGTTGCTTCACTTTCTAAATGCTGTCCTTTCAGAGAAAATCCGTTTCCTTTGAAAGTGCCTTAAGCTACTTACACACATTCACAGGAAACTCAAATGCGTTTCTATGAAAGAGAAGCTGTCTGTTCCAACACTTCAATTCACTGTGGGAAGTGAATGGAGTGTTGCTTCACTTTCTAAATGCTGTCCTTTCAGGGAAAATCACTTTCCTTTGAATGTGCCTTAAGCTACTTACAAGCATTCAACAGAAATTCACATGTGTTTCACTGAAAGAGAAGCAGTCTGTTCCAACACTTCAATTCACTGTGCGAAGTGAATGGAGTGTTGCTTCACTTTCTAAATGCTGTCCTTTCAGAGAAAATCACTTTCCTTTGAAAGTGCCTTAAGCTACTTACAAGCATTCAATAGAAATTCACATGCGTTTCTCTGAAAGTGAAGCAGTCTGTTCCAACACTTCAATTCACTGTGCGAAGTGAATGGAGTGTTGCTTCACTTTCTAAATGCTGTCCTTTCAGAGAAAATCACTTTCCTTTGAAAGTGCCTTAAGCTACTTACAAGCATTCACAAGAAACTCACACGCATTTTTCTGAAAGAGAGGCAGTTTGTTCCAACATTACAATTCACTGTGCGAAGTGA
This sequence comes from Myodes glareolus, assembly GCF_982192425.1. Classification (NCBI taxonomy): domain Eukaryota; kingdom Metazoa; phylum Chordata; class Mammalia; order Rodentia; family Cricetidae; genus Myodes; species Myodes glareolus. Next base: position 64,634,079 of record NC_142045.1, read on the forward strand.
ATGGAGTGTGGCTTCATTTTCTATATGCTCTCCTTTTAGAGAAAATCACTTTGCTTTGAAAGTGCCTTAAGCTACTTACAAGCATTCCACAGAAATTCACATGCGTTTCTCTGAAAGAGAAGAAGTCTGTTCCAACACTTCAATTCATTGTGCGAAGTGAATGGAGTGTTGCTTCACTTTCTAAATGCTGTCCTTTCAGAGAAAATCACTTTCCTTTGAAAGTGCCTTAAGGTACTTACAAGCATTCAACAGAAATTCACATGCGCTTCAGTGAAAGAGAAGCAGTCTGTTCCAACACTTCAATTCACTGTGCGAAGTGAATGGAGTGTTGCTTCACTTTCTAAATGCTGTCCTTTCAGAGAAAATCACTTTCCTTTGAAAGTGCCTTAAGCTACTTACACACATTCACAGGAAACTCAAATGCGTTTCTATGAAAGAGAAGCTGTCTGTTCCAACACTTCAATTCACTGTGCGAAGTGAATGGAGTGTTGCTTCACTTTCTAAATGCTGTCCTTTCAGAGAAAATCACTTTCCTTTGAATGTGCCTTAAGCTACTTACAAGCATTCAACAGAAATTCACATGTGTTCACTGAAAGAGAAGCAGTCTGTTCCAACACTTCAATTCACTGTGCGAAGTGAATGGAGTGTTGCTTCACTTTCTAAATGCTGTCCTTTCAGAGAAAATCACTTTCCTTTGAAAGTGCCTTAAGCTACTTACAAGCATTCAATAGAAATTCACATGCGTTTCTCTGAAAGAGAAGCAGTCTGTTCCAACACTTCAATTCACTGTGCGAAGTGAATGGAGTGTTGCTTCACTTTCTAAATGCTGTCCTTTCAGAGAAAATCACTTTCCTTTGAAAGTGCCTTAAGCTACTTACAAGCATTCAATAGAAATTCACATGCGTTTCTCTGAAAGAGAAGCAGTCTGTTCCAACACTTCAATTCACTGTGCGAAGTGAATGGAGTGTTGCTTCACTTTCTAAATGCTGTCCTTTCAGAGAAAATCACTTTCCTTTGAAAGTGCCTTAAGCTACTTACAAGCAGTCACAGGAATATCAAATGCGGTTCTATGAAAGAGAAGCTGTCTGTTCCAACACTTGAATTCACTGTGCATAGTGAATGGAGTGTTGCTTCACTTTCTAAATGCTGTCCTTTCAGAGAAAATCACTTTCCTCTGAAAGTGCCTTAAGCTACTGACAAGCATTTAACAGAAATTCACATGCGTTTCTCTGAAAAAGAAGCAGTCTGTTCCAACACTTCAATTCACTGTGCGAAGTGAATGGAGTGTTCCTTCTCTTTCTAAATGCTGTCCTTTCAGAGAAAATCACTTTCCTTTGAAAGTGCCCTAAGCTACTTACAAGCATTCACAAGAAACTCACATGCATTTTTCTGAAAGAGAAGCAGTCTGTTCCAACACTTCAATTCACTGTGCGAAGTGAATGGAGTGTTTCTCCACTATCTAAATGCTGTCTTTCAGGAAAATCACTTTCCTTTGAAAATGCCTTAAGCTACTTAAAAGCATTCACAAAAAACTCATACCTGTTTCCTGAAAGAGAAGTAGTCTGTTCCAACATTTCAATTCACTGTGCGTAGTGAATGGAGTGTTGCTTCACTTTCTAAATGCTGTCCTTTCAGAGAAAATCACTTTCCTTTGAAAGTGCCTTAAGCTACTTACACACATTCACAGGAAACTCAAATGCGTTTCTATGAAAGAGAATCTGTCTGTTCCAACACTTCAATTCACTGTGCGAAGTGAATGAAGTGTTGCTTCACTTTCTAAATGCTGTCCTTTCGGAGAAAATCACTTTCCTTTGAAAGTGCCTTAAGCTACTTACAAGCATTCACAGTAATATCAAATGCGTTTCTATGAAAGAGAAGCTGTCTGTTCCAACACTTCAATTCACGGTGCGAAGTGAATGGAGTGTTGCTTCACTTTCTAAATGCTGTCCTTTCAGAGAAAATCACTTTCCTTTGAAAGTGCCTTAAGCTACTTACAAGCATTCACAAAAAACTCATATCTGTTTCTCTGAAAGAGAAATGGTCTGTTCCAACACTTCAATTCACTGTGCGAAGTGAATGGAGAGTTGTTTCACTTTCTAAATGCTGTCCTTTCAGAGAAAATCACTTTCCTTTGAAAGTGCCTTAAGCTACTTATAAGCATTCCACAGAAATTCACATGCGTTTCTCTGAAAGAGAAGAAGTCTGTTCCAACACTTCAATTCACTGTGCGATGTGAATGGAGTGTTGTTTCACTTTCTAAATGCTGTCCTTTCAGAGAAAATCACTTTGCATTGAAAGTGTCTTAAGCTACTTACACACATTCATAGGAAACTCAAATCCATTTCTACGAAAGAGAAGCTGTCTGTTCCAACACTTCAATTCACTGTGCGAAGTGAATGTAGTGTTGCTTCACTTTCTAAATGCTGTCCTTTCAGAGAAAATCACTTTCCTTTGAAAGTGCCTTAAGCTACTTACAAGCATTCACAAGAAACTCACATGCATTTTTCTGAAAGAGAAGCAGTCTGTTCCAACACTTCAATTCACTGTGCGTACTGAATGGACTGTTGCTTCACTTTCTAAATGCTGTCCTTTCAGAGAAAATCACTTTCCTTTGAAAGTGCCTTAAGCTACTTACAAGCATTCAATAGAAATTCACATGCGTTTCTCTGAAAGAGAAGCAGTCAGTTCCAACACTTCAATTCACTGTGCGAAGTGAATGGAGTGTTGCTTCACTTTCTAAATGCTGTCCTTTCAGAGAAAATCACTTTCCTTTGAAAGTGCCTTAAGCTACTTACAAGCATTCACAAGAAACTCACACGCATTTTTCTGAAAGAGAAGCAGTTTGTTCCAACATTACAATTCACTGTGCGAAGTGAATGGAGTGTTGCTTCATGTTCTATATGCTCTCCTTTTAGAGAAAATCACTTTGCTTTGAAAGTGCCTTAAGCTACTTACAAGCATTCACAAGAAACTCACATCCGTTTCTCTGAAAGAGAAGCAGTGTGTTCCAACATTTCAATTCACTGTGCGAAGTGAATGGAGTGTTGCTTCACTTTCTAAATGCTGTCCTTTCAGAGAAAATCACTTTCCTTTGAAAGTGCCTTAAGCTACTTACAAGCATTCACAGGAATATCAAATGCGGTTCTATGAAAGAGAAGCTGTCTGTTCCAACACTTGAATTCACTGTGCATAGTGAATGGAGTGTTGCTTCACTTTCTAAATGCTGTCCTTTCAGAGAAAATCACTTTCCTCTGAAAGTGCCTTAAGCTACTGACAAGCATTTAACAGAAATTCACATGCGTTTCTCTGAAAAAGAAGCAGTCTGTTCCAACACTTCAATTCACTGTGCGAAGTGAATGGAGTGTTCCTTCACTTTCTAAATGCTGTCCTTTCAGAGAAAATCACTTTCCTTTGAAAGTGCCTTAAGCTACTTACAAGCATTCACAAGACACTCACATGCATTTTTCTGAAAGAGAAGCAGTCTGTTCCAACACTTCAATTCACTGTGCGTAGTGAATGGAGTGTTGCTTCACATTCTAAATGCTGTCCTTTCAGAGAAAATCACTTTCCTTTGAAAATGCCTTAAGCTACTTACAGCATTCACAGAAATTCACATGCATTTCACTGAAAGAGAAGCAGTCTGTTCCAACACTTCAATTCACTGTGCGAAGTGAATGGAGTGTTGCTCCACTTTCTAAATGCTGTCCTTTCAGAGAAAATCACTTTCCTTTGAAAATGCCTTAAGCTACTTAAAAGCATTCACAAAAAACTCATATCTGTTTCCTGAAAGAGAAGTAGTCTGTTCCAACACTTCAATTCACTGTGCGAAGTGAATGGAGTGTTGCTTCACTTACTAAATGCTGTCCTTTCGGAGAAAATCACTTTCCTTTGAAAGTGCCTTAAGCTACTTACAAGCATTCCACAGAAATTCACATGCGTTTCTCTGAAAGAGAAGAAGTCTGTTCCAACACTTCAATTCACTGTGCGAAGTGAATGGAGTGTTGTTTCACTTTCTAAATGCTGTCCTTTCAGAGAAAATCACTTTCCTTTGAAAGTGCCTTAAGCTACTTACATACATTCACAGGAAACTCAAATGCGTTTCTATGAAAGAGAAGCTGTCTGTTCCAACACTTCAATTCACTGTGCGAAGTGAATGGAGTGTTGCTTAACTTTCTAAATGCTGTCCTTTCAGAGAAAATCACTTTCCTTTGAAAGTGCCTTAAGGTACTTACAAGCATTCAACAGAAATTCACATGCGTTTCACTGAAAGTGAAGCAGTCTGTTCCAACACTTCAATTCACTGTGCGAAGTGAATGGAGTGTTGCTTCACTTTCTAAATGCTGTCCTTTCAGAGGAAATCACTTTCCTTTGAAAGTGCCTTAAGCTACTTACACACATTCACAGGAAACTCAAATGCGTTTCTATGAAAGAGAAGCTGTCGGTTCCAACACTTCAATTCACTGTGCGAAGTGAATGGAGTGTTGCTTCACTTTCTAAATGCTGTCCTTTCAGAGAAAATCACTTTCCTTTGAAAGTGCCTTAAGCTACTTACAAGCATTCAACAGAAATTCACATGCGTTTCACTGAAAGAGAAGCAGTCTGTTCCAACACTTCAATTCACTGTGCGAAGTGAATGGAGTGTTGCTTCACTTTCTAAATGCTGTCCTTTCAGAGAAAATCACTTTCCTTTGAAAGTGCCTAAAGCTGCTTACACACATTCACAGGAAACTCAAATGCGTTTCTATGAAAGGGAAGCTGTCTGTTCCAACACTTCAATTCACTGTGCGAAGTGAATGGAGTGTTGCTTCACTTTCTAAATGCTGTCCTTTCAGAGAAAATCGCTTTCCTTCGAAAGTGCTTAAGCTACTTACAAGCATTCAACAGAAATTCACATGTGTTTCACTGAAAGAGAAGCAGTCTGTTCCAACACTTCAATTCACTGTGCGAAGTGAATGGAGTGTTGCTTCACTTTCTAAATGCTGTCCTTTCAGAGAAAATCACTTTCCTTTGAAAGTGCCTTAAGCTACTTACAAGCATTCACAAGAAACTCACATGCATTTTTCTGAAAGAGAAGCAGTCTGTTCCAACACTTCAATTCACTGTGCGAAGTCAATGGAGTGTTGCTTCACTTTCTAAATGCTGTCCTTTCAGAGAAAATCACTTTCCTTTGAAAGTGCCTTAAGGTACTTACAAGCATTCACAAAAAACTCATATCTGTTTCTCTGAAAGAGAAATGGTCTGTTCCAACACTTCAATTCACTGTGCGAAGTGAATGGAGAGTTGTTTCACTTTCTAAATGCTGTCCTTTCAGAGAAAATCACTTTCCTTTGAAAGTGCCTTAAGCTACTTACAAGCATTCCACAGAAATTCACATGCGTTTCTCTGAAAGAGAAGAAGTCTGTTCCAACACTTCAATTCACTGTGCGTAGTGATTGGAGTGTTGCTTCACTTTCTAAATGCTGTCCTTACAGATAAAATCACTTTCCTTTGAAAGTGCCTTAAGCTACTTACAAGCATTCAATAGAAATTCACATGCGTTTCTCTGAAAGAGAAGCAGTCTGTTCCAACACTTCAATTCACTGTGTGAAGTGAATGGAGTGTTGCTTCACTTTCTAAATGCTGTCCTTTCAGAGAAAATCACTTTCCTTTGAAAGTGCCTTAAGATACTTACAAGCATTCACAAAAAACTCATATCTATTTCTCTGAAAGAGAAATGGTCTGTTCCAACACTTCAATTCACTGTGCGATGTGAATGGAGAGTTGTTTCACTTTCTAAATGCTGTCCTTTCAGAGAAAATCACTTTCCTTTGAAAGTGCCTTAAGCTACTTATAAGCATTCCACAGAAATTCACATGCGTTTCTCTGAAAGAGAAGAAGTCTGTTCCAATACTTCAATTCACTGTGCGAAGTGAATGGAGTGTTGTTTCACTTTCTAAATGCTATCCTTTCAGAGAAAATCACTTTGCATTGAAAGTGCCTTAAGCTACTTACACACATTCACAGGAAACTCAAATGCGTTTCTACGAAAGAGAAGCTGTCTGTTCCAACACTTCAATTCACTGTGCGAAGTGAATGGAGTGTTGCTTCACTTTCTAAATGCTGTCCTTTCAGAGAAAATCACTTTCCTTTGAAAGTGCCTTAAGCTACTTACAAGCATTCAACAGAAATTCACATGTGTTTCACTGAAAGAGAAGCAGTCTGTTCCAACACTTCAATTCACTGTGCGTAGTGAATGGAGTGTTGCTTCACTTTCTAAATGCTGTCCTTTCAGAGAAAATCACTTTCCTTTGAAAGTGCCTTAAGCTACTTACAAGCATTCAATAGAAATTCACATGCGTTTCTCTGAAAGAGAAGCAGTCTGTTCCAACACTTCAATTCACTGTGCGAAGTGAATGGAGTGTTGCTTCACTTTCTAAATGCTGTCCTTTCAGAGAAAATCACTTTCCTTTGAAAGTGCCTTAAGCTACTTACAAGCATTCACAAGAAACTCACACGCATTTTTCTGAAAGAGAAGCAGCTTGTTCCAACATTACAATTCACTGTGCGAAGTGAATGGAGTGTTGCTTCACTTTCTATATGCTCTCCTTTTAGAGAAAATCACTTTGCTTTGAAAGTGCCTTAAGCTACTTACAAGCATTCAGAAGAAACTCACATCCGTTTCTCTGAAAGAGAAGCAGTGTGTTCCAACATTTCAATTCACTGTGCGAAGTGAATGGAGTGTTGCTTCACTCTAAATGCTGTCCTTTCAGAGAAAATCACTTTCCTTTGAAAGTGCCATAAGCTACTTACAAGCATTCACAGGAATATCAAATGCGGTTCTATGAAAGAGAAGCTGTCTGTTCCAACACTTGAATTCACTGTGCATAGTGAATGGACTGTTGCTCACTTACTAAGTGCTGTCCTTTCAGAGAAAATCACTTTCCTCTGAAAGTGCCTTAAGCTACTGACAAGCATTTAACAGAAATTCACATGCGTTTCTCTGAAAAAGAAGCAGTCTGTTCCAACACTTCAATTCACTGTGCGAAGTGAATGGAGTGTTCCTTCACTTTGTAAATGCTGTCCTTTCAGAGAAAATCACTTTCCTTTGAAAGTGCCTAAAGCTACTTAGACACATTCACAGGAAACTCAAATGCGGTTCTATGAAAGAGAAGCTGTCTGTTCCAACACTTCAATTCACTGTGCGAAGTGAATGGAGTGTTGCTTCACTTTCTAAATGCTGTCCTTTCAAAGAAAATCACTTTCCTTTGAATGTGCATTAAGCTACTTACAAGCATTCAACAGAAATTCACATGTGTTTCACTGAAAGAGAAGCAGTCTGTTCCAACACTTCAATTCACTGTGCGAAGTGAATGGAGTGTTGCTTCACTCTCTAAATGCTGTCCTTTCAGAGAAAATCACTTTCCTTTGAAAGTGCCTTAAGCTACTTACAAGCATTCAATAGAAATTCACATGCGTTTCTCTGAAAGAGAAGCAGTCTGTTCCAACACTTCAATTCACTGTGCGAAGTGAATGGAGTGTTGCTTCACTTTCTAAATGCTGTCCTTTCAGAGAAAATCACTTTCCTTTGAAAGTGCCTTAAGCTATTTACAAGCATTCACAAGAAACTCACACGCATTTTTCTGAAAGAGAGGCAGTTTGTTCCAACATTACAATTCACTGTGCGAAGTGAATGGAGTGTGGCTTCACTTTCTATATGCTCTCCTTTTAGAGAAAATCACTTTGCTTTGAAAGTGCCTTAAGCTACTTACAAGCATTCAGAAGAAACTCACATCCGTTTCTCTGAAAGAGAAGCAGTGTGTTCCAACATTTCAATTCACTGGGCGAAGTGAATGGAGTGTTGCTTCACTTTCTAAATGCTGTCCATTCAGAGAAAATCACTTTCCTTTGAAAGTGCCTTAAGCTACTTACAAGCATTACAGGAATATCAAATGCGGTTCTATGAAAGAGAAGCTGTCTGTTCCAACACTTGAATTCACTGTGCGAAGTGAATGGAGTGTTGCTTCACTTTCTAAATGCTGTCCTTTCAGAGAAAATCACCTTCCTTTGAAAGTGCCTTAAGCTACTTACGAGCATTCAACAGAAATTCACATGTGTTTCACTGAAAGAGAAGCAGTCTGTTCCAACACTTCAATTCACTGTGCGTAGTGATTGGAGTGTTGCTTCACTTTCTAAATGCTGTCCTTTCAGAGAAAATCACTTTCCTTTGAAAGTGCCTTAAGCTACTTACAAGCATTCAATAGAAATTCACATGCGTTTCTCTGAAAGAGAAGCAGTCTGTTCCAACACTTCAATTCACTGTGTGAAGTGAATGGAGTGTTGCTTCATTTTCTAAATGCTGTCCTTTCAGAGAAAATCACTTTCCTTTGAAAGTGCCTTAAGATACTTACAAGCATTCAAAAAAAACTCATATCTGTTTCTCTGAAAGAGAAATGGTCTGTTCCAACACTTCAATTCACTGTGCGAAGTGAATGGAGAGTTGTTTCACTTTCTAAATGCTGTCCTTTCAGAGAAAATCACTTTCCTTTGAAAGTGCCTTAAGCTACTTACAAGCATTCCACAGAAATTCACATGCGTTTCTCTGAAAGAGAAGAAGTCTGTTCCAACACTTCAATTCACTGTGCGAAGTGAATGGAGTGTTGTTTCACTTTCTAAATGCTATCCTTTCAGAGAAAATCACTTTGCATTGAAAGTGCCTTAAGCTACTTACACACATTCATAGGAAACTCAAATGCGTTTCTACGAAAGAGAAGCTGTCTGTTCCAACACTTCAATTCACTGTGCGAAGTGAATGGAGTGTTGCTTCACTTTCTAAATGCTGTCCTTTCAGAGAAAATCACTTTCCTTTGAAAGTGCCTTAAGCTACTTACAAGCATTCACAAGAAACTCACATGCATTTTTCTGAAAGAGAAGTGGTCTGTTCCAACACTTCAATTCACTGTGCGTAGTGAATGGAGTGTTGCTTCACTTTCTAAATGCTGTCCTTTCAGAGAAAATCACTTTCCTTTGAAAGTGCCTTAAGCTATTTACAAGCATTCAATAGAAATTCACATGCGTTTCTCTGAAAGAGAAGCAGTCTGTTCCAACACTTCAATTCACTGTGCGAAGTGAATGGAGTGTTGCTTCACTTTCTAAATGCTGTCCTTTCAGAGAAAATCACTTTCCTTTGAAAGTGCCTTAAGCTACTTACACACATTCACAGGAAACTCAAATGCGTTTCTATGAAAGAGAAGCTGTCTGTTTCAACTCTTCAATTCACTGTGCGAAGTGAATGGAGTGTTGCGTCACTTTCTAAATGCTGTCCTTTCAGAGAAAATCACTTTCCTTTGAAAGTGCCTTAAGCTACTTACAAGCATTCAACAGAAATTCACATGCGTTTCACTGAAAGAGAAGCAGTCTGTTCCAACACTTCAATTCACTGTGCGAAGTGAATGGAGTGTTGCTTCACTTTCTAAATGCTGTCCTTTCAGAGAAAATCACTTTCCTTTGAAAGTGCCTTAAGCTGCTTACACACATTCACAGGAAACTCAAATGCGTTTCTATGAAAGAGAAGCTTTCTGTTCCAACACTTCAATTCACTGTGCGAAGTGAATGGAGTGTTGCTTCACTTTCTAAATGCTGTCCTTTCAGAGAAAATCGCTTTCCTTTGAAAGTGCCTTAAGCTACTTACAAGCATTCAACAGAAATTCACATGCGTTTCACTGAAAGAGAAGCAGTCTGTTCCAACACTTCAATTCACTGTGCGAAGTGAATGGAGTGTTGCTTCACTTTCTAAATGCTGTCCTTTCAGAGAAAATCACTTTCCTTTGAAAGTGCCTTAAGCTACATACACACATTTACAGGAAACTCAAATGCGTTTCTAAGAAAGAGAAGCTGTCTGTTCCAACACTTCAATTCACTGTGCGAAGTGAATGGAGTGTTACTTCACTTTCTAAATGCTGTCCTTTCAGAGAAAATCACTTTCCTTTGAAAGTGCCTTAAGCTACTTACAAGCATTCAACAGAAATTCACATGTGTTTCACTTAAAGAGAAGCAGTCTGTTCCAACACTTCAATTCACTGTGCGAAGTGAATGGAGTGTTGCTTCACTTTCTAAATGCTGTCCTTTCAGAGAAAATCACTTTCCTTTGAAAGTGCCTTAAGCTACTTACAAGCATTGACAAGAAACTCACATGCATTTTTCTGAAAGAGAAGCAGTGTGTTCCAACATTTCAATTCACTGTGCGTAGTGAATGGAGTGTTGCTTCACTTTCTAAATGCTGTCCTTTCTGAGAAAATCACTTTCTTTTGAAAGTGCCTTAGCTACTTACAAGCATTCAATAGAAATTCACATGCGTTTCTATGAAAGAGAAGCTGTCTGTTCCAACACTTCAATTCACTGTGCGAAGTGAATGGAGTGTTTCTTCACTTTCTAAATGCTGTCCTTTCGGAGAAAATCACCTTCCTTTGAAAGTGCCTTAAACTACTTACAAGCATTCAACAGAAATTCACATGTGTTTCACTGAAAGAGAAGCAGTCTGTTCCAACACTTCATTTCACTGTGCGTAGTGATTGGAGTGTTGCTTCACTTTCTAAATGCTGTCCTTACAGATAAAATCACTTTCCTTTGAAAGTGCCTTAAGCTACTTACAAGCATTCAATAGAAAATCACATGCGTTTCTCTGAAAGAGAAGCAGTCTGTTCCAACACTTCAATTCACTGTGTGAAGTGAATGGAGTGTTGCTTCACTTTCTAAATGCTGTCCTTTCAGAGAAAATCACTTTCCTTTGAAAGTGCCTTAAGATACTTACAAGCATTCACAAAAAACTCATATCTGTTTCTCTGAAAGAGAAATGGTCTGTTCCAACACTTCAATTCACTGTGCGATGTGAATGGAGAGTTGTTTCACTTTCTAAATGCTGTCCTTTCAGAGAAAATCACTTTCCTTTGAAAGTGCCTTAAGCTACTTACAAGCATTCCACAGAAATTCACATGCGTTTCTCTGAAAGAGAAGAAGTCTGTTCCAACACTTCAATTCACTGTGCGAAGTGAATGGAGTGTTGTTTCACTTTCTAAATGCTATCCTTTCAGAGAAAATCACTTTGCATTGAAAGTGCCTTAAGCTACTTACACACATTCACAGGAAACTCAAATGCGTTTCTACGAAAGAGAAGCTGTCTGTTCCAACACTTCAATTCACTGTGCGAAGTGAATGGAGTGTTGTTTCACTTTCTAAATGCTGTCCTTTCAGAGAAAATCACTTTCCTTTGAAAGTGCCTTAAGCTACTTACAAGCATTCACAAGAAACTCACATGCATTTTTCTGAAAGAGAAGTGGTCTGTTCCAACACTTCAATTCACTGTGCGTAGTGAATGGAGTGTTGCTTCACTTTCTAAATGCTGTCCTTTCAGAGAAAATCACTTTCCTTTGAAAGTGCCTTAAGCTACTTACAAGCATTCAATAGAAATTCACATGCGTTTCTCTGAAAGAGAAGCAGTCTGTTCCAACACTTCAATTCACTGTGCGAAGTGAATGGAGTGTTGCTTCACTTTCTAAATGCTGTCCTTTCAGAGAAAATCACTTTCCTTTGAAAGTGCCTTAAGCTACTTACAAGCATTCACAAGAAACTCACACGCATTTTTCTGAAAGAGAAGCAGCTTGTTCCAACATTACAATTCACTGTGCGAAGTGAATGGAGTGTTGCTTCACTTTCTATATGCTCTCCTTTTAGAGAAAATCACTTTCCTTTGAAAGTGCCTTAAGCTACTTACAAGCATTCAGAAGAAACTCACATCCGTTTCTCTGAAAGAGAAGCAGTGTGTTCCAACATTTCAATTCACTGTGCGAAGTGAATGGAGTGTTGCTTCACTCTAAATGCTGTCCTTTCAGAGAAAATCACTTTCCTTTGAAAGTGCCATAAGCTACTTACAAGCATTCACAGGAATATCAAATGCGGTTCTATGAAAGAGAAGCTGTCTGTTCCAACACTTGAATTCACTGTGCATAGTGAATGGACTGTTGCTCACTTACTAAGTGCTGTCCTTTCAGAGAAAATCACTTTCCTCTGAAAGTGCCTTAAGCTACTGACAAGCATTTAACAGAAATTCACATGCGTTTCTCTGAAAAAGAAGCAGTCTGTTCCAACACTTCAATTCACTGTGCGAAGTGAATGGAGTGTTCCTTCACTTTGTAAATGCTGTCCTTTCAGAGAAAATCACTTTCCTTTGAAAGTGCCTTAAGCTACTTAGACACATTCACAGGAAACTCAAATGCGGTTCTATGAAAGAGAAGCTGTCTGTTCCAACACTTCAATTCACTGTGCGAAGTGAATGGAGTGTTGCTTCACTTTTTAAATGCTGTCCTTTCAAAGAAAATCACTTTCCTTTGAATGTGCATTAAGCTACTTACAAGCATTCAACAGAAATTCACATGTGTTTCACTGAAAGAGAAGCAGTCTGTTCCAACACTTCAATTCACTGTGCGAAGTGAATGGAGTGTTGCTTCACTTTCTAAATGCTGTCCTTTCAGAGAAAATCACTTTCCTTTGAAAGTGCCTTAAGCTACTTACAAGCATTCAATAGAAATTCACATGCGTTTCTCTGAAAGAGAAGCAGTCTGTTCCAACACTTCAATTCACTGTGCGAAGTGAATGGAGTGTTGCTTCACTTTCTAAATGCTGTCCTTTCAGAGAAAATCACTTTCCTTTGAAAGTGCCTTAAGCTATTTACAAGCATTCACAAGAAACTCACACGCATTTTTCTGAAAGAGAGGCAGTTTGTTCCAACATTACAATTCACTGTGCGAAGTGAATGGAGTGTGGCTTCACTTTCTATATGCTCTCCTTTTAGAGAAAATCACTTTGCTTTGAAAGTGCCTTAAGCTACTTACAAGCATTCAGAAGAAACTCACATCCGTTTCTCTGAAAGAGAAGCAGTGTGTTCCAACATTTCAATTCACTGGGCGAAGTGAATGGAGTGTTGCTTCACTTTCTAAATGCTGTCCATTCAGAGAAAATCACTTTCCTTTGAAAGTGCCTTAAGCTACTTACAAGCATTCACAGGAATATCAAATGCGGTTCTATGAAAGAGAAGCTGTCTGTTCCAACACTTGAATTCACTGTGCATAGTGAATGGAGTGTTGCTTCACTTTCTAAATGCTGTCCTTTCAGAGAAAATCACCTTCCTTTGAAAGTGCCTTAAGCTACTTACGAGCATTCAACAGAAATTCACATGTGTTTCACTGAAAGAGAAGCAGTCTGTTCCAACACTTCAATTCACTGTGCGTAGTGATTGGAGTGTTGCTTCACTTTCTAAATGCTGTCCTTTCAGAGAAAATCACTTTCCTTTGAAAGTGCCTTAAGCTACTTACAAGCATTCAATAGAAATTCACATGCGTTTCTCTGAAAGAGAAGCAGTCTGTTCCAACACTTCAATTCACTGTGTGAAGTGAATGGAGTGTTGCTTCACTTTCTAAATGCTGTCCTTTCAGAGAAAATCACTTTCCTTTGAAAGTGCCTTAAGATACTTACAAGCATTCACAAAAAACTCATATCTGTTTCTCTGAAAGAGAAATGGTCTGTTCCAACACTTCAATTCACTGTGCGATGTGAATGGAGAGTTGTTTCACTTTCTAAATGCTGTCCTTTCAGAGAAAATCACTTTCCTTTGAAAGTGCCTTAAGCTACTTACAAGCATTCCACAGAAATTCACATGCGTTTCTCTGAAAGAGAAGAAGTCTGTTCCAACACTTCAATTCACTGTGCGAAGTGAATGGAGTGTTGTTTCACTTTCTAAATGCTATCCTTTCAGAGAAAATCACTTTGCATTGAAAGTGCCTTAAGCTACTTACACACATTCACAGGAAACTCAAATGCGTTTCTACGAAAGAGAAGCTGTCTGTTCCAACACTTCAATTCACTGTGCGAAGTGAATGGATTGTTGCTTCACTTTCTAAATGCTGTCCTTTCAGAGAAAATCACTTTCCTTTGAAAGTCCCTTAAGCTACTTACAAGCATTCACAAGAAACTCACATGCATTTTTCTGAAAGAGAAGTGGTCTGTTCCAACACTTCAATTCACTGTGCGTAGTGAATGGAGTGTTGCTTCACTTTCTAAATGCTGTCCTTTCAGAGAAAATCACTTTCCTTTGAAAGTGCCTTAAGCTACTTACAAGCATTCAATAGAAATTCACATGCGTTTCTCTGAAAGAGAAGCAGTCTGTTCCAACACTTCAATTCACTGTGCGAAGTGAATGGAGTGTTGCTTCACTTTCTAAATGCTGTCCTTTCAGAGAAAATCACTTTCCTTTGAAAGTGCCTTAAGCTACTTACAAGCATTCACAAGAAACTCACACGCATTTTTCTGAAAGAGAAGCAGCTTGTTCCAACATTACAATTCACTGTGCGAAGTGAATGGAGTGTTGCTTCACTTTCTATATGCTCTCCTTTTAGAGAAAATCACTTTCCTTTGAAAGTGCCTTAAGCTACTTACAAGCATTCAGAAGAAACTCACATCCGTTTCTCTGAAAGAGAAGCAGTGTGTTCCAACATTTCAATTCACTGTGCGAAGTGAATGGAGTGTTGCTTCACTCTAAATGCTGTCCTTTCAGAGAAAATCACTTTCCTTTGAAAGTGCCATAAGCTACTTACAAGCATTCACAGGAATATCAAATGCGGTTCTATGAAAGAGAAGCTGTCTGTTCCAACACTTGAATTCACTGTGCATAGTGAATGGACTGTTGCTCACTTACTAAGTGCTGTCCTTTCAGAGAAAATCACTTTCCTCTGAAAGTGCCTTAAGCTACTGACAAGCATTTAACAGAAATTCACATGCGTTTCTCTGAAAAAGAAGCAGTCTGTTCCAACACTTCAATTCACTGTGCGAAGTGAATGGAGTGTTCCTTCACTTTGTAAATGCTGTCCTTTCAGAGAAAATCACTTTCCTTTGAAAGTGCCTTAAGCTACTTAGACACATTCACAGGAAACTCAAATGCGGTTCTATGAAAGAGAAGCTGTCTGTTCCAACACTTCAATTCACTGTGCGAAGTGAATGGAGTGTTGCTTCACTTTTTAAATGCTGTCCTTTCAAAGAAAATCACTTTCCTTTGAATGTGCATTAAGCTACTTACAAGCATTCAACAGAAATTCACATGTGTTTCACTGAAAGAGAAGCAGTCTGTTCCAACACTTCAATTCACTGTGCGAAGTGAATGGAGTGTTGCTTCACTTTCTAAATGCTGTCCTTTCAGAGAAAATCACTTTCCTTTGAAAGTGCCTTAAGCTACTTACAAGCATTCAATAGAAATTCACATGCGTTTCTCTGAAAGAGAAGCAGTCTGTTCCAACACTTCAATTCACTGTGCGAAGTGAATGGAGTGTTGCTTCACTTTCTAAATGCTGTCCTTTCAGAGAAAATCACTTTCCTTTGAAAGTGCCTTAAGCTATTTACAAGCATTCACAAGAAACTCACACGCATTTTTCTGAAAGAGAGGCAGTTTGTTCCAACATTACAATTCACTGTGCGAAGTGAATGGAGTGTGGCTTCACTTTCTATATGCTCTCCTTTTAGAGAAAATCACTTTGCTTTGAAAGTGCCTTAAGCTACTTACAAGCATTCAGAAGAAACTCACATCCGTTTCTCTGAAAGAGAAGCAGTGTGTTCCAACATTTCAATTCACTGGGCGAAGTGAATGGAGTGTTGCTTCACTTTCTAAATGCTGTCCATTCAGAGAAAATCACTTTCCTTTGAAAGTGCCTTAAGCTACTTACAAGCATTCACAGGAATATCAAATGCGGTTCTATGAAAGAGAAGCTGTCTGTTCCAACACTTGAATTCACTGTGCATAGTGAATGGAGTGTTGCTTCACTTTCTAAATGCTGTCCTTTCAGAGAAAATCACCTTCCTTTGAAAGTGCCTTAAGCTACTTACGAGCATTCAACAGAAATTCACATGTGTTTCACTGAAAGAGAAGCAGTCTGTTCCAACACTTCAATTCACTGTGCGTAGTGATTGGAGTGTTGCTTCACTTTCTAAATGCTGTCCTTTCAGAGAAAATCACTTTCCTTTGAAAGTGCCTTAAGCTACTTACAAGCATTCAATAGAAATTCACATGCGTTTCTCTGAAAGAGAAGCAGTCTGTTCCAACACTTCAATTCACTGTGTGAAGTGAATGGAGTGTTGCTTCACTTTCTAAATGCTGTCCTTTCAGAGAAAATCACTTTCCTTTGAAAGTGCCTTAAGATACTTACAAGCATTCACAAAAAACTCATATCTGTTTCTCTGAAAGAGAAATGGTCTGTTCCAACACTTCAATTCACTGTGCGATGTGAATGGAGAGTTGTTTCACTTTCTAAATGCTGTCCTTTCAGAGAAAATCACTTTCCTTTGAAAGTGCCTTAAGCTACTTACAAGCATTCCACAGAAATTCACATGCGTTTCTCTGAAAGAGAAGAAGTCTGTTCCAACACTTCAATTCACTGTGCGAAGTGAATGGAGTGTTGTTTCACTTTCTAAATGCTATCCTTTCAGAGAAAATCACTTTGCATTGAAAGTGCCTTAAGCTACTTACACACATTCACAGGAAACTCAAATGCGTTTCTACGAAAGAGAAGCTGTCTGTTCCAACACTTCAATTCACTGTGCGAAGTGAATGGATTGTTGCTTCACTTTCTAAATGCTGTCCTTTCAGAGAAAATCACTTTCCTTTGAAAGTCCCTTAAGCTACTTACAAGCATTCACAAGAAACTCACATGCATTTTTCTGAAAGAGAAGTGGTCTGTTCCAACACTTCAATTCACTGTGCGTAGTGAATGGAGTGTTGCTTCACTTTCTAAATGCTGTCCTTTCAGAGAAAATCACTTTCCTTTGAAAGTGCCTTAAGCTACTTACAAGCATTCAATAGAAATTCACATGCGTTTCTCTGAAAGAGAAGCAGTCTGTTCCAACACTTCAATTCACTGTGCGAAGTGAATGGAGTGTTGCTTCACTTTCTAAATGCTGTCCTTTCAGAGAAAATCACTTTCCTTTGAAAGTGCCTTAAGCGACTTACAAGCATTCACAAGAAACTCACACGCATTTTTCTGAAAGAGAAGCAGCTTGTTCCAACATTACAATTCACTGTGCGAAGTGAATGGAGTGTTGCTTCACTTTCTATATGCTCTCCTTTTAGAGAAAATCACTTTGCTTTGAAAGTGCCTTAAGCTACTTACAAGCATTCAGAAGAAACTCACATCCGTTTCTCTGAAAGAGAAGCAGTGTGTTCCAACATTTCAATTCACTGTGCGAAGTGAATGGAGTGTTGCTTCACTCTAAATGCTGTCCTTTCAGAGAAAATCACTTTCCTTTGAAAGTGCCATAAGCTACTTACAAGCATTCACAGGAATATCAAATGCGGTTCTATGAAAGAGAAGCTGTCTGTTCCAACACTTGAATTCACTGTGCATAGTGAATGGAGTGTTGCTCACTTACTAAGTGCTGTCCTTTCAGAGAAAATCACTTTCCTCTGAAAGTGCCTTAAGCTACTGACAAGCATTTAACAGAAATTCACATGCGTTTCTCTGAAAAAGAAGCAGTCTGTTCCAACACTTCAATTCACTGTGCGAAGTGAATGGAGTGTTCCTTCACTTTGTAAATGCTGTCCTTTCAGAGAAAATCACTTTCCTTTGAAAGTGCCTTAAGCTACTTAGACACATTCACAGGAAACTCAAATGCGGTTCTATGAAAGAGAAGCTGTCTGTTCCAACACTTCAATTCACTGTGCGAAGTGAATGGAGTGTTGCTTCACTTTCTAAATGCTGTCCTTTCAAAGAAAATCACTTTCCTTTGAATGTGCATTATGCTACTTACAAGCATTCAACAGAAATTCACATGTGTTTCACTGAAAGAGAAGCAGTCTGTTCCAACACTTCAATTCACTGTGCGAAGTGAATGGAGTGTTGCTTCACTTTCTAAATGCTGTCCTTTCAGAGAAAATCACTTTCCTTTGAAAGTGCCTTAAGCTACTTACAAGCATTCAATAGAAATTCACATGCGTTTCTCTGAAAGAGAAGCAGTCTGTTCCAACACTTCAATTCACTGTGCGAAGTGAATGGAGTGTTGCTTCACTTTCTAAATGCTGTCCTTTCAGAGAAAATCACTTTCCTTTGAAAGTGCCTTAAGCTATTTACAAGCATTCACAAGAAACTCACACGCATTTTTCTGAAAGAGAGGCAGTTTGTTCCAACATTACAATTCACTGTGCGAAGTGAATGGAGTGTTGCTTCACTTTCTAAATGCTGTCCTTTCAGAGAAAATCACTTTGCTTTGAAAGTGCCTTAAGCTACTTACAAGCATTCAGAAGAAACTCACATCCGTTTCTCTGAAAGAGAAGCAGTGTGTTCCAACATTTCAATTCACTGGGCGAAGTGAATGGAGTGTTGCTTCACTTTCTAAATGCTGTCCATTCAGAGAAAATCACTTTCCTTTGAAAGTGCCTTAAGCTACTTACAAGCATTCACAGGAATATCAAATGCGGTTCTATGAAAGAGAAGCTGTCTGTTCCAACACTTGAATTCACTGTGCATAGTGAATGGAGTGTTGCTTCACTTTCTAAATGCTGTCCTTTCAGAGAAAATCACCTTCCTTTGAAAGTGCCTTAAGCTACTTACGAGCATTCAACAGAAATTCACATGTGTTTCACTGAAAGAGAAGCAGTCTGTTCCAACACTTCAATTCACTGTGCGTAGTGATTGGAGTGTTGCTTCACTTTCTAAATGCTGTCCTTTCAGAGAAAATCACTTTCCTTTGAAAGTGCCTTAAGCTACTTACAAGCATTCAATAGAAATTCACATGCGTTTCTCTGAAAGAGAAGCAGTCTGTTCCAACACTTCAATTCACTGTGCGAAGTGAATGGAGTGTTGCTTCACTTTCTAAATGATGTCCTTTCAGAGAAAATCACTTTCCTTTGAAAGTGCCTTAAGCTATTTACAAGCATTCACAAGAAACTCACACGCATTTTTCTGAAAGAGAGGCAGTTTGTTCCAACATTACAATTCACTGTGCGAAGTGAATGGAGTGTGGCTTCACTTTCTATATGCTCTCCTTTTAGAGAAAATCACTTTGCTTTGAAAGTGCCTTAAGCTACTTACAAGCATTCAGAAGAAACTCACATCCGTTTCTCTGAAAGAGAAGCAGTGTGTTCCAACATTTCAATTCACTGGGCGAAGTGAATGGAGTGTTGCTTCACTTTCTAAATGCTGTCCATTCAGAGAAAATCACTTTCCTTTGAAAGTGCCTTAAGCTACTTACAAGCATTCACAGGAATATCAAATGCGGTTCTATGAAAGAGAAGCTGTCTGTTCCAACACTTGAATTCACTGTGCATAGTGAATGGAGTGTTGCATCACTTTCTAAATGCTGTCCTTTCAGAGAAAATCACCTTCCTTTGAAAGTGCCTTAAGCTACTTACGAGCATTCAACAGAAATTCACATGTGTTTCACTGAAAGAGAAGCAGTCTGTTCCAACACTTCAATTCACTGTGCGTAGTGATTGGAGTGTTGCTTCACTTTCTAAATGCTGTCCTTTCAGAGAAAATCACTTTCCTTTGAAAGTGCCTTAAGCTACTTACAAGCATTCAATAGAAATTCACATGCGTTTCTCTGAAAGAGAAGCAGTCTGTTCCAACACTTCAATTCACTGTGTGAAGTGAATGGAGTGTTGCTTCATTTTCTAAATGCTGTCCTTTCAGAGAAAATCACTTTCCTTTGAAAGTGCCTTTAGATACTTACAAGCATTCAAAAAAAACTCATATCTGTTTCTCTGAAAGAGAAATGGTCTGTTCCAACACTTCAATTCACTGTGCGAAGTGAATGGAGAGTTGTTTCACTTTCTAAATGCTGTCCTTTCAGAGAAAATCACTTTCCTTTGAAAGTGCCTTAAGCTACTTACAAGCATTCCACAGAAATTCACATGCGTTTCTCTGAAAGAGAAGAAGTCTGTTCCAACACTTCAATTCACTGTGCGAAGTGAATGGAGTGTTGTTTCACTTTCTAAATGCTATCCTTTCAGAGAAAATCACTTTGCATTGAAAGTGCCTTAAGCTACTTACACACATTCATAGGAAACTCAAATGCGTTTCTACGAAAGAGAAGCTGTCTGTTCCAACACTTCAATTCACTGTGCGAAGTGAATGGAGTGTTGCTTCACTTTCTAAATGCTGTCCTTTCAGAGAAAATCACTTTCCTTTGAAAGTGCCTTAAGCTATTTACAAGCATTCACAAGAAACTCACATGCATTTTTCTGAAAGAGAAGTGGTCTGTTCCAACACTTCAATTCACTGTGCGTAGTGAATGGATTGTTGCTTCTCTTTCTAAATGCTGTCCTTTCATAGAAAATCGCTTTCCTTTGAATGTGCCTTAAGCTACTTACAAGCATTCAACAGAAATTCACATGCGTTTCACTGAAAGAGAAGCAGTCTGTTCCAACACTTCAATTCACTGTGCGAAGTGAATGGAGTGTTGCTTCACTTTCTAAATGCTGTCCTTTCAGAGAAAATCACTTTCCTTTGAAAGTGCCTTAAGCTACTTACACACATTCACAGGAAACTCAAATGCGTTTCTATGAAAGAGAAGCTGTCTGTTCCAACACTTCAATTCACGGTGCGAAGTGAATGGAGTGTTACTTCACTTTCTAAATGCTGTCCTTTCAGAGAAAATCACTTTCCTTTGAAAGTGCCTTAAGCTACTTACAAGCATTCAACAGAAATTCACATGTGTTTCACTGAAAGAGAAGCAGTCTGTTCCAACACTTCAATTCACTGTGCGAAGTGAATGGAGTGTTGCTTCACTTTCTAAATGCTGTCCTTTCAGAGAAAATCACTTTCCTTTGAAAGTGCCTTAAGCTACTTACAAGCATTCACAAGAAACTCACATGCATTTTTCTGAAAGAGAAGCAGTCTGTTCCAACACTTCAATTCACTGTGCGTAGTGAATGGAGTGTTGCTTCACTTTCTAAATGCTGTCCTTTCTGAGAAAATCACTTTCTTTTGAAAGTGCCTTAGCTACTTACAAGCATTCAATAGAAATTCACATGCGTTTCTATGAAAGAGAAGCTGTCTGTTCCAACACTTCAATTCACTGTGCGAAGTGAATGGAGTGTTTCTTCACTTTCTAAATGCTGTCCTTTCGGAGAAAATCACCTTCCTTTGAAAGTGCCTTAAGCTACTTACAAGCATTCAACAGAAATTCACATGTGTTTCACTGAAAGAGAAGCAGTCTGTTCCAACACTTCAATTCACTGTTCGTAGTGATTGGAGTGTTGCTTCACTTTCTAAATGCTGTCCTTTCAGAGAAAATCACTTTCCTTTGAAAGTGCCTTAAGCTACTTACAAGCATTCAATAGAAATTCACATGCGTTTCTCTGAACGAGAAGCAGTCTGTTCCAACACTTCAATTCACTGTGTGAAGTGAATGGAGTGTTGCTTCACTTTCTAAATGCTGTCCTTTCAGAGAAAATCACTTTCCTTTGAAAGTGCCTTAAGATACTTACAAGCATTCACAAAAAACTCATATCTGTTTCTCTGAAAGAGAAATGGTCTGTTCCAACACTTCAATTCACTGTGCGAAGTGAATGGAGAGTTGTTTCACTTTCTAAATGCTGTCCTTTCAGAGAAAATCACTTTCCTTTGACAGTGCCTTAAGCTACTTACAAGCATTCCACAGGAATTCACATGCGTTTCTCTGAAAGAGAAGAAGTCTGTTCCAACACTTCAATTCACTGTGCGAAGTGAATGGAGTGTTGTTTCACTTTCTAAATGCTATCCTTTCAGAGAAAATCACTTTGCATTGAAAGTGCCTTAAGCTACTTACACACATTCACAGGAAACTCAAATGCGTTTCTACGAAAGAGAAGCTGTCTGTTCCAACACTTCAATTCACTATGCGAAGTGAATGGAGTGTTGCTTCACTTTCTAAATGCTGTCCTTTCAGAGAAAATCACTTTCCTTTGAAAGTGCCTTAAGGTACTTACAAGCATTCACAAGAAACTCACATGCATTTTTCTGAAAGAGAAGTGGTCTGTTCCAACACTTCAATTCACTGTGCGTAGTGAATGGAGTGTTGCTTCACTTTCTAAATGCTGTCCTTTCAAGGAAATTACTTTCCTTTGAAAGTGACTTAAGCTATTTACAAGCATTCAATAGAAATTCACATGCGTTTCTCTGAAAGAGAAGCAGTCTGTTCCAACACTTCAATTCACTGTGCGAAGTGAATGGAGTGTTGCTTCACTTTCTAAATGCTGTCCTTTCAGAGAAAATCACTTTCCTTTGAAAGTGCCTTAAGCTACTTACACACATTCACAGGAAACTCCAATGCGTTTCTATGAAAGAGAAGCTGTCTGTTCCAACACTTCAATTCACTGTGCAAAGTGAATGGAGTGTTGCGTCACTTTCTAAATGCTGTCCTTTCAGAGAAAATCACTTTCCTTTGAAAGTGCCTTAAGCTACTTACAAGCATTCCACAGAAATTCACATGCGTTTCACTGAAAGAGAAGCAGTCTGTTCCAACACTTCAATTCAGTGTGCGAATTGAATGGAGTGTTGCTTCACTTTCTAAATGCTGTCCTTTCAGAGAAAATCACTTTCCTTTGAAAGTGCCTTAAGCTACTTACAAGCATTCAGAAGAAACTCACATCCGTTTCTCTTAAATTGAAGCAGTGTGTTCCAACATTTCAATTCACTGGGCGAAGTGAATGGAGTGTTGCTTCACTTTCTAAATGCTGTCCTTTCAGAGAAAATCACTTTCCTTTGAAAGTGCCTTTAGCTACTTACAAGCATTCACAGTAATATCAAATGCGTTTCTCTGAAAGAGAAGCAGTCTGTTCCAACACTTCAATTCACTGTGCGAAGTGAATGGAGTGTTGCTTCACTTTCTAAATGCTGTCCTTTCAGAGAAAATCACTTTCCTTTGAAAGTGCCTTAAGCTACTTACAAGCATTCAATAGAAATTCACATGCGTTTCTCTGAAAGAGAAGCAGTCTGTTCCAACACTTCAATTCAGTGTGCGAATTGAATGGAGTGTTGCTTCACTTTCTAAATGCTGTCCTTTCAGAGAAAATCACTTTCCTTTGAAAGTGCCTTAAGCTACTTACACACATTCACAGGAAACTCAAATGCGTTTCTATGAAAGAGAAGCTGTCTGTTCCAACACTTCAATTCATTGTGCGAAGTGAATGGAGTGTTGCTTCACTTTCTAAATGCTGTCCTTTCAGAGAAAATCACTTTCCTTTGAAAGTGCCTTAAGCTACTTACAAGCATTCACAGGAAACTCAAATGCGTTTCTATGAAAGAGAAGCTGTCTGTTCCAACACTTCAATTCACTGTGCGAAGTGAATGGAGTGTTGCTTCTCTTTCTAAATGCTGTCCTTTCAGAGAAAATCACTTTCCTTTGAATGTGCCTTAAGCTACTTACAAGCATTCAACAGAAATTCACATGTGTTTCACTGAAAGAGAAGCAGTCTGTTCCAACACTTCAATTCACTGTGCGAAGTGAATGGAGTGTTGCTTCACTTTCTAAATGCTGTCCTTTCAGAGAAAATCACTTTCCTTTGAAAGTGCCTTAAGCTACTTACAAGCATTCAATAGAAATTCACATGCGTTTCTCTGAAAGAGAAGCAGTCTGTTCCAACACTTCAATTCACTGTGCGAAGTGAATGGAGTGTTGCTTCACTTTCTAAATGCTGTCCTTTCAGAGAAAATCACTTTCCTTTGAAAGTGCCTTAAGCTACTTACAAGCATTCACAAGAAACTCACACGCATTTTTCTGAAAGAGAAGCAGTTTGTTCCAACATTACAATTCACTGTGCGAAGTGAATGGAGTGTTGCTTCACTTTCTATATGCTCTCCTTTTAGAGAAAATCACTTTGCTTTGAAAGTGCCTTAAGCTACTTACAAACATTCAGAAGAAACTCACATACGTTTCTCTGAAAGAGAAGCAGTGTGTTCCAACATTTCAATTCACTGTGCGAAGTGAATGGAGTGTTGCTTCACTTTCTAAATGCTGTCCTTTCAGAGAAAATCACTTTCCTTTGAAAGTGCCTTAAGCTACTTACAAGCATTCACAGGAATATCAAATGCGGTTCTATGAAAGAGAAGCTGTCTGTTCCAACACTTGAATTCACTGTGCATAGTGAATGGAGTGTTGCTTCACTTTCTAAATGCTGTCCTTTCAGAGAAAATCACTTTCCTCTGAAAGTGCCTTAAGCTACTGACAAGCATTTAACAGAAATTCACATGCGTTTCTCTGAAAAAGAAGCAGTCTGTTCCAACACTTCAATTCACTGTGCGAAGTGAATGGAGTGTTCCTTCACTTTCTAAATGCTGTCCTTTCAGAGAAAATCACTTTCCTTTGAAAGTGCCTTAAGCTACTTACAAGCATTCACAAGAAACTCACATGCATTTTTCTGAAATAGAAGCAGTCTGTTCGAACACTTCAATTCACTGTGCGTAGTGAATGGAGTGTTGCTTCACTTTCTAAATGCTGTCCTTTCAGAGAAAATCACTTTCCTTTGAAAGTGCCTTAAGCTACTTACAGCATTCAACAGAAATTCACATGCATTTCACTGAAAGAGAAGCACTCTGTTCCAACACTTCAATTCACTGTGCGAAGTGAATGGAGTGTTACTCCTCTTTCTAAATGCTGTCCTTTCAGAGAAAATCACTTTCCTTTGAAAATGCCTTAAGCTACTTAAAAGCATTCACAAAAAACTCATATCTGTTTCCTGAAAGAGAAGTAGTCTGTTCAAACACTTCAATTCACTGTGCGAAGTGAATGGAGTGTTGCTTCACTTTCTAAATGCTGTCCTTTCAGAGAAAATCACTTTCCTTTGAAAGTGCCTTAAGCTACTTACAAGCATTCAATAGAAATTCACATGCGTTTCTCTGAAAGAGAAGCAGTCTGTTCCAACACTTCAATTCACTGTGCGAAGTGAATGGAGTGTTGCTTCACTGTCTAAATGCTGTCCTTTCAGAGAAAATCACTTTCCTTTGAAAGTGCCTTAAGCTACTTACAAGCATTCACAAGAAACTCACACGCATTTTTCTGAAAGAGAAGCAGTTTGTTCCAACATTAGAATTCACTGTGCGTAGTGAATGGAGTGTTGCTTCACTTTCTATATGCTCTTCTTTTAGAGAAAATCACTTTGCTTTGAAAGTGCCTTAAGCTACTTACAAGCATTCAAAAGAAACTCACATCCGTTTCTCTGAAAGAGAAGCAGTGTGTTCCAACATTTCAATTCACTGGGCGAAGTGAATGGAGTGTTGCTTCACTTTCTAAATGCTGTCCTTTCAGAGAAAATCACTTTCCTTTGAAAGTGCCTTTAGCTACTTACAAGCATTCACAGTAATAGAAAATGCGTTTCTATGAAAGAGAAGCTGTCTGTTCCAACACTTCAATTCACTGTGCGAAGTGAATGGAGTGTTGCTTCACTTTCTAAATGCTGTCCTTTCAGAGAAAATCACTTTCCTTTGAAAGTGCCTTAAGCTACTTACACACATTCACAGGAAACTCAAATGCGTTTCTATGAAAGAGAAGCTGTCTGTTCCAACACTTCAATTCATTGTGCGAAGTGAATGGAGTGTTGCTTCACTTTCTAAATGCTGTCCTTTCAGAGAAAATCACTTTCCTTTGAAAGTGCCTTAAGCTACTTACAAGCATTCAGTAGAAATTCACATGCGTTTCTCTGAAAGAGAAGCAGTCTGTTCCAACACTTCAATTCACTGTGCGAATTGAATGGAGTGTTGCTTCACTTTCTAAATGCTGTCCTTTCAGAGAAAATCACTTTCCTTTGAAAGTGCCTTAAGCTACTTACAAGCATTCACAAAAAACTCATATCTGTTTCTCTGAAAGAGAAGTGGTCTGTTCCAACACTTCAATTCACTGTGCGAAGTGAATGGAGTGTTGCTTCACTTTCTAAATGCTGTCCTTTCAGAGAAAATCACTTTCCTTTGAAAGTGCCTTAAGCTACTTACAAGCATTCAATAGAAATTCACATGCGTTTCTCTGAAAGAGAAGCAGTCTGTTCCAACACTTCAATTCAGTGTGCGAATTGAATGGAGTGTTGCTTCACTTTCTAAATGCTGTCCTTTCAGAGAAAATCACTTTCCTTTGAAAGTGCCTTAAGCTACTTACACACATTCACAGGAAACTCAAATGCGTTTCTATGAAAGAGAAGCTGTCTGTTCCAACACTTCAATTCATTGTGCGAAGTGAATGGAGTGTTGCTTCACTTTCTAAATGCTGTCCTTTCAGAGAAAATCACTTTCCTTTGAAAGTGCCTTAAGCTACTTACAAGCATTCACAGGAAACTCAAATGCGTTTCTATGAAAGAGAAGCTGTCTGTTCCAACACTTCAATTCACTGTGCAAAGTGAATGGAGTGTTGCTTCTCTTTCTAAATGCTGTCCTTTCAGAGAAAATCACTTTCCTTTGAATGTGCCTTAAGCTACTTACAAGCATTCAACAGAAATTCACATGTGTTTCACTGAAAGAGAAGCAGTCTGTTCCAACACTTCAATTCACTGTGCGAAGTGAATGGAGTGTTGCTTCACTTTCTAAATGCTGTCCTTTCAGAGAAAATCACTTTCCTTTGAAAGTGCCTTAAGCTACTTACAAGCATTCAATAGAAATTCACATGCGTTTCTCTGAAAGAGAAGCAGTCTGTTCCAACACTTCAATTCACTGTGCGAAGTGAATGGAGTGTTGCTTCACTTTCTAAATGCTGTCCTTTCAGAGAAAATCACTTTCCTTTGAAAGTGCCTTAAGCTACTTACAAGCATTCACAAGAAACTCACACGCATTTTTCTGAAAGAGAAGCAGTTTGTTCCAACATTACAATTCACTGTGCGAAGTGAATGGAGTGTTGCTTCACTTTCTATATGCTCTCCTTTTAGAGAAAATCACTTTGCTTTGAAAGTGCCTTAAGCTACTTACAAGCATTCAGAAGAAACTGACATACGTTTCTCTGAAAGAGAAGCAGTGTGTTCCAACATTTCAATTCACTGTGCGAAGTGAATGGAGTGTTGCTTCACTTTCTAAATGCTGTCCTTTCAGAGAAAATCACTTTCCTTTGAAAGTGCCTTAAGCTACTTACAAGCATTCACAGGAATATCAAATGCGGTTCTATGAAAGAGAAGCTGTCTGTTCCAACACTTGAATTCACTGTGCATAGTGAATGGAGTGTTGCTTCACTTTCTAAATGCTGTCCTTTCAGAGAAAATCACTTTCCTCTGAAAGTGCCTTAAGCTACTGACAAGCATTTAACAGAAATTCACATGCGTTTCTCTGAAAAAGAAGCAGTCTGTTCCAACACTTCAATTCACTGTGCGAAGTGAATGGAGTGTTCCTTCACTTTCTAAATGCTGTCCTTTCAGAGAAAATCACTTTCCTTTGAAAGTGCCTTAAGCTACTTACAAGCATTCACAAGAAACTCACATGCATTTTTCTGAAATAGAAGCAGTCTGTTCGAACACTTCAATTCACTGTGCGTAGTGAATGGAGTGTTGCTTCACTTTCTAAATGCTGTCCTTTCAGAGAAAATCACTTTCCTTTGAAAGTGCCTTAAGCTACTTACAGCATTCAACAGAAATTCACATGCATTTCACTGAAAGAGAAGCACTCTGTTCCAACACTTCAATTCACTGTGCGAAGTGAATGGAGTGTTACTCCTCTTTCTAAATGCTGTCCTTTCAGAGAAAATCACTTTCCTTTGAAAATGCCTTAAGCTACTTAAAAGCATTCACAAAAAACTCATATCTGTTTCCTGAAAGAGAAGTAGTCTGTTCAAACACTTCAATTCACTGTGCGAAGTGCATGGAGTGTTGCTTCACTTTCTAAATGCTGTCCTTTCAGAGAAAATCACTTTCCTTTGAAAGTGCCTTAAGCTACTTACAAGCATTCAATAGAAATTCACATGCGTTTCTCTGAAAGAGAAGCAGTCTGTTCCAACACTTCAATTCACTGTGCGAAGTGAATGGAGTGTTGCTTCACTGTCTAAATGCTGTCCTTTCAGAGAAAATCACTTTCCTTTGAAAGTGCCTTAAGCTACTTACAAGCATTCACAAGAAACTCACACGCATTTTTCTGAAAGAGAAGCAGTTTGTTCCAACATTAGAATTCACTGTGCGTAGTGAATGGAGTGTTGCTTCACTTTCTATATGCTCTTCTTTTAGAGAAAATCACTTTGCTTTGAAAGTGCCTTAAGCTACTTACAAGCATTCAAAAGAAACTCACATCCGTTTCTCTGAAAGAGAAGCAGTGTGTTCCAACATTTCAATTCACTGGGCGAAGTGAATGGAGTGTTGCTTCACTTTCTAAATGCTGTCCTTTCAGAGAAAATCACTTTCCTTTGAAAGTGCCTTTAGCTACTTACAAGCATTCACAGTAATATCAAATGCGTTTCTATGAAAGAGAAGCTGTCTGTTCCAACACTTCAATTCACTGTGCGAAGTGAATGGAGTGTTGCTTCACTTTCTAAATGCTGTCCTTTCAGAGAAAATCACTTTCCTTTGAAAGTGCCTTAAGCTACTTACACACATTCACAGGAAACTCAAATGCGTTTCTATGAAAGAGAAGCTGTCTGTTCCAACACTTCAATTCATTGTGCGAAGTGAATGGAGTGTTGCTTCACTTTCTAAATGCTGTCCTTTCAGAGAAAATCACATTCCTTTGAAAGTGCCTTAAGCTACTTACAAGCATTCAGTAGAAATTCACATGCGTTTCTCTGAAAGAGAAGCAGTCTGTTCCAACACTTCAATTCACTGTGCGAATTGAATGGAGTGTTGCTTCACTTTCTAAATGCTGTCCTTTCAGAGAAAATCACTTACCTTTGAAAGTGCCTTAAGCTACTTACAAGCATTCACAAAAAACTCATATCTGTTTCTCTGAAAGAGAAGTGGTCTGTTCCAACACTTCAATTCACTGTGCGAAGTGAATGGAGTGTTGTTTCACTTTCTAAATGCTGTCCTTTCAGAGAAAATCACTTTCCTTTGAAAGTGCCTTAAGCTACTTACAAGCATTCCACCGAAATTCACATGCGTTTCTCTGAAAGAGAAGAAGTCTGTTCCAACACCTCAATTCACTGTGCGAAGTGAATGGAGTGTTGTTTCACTTTCTAAATGCTGTCCTTTCAGAGAAAATCACTTTCCTTTGAAAGTGCCTTAAGCTACTTACACACATTCACAGGAAACTCAAATGCGTTTCTATGAAAGAGAAGCTGTCTGTTCCAACACTTCAATTCACTGTGCGAAGTGAATGGAGTGTTGCTTCACTTTCTAAATGCTGTCCTTTCAGAGAAAATCACTTTCCTTTGAATGTGCCTTAAGCTACTTACAAGCATTCAACAGAAATTCACATGTGTTTCACTGAAAGAGAAGCAGTCTGTTCCAACACTTCAATTCACTGTGCGAAGTGAATGGAGTGTTGCTTCACTTTTTAAATGCTGTCCTTTCAGAGAAAATCACTTTCCTTTGAAAGTGCCTTAAGCTACTTACAAGCATTCAATAGAAATTCACATGCGTTTCCCTGAAAGAGAAGCAGTCTGTTCCAACACTTCAATTCACTGTGCGAAGTGAATGGAGTGTTGCTTCACTTTCTAAATGCTGTCCTTTCAGAGAAAATCACTTTCCTTTGAAAGTGCCTTAAGCTACTTACAAGCATTCACAAGAATCTCACACGCATTTTTCTGAAAGAGAAGCAGTTTGTTCCAACATTACAATTCACTGTGCGAAGTGAATGGCGTGTTGCTTCACTTTCTATATGCTCTCCTTTTAGAGAAAATCACTTTGCTTTGAAAGTGCCTTAAGCTACTTACAAGCATTCAGAAGAAACTCACATCCGTTTCTCTGAAAGAGAAGCAGTGTGTTCCAACATTTCAATTCACTGGGCGAAGTGAATGGAGTGTTGCTTCACTTTCTAAATGCTGTCCTTTCAGAGAAAATAACTTTCCTTTGAAAGTGCCTTAAGCTACTTACAAGCATTCACAAGAAACTCACATGCATTTTTCAGAAAGAGAAGCAGTCTGTTCCAACACTTCAATCCACTGTGCGTAGTGAATGGAGTGTTGCTTCACTTTCTAAATGCTGTCCTTTCACAGAAAATCACTTTCCTTTGAAAGTGCCTTAAGCTACTTACAGCATTCAACAGAAATTCACTTGCATTTCACTGAAAGAGAAGCAGTCTGTTCCAACACTTCAATTCACTGTGCGAAGTGAATGGAGTATTGCTCCACTTTCTAAATGCTGTCCATTCAGAGAAAATCACTTTCCTTTGAAAATGCCTTAAGCTACTTAAAAGCATTCACAAAAAACTCATATCTGTTTCCTGAAAGAGAAGTAGTCTGTTCCAACACTTCAATTCACTGTGCGAAGTGAATGGAGTGTTGCTTCACTTTCTAAATGCTGTCCTTTCGGAGAAAATCACTTTCCTTTGAAAGTGCCTTAAGCTACTTACAAGCATTCCACAGAAATTCACATGCGTTTCTCTGAAAGAGAAGAAGTCTGTTCCAACACTTCAATTCACTGTGCGAAGTGAATGGAGTGTTGTTTCACTTTCTAAATGCTGTCCTTTCAGAGAAAATCACTTTCCTTTGAAAGTGCCTTAAGCTACTTACAAGCATTCCACAGAAATTCACATGCGTTTCTCTGAAAGAGAAGCAGTCTTTTCCAACACTTCAATTCACTGTGCGAAGTGAATGGAGTGTTGCTTCACTTTCTAAATGCTGTCCTTTCAGAGAAAATCACTTTCCTTTGAAAGTGCCTTAAGCGACTTACAAGCATTCACAAGAAACTCACACGCATTTTTCTGAAAGAGAAGCAGTTTGTTCCAACATTACAATTCACTGTGCGAAGTGAATGGAGTGTTGCTTCACTTTCTATATGCTCTCCTTTTAGAGAAAATCACTTTGCTTTGAAAGTGCCTTAAGCTACTTACAAGCATTCACAAGAAACTCACATTCATTTTTCTGAAAGAGAAGCAGTCTGTTCCAACACTTCAATTCTTGTGCGTAGTGAATGGAGTGTTGCTTCACTTTCTAAATGCTGTCCTTTCAGAGAAAATCAGTTTCCTTTGAAAGTGCCTTAAGCTACTTACAGCATTCAACAGAAATTCACATGCATTTCACTGAAAGAGAAGCAGTCTGTTCCAACACTTCAATTCACTGTGCGAAGTGAATGGAGTGTTGCTCCACTTTCTAAATACTGTCCTTTCAGAGAAAATCACTTTCCTTTGAAAATGCCTTAAGCTACTTAAAAGCATTCACAAAAAACTCATATCTGTTTCCTGAAAGAGAAGTAGTCTGTTCCAAAACTTCAATTCACTGTGCGAAGTGAATGGAGTGTTGCTTCACTTTCTAAATGCTGTCCTTTCGGAGAAAATCACTTTCCTTTGAAAGTGCCTTAAGCTACTTACAAGCATTCACAAGAAACTCACATGCATTTTTCTGAAAGAGAAGCAGTCTGTTCCAACACTTCAATTCACTGTGCGTAGTGAATGGAGTGTTCCTTCACTTTCTAAATGCTGTCCTTTCAGAGAAAATCACTTTCCTTTGAAAGTGCCTTAAGCTACTTACACACATTCACAGGAAACTCAAATGCGTTTCTATGAAAGAGAAGCTGTGTGTTCCAACACTTCAATTCACTGTGCGAAGTGAATGGAGTGTTGCTTCACTTTCTAAATGCTGTCCTTTCGGAGAAAATCACTTTCCTTTGAAAGTGCCTTAAGCTACTTACAAGCATTCCACAGAAATTCACATGCGTTTCTCTGAAAGAGAAGAAGTCTGTTCCAACACTTCAATTCACTGTGCGAAGTGAATGGAGTGTTGTTTCACTTTCTAAATGCTGTCCTTTCAGAGAAAATCACTTTCCTCTGAAAGTGCCTTAAGCTACTTACACACATTCACAGGAAACTCAAATGCGTTTCTCTGAAAGAGAAGCTGTCTGTTCCAACACTTCAATTCACTGTGCGAAGTGAATGGAGTGTTGCTTCACTTTCTAAATGCTGTCCTTTCAGAGAAAATCACTTTCCTTTGAAAGTGCCTTAAGGTACTTACAAGCATTCAACAGAAATTCACATGCGTTTCACTGAAAGAGAAGCAGTCTGTTCCAACACTTCAATTCACTGTGCGAAGTGAATGGAGTGTTGCTCCACTTTCTAAATGCTGTCCTTTCAGAGAAAATCACTTTCCTTTGAAAATGCCTTAAGCTACTTAGAAGCATTCACAAAAAACTCATATCTGTTTCCTGAAAGAGAAGTAGTCTGTTCCAACACTTCAATTCACTGTGCGAAGTGAATGGAGTGTTGCTTCACTTTCTAAATGCTGTCCTTTCGGAGAAAATCACTTTCCTTTGAAAGTGCCTTAAGCTACTTACACACATTCACAGGAAACTCAAATGCGTTTCTATGAAAGAGAAGCTGTCTGTTCCAACACTTCAATTCACTGTGCGAAGTGAATGGAGTGTTGCTTCACTTTCTAAATGCTGTCCTTTCAGAGAAAATCACTTTTCTTTGAAAGTGCCTTAAGCTACTTACAAGCATTCACAAGAAACTCACATGCATTTTTCAGAAAGAGAAGCAGTCTGTTCCAACACTTCAATCCACTGTGCGTAGTGAATGGAGTGTTGCTTCACTTTCTAAATGCTGTCCTTTCACAGAAAATCACTTTCCTTTGAAAGTGCCTTAAGCTACTTACAGCATTCAACAGAAATTCACATGCATTTCACTGAAAGAGAAGCAGTCTGTTCCAACACTTCAATTCACTGTGCGAAGTGAATGGAGTGTTGCTCCACTTTCTAAATGCTGTCCTTTCAGAGAAAATCACTTTCCTTTGAAAATGACTTAAGCTACTTAAAAGCATTCACAAAAAACTCATATCTGTTTCCTGAAAGAGAAGTAGTCTGTTCCAAAACTTCAATTCACTGTGCGAAGTGAATGGAGTGATGCTTCACTTTCTAAATCCTGTCCTTTCGGAGAAAATCACTTTCCTTTGAAAGTGCCTTAAGCTACTTACAAGCATATCACAGAAATTCACATGCGTTTCTCTGAAAGAGAAGAAATCTGTTCCAACACTTCAATTCACTGTGCGAAGTGAATGGAGTGTTGTTTCACTTTCTAAATGCTGTCCTTTCAGAGAAAATCACTTTCCTTTGAAAGTGCCTTAAGCTACTTACAAGCATTCCACAGAAATTCACATGCGTTTCTCTGAAAGAGAAGCAGTCTGTTCCAACACTTCAATTCACTGTGCGAAGTGAATGGAGTGTTGCTTCACTTTCTAAATGCTGTCCTTTCAGAGAAAATCACTTTCCTTTGAAAATGCCTTAAGCGACTTACAAGCATTCACAAGAAACTCACACGCATTTTTCTGAAAGAGAAGCAGTTTGTTCCAACATTACAATTCACTGTGCGAAGTGAATGGAGTGTTGCTTCACTTTCTATATGCTCTCCTTTTAGAGAAAATCACTTTGCTTTGAAAGTGCCTTAAGCTACTTACAAGCATTCAGAAGAAACTCACATCCGTTTCTCTGAAAGAGAAGCAGTGTGTTCCAACATTTCAATTCAATGGGCGAAGTGAATGGAGTGTTGCTTCACTTTCTAAATGCTGTCCTTTCGGAGAAAATCACTTTCCTTTGAAAGTGCCTTAAGCTAATTACAGCATTCAACAGAAATTCACATGCATTTCACTGAAAGAGAAGCAGTCTGTTCCAACACTTCAATTCACTGTGCGTAGTGAATGGAGTGTTGCTTCACTTTCTAAATGCTGTCCTTTCAGAGAAAATCACTTTCCTCTGAAAGTGCCTTAAGCTACTGACAAGCATTTAACAGAAATTCACATGCGTTTCTCTGAAAAAGAAGCAGTCTGTTCCAACACTTCAATTCACTGTGCGAAGTGAATGGAGTGTTCCTTCACTTTCTAAATGCTGTCCTTTCAGAGAAAATCACTTTCCTTTGAAAGTGCCTTAAGCTACTTACAAGCATTCACAAGAAACTCACATTCATTTTTCTGAAAGAGAAGCAGTCTGTTCCAACACTTCAATTCTTGTGCGTAGTGAATGGAGTGTTGCTTCACTTTCTAAATGCTGTCCTTTCAGAGAAAATCACTTTTCTTTGAAAGTGCCTTAAGCTACTTACAAGCATTCACAAGAAACTCACATGCATTTTTCAGAAAGAGAAGCAGTCTGTTCCAACACTTCAATCCACTGTGCGTAGTGAATGGAGTGTTGCTTCACTTTCTAAATGCTGTCCTTTCACAGAAAATCACTTTCCTTTGAAAGTGCCTTAAGCTACTTACAGCATTCAACATAAATTCACATGCATTTCACTGAAAGAGAAGCAGTCTGTTCCAACACTTCAATTCACTGTGCGGAGTGAATGGAGTGTTGCTCCACTTTCTAAATACTGTCCTTTCAGAGAAAATCACTTTCCTTTGAAAATGCCTTAAGCTACTTACAAGCATTCACAAAAAACTCATATCTGTTTCCTGAAAGAGAAGTAGTCTGTTCCAACACTTCAATTCACTGTGCGAAGTGAATGGAGTGTTGCTTCACTTTCTAAATGCTGTCCTTTCGGAGAAAATCACTTTCCTTTGAAAGTGCCTTAAGCTACTTACAAGCATTCACAAGAAACTCACATGCATTTTTCTGAAAGAGAAGCAGTCTGTTCCAACACTTCAATTCACTGTGCGTAGTGAATGGAGTGTTCCTTCACTTTCTATATGCTGTCCTTTCAGAGAAAATCACTTTCCTTTGAAAGTGCCTTAAGCTACTTCCACACATTCACAGGAAACTCAAATGCGTTTCTATGAAAGAGAAGCTGTGTGTTCCAACACTTCAATTCACTGTGCGAAGTGAATGGAGTGTTGCTTCACTTTCTAAATGCTGTCCTTTCGGAGAAAATCACTTTCCTTTGAAAGTGCCTTAAGCTACTTACAAGCATTCCACAGAAATTCACATGCGTTTCTCTGAAAGAGAAGAAGTCTGTTCCAACACTTCAATTCACTGTGCGAAGTGAATGGAGTGTTGTTTCACTTTCTAAATGCTGTCCTTTCAGAGAAAATCACTTTCCTCTGAAAGTGCCTTAAGCTACTTACACACATTCACAGGAAACTCAAATGCGTTTCTATGAAAGAGAAGCTGTCTGTTCCAACACTTCAATTCACTGTGCGAAGTGAATGGAGTGTTGCTTCACTTTCTAAATGCTGTCCTTTCAGAGAAAATCACTTTCCTTTGAAAGTGCCTTAAGGTACTTACAAGCATTCAACAGAAATTCACATGCGTTTCACTGAACGAAAAGCAGTCTGTTCCAACACTTCAATTCACTGTGCGAAGTGAATGGAGTGTTGCTTCACTTTCTAAATGCTGTCCTTTCAGAGAAAATCACTTTCCTTTGAAAGTGCCTTAAGCTACCTACAGCATTCAACAGAAATTCACATGCATGTCACTGAAAGAGAAGCAGTCTGTTCCAACACTTCAATTCACTGTGCTAAGTGAAAGGAGTGTTGCTCCACTTTCTAAATGCTGTCCTTTCAGAGAAAATCACTTTCCTTTGAAAATGCCTTAAGCTACTTAAAAGCATTCACAAAAAACTCATATCTGTTTCCTGAAAGAGAAGTAGTCTGTTCCAACACTTCAATTCACTGTGCGTAGTGAATGGAGTGTTGCTTCACTTTCTAAATGCTGTCCTTTCAGAGAAAATCACTTTCCTCTGAAAGTGCCTTAAGCTACTGACAAGCATTTAACAGAAATTCACATGCGTTTCTCTGAAAAAGAAGCAGTCTGTTCCAACACTTCAATTCACTGTGCGAAGTGAATGGAGTGTTCCTTCACTTTCTAAATGCTGTCCTTTCTGAGAAAATCACTTTCCTTTGAAAGTGCCTTAAGCTACTTACAAGCATTCACAAGAAACTCACATGCATTTTTCTGAAAGAGAAGCAGTCTGTTCCAACACTTCAATTCACTGTGCGTAGTGAATGGAGTGTTGCTTCACTTTCTAAATGCTGTCCTTTCAGAGAAAATCACTTTCCTTTGAAAGTGCCTTAAGCTACTTACAGCATTCAACAGAAATTCACATGCATTTCACTGAAAGAGAAGCAGTCTGTTCCAACACTTCAATTCACTGTGCGAAGTGAATGGAGTGTTGCTCCACTTTCTAAATGCTGTCCTTTCAGAGAAAATCACTTTCCTTTGAAAATGCCTTAAGCTACTTAGAAGCATTCACAAAAAACTCATATCTGTTTCCTGAAAGAGAAGTAGTCTGTTCCAACACTTCAATTCACTGTGCGAAGTGAATGGAGTGTTGTTTCACTTTCTAAATGCTGTCCTTTCGGAGAAAATCACTTTCCTTTGAAAGTGCCTTAAGCTACTTACAAGCATTCACAGTAATATCAAATGCGTTTCTATGAAAGAGAAGCTGTCTGTTCCAACACTTGAATTCATGTGCGAAGTGAATGGAGTGTTACTTCACTTTCGAAATGCTGTCCTTTCAGAGAAAATCACTTTCCTTTGAAATTTCCTTAAGGTACTTACAAGCATTCTTCAGAAATTCACATGCGTTTCACTGAAAGAGAAGCAGTCTGTTCCAACACTTCAATTCACTGTGCGAAGTGAATGGAGTGTTGCTTCACTTTCTAAATGCTGTCCTTTCAGAGAAAATCACTTTCCTTTGAAAGTGCCTTAAGCTACTTACAAACATTCACAGGAAACTCAAATGCGTTTCTATGAAAGAGAAGCTGTCTGTTCCAACACTTCAATTCACTGTGCGAAGTGAATGGAGTGTTGCTTCACTTTCTAAATGCTGTCCTTTCAGAGAAAATCACTTTCCTTTGAATGTGCCTTAAGCTACTTACAAGCATTCAACAGAAATTCACATGTGTTTCACTGAAAGAGAAGCAGTCTGTTCCAACACTTCAATTCACTGTGCGAAGTGATGGGAGTGTTGCTTCACTTTCTAAATGCTGTCCTTTCAGAGAAAATCACTTTCCTTTGAAAGTGCCTTAAGCTACTTACAAGCATTCAATAGAAATTCACATGCGTTTCTCTGAAAGAGAAGCAGTCTGTTCCAACACTTCAATTCACTGTGCCAAGTGAATGGAGTGTTGCTTCACTTTCTAAATGCTGTCCTTTCAGAGAAAATCACTTTCCTTTGAAAGTGCCTTAAGCTACTTACAAGCATTCAATAGAAATTCACATGCGTTTCTCTGAAAGAGAAGCTGTCTGTTCCAACACTTGAATTCACAGTGCGAAGTGAATGGAGTGTTACTTCACTTTCTAAATGCTGTCCTTTTAGAGAAAATCACTTTCCTTTGAAAGTGCCTTAAGGTACTTACAAGCATTCTTCAGAAATTCACATGTGTTTCACTGAAAGAGAAGCAGTCTGTTCCAACACTTCAATTCACTGTGCGAAGTGAATGGAGTGTTGCTTCACTTTCTAAATGCTGTCCTTTCACAGAAAATCACTTTCCTTTGAAAGTGCCTTAAGCTACTTACAAACATTCACAGGAAACTCAAATGCGTTTCTATGAAAGAGAAGCTGTCTGTTCCAACACTTCAATTCACTGTGCGAAGTGAATGGAGTGTTGCTTCACTTTCTAAATGCTGTCCTTTCAGAGAAAATCACTTTCCTTTGAATGTGCCTTAAGCTACTTACAAGCATTCAACATAAATTCACATGTGTTCCACTGAAAGAGAAGCAGTCTGTTCCAACACTTCAATTCACTGTGCGAAGTGAATGGAGTGTTGCTTCACTTTCTAAATGCTGTCCTTTCAGAGAAAATCACTTTCCTTTGAAAGTGCCTTAAGCTACTTACAAGCATTCAATAGAAATTCACATGCGTTTCTCTGAAAGAGAAGCAGTCTGTTCCAACACTTCAATTCACTGTGCGAAGTGAATGGAGTGTTGCTTCACTTTCTAAATGCTGTCCTTTCAGAGAAAATCACTTTCCTTTGAAAGTGCCTTAAGCTACTTAGAAGCATTCACAAAAAACTCATATCTGTTTCTCTGAAAGAGAAGTGTTCTGTTCCAACACTTCAATTCACTGTGCGAAGTGAATGGAGTGTTGTTGCACTTTCTAAATGCTGTCCTTTCAGAGAAAATCACTTTCCTTTGAAAGTGCCTTAAGCTACTTACACACATTCACAGGAAACTCAAATGCGTTTCTATGAAAGAGAAGCTGTCTGTTCCAACACTTCAATTCACTGTGCGAAGTGAATGGAGTGTTGCTTCACTTTCTAAATGCTGTCCTTTCAGAGAAAATCACTTTCCTTTGAAAGTGCCTTAAGGTACTTACAAGCATTCACAAGAAACTCACATGCGTTTCACTGAAAGAGAAGCAGTCTGTTCCAACACTTCAATTCACTGTGCGAAGTGAATGGAGTGTTGCTTCACTTTCTAAATGCTGTCCTTTCGGAGAAATCACTTTCCTTTGAAAGTGCCTTAAGCTACTTACAAGCATTCCACAGAAATTCACATGCGTTTCTCTGAAAGAGAAGAAGTCTGTTCCAACACTTCAATTCACTGTGCGAAGTGAATGGAGTGTTGCTTCACTTTCTAAATGCTGTCCTTTCAGAGAAAATCACTTTCCTTTGAAAGTGCCTTAAGCTACTTACAAGCATTCACAAGAAACTCACACGCATTTTTCTGAAAGAGAAGCAGTTTGTTCCAACATTACAATTCACTGTGCGAAGTGAATGGAGTGTTGCTTCACTTTCTATATGCTCTTCTTTTAGAGAAAATCACTTTGCTTTGAAAGTGCCTTAAGCTACTTACAAGCATTCTGAAGAAACTCACATCCGTTTCTCTGAAAGAGAAGCAGTGTGTTCCAACATTTCATTTCACTGGGCGAAGTGAATGGAGTGTTGCTTCACTTTCTAAATGCTGTCCTTTCAGAGAAAATCACTTTCCTTTGAAAGTGCCTTAAGCTACTTACAAGCATTCACAGTAATATCAAATGCGTTTCTATGAAAGAGAAGCTGTCTGTTCCAACACTTGAATTCATGTGCGAAGTGAATGGAGTGTTACTTCACTTTCGAAATGCTGTCCTTTCAGAGAAAATCACTTTCCTTTGAAAGTTCCTTAAGGTACTTACAAGCATTCTTCAGAAATTCACATGCGGTTCACTGAAAGAGAAGCAGTCTGTTCCAACACTTCAATTCACTGTGCGAAGTGAATGGAGTGTTGCTTCACTTTCTAAATGCTGTCCTTTCAGAGAAAATCACTTTCCTTTGAAAGTGCCTTAAGCTACTTACAAACATTCACAGGAAACTCAAATGCGTTTCTATGAAAGAGAAGCTGTCTGTTCCAACACTTCAATTCACTGTGCGAAGTGAATGGAGTCTTGCTTCACTTTCTAAATGCTGTCCTTTCAGAGAAAATCACTTTCCTTTGAATGTGCCTTAAGCTACGTACAAGCATTCAACAGAAATTCACATGTGTTTCACTGAAAGAGAAGCAGTCTGTTCCAACACTTCAATTCACTGTGCGAAGTGATTGGAGTGTTGCTTCACTTTCTAAATGCTGTCCTTTCAGAGAAAATCACTTTCCTTTGAAAGTGCCTTAAGCTACTTACAAGCATTCAATAGAAATTCACATGCGTTTCTCTGAAAGAGAAGCAGTCTGTTCCAACACTTCAATTCACTGTGCGAAGTGAATGGAGTGTTGCTTCACTTTCTAAATGCTGTCCTTTCAGAGAAAATCACTTTCCTTTGAAAGTGCCTTAAGCTACTTACAAGCATTCAATAGAAATTCACATGCGTTTCTCTGAAAGAGAAGCTGTCTGTTCCAACACTTGAATTCACAGTGCGAAGTGAATGGAGTGTTACTTCACTTTCTAAATGC
This sequence comes from Myodes glareolus, assembly GCF_982192425.1. Taxonomy (NCBI): domain Eukaryota; kingdom Metazoa; phylum Chordata; class Mammalia; order Rodentia; family Cricetidae; genus Myodes; species Myodes glareolus. The sequence continues at coordinate 64,673,900 of NC_142045.1, forward strand.
TGTCCTTTTAGAGAAAATCACTTTCCTTTGAAAGTGCCTTAAGGTACTTACAAGCATTCTTCAGAAATTCACATGCGTTTCACTGAAAGAGAAGCAGTCTGTTCCAACACTTCAATTCACTGTGCAAAGTGAATGGAGTGTTGCTTCACTTTCTAAATGCTGTCCTTTCAGAGAAAATCACTTTCCTTTGAAAGTGCCTTAAGCTACTTACAAACATTCACAGGAAACTCAAATGCGTTTCTATGAAAGAGAAGCTGTCTGTTCCAACACTTCAATTCACTGTGCGAAGTGAATGGAGTGTTGCTTCACTTTCTAAATGCTGTCCTTTCAGAGAAAATCACTTTCCTTTGAAAGTGCCTTAAGCTACTTACAAGCATTCAATAGAAATTCACATGCGTTTCTCTGAAAGAGAAGCAGTCTGTTCCAACACTTCAATTCACTGTGCGAAGTGAATGGAGTGTTGCTTCACTTTCTAAATGCTGTCCTTTCAGAGAAAATCACTTTCCTTTGAAAGTGCCTTAAGCTACTTAGAAGCATTCACAAAAAACTCATATCTGTTTCTCTGAAAGAGAAGTGTTCTGTTCCAACACTTCAATTCACTGTGCGAAGTGAATGGAGTGTTGTTGCACTTTCTAAATGCTGTCCTTTCAGAGAAAATCACTTTCCTTTGAAAGTGCCTTAAGCTACTTACACACATTCACAGGAAACTCAAATGCGTTTCTATGAAAGAGAAGCTGTCTGTTCCAACACTTCAATTCACTGTGCGAAGTGAATGGAGTGTTGCTTCACTTTCTAAATGCTGTCCTTTCAGAGAAAATCACTTTCCTTTGAAAGTGCCTTAAGGTACTTACAAGCATTCACAAGAAACTCACATGCGTTTCACTGAAAGAGAAGCAGTCTGTTCCAACACTTCAATTCACTGTGCGAAGTGAATGGAGTGTTGCTTCACTTTCTAAATGCTGTACTTTCGGAGAAATCACTTTCCTTTGAAAGTGCCTTAAGCTACTTACAAGCATTCCACAGAAATTCACATGCGTTTCTCTGAAAGAGAAGAAGTCTGTTCCAACACTTCAATTCACTGTGCGAAGTAAATGGAGTGTTGTTTCACTTTCTAAATGCTGTCCTTTCAGAGAAAATCACTTTCCTTTGAAAGTGCCTTAAGCTACTTACACACATTCACAGGAAACTCAAATGCGTTTCTATGAAAGAGAAGCTGTCTGTTCCAACACTTCAATTCACTGTGCGAAGTGAATGGAGTGTTGCTTCACTTTCTAAATGCTGTCCTTTCAGAGAAAATCACTTTCCTTTGAAAGTGCCTTAAGCTACTTACAAGCATTCAACAGAAATTCACATGCGTTTCACTGAAAGAGAAGCAGTCTGTTCCAACACTTCAATTCACTGTGCGAAGTGAATGGAGTGTTGCTTCACTCTCTAAATGCTGTCCTTTCAGAGAAAATCACTTCCCTTTGAAAGTGCCTTAAGCTACTTACACACATTCACAGGAAACTCAAATGCGTTTCTATGAAAGAGAAGCTGTCTGTTCCAACACTTCAATTCACTGTGCGAAGTGAATGGAGTGTTGCTTCACTTTCTAAATGCTGTCCTTTCAGAGAAAATCACTTTCCTTTGAATGTGCCTTAAGCTACTGACAAGCATTCAACAGAAATTCACATGTGTTTCACTGAAAGAGAAGCAGTCTGTTCCAACACTTCAATTCACTGTGCGAAGTGAATGGAGTGTTGCTTCACTTTCTAAATGCTGTCCTTTCAGAGAAAATCACTTTCCTTTGAAAGTGCCTTAAGCTACTTACAAGCATTCAATAGAAATTCACATGCGTTTCTCTGAAAGAGAAGCAGTCTGTTCCAACACTTCAATTCACTGTGCGAAGTGAATGGAGTGTTGCTTCACTTTCTAAATGCTGTCCTTTCAGAGAAAATCACTTTCCTCTGAAAGTGCCTTAAGCTACTGACAAGCATTTAACAGAAATTCACATGCGTTTCTCTGAAATAGAAGCAGTCTGTTCCAACACTTCAATTCACTGTGCGAAGTGAATGGAGTGTTCCTTCACTTTCTAAATGCTGTCCTTTCAGAGAAAATCACTTTCCTTTGAAAGTGCCTTAAGCTACTTACAAGCATTCACAAGAAACTCACATGCATTTTTCTGAAAGAGAAGCAGTCTGTTCCAACACTTCAATTCACTGTGCGTAGTGAATGGAGTGTTGCTTCACTTTCTAAATGCTGTCCTTTCAGAGAAAATCACTTTCCTTTGAAAGTGCCTTAAGCTACTTACAGCATTCAACAGAAATTCACATGCATTTCACTGAAAGAGAAGCAGTCTGTTCCAACACTTCAATTCACTGTGCGAAATGAATGGAGTGTTGCTCCACTTTCTAAATGCTGTCCTTTCAGAGAAAATCACTTTCCTTTGAAAATGCCTTAAGCTACTTAGAAGCATTCACAAAAAACTCATATCTGTTTCCTGAAAGAGAAGTAGTCTGTTCCAACACTTCAATTCACTGTGCGAAGTGAATGGAGTGTTGCTTCACTTTCTAAATGCTGTCCTTTCAGAGAAAATCACTTTCCTTTGAAAGTGCCTTAAGCTACTTACAAGCATTCACAAGAAACTCACACGCATTTTTCTGAAAGAGAAGCAGTTTGTTCCAACATTACAATTCACTGTGCGAAGTGAATGGAGTGTTGCTTCACTTTCTATATGCTCTTCTTTTAGAGAAAATCACTTTGCTTTTAAAGTGCCTTAAGCTACTTACAAGCATTCAGAAGAAACTCACATCCGTTTCTCTGAAAGAGAAGCAGTGTGTTCCAACATTTCATTTCACTGGGCGAAGTGAATGGAGTGTTGCTTCACTTTCTAAATGCTGTCCTTTCAGAGAAAATCACTTTCCTTTGAAAGTGCCTTAAGCTACTTACAAGCATTCACAGTAATATCAAATGCGTTTCTATGAAAGAGAAGCTGTCTGTTCCAACACTTGAATTCACTGTGCGAAGTGAATGGAGTGTTACTTCACTTTCGAAATGCTGTCCTTTCAGAGAAAATCACTTTCCTTTGAAAGTGCCTTAAGGTACTTACAAGCATTCTTCAGAAATTCACATGCGTTTCACTGAAAGAGAAGCAGTCTGTTCCAACACTTCAATTCACTGTGCGAAGTGAATGGAGTGTTGCTTCACTTTCTATATGCTCTTCTTTTAGAGAAAATCACTTTGCTTTGAAAGTGCCTTAAGCTACTTACAAACATTCACAGGAAACTCAAATGCGTTTCTATGAAAGAGAAGCTGTCTGTTCCAACACTTCAATTCACTGTGCGAAGTGAATGGAGTGTTGCTTCACTTTCTAAATGCTGTCCTTTCAGAGAAAATCACTTTCCTTTGAATGTGCCTTAAGCTACTTACAAGCATTCAACAGAAATTCACATGTGTTTCACTGAAAGAGAAGCAGTCTGTTCCAACACTTCAATTCACTGTGCGAAGTGAATGGAGTGTTGCTTCACTTTCTAAATGCTGTCCTTTCAGAGAAAATCACTTTCCTTTGAAAGTGCCTTAATCTACTTGCAAGCATTCAATAGAAATTCACATGCGTTTCTCTGAAAGAGAAGCAGTCTGTTCCAACACTTCAATTCACTGTGCGAAGTGAATGGAGTGTTGCTTCACTTTCTAAATGCTGTCCTTTCAGAGAAAATCACTTTCCTTTGAAAGTGCCTTAAGCTACTTACAAGCATTCACAAAAAACTCATATCTGTTTCTCTGAAAGAGAAGTGTTCTGTTACAACACTTCAATTCACTGTGCGAAGTGAATGGAGTGTTGTTTCACTTTCTAAATGCTGTCCTTTCAGAGAAAATCACTTTCCTTTGAAAGTGCCTTAAGCTACTTACACACATTCACAGAAAACTCAAATGCGTTTCTATGAAAGAGAAGCTGTCTGTTCCAACACTTCAATTCACTGTGCGAAGTGAATGGAGTGTTGCTTCACTTTCTAAATGCTGTCCTTTCAGAGAAAATCACTTTCCTTTGAAAGTGCGTTAAGGTACTTACAAGCATTCACAAGAAACTCACATGCGTTTCACTGAAAGAGAAGCAGTCTGTTCCAACACTTCAATTCACTGTGCGAAGTGAATGGAGTGTTGCTTCACTTTCTAAATGCTGTCCTTTCGGAGAAAATCACTTTCCTTTGAAAGTGCCTTAAGCTACTTACAAGCATTCCACAGAAATTCACATGCGTTTCTCTGAAAGAGAAGAAGTGTGTTCCAACACTTCAATTCACCGTGCGAAGTGAATGGAGTGTTGTTTCACTTTCTAAATGCTGTCCTTTCAGAGAAAATCACTTTTCTTTGAAAGTGCCTTAAGCTACTTACACACATTCACAGGAAACTCAAATGCGTTTCTATGAAAGAGAAGCTGTCTGTTCCAACACTTCAATTCACTGTGCGAAGTGAATGGAGTGTTGCTTCACTTTCTAAATGCTGTCCTTTCAGAGAAAATCACTTTCCTTTGAAAGTGCCTTAAGCTACTTACAAGCATTCAACAGAAATTCACATGCGTTTCACTGAAAGAGAAGCAGTCTGTTCCAACACTTCAATTCACTGTGCGAAGTGAATGGAGTGTTGCTTCACTTTCTAAATGCTGTCCTTTCAGAGAAAATCACTTTCCTTTGAAAGTGCCTTAAGCTACTTACACACATTCACAGGAAACTCAAATGCGTTTCTATGAAAGAGAAGCTGTCTGTTCCAACACTTCAATTCACTGTGCGAAGTGAATGGAGTGTTGCTTCACTTTCTAAATGCTGTCCTTTCAGAGAAAATCACTTTCCTTTGAATGTGCCTTAAGCTACTTACAAGCATTCAACAGAAATTCACATGTGTTTCACTGAAAGAGAAGCAGTCTGTTCCAACACTTCAATTCACTGTGCGAAGTGAATGGAGTGTTGCTTCACTTTCTAAATGCTGTCCTTTCAGAGAAAATCACTTTCCTTTGAAAGTGCCTTAAGCTACTTACAAGCATTCAATAGAAATTCACATGCGTTTCTCTGAAAGAGAAGCAGTCTGTTCCAACACTTCAATTCACTGTGCGAAGTGAATGGAGTGTTGCTTCACTTTCTAAATGCTGTCCTTTCAGAGAAAATCACTTTCCTTTGAAAGTGCCTTAAGCTACTTACAAGCATTCACAAGAAACTCACACGCATTTTTCTGAAAGAGAAGCAGTTTGTTCCAACATTACAATTCACTGTGCGAAGTGAATGGAGTGTTGCTTCACTTTCTATATGCTCTCCTTTTAGAGAAAATCACTTTGCTATGAAAGTGCCTTAAGCTACTTACAAGCATTCACAGGAATATCAAATGCGGTTCTATGAAAGAGAAGCTGTCTGTTCCAACACTTGAATTCATGTGCATAGTGAATGGAGTGTTGCTTCACTTTCTAAATACTGTCCTTTCAGAGAAAATCACTTTCCTCTGAAATTGCCTTAAGCTACTGACAAGCATTTAACAGAAATTCACATGCGTTTCTCTGAAAAATAAGCAGTCTGTTCCAACACTTCAATTCACTGTGCGAAGTGAATGAAGTGTTCCTTCACTTTCTAAATGCTGTCCTTTCAGAGAAAATCACTTTCCTTTGAAAGTGCCTTAAGCTACTTACAAGCATTCACAAGAAACTCACATGCATTTATCTGAAAGAGAAGCAGTCTGTTCCAACACTTCAATTCACTGTGCGTAGTGAATGGAGTGTTGCTTCACTTTCTAAATGCTGTCCTTTCAGAGAAAATCACTTTCCTTTGAAAGTGCCTTAAGCTACTTACAGCATTCAAAAGAAATTCACATGCATTTCACTGAAAGAGAAGCAGTCTGTTCCAACACTTCAATTCACGGTGCGAAGTGAATGGAGTGTTGCTCCACTTTCTAAATGATGTCCTTTCAGAGAAAATCACTTTCCTTTGAAAATGCCTTAAGCTACTTAAAAGCATTCACAAAAAACTCATATCTGTTTCCTGAAAGAGAAGTAGTCTGTTCCAACACTTCAATTCACTGTGCGAAGTGAATGGAGTGTAGCTTCACTTTCTAAATGCTGTCCTTTCGGAGAAAATCACTTTCCTTTGAAAGTGCCTTAAGCTACTTACAAGCATTCACAAGAAACTCACATGCATTTTTCTGAAAGAGAAGCAGTCTGTTCCAACACTTCAATTCACTGTGCGTAGTGAATGGAGTGTTGCTTCACTTTCTAAATGCTGTCCTTTCAGAGAAAATCACTTTCCTTTGAAAGTGCCTTAAGCTACTTACACACATTCACAGGAAACTCAAATGCGTTTCTATGAAAGAGAAGCTGTCTGTTCCAACACTTCAATTCACTGTGCGAAGTGAATGGAGTGTTGCTTCACTTTCTAAATGCTGTCCTTTCGGAGAAAATCACTTTCCTTTGAAAGTGCCTTAAGCTACTTACAAGCATTCAACAGAAATTCACATGCGTTTCTCTGAAAGAGAAGCAGTCTGTTCCAACACTTCAATTCACTGTGCGAAGTGAGTGGAGTGTTGCTTCACTTTCTAAATGCTGTCCTTTCAGAGAAAATCACTTTCCTTTTAAAATGCCTTAAGTTACTTAAAAGCATTCACAAAAAACTCATATCTGTTTCCTGAAAGAGAAGTAGTCTGTTCCAACACTTCAATTCACTGTGCGAAGTGAATGGAGTGTTGCTTCACTTTCTAAATGCTGTCCTTTCAGAGAAAATTACTTTCCTTTGAAAGTGCCTTAAGCTACTTACAAGCATTCACAGGAATATCAAAGGCGGTTCTATGAAAGAGAAGCTGTCTGTTCCAACAATTGAATTCACTGTGCATAGTGAATGGAGTGTTGCTTCACTTTCGAAATGCTGTCCTTTCAGAGAAAATCACTTTCCTCTGAAAGTGCCTTAAGCTACTGACAAGCATTTAACAGATATTCACATGCGTTTCTCTGAAAAAGAAGCAGTCTGTTCCAACACTTCAATTCACTGTGCGAAGTGAATGGAGTGTTCCTTCACTTTCTAAATGCTGTCTTTTCAGAGAAAATCACTTTCCTTTGAAAGTGCCTTAAGCTACTTACAAGCATTCACAAGAAACTCACATGCATTTTTCTGAAAGAGAAGCAGTCTGTTCCAACATTTCAATTCACTGTGCGTAGTGAATGGAGTGTTGCTTCACTTTCTAAATGCTGTCCTTTCAGAGAAAATCACTTTCCTTTGAAAGTGCCTTAAGCTACTTACAGCATTCAACAGAAATTCACATGCATTTCACTGAAAGAGAAGCAGTCTGTTCCAACACTTCAATTCACTGTTCGAAGTGAATGGAGTGTTGCTCCACTTTCTAAATGCTGTCCTTTCAGAGAAAATCACTTTCCTTTGAAAATGCCTTAAGCTACTTAAAAGCATTCACAAAAAACTCATATCTGTTTCCTGAAAGAGAAGAAGTCTGTTCCAACACTTCAATTCACTGTGCGAAGTGAATGGAGTGTTGCTTCACTTTCTAAATGCTGTCCTTTCGGAGAAAATCACTTTCCTTTGAAAGTGCCTTAAGCTACTTACAAGCATTCACAAGAAAACTCACATGCATTTTTTCTGAAAGAGAAGCAGTCTGTTCCAACACTTCAATTCACTGTGCGTAGTGAATGGAGTGTTGCTTCACTTTCTAAATGCTGTCCTTTCAGAGAAAATCACTTTCCTTTGAAAGTGCCTTAAGCTACTTACACACATTCACAGGAAACTCAAATGCGTTTCTATGAAAGAGAAGCTGTCTGTTCCAACACTTCAATTCACTGTGCGAAGTGAATGGAGTGTTGCTTCACTTTCTAAATGCTGTCCTTTTTGGAGAAAATCACTTTCCTTTGAAAGTACCTTAAGTTACTTACAAGCATTCCACAGAAATTCACATGCGTTTCTCTGAAAGAGAAGCAGTCTGTTCCAACACTTCAATTCACTGAGCGAAGTGAATGGAGTGTTGTTTCACTTTCTAAATGCTGTCCTTTCAGAGAAAATCACTTTCCTTTGAAAGTGCCTTAAGCTACTTACACACATTCACAGGAAACTCAAATGCGTTTCTATGAAAGAGAAGCTGTCTGTTCCAACACTTCAATTCACTGTGCGAAGTGAATGGAGTGTTGCTTGACTTTCTAAATGCTGTCCTTTCAGAGAAAATCACTTTCCTTTGAATGTGCCTTAAGCTACTTACAAGCATTCAACAGAAATTCACATGTGCTTCACTGAAAGAGAAGCAGTCTGTTCCAACACTTCAATTCACTGTGCGAAGTGAATGGAGTGTTGCTTCACTTTCTAAATGCTGTCCTTTCAGAGAAAATCACTTTCCTTTGAAAGTGCCTTAAGCTACTTACAAGCATTCAATAGAAATTCACATGCGTTTCTCTGAAAGAGAAGCAGTCTGTTCCAACACTTCAATTCACTGTGCGAAGTGAATGGAGTGTTGCTTCACTTTCTAAATGCTGTCCTTTCAGAGAAAATCACTTTCCTTTGAAAGTGCCTTAAGCTACTTACAAGCATTCACAAGAAACTCACACGCATTTTTCTGAAAGAAAAGCCGTTTGTTCCAACATTACAATTCACTGTGCGAAGTGAATGGAGTGTTGCTTCACTTTCTATATGCTCTTCTTTTAGAGAAAATCACTTTGCTTTGAACGTGCCTTAAGCTACTTACAAGCATTCAGAATAAACTCACATCCGTTTCTCTGAAAGAGAAGCAGTGTGTTCCAACATTTCAATTCACTGGGCGAAGTGAATGGAGTGTTGCTTCACTTTCTAAATGCTGTCCTTTCAGAGAAAATCACTTTCCTTTGAAAGTGCCTTAAGCTACTTACAAGCATTCACAGGAATATCAAATGCGTTTCTATGAAAGAGAAGCTGTTTGTTCCAACACTTCAATTCACTGTGCGAAGGGAATGGAGTGTTACTTCACTTTCTAAATGCTGTCCTTTCAGAGAAAACCACTTTCCTTTGAAAGTGCCTTAAGGTACTTACAAGCATTCAACAGAAATTCACATGCGTTTCACTGAAAGAGAAGCAGTCTGTTCCAACACTTCAATTCACTGTGCGAAGTGAATGGAGTGTTGCTTCATTTTCTAAATGCTGTCCTTTCAGAGAAAATCACTTTCCTTTGAAAGTGCCTTAAGCTACTTACACACATTCACAGGAAACTCAAATGCGTTTCTCTGAAAGAGAAGCTGTCTGTTCCAACACTACAATTCACTGTGTGAAGTGAATGGAGTGTTGCTTCACTTTCTAAATGCTGTCCTTTCAGAGAAAATCACTTTCCTTTGAAAGTGCCTTAAGCTACTTACAAGCATTCAAATGAAATACACATGCGTTTCTCTGAAAGAGAAGCAGTCTGTTCCAACACTTCAATTCACAGTGCGAAGTGAATGGAGTGTTGCTTCACTTTCCAAATGCTGTCCTTTCAGTGAAAATCACATTATGTTGAAAGTGCCTTAAGCTACATACAAGTATTCATAAAAAACTCATATCTGCTTCTCTGAAAGAGAAGTAGTCTGTTCCAACACTTCAATTCACTGTGCGTAGTGAATGGAGTGTTGGTTCACTTTCTAAATGGTGTCCTTTCAGAGAAAATCACTTTACTTTGAAAGTGCCTTAAGCTACTTACAAGCATTCAGAGCAAACTCACATGCTTTTTTCTGAAAGAAGAGGTCTGTTCCAACACTTCAATTCACTGTGCGAAGTGAATGGAGTGTTGTTTCGCTTTCTAAATGCTGTCCTTTCAGAGAAAATCACTTTCCTTTGAAAGTGCCTTAAGCTACTTACAAGCATTAAACAGAAATTCACGTGCGTTTCTCTGAAAGAGAAACAGTCTGTTCCAACACTTCAATTCACTGTGCGTAGTGAATGGAGTGTTGCTTCACTTTCTAAATGCTGTCCTTTCAGAGAAAATCACTTTCCTTTGAAAGTGCCTTAAGCTACTTACACACATTCACAGGAAACTCAAATGCGTTTCTATGAAAGAGAAGCTGTCTGTTCCAACACTTCAATTCACTGTGCGAAGTGAATGGAGTGTTGCTTCACTTTCTAAATGCTGTCCTTTCAGAGAAAATTACTTTCCTTTGAAAGTGCCTTAAGCTACATACAAGCATTCACAGGAATATCAAATGCGGTTCTATGAAAGAGAAGCTGTCTGTTCCAACAATTGAATTCACTGTGCATAGTGAATTGAGTGTTGCTTCACTTTCTAAATGCTGTCCTTTCAGAGAAAATCACTTTCCTCTGAAAGTGCCTTAAGCTACTGACAAGCATTTAACAGATATTCACATGCGTTTCTCTGAAAAAGAAGCAGTCTGTTCCAACACTTCAATTCACTGTGCGAAGTGAATGGAGTGTTCCTTCACTTTCTAAATGCTGTCCTTTCAGAGAAAATCACTTTCCTTTGAAAGTGCCTTAAGCTACTTACAAGCATTCACAAGAAACTCACATGCATTTTTCTGAAAGAGAAGCAGTCTGTTCCAACATTTCAAGTCACTGTGCGTAGTGAATGGAGTGTTGCTTCACTTTCTAAATGCTGTCCTTTCAGAGAAAATCACTTTCCTTTGAAAGTGCCTTAAGCTACTTACAGCATTCAACAGAAATTCACATGCATTTCACTGAAAGAGAAGCAGTCTGTTCCAACACTTCAATTCACTGTTCGAAGTGAATGGAGTGTTGCTCCACTTTCTAAATGCTGTCCTTTCAGAGAAAATCACTTTCCTTTGAAAATGCCTTAAGCTACTTAAAAGCATTCACAAAAAACTCATATCTGTTTCCTGAAAGAGAAGAAGTCTGTTCCAACACTTCAATTCACTGTGCGAAGTGAATGGAGTGTTGCTTCACTTTCTAAATGCTGTTCTTTCGGAGAAAATCACTTTCCTTTGAAAGTGCCTTAAGCTACTTACAAGCATTCACAAGAAACTCACATGCATTTTTCTGAAAGAGAAGCAGTCTGTTCCAACACTTCAATTCACTGTGCGTAGTGAATGGAGTGTTGCTTCACTTTCTAAATGCTGTCCTTTCAGAGAAAATCACTTTCCTTTGAAAGTGCCTTAAGCTACTTACACACATTCACAGGAAACTCAAATGCGTTTCTATGAAAGAGAAGCTGTCTGTTCCAACACTTCAATTCACTGTGCGAAGTGAATGGAGTGTTGCTTCACTTTCTAAATGCTGTCCTTTCGGAGAAAATCACTTTCCTTTGAAAGTACCTTAAGTTACTTACAAGCATTCCACAGAAATTCACATGCGTTTCTCTGAAAGAGAAGCAGTCTGTTCCAACACTTCAATTCACTGAGCGAAGTGAATGGAGTGTTGTTTCACTTTCTAAATGCTGTCCTTTCAGAGAAAATCACTTTCCTTTGAAAGTGCCTTAAGCTACTTACACACATTCACAGGAAACTCAAATGCGTTTCTATGAAAGAGAAGCTGTCTGTTCCAACACTTCAATTCACTGTGCGAAGTGAATGGAGTGTTGCTTCACTTTCTAAATGCTGTCCTTTCAGAGAAAATCACTTTCCTTTGAAAGTGCCTTAAGGTACTTACAAGCATTCAACAGAAATTCACATGCGTTTCACTGAAAGAGAAGCAGTCTGTTCCAACACTTCAATTCATGTGCGAAGTGAATGGAGTGTTGCTTCACTTTCTAAATGCTGTCCTTTCAGAGAAAATCACTTTGCTTTGAAAGTGCCTTAAGCTACTTACACACATTCACAGGAAACTCAAATGCGTTTCTATGAAAGAGAAGCTGTCTGTTCCAACACTTCAATTCATTGTGCGAAGTGAATGGAGTGTTGCTTCACTTTCTAAATGCTGTCCTTTCAGAGAAAATCACTTTCCTTTGAAAGTGCCTTAAGCTACTTACAAGCATTCACAAGAAACTCACACGCATTTTTCTGAAAGAAAAGCCGTTTGTTCCAACATTACAATTCACTGTGCGAAGTGAATGGAGTGTTGCTTCACTTTCTATATGCTCTTCTTTTAGAGAAAATCACTTTGCTTTGAACGTGCCTTAAGCTACTTACAAGCATTCAGAAGAAACTCACATCCGTTTCTCTGAAAGAGAAGCAGTGTGTTCCAACATTTCAATTCACTGGGCGAAGTGAATGGAGTGTTGCTTCACTTTCTAAATGCTGTCCTTTCAGAGAAAATCACTTTCCTTTGAAAGTGCCTTAAGCTACTTACAAGCATTAAACAGAAATTCACGTGCGTTTCTCTGAAAGAGAAACAGTCTGTTCCAACACTTCAATTCACAGTGCGAAGTGAATGGAGTGTTGCTTCACTTTCTAAATGCTGTCCTTTCAGAGAAAATCACTTTCCTTTGAAAGTGCCTTAAGCTACTTACAAGCATTCAACAGAAATACACATGCGTTTCTCTGAAAGAGAAGCAGTCTGTTCCAACACTTCAATTCACTCTGCGAAGTGAATGGAGTGTTGCTTCACTTTCTAAATGCTGTCCTTTCAGAGAACATCACATTACTTTGAAAGTGCCTTAAGCTACTTACAATCATTCATAAAAAACTCATATCTGCTTCTCTGAAAGAGAAGTAGTCTGTTCCAACACTTCAATTCACTGTGCGTAGTGAATGGAGTGTTGGTTCACTTTCTAAATGGTGTCCTTTCAGAGAAAATCACTTTACTTTGAAAGTGCCTTAAGCAACTTACAATCATTCACAGCAAACTCACATGCATTTTTCTGAAAGCAGAGGTCTGTTCCAACACTTCAATTCACTGTGCGAAGTGAATGGAGTGTTGTTTCGCTTTCTAAATGCTGTCCTTTCAGAGAAAATCACTTTCCTTTGAAAGTGCCTTAAGCTACTTACAAGCATTAAACAGAAATTCACGTGCGTTTCTCTGAAAGAGAAACAGTCTGTTCCAACACTTCAATTCACTGTGCGAAGTGAATGGAGTGTTGCTTCACTTTCTAAATGGTGTCCTTTCCGAGAAAGTCACTTTCCTTTGAAAGTGCCTTAAGCTACTTACAAGCATTCACAAGAAACTCACATCTTTTTCTCTGAAAGAGAAGCAGTCTGTTCCAACCCTTCAATTCACTGTGCGAAGTGAATGGAGTGTTGCTTCACTTTCTAAATGCTGTCCTTTTGGAGAAAATCACTTTCCTTTGAAAGTGCCTTAAGCTACTTACAAGCATTCACAAGAAACTCACATGCATTTTTCTGAAAGAGAAGCAGTCTGTTCCAATACTTCAATTCACTGTGCGTAGTGAATGGAGTGTTGCTTCACTTTCTAAATACTGTCCTTTCAGAGAAAATCACTTTCCTTTGAAAGTGCCTTAAGCTACTTACACACATTCACAGGAAACTCAAATGCGTTTCTATGAAAGAGAAGCTGTCTGTTCCAACACTTCAATTCACTGTGCGAAGTGAATGGAGTGTTGCTTCACTTTCTAAATGCTGTCCTTTCGGAGAAAATCACTTTCGTTTGAAAGTGCCTTAAGCTACTTACAAGCATTCCACAGAAATTCACATGCGTTTCTCTGAAAGAGAAGAAGTCTGTTCCAACACTTCAATTCACTGTGCGAAGTGAATGGAGTGTTGTTTCACTTTCTAAATGCTGTCCTTTCAGAGAAAATCACTTTCCTTTGAAAGTGCCTTAAGCTACTTACACACATTCACAGGAAACTCAAATGCGTTTCTATGAAAGAGAAGCTGTCTGTTCCAACACTTCAATTCACTGTGCGAAGTGAATGGAGTGTTGCTTCACTTTCTAAATGCTGTCCTTCCAGAGAAAATCACTTTCCTTTGAATGTGCCTTAAGCTACTTACAAGCATTCAACAGAAATTCACATGTGTTTCACTGAAAGAGAAGCAGTCTGTTCCAACACTTCAATTCACTGTGCGAAGTGAATGGAGTGTTGCTTCACTTTCTAAATGCTGTCCTTTCAGAGAAAATCACTTTCCTTTGAAAGTGCCTTAAGCTACTTACAAGCATTCAATAGAAATTCACATGCGTTTCTCTGAAAGAAAAGCAGTCTGTTCCAACACTTCAATTCACTGTGCGAAGTGAATGGAGTGTTGCTTCACTTTCTAAATGCTGTCCTTTCAGAGAAAATCACTTTCCTTTGAAAGTCCCTTTAGCTACTTACACACATTCACAGGAAACTCAAATGCGTTTCTATGAAAGAGAAGCTGTCTGTTCCAACACTTCAATTCACTGGGCGAAGTGAATGGAGTGTTGCTTCACTTTCTAAATGCTGTCCTTTCAGAGAAAATCACTTTCCTTTGAAAGTGCCTTAAGCTACTTACAAGCATTCCACAGAAATTCACATGCGTTTCTCTGAAAGAGAAGAAGTCTGTTCCAACACTTCAATTCACTGTGCGAAGTGAATGGAGTGTTGCTTCACTTTCTAAATGCTGTCCTTTCAGAGAAAATCACTTTCCTTTGAAAGTGCCTTAAGCTACTTACACACATTCACAGGAAACTCAAATGCGTATCTATGAAAGAGAAGCTGTCTGTTCCAACACTTCAATTCACTGTGCGAAGTGAATGGAGTGTTGCTTCACTTTCTAAATGCTGTCCTTTCAGAGAAAATCACTTTCCTTTGAAAGTGCCTTAAGCTACTTACAAGCATTCAACAGAAATTCACCTGCGTTTCACTGAAAGAGAAGCAGTCTGTTCCTACACTTCAATTCACTGTGCGAAGTGAATGGAGTGTTGCTTCACTTTCTAAATGCTGTCCTTTCAGAGAAAATCACTTTCCTTTGAAAGTGCCTTAAGCTACTTACACACATTCACAGGAAACTCAAATCCGTTTCTATGAAAGAGAAGCTGTCTGTTCCAACACTTCAATTCACTGTGCGAAGTGAATGGAGTGTTGCTTCACTTTCTAAATGCTGTCCTTTCAGAGAAAATCACTTTCCTTTGAATGTGCCTTAAGCTACTTACAAGCATTCAACAGAAATTCACATGTGTTTCACTGAAAGAGAAGCAGTCTGTTCCAACACTTCAATTCACTGTGCGAAGTGAATGGAGTGTTGCTTCACTTTCTAAGTGCTGTACTTTCAGAGAAAATCACTTTCCTTTGAAAGTGCCTTAAGCTACTTACAAGCATTCAATAGAAATTCACATGCGTTTCTCTGAAAGAGAAGCAGTGTGTTCCAACACTTCAATTCACTGTGCGAAGTGAATGGAGTGTTGCTTCACTTTCTAAATGCTGTCCTTTCAGAGAAAATCACTTTCCTTTGAAAGTGCCTTAAGCTACTTACAAGCATTCACAAGAAACTCACACGCATTTTTCTGAAAGAGAAGCAGTTTGTTCCAACATTACAATTCACTGTGCGAAGTGAATGGAGTGTTGCTTCACTTTCTATATGCTCTCCTTTTAGAGAAAATCACTTTGCCTTGAAAGTGCCTTAAGCTACTTACAAGCATTCAGAAGAAACTCACATCCGTTTCTCTGAAAGAGAAGCAGTGTGTTCGAATATTTCAATTCACTGGGCGAAGTGAATGGAGTGTTGCTTCACTTTCTAAATGCTGTCCTTTCAGAGAAAATCACTTTCCTTTGAAAGTGCCTTAAGCTACTTACAAGCATTCACAGGAATATCAAATGCGGTTCTATGAAAGAGAAGCTGTCTGTTCCAACACTTGAATTCACTGTGCATAGTGAATGGAGTGTTGCTTCACTTTCTAAATGCTGTCCTTTCAGAGAAAATCACTTTCCTCTGAAAGTGCCTTAAGCTACTGACAAGCATTTAACAGAAATTCACATGCGTTTCTCTGAAAAAGAAGCAGTCTGTTCCAACACTTCAATTCACTGTGCGAAGTGAATGGAGTGTTCCTTCACTTTCTAAATGCTGTCCTTTCAGAGAAAATCACTTTCCTTTGAAAGTGCCTTAAGCTACTTACAAGCATTCACAAGAAACTCACATGTATTTTTCTGAAAGAGAAGCAGTCTGTCCCAACACTTCAATTCACTGTGCGTAGTGAATGGAGTGTTGCTTTACTTTCTGAATGCTGTCCTTTCAGAGAAAATCACTTTCCTTTGAAAGTGCCTTAAGCTACTTACAGCATTCAACAGAAATTCACAGGCATTTCACTGAAAGAGAAACAGTCTGTTCCAACACTTCAATTCACTGTGCGAAGGGAATGGAGTGTTGCTCCACTTTCTAAATGCTGTCCTTTCAGAGAAAATCACTTTCCTTTGAAAATGCCTTAAGCTACTTAAAAGCATTCACAAAAAACTCATATCTGTTTCCTGAAAGAGAAGTAGTCTGTTCCAACACTTCAATTCACTGTGCGAAGTGAATGGAGTGTTGCTTCACTTTCTAAATGCTGTCCTTTCGGAGAAAATCACTTTCCTTTGAAAGTGCCTTAAGCTAATTACAAGCATTCCACAGAAATTCACATGCGTTTCTCTGAAAGAGAAGAAGTCTGTTCCAACACTTCAATTCACTGTGCGAAGTGAATGGAGTGTTGTTTCACTTTCTAAATGCTGTCCTTTCAGAGAAAATCACTTTCCTTTGAAAGTGCCTTAAGCTACTTACACACATTCACAGGAAACTCAAAGGCGTTTCTATGAAAGAGAAGCTGTCTGTTCCAACACTTCAATTCACTGTGCGAAGTGAATGGAGTGTTGCTTCACTTTCTAAATGCTGTCCTTTCGGAGAAAATCACTTTCCTTTGAAAGTGCCTTAAGCTACTTACAAGCATTCCACAGAAATTCACATGCGTTTCTCTGAAAGAGAAGAAGTGTGTTCCAACACTTCAATTCACTGTGCGAAGTGAATGGAGTGTTGTTTCACTTTCTAAATGCTGTCCTTTCAGAGAAAATCACTTTCCTTTGAAAGTGCCTTAAGCTACTTACACACATTCACAGGAAACTCAAATGCGTTTCTATGAAAGAGAAGCTGTCTGTTCCAACACTTCAATTCACTGTGCGAAGTGAATGGAGTGTTGCTTCACTTTCTAAATGCTGTCCTTTCAGAGAAAATCACTTTCCTTTGAAAGTGCCTTAAGCTACTTACAAGCATTCAACAGAAATTCACATGCGTTTCACTGAAAGAGAAGCAGTCTGTTCCAACACTTCAATTCACTGTGCGAAGTGAATGGAGTGTTGCTTCACTTTCTAAATGCTGTCCTTTCAGAGAAAATCACTTTCCTTTGAAAGTGCCTTAAGCTACTTACACACATTCACAGGAAACTCAAATGCGTTTCTATGAAAGAGAAGCTGTCTGTTCCAACACTTCAATTCACTGTGCGAAGTGAATGGAGTGTTGCTTCACTTTCTAAATGCTGTCCTTTCAGAGAAAATCACTTTCCTTTGAATGTGCCTTAAGCTACTTACAAGCATTCAACAGAAATTCACATGTGTTTCACTGAAAGAGAAGCAGTCTGTTCCAACACTTCAATTCACTGTGCGAAGTGAATGGAGTGTTGCTTCACTTTCTAAATGCTGTCCTTTCAGAGAAAATCACTTTCCTTTGAAAGTGCCTTAAGCTACTTACAAGCATTCAATAGAAATTCACATGCGTTTCTCTGAAAGAGAAGCAGTCTGTTCCAACACTTCAATTCACTGTGCGAAGTGAATGGAGTGTTGCTTCACTTTCTAAATGCTGTCCTTTCAGAGAAAATCACTTTCCTTTGAAAGTGCCTTAAGCTACTTACAAGCATTCACAAGAAACTCACACGCATTTTTCTGAAAGAGAAGCAGTTTGTTCCAACATTACAATTCACTGTGCGAAGTGAATGGAGTGTTGCTTCACTTTCTATATGCTCTCCTTTTAGAGAAAATCACTTTGCTATGAAAGTGCCTTAAGCTACTTACAAGCATTCACAGGAATATCAAATGCGGTTCTATGAAAGAGAAGCTGTCTGTTCCAACACTTTAATTCACTGTGCATAGTGAATGGAGTGTTGCTTCACTTTCTAAATACTGTCCTTTCAGAGAAAATCACTTTCCTCTGAAATTGCCTTAAGCTACTGACAAGCATTTAACAGAAATTCACATGCGTTTCTCTGAAAAATAAGCAGTCTGTTCCAACACTTCAATTCACTGTGCGAAGTGAATGAAGTGTTCCTTCACTTTCTAAATGCTGTCCTTTCAGAGAAAATCACTTTCCTTTGAAAGTGCCTTAAGCTACTTACAAGCATTCACAAGAAACTCACATGCATTTATCTGAAAGAGAAGCAGTCTGTTCCAACACTTCAATTCACTGTGCGTAGTGAATGGAGTGTTGCTTCACTTTCTAAATGCTGTCCTTTCAGAGAAAATCACTTTCCTTTGAAAGTGCCTTAAGCTACTTACAGCATTCAAAAGAAATTCACATGCATTTCACTGAAAGAGAAGCAGTCTGTTCCAACACTTCAATTCACTGTGCGAAGTGAATGGAGTGTTGCTCCACTTTCTAAATGATGTCCTTTCAGAGAAAATCACTTTCCTTTGAAAATGCCTTAAGCTACTTAAAAGCATTCACAAAAAACTCATATCTGTTTCCTGAAAGAGAAGTAGTCTGTTCCAACACTTCAATTCACTGTGCGAAGTGAATGGAGTGTAGCTTCACTTTCTAAATGCTGTCCTTTCGGAGAAAATCACTTTCCTTTGAAAGTGCCTTAAGCTACTTACAAGCATTCACAAGAAACTCACATGCATTTTTCTGAAAGAGAAGCAGTCTGTTCCAACACTTCAATTCACTGTGCGTAGTGAATGGAGTGTTGCTTCACTTTCTAAATGCTGTCCTTTCAGAGAAAATCACTTTCCTTTGAAAGTGCCTTAAGCTACTTACACACATTCACAGGAAACTCAAATGCGTTTCTATGAAAGAGAAGCTGTCTGTTCCAACACTTCAATTCACTGTGCGAAGTGAATGGAGTGTTGCTTCACTTTCTAAATGCTGTCCTTTCGGAGAAAATCACTTTCCTTTGAAAGTGCCTTAAGCTACTTACAAGCATTCAACAGAAATTCACATGCGTTTCTCTGAAAGAGAAGCAGTCTGTTCCAACACTTCAATTCACTGTGCGAAGTGAGTGGAGTGTTGCTTCACTTTCTAAATGCTGTCCTTTCAGAGAAAATCACTTTCCTTTTAAAATGCCTTAAGTTACTTAAAAGCATTCACAAAAAACTCATATCTGTTTCCTGAAAGAGAAGTAGTCTGTTCCAACACTTCAATTCACTGTGCGAAGTGAATGGAGTGTTGCTTCACTTTCTAAATGCTGTCCTTTCAGAGAAAATTACTTTCCTTTGAAAGTGCCTTAAGCTACTTACAAGCATTCACAGGAATATCAAAGGCGGTTCTATGAAAGAGAAGCTGTCTGTTCCAACAATTGAATTCACTGTGCATAGTGAATGGAGTGTTGCTTCACTTTCGAAATGCTGTCCTTTCAGAGAAAATCACTTTCCTCTGAAAGTGCCTTAAGCTACTGACAAGCATTTAACAGATATTCACATGCGTTTCTCTGAAAAAGAAGCAGTCTGTTCCAACACTTCAATTCACTGTGCGAAGTGAATGGAGTGTTCCTTCACTTTCTAAATGCTGTCTTTTCAGAGAAAATCACTTTCCTTTGAAAGTGCCTTAAGCTACTTACAAGCATTCACAAGAAACTCACATGCATTTTTCTGAAAGAGAAGCAGTCTGTTCCAACATTTCAATTCACTGTGCGTAGTGAATGGAGTGTTGCTTCACTTTCTAAATGCTGTCCTTTCAGAGAAAATCACTTTCCTTTGAAAGTGCCTTAAGCTACTTACAGCATTCAACAGAAATTCACATGCATTTCACTGAAAGAGAAGCAGTCTGTTCCAACACTTCAATTCACTGTTCGAAGTGAATGGAGTGTTGCTCCACTTTCTAAATGCTGTCCTTTCAGAGAAAATCACTTTCCTTTGAAAGTGCCTTAAGCTACTTAAAAG
This sequence comes from Myodes glareolus, assembly GCF_982192425.1. NCBI lineage: Eukaryota > Metazoa > Chordata > Mammalia > Rodentia > Cricetidae > Myodes > Myodes glareolus. The sequence continues at coordinate 64,693,775 of NC_142045.1, forward strand.
CATTCACAAAAAACTCATATCTGTTTCCTGAAAGAGAAGAAGTCTGTTCCAACACTACAATTCACTGTGCGAAGTGAATGGAGTGTTGCTTCACTTTCTAAATGCTGTCCTTTCGGAGAAAATCACTTTCCTTTGAAAGTGCCTTAAGCTACTTACAAGCATTCACAAGAAACTCACATGCATTTTTCTGAAAGAGAAGCAGTCTGTTCCAACACTTCAATTCACTGTGCGTAGTGAATGGAGTGTTGCTTCACTTTCTAAATGCTGTCCTTTCAGAGAAAATCACTTTCCTTTGAAAGTGCCTTAAGCTACTTACACACATTCACAGGAAACTCAAATGCGTTTCTATGAAAGAGAAGCTGTCTGTTCCAACACTTCAATTCACTGTGCGAAGTGAATGGAGTGTTGCTTCACTTTCTAAATGCTGTCCTTTCGGAGAAAATCACTTTCCTTTGAAAGTACCTTAAGTTACTTACAAGCATTCCACAGAAATTCACATGCGTTTCTCTGAAAGAGAAGCAGTCTGTTCCAACACTTCAATTCACTGAGCGAAGTGAATGGAGTGTTGTTTCACTTTCTAAATGCTGTCCTTTCAGAGAAAATCACTTTCCTTTGAAAGTGCCTTAAGCTACTTACACACATTCACAGGAAACTCAAATGCGTTTCTATGAAAGAGAAGCTGTCTGTTCCAACACTTCAATTCACTGTGCGAAGTGAATGGAGTGTTGCTTCACTTTCTAAATGCTGTCCTTTCAGAGAAAATCACTTTCCTTTGAATGTGCCTTAAGCTACTTACAAGCATTCAACAGAAATTCACATGTGCTTCACTGAAAGAGAAGCAGTCTGTTCCAAAACTTCAATTCACTGTGCGAAGTGAATGGAGTGTTGCTTCACTTTCTAAATGCTGTCCTTTCAGAGAAAATCACTTTCCTTTGAAAGTGCCTTAAGCTACTTACAAGCATTCAATAGAAATTCACATGCGTTTCTCTGAAAGAGAAGCAGTCTGTTCCAACACTTCAATTCACTGTGCGAAGTGAATGGAGTGTTGCTTCACTTTCTAAATGCTGTCCTTTCAGAGAAAATCACTTTCCTTTGAAAGTGCCTTAAGCTACTTACAAGCATTCACAAGAAACTCACACGCATTTTTCTGAAAGAAAAGCCGTTTGTTCCAACATTACAATTCACTGTGCGAAGTGAATGGAGTGTTGCTTCACTTTCTATATGCTCTTCTTTTAGAGAAAATCACTTTGCTTTGAACGTGCCTTAAGCTACTTACAAGCATTCAGAATAAACTCACATCCGTTTCTCTGAAAGAGAAGCAGTGTGTTCCAACATTTCAATTCACTGGGCGAAGTGAATGGAGTGTTGCTTCACTTTCTAAATGCTGTCCTTTCAGAGAAAATCACTTTCCTTTGAAAGTGCCTTAAGCTACTTACAAGCATTCACAGGAATATCAAATGCGTTTCTATGAAAGAGAAGCTGTTTGTTCCAACACTTCAATTCACTGTGCGAAGGGAATGGAGTGTTACTTCACTTTCTAAATGCTGTCCTTTCAGAGAAAACCACTTTCCTTTGAAAGTGCCTTAAGGTACTTACAAGCATTCAACAGAAATTCACATGCGTTTCACTGAAAGAGAAGCAGTCTGTTCCAACACTTCAATTCACTGTGCGAAGTGAATGGAGTGTTGCTTCCCTTTCTAAATGCTGTCCTTTCAGAGAAAATCACTTTCCTTTGAAAGTGCCTTAAGCTACTTACACACATTCACAGGAAACTCAAATGCGTTTCTCTGAAAGAGAAGCTGTCTGTTCCAACACTACAATTCACTGTGTGAAGTGAATGGAGTGTTGCTTCACTTTCTAAATGCTGTCCTTTCAGAGAAAATCACTTTCCTTTGAAAGTGCCTTAAGCTACTTACAAGCATTCAAAAGAAATACACATGCGTTTCTCTGAAAGAGAAGCAGTCTGTTCCAACACTTCAATTCACAGTGCGAAGTGAATGGAGTGTTGCTTCACTTTCCAAATGCTGTCCTTTCAGTGAAAATCACATTACTTTGAACGTGCCTTAAGCTACATACAAGTATTCATAAAAAATTCATATCTGCTTCTCTGAAAGAGAAGTAGTCTGTTCCAACACTTCAATTCACTGTGCGTAGTGAATGGAGTGTTGGTTCACTTTCTAAATGGTGTCCTTTCAGAGAAAATCACTTTACTTTGAAAGTGCCTTAAGCTACTTACAAGCATTCAGAGCAAACTCACATGCTTTTTTCTGAAAGAAGAGGTCTGTTCCAACACTTCAATTCACTGTGCGAAGTGAATGGAGTGTTGTTTCGCTTTCTAAATGCTGTCCTTTCAGAGAAAATCACTTTCCTTTGAAAGTGCCTTAAGCTACTTACAAGCATTAAACAGAAATTCACGTGCGTTTCTCTGAAAGAGAAACAGTCTGTTCCAACACTTCAATTCACTGTTCGAAGTGAATGGAGTGTTGCTCCACTTTCTAAATGCTGTCCTTTCAGAGAAAATCACTTTCCTTTGAAAATGCCTTAAGCTACTTAAAAGCATTCACAAAAAACTCATATCTGTTTCCTGAAAGAGAAGAAGTCTGTTCCAACACTACAATTCACTGTGCGAAGTGAATGGAGTGTTGCTTCACTTTCTAAATGCTGTCCTTTCGGAGAAAATCACTTTCCTTTGAAAGTGCCTTAAGCTACTTACAAGCATTCACAAGAAACTCACATGCATTTTTCTGAAAGAGAAGCAGTCTGTTCCAACACTTCAATTCACTGTGCGTAGTGAATGGAGTGTTGCTTCACTTTCTAAATGCTGTCCTTTCAGAGAAAATCACTTTCCTTTGAAAGTGCCTTAAGCTACTTACACACATTCACAGGAAACTCAAATGCGTTTCTATGAAAGAGAAGCTGTCTGTTCCAACACTTCAATTCACTGTGCGAAGTGAATGGAGTGTGGCTTCACTTTCTAAATGCTGTCCTTTCGGAGAAAATCACTTTCCTTTGAAAGTACCTTAAGTTACTTACAAGCATTCCACAGAAATTCACATGCGTTTCTCTGAAAGAGAAGCAGTCTGTTCCAACACTTCAATTCACTGAGCGAAGTGAATGGAGTGTTGTTTCACTTTCTAAATGCTGTCCTTTCAGAGAAAATCACTTTCCTTTGAAAGTGCCTTAAGCTACTTACACACATTCACAGGAAACTCAAATGCGTTTCTATGAAAGAGAAGCTGTCTGTTCCAACACTTCAATTCACTGTGCGAGGTGAATGGAGTGTTGCTTCACTTTCTAAATGCTGTCCTTTCAGAGAAAATCACTTTCCTTTGAATGTGCCTTAAGCTACTTACAAGCATTCAACAGAAATTCACATGTGCTTCACTGAAAGAGAAGCAGTCTGTTCCAACACTTCAATTCACTGTGCGAAGTGAATGGAGTGTTGCTTCACTTTCTAAATGCTGTCCTTTCAGAGAAAATCACTTTCCTTTGAAAGTGCCTTAAGCTACTTACAAGCATTCAACAGAAATTCACATGTGCTTCACTGAAAGAGAAGCAGTCTGTTCCAACACTTCAATTCACTGTGCGAAGTGAATGGAGTGTTGCTTCACTTTCTAAATGCTGTCCTTTCAGAGAAAATCACTTTCCTTTGAAAGTGCCTTAAGCTACTTACAAGCATTCAATAGAAATTCACATGCGTTTCTCTGAAAGAGAAGCAGTCTGTTCCAACACTTCAATTCACTGTGCGAAGTGAATGGAGTGTTGCTTCACTTTCTAAATGCTGTCCTTTCAGAGAAAATCACTTTCCTTTGAAAGTGCCTTAAGCTACTTACAAGCATTCACAAGAAACTCACACGCATTTTTCTGAAAGAAAAGCCGTTTGTTCCAACATTACAATTCACTGTGCGAAGTGAATGGAGTGTTGCTTCACTTTCTATATGCTCTTCTTTTAGAGAAAATCACTTTGCTTTGAACGTGCCTTAAGCTACTTACAAGCATTCAGAATAAACTCACATCCGTTTCTCTGAAAGAGAAGCAGTGTGTTCCAACATTTCAATTCACTGGGCGAAGTGAATGGAGTGTTGCTTCACTTTCTAAATGCTGTCCTTTCAGAGAAAATCACTTTCCTTTGAAAGTGCCTTAAGCTACTTACAAGCATTCACAGGAATATCAAATGCGTTTCTATGTAAGAGAAGCTGTTTGTTCCAACACTTCAATTCACTGTGCGAAGGGAATGGAGTGTTACTTCACTTTCTAAATGCTGTCCTTTCAGAGAAAACCACTTTCCTTTGAAAGTGCCTTAAGGTACTTACAAGCATTCAACAGAAATTCACATGCGTTTCTCTGAAAGAGAAGCAGTCTGTTCCAACACTTCAATTCACAGTGCGAAGTGAATGGAGTGTTGCTTCACTTTCCAAATGCTGTCCTTTCAGTGAAAATCACATTACTTTGAAAGTGCCTTAAGCTACATACAAGTATTCATAAAAAACTCATATCTGCTTCTCTGAAAGAGAAGTAGTCTGTTCCAACACTTCAATTCACTGTGCGTAGTGAATGGAGTGTTGGTTCACTTTCTAAATGGTGTCCTTTCAGAGAAAATCACTTTACTTTGAAAGTGCCTTAAGCTACTTACAAGCATTCAGAGCAAACTCACATGCTTTTTTCTGAAAGAAGAGGTCTGTTCCAACACTTCAATTCACTGTGCGAAGTGAATGGAGTGTTGTTTCGCTTTCTAAATGCTGTCCTTTCAGAGAAAATCACTTTCCTTTGAAAGTGCCTTAAGCTACTTACAAGCATTAAACAGAAATTCACGTGCGTTTCTCTGAAAGAGAAACAGTCTGTTCCAACACTTCAATTCACTGTGCGTAGTGAATGGAGTGTTGCTTCACTTTCTAAATGCTGTCCTTTCAGAGAAAATCACTTTCCTTTGAAAGTGCCTTAAGCTACTTACACACATTCACAGGAAACTCAAATGCGTTTCTATGAAAGAGAAGCTGTCTGTTCCAACACTTCAATTCACTGTGCGAAGTGAATGGAGTGTTGCTTCACTTTCTAAATGCTGTCCTTTCGGAGAAAATCACTTTCCTTTGAAAGTGCCTTAAGCTACTTACAAGCATTCAACAGAAATTCACATGCGTTTCTCTGAAAGAGAAGCAGTCTGTTCCAACACTTCAATTCACTGTGCGAAGTGAGTGGAGTGTTGCTTCACTTTCTAAATGCTGTCCTTTCAGAGAAAATCACTTTCCTTTTAAAATGCCTTAAGTTACTTAAAAGCATTCACAAAAAACTCATATCTGTTTCCTGAAAGAGAAGTAGTCTGTTCCAACACTTCAATTCACTGTGCGAAGTGAATGGAGTGTTGCTTCACTTTCTAAATGCTGTCCTTTCAGAGAAAATTACTTTCCTTTGAAAGTGCCTTAAGCTACTTACAAGCATTCACAGGAATATCAAATGCGGTTCTATGAAAGAGAAGCTGTCTGTTCCAACAATTGAATTCACTGTGCATAGTGAATGGAGTGTTGCTTCACTTTCTAAATGCTGTCCTTTCAGAGAAAATCACTTTCCTCTGAAAGTGCCTTAAGCTACTGACAAGCATTTAACAGATATTCACATGCGTTTCTCTGAAAAAGAAGCAGTCTGTTCCAACACTTCAATTCACTGTGCGAAGTGAATGGAGTGTTCCTTCACTTTCTAAATGCTGTCCTTTCAGAGAAAATCACTTTCCTTTGAAAGTGCCTTAAGCTACTTACAAGCATTCACAAGAAACTCACATGCATTTTTCTGAAAGAGAAGCAGTCTGTTCCAACATTTCAATTCACTGTGCGTAGTGAATGGAGTGTTGCTTCACTTTCTAAATGCTGTCCTTTCAGAGAAAATCACTTTCCTTTGAAAGTGCCTTAAGCTACTTACAGCATTCAACAGAAATTCACATGCATTTCACTGAAAGAGAAGCAGTCTGTTCCAACACTTCAATTCACTGTTCGAAGTGAATGGAGTGTTGCTCCACTTTCTAAATGCTGTCCTTTCAGAGAAAATCACTTTCCTTTGAAAATGCCTTAAGCTACTGAAAAGTATTCACAAAAAACTCATATCTGTTTCCTGAAAGAGAAGAAGTCTGTTCCAACACTTCAATTCACTGTGCGAAGTGAATGGAGTGTTGCTTCACTTTCTAAATGCTGTCCTTTCGGAGAAAATCACTTTCCTTTGAAAGTGCCTTAAGCTACTTACAAGCATTCAACAGAAATTCACATGCGTTTCACTGAAAGAGAAGCAGTCTGTTCCAACACTTCAATTCACTGTGCGAAGTGAATGGAGTGTTGCTTCACTTTCTAAATGCTGTCCTTTCAGAGAAAATCACTTTGCTTTGAAAGTGCCTTAAGCTACTTACACACATTCACAGGAAACTCAAATGCGTTTCTATGAAAGAGAAGCTGTCTGTTCCAACACTTCAATTCACTGTGCGTAGTGATTGGAGTGTTGCTTCACTTTCTAAATGCTGTCCTTTCAGAGAAAATCACTTTCCTTTGAATGTGCCTTAAGCTACTTACAAGCATTCAACAGAAATTCACATGTGTTTCACTGAAAGAGAAGCAGTCTGTTCCAACACTTCAATTCACTGTGCGAAGTGAATGGAGTGTTGCTTCACTTTCTAAATGCTGTCCTTTCAGAGAAAATCACTTTCCTTTGAAAGTGCCTTAAGCTACTTACAAGCATTCAATAGAAATTCACATGCGTTTCTCTGAAAGAGAAGCAGTCTGTTCCAACACTTCAATTCACTGTGCGAAGTGAATGGAGTGTTGCTTCACTTTCTAAATGCTGTCCTTTCAGAGAAAATCACTTTCCTTTGAAAGTGCCTTAAGCTACTTACAAGCATTCACAAGAAACTCACACGCATTTTTCTGAAAGAAAAGCCGTTTGTTCCAACATTACAATTCACTGTGCGAAGTGAATGGAGTGTTGCTTCACTTTCTATATGCTCTTCTTTTAGAGAAAATCACTTTGCTTTGAACGTGCCTTAAGCTACTTACAAGCATTCAGAAGAAACTCACATCCGTTTCTCTGAAAGAGAAGCAGTGTGTTCCAACATTTCAATTCACTGGGCGAAGTGAATGGAGTGTTGCTTCACTTTCTAAATGCTGTCCTTTCAGAGAAAATCACTTTCCTTTGAAAGTGCCTTAAGCTACTTACAAGCATTAAACAGAAATTCACGTGCGTTTCTCTGAAAGAGAAACAGTCTGTTCCAACACTTCAATTCACAGTGCGAAGTGAATGGAGTGTTGCTTCACTTTCTAAATGCTGTCCTTTCAGAGAAAATCACTTTCCTTTGAAAGTGCCTTAAGCTACTTACAAGCATTCAACAGAAATACACATGCGTTTCTCTGAAAGAGAAGCAGTCTGTTCCAATACTTCAATTCACTCTGCGAAGTGAATGGAGTGTTGCTTCACTTTCTAAATGCTGTCCTTTCAGAGAAAATCACATTACTTTGAAAGTGCCTTAAGCTACTTACAAGCATTCATAAAAAACTCATATCTGCTTCTCTGAAAGAGAAGTAGTCTGTTCCAACACTTCAATTCACTGTGCGTAGTGAATGGAGTGTTGGTTCACTTTCTAAATGGTGTCCTTTCAGAGAAAATCACTTTACTTTGAAAGTGCCTTAAGCAACTTACAATCATTCACAGCAAACTCACATGCATTTTTCTGAAAGCAGAGGTCTGTTCCAACACTTCAATTCACTGTGCGAAGTGAATGGAGTGTTGTTTCGCTTTCTAAATGCTGTCCTTTCAGAGAAAATCACTTTCCTTTGAAAGTGCCTTAAGCTACTTACAAGCATTAAACAGAAATTCACGTGCGTTTCTCTGAAAGAGAAACAGTCTGTTACAACACTTCAATTCACTGTGCGAAGTGAATGGAGTGTTGCTTCACTTTCTAAATGGTGTCCTTTCCGAGAAAGTCACTTTCCTTTGAAAGTGCCTTAAGCTACTTACAAGCATTCACAAGAAACTCACATCTTTTTCTCTGAAAGAGAAGCAGTCTGTTCCAACCCTTCAATTCACTGTGCGAAGTGAATGGAGTGTTGCTTCACTTTCTAAATGCTGTCCTTTTGGAGAAAATCACTTTCCTTTGAAAGTGCCTTAAGCTACTTACAAGCATTCACAAGAAACTCACATGCATTTTTCTGAAAGAGAAGCAGTCTGTTCCAATACTTCAATTCACTGTGCGTAGTGAATGGAGTGTTGCTTCACTTTCTAAATACTGTCCTTTCAGAGAAAATCACTTTCCTTTGAAAGTGCCTTAAGCTACTTACACACATTCACAGGAAACTCAAATGCGTTTCTATGAAAGAGAAGCTGTCTGTTCCAACACTTCAATTCACTGTGCGAAGTGAATGGAGTGTTGCTTCACTTTCTAAATGCTGTCCTTTCGGAGAAAATCACTTTCCTTTGAAAGTGCCTTAAGCTCCTTACAAGCATTCCACAGAAATTCACATGCGTTTCTCTGAAAGAGAAGAAGTCTGTTCCAACACTTCAATTCACTGTGCGAAGTGAATGGAGTGTTGTTTCACTTTCTAAATGCTGTCCTTTCAGAGAAAATCACTTTCCTTTGAAAGTGCCTTAAGCTACTTACACACATTCACAGGAAACTCAAATGCGTTTCTATGAAAGAGAAGCTGTCTGTTCCAACACTTCAATTCACTGTGCGAAGTGAATGGAGTGTTGCTTCACTTTCTAAATGCTGTCCTTCCAGAGATAATCACTTTCCTTTGAATGTGCCTTAAGCTACTTACAAGCATTCAACAGAAATTCACATGTGTTTCACTGAAAGAGAAGCAGTCTGTTCCAACACTTCAATTCACTGTGCGAAGTGAATGGAGTGTTGCTTCACTTTCTAAATGCTGTCCTTTCAGAGAAAATCACTTTCCTTTGAAAGTGCCTTAAGCTACTTACAAGCATTCAATAGAAATTCACATGCGTTTCTCTGAAAGAAAAGCAGTCTGTTCCAACACTTCAATTCACTGTGCGAAGTGAATGGAGTGTTGCTTCACTTTCTAAATGCTGTCCTTTCAGAGAAAATCACTTTCCTTTGAAAGTGCCTTAAGCTACTTACAAGCATTCAATAGAAATTCACATGCGTTTCTCTGAAAGAGAAGCAGTCTGTTCCAACACTTCAATTCACTGTGCGAAGTGAATGGAGTGTTGCTTCACTTTCTAAATGCTGTCCTTTCAGAGAAAATCACTTTCCTTTGAAAGTGCCTTAAGCTACTTACAAGCATTCACAAGAAACTCACACGCATTTTTCTGAAAGAGAAGCAGTTTGTTCCAACATTTCAATTCACTGTGCGAAGTGAATGGAGTGTTGCTTCACTTTCTATATGCTCTCCTTTTAGAGAAAATCACTTTGCTTTGAAAGTGCCTTAAGCTACTTACAAGCATTCAGAAGAAACTCACATCCGTTTCTCTGAAAGAGAAGCAGTGTGTTCCAACATTTCAATTCACTGTGCGAAGTGAATGGAGTGTTGCTTCACTTTCTAAATGCTGTCCTTTCAGAGAAAATCACTTTCCTTTGAAAGTGCCTTAAGCTACTTACAAGCATTCCACAGAAATTCACATGCGTTTCTCTGAAAGAGAAGAAGTCTGTTCCAACACTTCAATTCACTGTGCGAAGTGAATGGAGTGTTGCTTCACTTTCTAAATGCTGTCCTTTCAGAGAAAATCACTTTCCTTTGAAAGTGCCTTAAGCTACTTACACACATTCACAGGAAACTCAAATGCGTATCTATGAAAGAGAAGCTGTCTGTTCCAACACTTCAATTCACTGTGCGAAGTGAATGGAGTGTTGCTTCACTTTCTAAATGCTGTCCTTTCAGAGAAAATCACTTTCCTTTGAAAGTGCCTTAAGCTACTTACAAGCATTCAACAGAAATTCACCTGCGTTTCACTGAAAGAGAAGCAGTCTGTTCCTACACTTCAATTCACTGTGCGAAGTGAATGGAGTGTTGCTTCACTTTCTAAATGCTGTCCTTTCAGAGAAAATCACTTTCCTTTGAAAGTGCCTTAAGCTACTTACACACATTCACAGGAAACTCAAATGCGTTTCTATGAAAGAGAAGCTGTCTGTTCCAACACTTCAATTCACTGTGCGAAGTGAATGGAGTGTTGCTTCACTTTCTAAATGCTGTCCTTCCAGAGATAATCACTTTCCTTTGAATGTGCCTTAAGCTACTTACAAGCATTCAACAGAAATTCACATGTGTTTCACTGAAAGAGAAGCAGTCTGTTCCAACACTTCAATTCACTGTGCGAAGTGAATGGAGTGTTGCTTCACTTTCTAAATGCTGTCCTTTCAGAGAAAATCACTTTCCTTTGAAAGTGCCTTAAGCTACTTACAAGCATTCAATAGAAATTCACATGCGTTTCTCTGAAAGAAAAGCAGTCTGTTCCAACACTTCAATTCACTGTGCGAAGTGAATGGAGTGTTGCTTCACTTTCTAAATGCTGTCCTTTCAGAGAAAATCACTTTCCTTTGAAAGTGCCTTAAGCTACTTACAAGCATTCAATAGAAATTCACATGCGTTTCTCTGAAAGAGAAGCAGTCTGTTCCAACACTTCAATTCACTGTGCGAAGTGAATGGAGTGTTGCTTCACTTTCTAAATGCTGTCCTTTCAGAGAAAATCACTTTCCTTTGAAAGTGCCTTAAGCTACTTACAAGCATTCACAAGAAACTCACACGCATTTTTCTGAAAGAGAAGCAGTTTGTTCCAACATTTCAATTCACTGTGCGAAGTGAATGGAGTGTTGCTTCACTTTCTATATGCTCTCCTTTTAGAGAAAATCACTTTGCTTTGAAAGTGCCTTAAGCTACTTACAAGCATTCAGAAGAAACTCACATCCGTTTCTCTGAAAGAGAAGCAGTGTGTTCCAACATTTCAATTCACTGTGCGAAGTGAATGGAGTGTTGCTTCACTTTCTAAATGCTGTCCTTTCAGAGAAAATCACTTTCCTTTGAAAGTGCCTTAAGCTACTTACAAGCATTCCACAGAAATTCACATGCGTTTCTCTGAAAGAGAAGAAGTCTGTTCCAACACTTCAATTCACTGTGCGAAGTGAATGGAGTGTTGCTTCACTTTCTAAATGCTGTCCTTTCAGAGAAAATCACTTTCCTTTGAAAGTGCCTTAAGCTACTTACACACATTCACAGGAAACTCAAATGCGTATCTATGAAAGAGAAGCTGTCTGTTCCAACACTTCAATTCACTGTGCGAAGTGAATGGAGTGTTGCTTCACTTTCTAAATGCTGTCCTTTCAGAGAAAATCACTTTCCTTTGAAAGTGCCTTAAGCTACTTACAAGCATTCAACAGAAATTCACCTGCGTTTCACTGAAAGAGAAGCAGTCTGTTCCTACACTTCAATTCACTGTGCGAAGTGAATGGAGTGTTGCTTCACTTTCTAAATGCTGTCCTTTCAGAGAAAATCACTTTCCTTTGAAAGTGCCTTAAGCTACTTACACACATTCACAGGAAACTCAAATCCGTTTCTATGAAAGAGAAGCTGTCTGTTCCAACACTTCAATTCACTGTGCGAAGTGAATGGAGTGTTGCTTCACTTTCTAAATGCTGTCCTTTCAGAGAAAATCACTTTCCTTTGAATGTGCCTCAAGCTACTTACAAGCATTCAACAGAAATTCACATGTGTTTCACTGAAAGAGAAGCAGTCTGTTCCAACACTTCAATTCACTGTGCGAAGTGAATGGAGTGTTGCTTCACTTTCTAAGTGCTGTACTTTCAGAGAAAATCACTTTCCTTTGAAAGTGCCTTAAGCTACTTACAAGCATTCAATAGAAATTCACATGCGTTTCTCTGAAAGAGAAGCAGTCTGTTCCAACACTTCAATTCACTGTGCGAAGTGAATGGAGTGTTGCTTCACTTTCTAAATGCTGTCCTTTCAGAGAAAATCACTTTCCTTTGAAAGTGCCTTAAGCCAGTTACAAGCATTCACAAGAAACTCACACGCATTTTTCTGAAAGAGAAGCAGTTTGTTCCAACATTACAATTCACTGTGCGAAGTGAATGGAGTGTTGCTTCACTTTCTATATGCTCTCCTTTTAGAGAAAATCACTTTGCCTTGAAAGTGCCTTAAGCTACTTACAAGCATTCAGAAGAAACTCACATCCGTTTCTCTGAAAGAGAAGCAGTGTGTTCCAATATTTCAATTCACTGGGCGAAGTGAATGGAGTGTTGCTTCACTTTCTAAATGCTGTCCTTTCAGAGAAAATCACTTTCCTTTGAAAGTGCCTTAAGCTACTTACAAGCATTCACAGGAATATCAAATGCGGTTCTATGAAAGAGAAGCTGTCTGTTCCAACACTTGAATTCACTGTGCATAGTGAATGGAGTGTTGCTTCACTTTCTAAATGCTGTCCTTTCAGAGAAAATCACTTTCCTCTGAAAGTGCCTTAAGCTACTGACAAGCATTTAACAGAAATTCACATGCGTTTCTCTGAAAAAGAAGCAGTCTGTTCCAACACTTCAATTCACTGTGCGAAGTGAATGGAGTGTTCCTTCACTTTCTAAATGCTGTCCTTTCAGAGAAAATCACTTTCCTTTGAAAGTGCTTTAAGCTACTTACAAGCATTCTCAAGAAACTCACATGTATTTTTCTGAAAGAGAAGCAGTCTGTCCCAACACTTCAATTCACTGTGCGTAGTGAATGGAGTGTTGCTTCACTTTCTGAATGCTGTCCTTTCAGAGAAAATCACTTTCCTTTGAAAGTGCCTTAAGCTACTTACAGCATTCAACAGAAATTCACAGGCATTTCACTGAAAGAGAAGCAGTCTGTTCCAACACTTCAATTCACTGTGCGAAGGGAATGGAGTGTTGCTCCACTTTCTAAATGCTGTCCTTTCAGAGAAAATCACTTTCCTTTGAAAATGCCTTAAGCTACTTAAAAGCATTCACAAAAAACTCATATCTGTTTCCTGAAAGAGAAGTAGTCTGTTCCAACACTTCAATTCACTGTGCGAAGTGAATGGAGTGTTGCTTCACTTTCTAAATGCTGTCCTTTCGGAGAAAATCACTTTCCTTTGAAAGTGCCTTAAGCTACTTACAAGAATTCCACAGAAATTCACATGCGTTTCTCTGAAAGAGAAGAAGTCTGTTCCAACACTTCAATTCACTGTGCGAAGTGAATGGAGTGTTGTTTCACTTTCTAAATGCTGTCCTTTCAGAGAAAATCACTTTCCTTTGAAAGTGCCTTAAGCTACTTACACACATTCACAGGAAACTCAAAGGCGTTTCTATGAAAGAGAAGCTGTCTGTTCCAACACTTCAATTCACTGTGCGAAGTGAATGGAGTGTTGCTTCACTTTCTAAATGCTGTCCTTTCAGAGAAAATCACTTTCCTTTGAAAGTGCCTTAAGGTACTTACAAGCATTCAACAGAAATTCACATGCGTTTAACTGAAAGAGAAGCAGTCTGTTCCAACACTTCAATTCACTGTGCGAAGTGAATGGAGTGTTGCTTCACTTTCTAAATACTGTCCTTTCAGAGAAAATCACTTTCCTTTGAAAGTGCCTTAAGCTACTTACACACATTCACAGGAAACTCAAATGCGTTTCACTGAAAGAGAAGCTGTCTGTTCCAACACTTCAATTCACTGTGCGAAGTGAATGGAGTGTTGCTTCACTTTCTAAATGCTGTCCTTCCAGAGAAAATCACTTTCCTTTGAATGTGCCTTAAGCTACTTACAAGCATTCAACAGAAATTCACATGTGTTTCACTGAAAGAGAAGCAGTCTGTTCCAACACTTCAATTCACTGTGCGAAGTGAATGGAGTGTTGCTTCACTTTCTAAATGCTGTCCTTTCAGAGAAAATCACTTTCCTTTGAAAGTGCCTTAAGCTACTTACAAGCATTCAATAGAAATTCACATGCGTTTCTCTGAAAGAAAAGCAGTCTGTTCCAACACTTCAATTCACTGTGCGAAGTGAATGGAGTGTTGCTTCACTTTCTAAATGCTGTCCTTTCAGAGAAAATCACTTTCCTTTGAAAGTGCCTTAAGCTACTTACAAGCATTCAATAGAAATTCACATGCGTTTCTCTGAAAGAGAAGCAGTCTGTTCCAACACTTCAATTCACTGTGCGAAGTGAATGGAGTGTTGCTTCACTTTCTAAATGCTGTCCTTTCAGAGAAAATCACTTTCCTTTGAAAGTGCCTTAAGCTACTTACAAGCATTCACAAGAAACTCACACGCATTTTTCTGAAAGAGAAGCAGTTTGTTCCAACATTACAATTCACTGTGCGAAGTGAATGGAGTGTTGCTTCACTTTCTATATGCTCTCCTTTTAGAGAAAATCACTTTGCTTTGAAAGTGCCTTAAGCTACTTACAAGCATTCAGAAGAAACTCACATCCGTTTCTCTGAAAGAGAAGCAGTGTGTTCCAACATTTCAATTCACTGTGCGAAGTGAATGGAGTGTTGCTTCACTTTCTAAATGCTGTCCTTTCAGAGAAAATCACTTTCCTTTGAAAGTGCCTTAAGCTACTTACAAGCATTCCACAGAAATTCACATGCGTTTCTCTGAAAGAGAAGAAGTCTGTTCCAACACTTCAATTCACTGTGCGAAGTGAATGGAGTGTTGCTTCACTTTCTAAATGCTGTCCTTTCAGAGAAAATCACTTTCCTTTGAAAGTGCCTTAAGCTACTTACACACATTCACAGGAAACTCAAATGCGTATCTATGAAAGAGAAGCTGTCTGTTCCAACACTTCAATTCACTGTGCGAAGTGAATGGAGTGTTGCTTCACTTTCTAAATGCTGTCCTTTCAGAGAAAATCACTTTCCTTTGAAAGTGCCTTAAGCTACTTACAAGCATTCAACAGAAATTCACCTGCGTTTCACTGAAAGAGAAGCAGTCTGTTCCTACACTTCAATTCACTGTGCGAAGTGAATGGAGTGTTGCTTCACTTTCTAAATGCTGTCCTTTCAGAGAAAATCACTTTCCTTTGAAAGTGCCTTAAGCTACTTACACACATTCACAGGAAACTCAAATCCGTTTCTATGAAAGAGAAGCTGTCTGTTCCAACACTTCAATTCACTGTGCGAAGTGAATGGAGTGTTGCTTCACTTTCTAAATGCTGTCCTTTCAGAGAAAATCACTTTCCTTTGAATGTGCCTCAAGCTACTTACAAGCATTCAACAGAAATTCACATGTGTTTCACTGAAAGAGAAGCAGTCTGTTCCAACACTTCAATTCACTGTGCGAAGTGAATGGAGTGTTGCTTCACTTTCTAAGTGCTGTACTTTCAGAGAAAATCACTTTCCTTTGAAAGTGCCTTAAGCTACTTACAAGCATTCAATAGAAATTCACATGCGTTTCTCTGAAAGAGAAGCAGTCTGTTCCAACACTTCAATTCACTGTGCGAAGTGAATGGAGTGTTGCTTCACTTTCTAAATGCTGTCCTTTCAGAGAAAATCACTTTCCTTTGAAAGTGCCTTAAGCCAGTTACAAGCATTCACAAGAAACTCACACGCATTTTTCTGAAAGAGAAGCAGTTTGTTCCAACATTACAATTCACTGTGCGAAGTGAATGGAGTGTTGCTTCACTTTCTATATGCTCTCCTTTTAGAGAAAATCACTTTGCCTTGAAAGTGCCTTAAGCTACTTACAAGCATTCAGAAGAAACTCACATCCGTTTCTCTGAAAGAGAAGCAGTGTGTTCCAATATTTCAATTCACTGGGCGAAGTGAATGGAGTGTTGCTTCACTTTCTAAATGCTGTCCTTTCAGAGATAATCACTTTCCTTTGAAAGTGCCTTAAGCTACTTACAAGCATTCACAGGAATATCAAATGCGGTTCTATGAAAGAGAAGCTGTCTGTTCCAACACTTGAATTCACTGTGCATAGTGAATGGAGTGTTGCTTCACTTTCTAAATGCTGTCCTTTCAGAGAAAATCACTTTCCTCTGAAAGTGCCTTAAGCTACTGACAAGCATTTAACAGAAATTCACATGCGTTTCTCTGAAAAAGAAGCAGTCTGTTCCAACACTTCAATTCACTGTGCGAAGTGAATGGAGTGTTCCTTCACTTTCTAAATGCTGTCCTTTCAGAGAAAATCACTTTCCTTTGAAAGTGCTTTAAGCTACTTACAAGCATTCACAAGAAACTCACATGTATTTTTCTGAAAGAGAAGCAGTCTGTCCCAACACTTCAATTCACTGTGCGTAGTGAATGGAGTGTTGCTTCACTTTCTGAATGCTGTCCTTTCAGAGAAAATCACTTTCCTTTGAAAGTGCCTTAAGCTACTTACAGCATTCAACAGAAATTCACAGGCATTTCACTGAAAGAGAAGCAGTCTGTTCCAACACTTCAATTCACTGTGCGAAGGGAATGGAGTGTTGCTCCACTTTCTAAATGCTGTCCTTTCAGAGAAAATCACTTTCCTTTGAAAATGCCTTAAGCTACTTAAAAGCATTCACAAAAAACTCATATCTGTTTCCTGAAAGAGAAGTAGTCTGTTCCAACACTTCAATTCACTGTGCGAAGTGAATGGAGTGTTGCTTCACTTTCTAAATGCTGTCCTTTCGGAGAAAATCACTTTCCTTTGAAAGTGCCTTAAGCTACTTACAAGCATTCCACAGAAATTCACATGCGTTTCTCTGAAAGAGAAGAAGTCTGTTCCAACACTTCAATTCACTGTGCGAAGTGAATGGAGTGTTGTTTCACTTTCTAAATGCTGTCCTTTCAGAGAAAATCACTTTCCTTTGAAAGTGCCTTAAGCTACTTACACACATTCACAGGAAACTCAAAGGCGTTTCTATGAAAGAGAAGCTGTCTGTTCCAACACTTCAATTCACTGTGCGAAGTGAATGGAGTGTTGCTTCACTTTCTAAATGCTGTCCTTTCAGAGAAAATCACTTTCCTTTGAAAGTGCCTTAAGGTACTTACAAGCATTCAACAGAAATTCACATGCGTTTAACTGAAAGAGAAGCAGTCTGTTCCAACACTTCAATTCACTGTGCGAAGTGAATGGAGTGTTGCTTCACTTTCTAAATACTGTCCTTTCAGAGAAAATCACTTTCCTTTGAAAGTGCCTTAAGCTACTTACACACATTCACAGGAAACTCAAATGCGTTTCACTGAAAGAGAAGCAGTCTCTTCCAACACTTCAATTCACTGTGCGAAGTGAATGGAGTGTTGCTTCACTTTCTAAATGCTATCCTTTCAGAGAAAATCACTTTCCTTTGAAAGTGCCTTAAGCTACTTACAAACATTCACAAAAAACTCATATCTGTTTCTCTGAAAGAGAAATGGTCTGTTCCAACACTTCAATTCACTGTGCGAAGTGAATGGAGTGTTGTTTCACTTTCTAAATGCTGTCCTTTCAGAGAAAATCACTTTCCTTTGAAAGTGCCTTAAGCTACTTACAAGCATTCCACAGAAATTCACATGCGTTTCTCTGAAAGAGAAGAAGTCTGTTACAACACTTCAATTCACTGTGCGAAGTGAATGGAGTGTTGTTTCACTTTCTAAATGCTGTCCTTTCAGAGAAAATCACTTTCCTTTGAAAGTGCCTTAAGCTACTTACACACATTCACTGGAAACTCAAATGCGTTTCTACGAAAGAGAAGCTGTCTGTTCCAACACTTCAATTCACTCTGCGAAGTGAATGGAGTGTTGCTTCACTTTCTAAATGCTGTCCTTTCAGAGAAAATCACTTTCCTTTGAAAGTGCCTTAAGCTACTTACAAGCATTCACAAGAAACTCACATGCATTTTTCTGAAAGAGAAGCAGTCTGTTCCAACACTTCAATTCTCTGTGCGTAGTGAATGGAGTGTTGCTTCACTTTCGAAATGCTGTCCTTTCAGAGAAAATCACTTTCCTTTGAAAGTGCCTTAGGCTACTTACAAGCATTCAATAGAAATTCACATGCGTTTCTCTGAAAGAGAAGCAGTCTGTTCCAACACTTCAATTTTCTGTGTGAAGTGAATGGAGTGTTGCTTCACCTTCTAAATGCTGTCCTTTCAGAGAAAATCACTTTCCTTTGAAAGTGCATTAAGCTACTTACAAGCATTCACAAAAAACTAATATCTGTTTCTCTGAAAGAGAAGTGGTCTGTTCCAACAATTCAATTCACTGTGCGAAGTGAATGGAGTGTTGTTTCAATTTCTAAATGCTGTCCTTTCAGAGAAAATCACTTTCCTTTGAAAGTGCCTTAAGCTACTTCCAAGCATTCCACAGAAATTCACATGCGTTTCTCTGAAAGAGAAGAAGTCTGTTCCAACACTTCAATTCACTGTGCGAAGTGAATGGAGTGTTGTTTCACTTTCTGAATGCTGTCCTTTCAGAGAAAATCACTTTCCTTTGAAAGTGCCTTAAGCTACTTACACACATTCACAGGAAACTCAAATGCGTTCTATGAAAGAGAAGCTGTCTGTTCCAACACTTCAATTCACTGTGCGAAGGGAATGGAGTGTTGCTCCACTTTCTAAATGCTGTCCTTTCAGAGAAAATCACTTTCCTTTGAAAATGCCTTAAGCTACTTAAAAGCATTCACAAAAAACTCATATCTGTTTCCTGAAAGAGAAGTAGTCTGTTCCAACACTTCAATTCACTGTGCGAAGTGAATGGAGTGTTGCTTCACTTTCTAAATGCTGTCCTTTCGGAGAAAATCACTTTCCTTTGAAAGTGCCTTAAGCTACTTACAAGAATTCCACAGAAATTCACAAGCGTTTCTCTGAAAGAGAAGAAGTCTGTTCCAACACTTCAATTCACTGTGCGAAGTGAATGGAGTGTTGTTTCACTTTCTAAATGCTGTCCTTTCAGAGAAAATCACTTTCCTTTG
Source organism: Myodes glareolus (assembly GCF_982192425.1). Taxonomy (NCBI): domain Eukaryota; kingdom Metazoa; phylum Chordata; class Mammalia; order Rodentia; family Cricetidae; genus Myodes; species Myodes glareolus. The sequence goes on from NC_142045.1 coordinate 64,712,614, forward strand.
AAAGTGCCTTAAGCTACTTACACACATTCACAGGAAACTCAAAGGCGTTTCTATGAAAGAGAAGCTGTCTGTTCCAACACTTCAATTCACTGTGCGAAGTGAATGGAGTGTTGCTTCACTTTCTAAATGCTGTCCTTTCAGAGAAAATCACTTTCCTTTGAAAGTGCCTTAAGGTACTTACAAGCATTCAACAGAAATTCACATGCGTTTAACTGAAAGAGAAGCAGTCTGTTCCAACACTTCAATTCACTGTGCGAAGTGAATGGAGTGTTGCTTCACTTTCTAAATACTGTCCTTTCAGAGAAAATCACTTTCCTTTGAAAGTGCCTTAAGCTACTTACACACATTCACAGGAAACTCAAATGCGTTTCACTGAAAGAGAAGCTGTCTGTTCCAACACTTCAATTCACTGTGCGAAGTGAATGGAGTGTTGCTTCACTTTCTAAATGCTGTCCTTCCAGAGAAAATCACTTTCCTTTGAATGTGCCTTAAGCTACTTACAAGCATTCAACAGAAATTCACATGTGTTTCACTGAAAGAGAAGCAGTCTGTTCCAACACTTCAATTCACTGTGCGAAGTGAATGGAGTGTTGCTTCACTTTCTAAATGCTGTCCTTTCAGAGAAAATCACTTTCCTTTGAAAGTGCCTTAAGCTACTTACAAGCATTCAATAGAAATTCACATGCGTTTCTCTGAAAGAAAAGCAGTCTGTTCCAACACTTCAATTCACTGTGCGAAGTGAATGGAGTGTTGCTTCACTTTCTAAATGCTGTCCTTTCAGAGAAAATCACTTTCCTTTGAAAGTGCCTTAAGCTACTTACAAGCATTCAATAGAAATTCACATGCGTTTCTCTGAAAGAGAAGCAGTCTGTTCCAACACTTCAATTCACTGTGCGAAGTGAATGGAGTGTTGCTTCACTTTCTAAATGCTGTCCTTTCAGAGAAAATCACTTTCCTTTGAAAGTGCCTTAAGCTACTTACAAGCATTCACAAGAAACTCACACGCATTTTTCTGAAAGAGAAGCAGTTTGTTCCAACATTACAATTCACTGTGCGAAGTGAATGGAGTGTTGCTTCACTTTCTATATGCTCTCCTTTTAGAGAAAATCACTTTGCTTTGAAAGTGCCTTAAGCTACTTACAAGCATTCAGAAGAAACTCACATCCGTTTCTCTGAAAGAGAAGCAGTGTGTTCCAACATTTCAATTCACTGTGCGAAGTGAATGGAGTGTTGCTTCACTTTCTAAATGCTGTCCTTTCAGAGAAAATCACTTTCCTTTGAAAGTGCCTTAAGCTACTTACAAGCATTCCACAGAAATTCACATGCGTTTCTCTGAAAGAGAAGAAGTCTGTTCCAACACTTCAATTCACTGTGCGAAGTGAATGGAGTGTTGCTTCACTTTCTAAATGCTGTCCTTTCAGAGAAAATCACTTTCCTTTGAAAGTGCCTTAAGCTACTTACACACATTCACAGGAAACTCAAATGCGTATCTATGAAAGAGAAGCTGTCTGTTCCAACACTTCAATTCACTGTGCGAAGTGAATGGAGTGTTGCTTCACTTTCTAAATGCTGTCCTTTCAGAGAAAATCACTTTCCTTTGAAAGTGCCTTAAGCTACTTACAAGCATTCCACAGAAATTCACATGCGTTTCTCTGAAAGAGAAGAAGTCTGTTACAACACTTCAATTCACTGTGCGAAGGGAATGGAGTGTTGCTCCACTTTCTAAATGCTGTCCTTTCAGAGAAAATCACTTTCCTTTGAAAATGCCTTAAGCTACTTAAAAGCATTCACAAAAAACTCATATCTGTTTCCTGAAAGAGAAGTAGTCTGTTCCAACACTTCAATTCACTGTGCGAAGTGAATGGAGTGTTGCTTCACTTTCTAAATGCTGTCCTTTCGGAGAAAATCACTTTCCTTTGAAAGTGCCTTAAGCTACTTACAAGCATTCCACAGAAATTCACATGCGTTTCTCTGAAAGAGAAGAAGTCTGTTCCAACACTTCAATTCACTGTGCGAAGTGAATGGAGTGTTGCTTCACTTTCTAAATGCTGTCCTTTCAGAGAAAATCACTTTTCTTTGAAAGTGCCTTAAGCTACTTACACACATTCACAGGAAACTCAAAGGCGTTTCTATGAAAGAGAAGCTGTCTGTTCCAACACTTCAATTCACTGTGCGAAGTGAATGGAGTGTTGCTTCACTTTCTAAATGCTGTCCTTTCAGAGAAAATCACTTTCCTTTGAAAGTGCCTTAAGGTACTTACAAGCATTCAACAGAAATTCACATGCGTTTAACTGAAAGAGAAGCAGTCTGTTCCAACACTTCAATTCACTGTGCGAAGTGAATGGAGTGTTGCTTCACTTTCTAAATACTGTCCTTTCAGAGAAAATCACTTTCCTTTGAAAGTGCCTTAAGCTACTTACACACATTCACAGGAAACTCAAATGCGTTTCACTGAAAGAGAAGCAGTCTCTTCCAACACTTCAATTCACTGTGCGAAGTGAATGGAGTGTTGCTTCACTTTCTAAATGCTATCCTTTCAGAGAAAATCACTTTCCTTTGAAAGTGCCTTAAGCTACTTACAAACATTCACAAAAAACTCATATCTGTTTCTCTGAAAGAGAAATGGTCTGTTCCAACACTTCAATTCACTGTGCGAAGTGAATGGAGTGTTGTTTCACTTTCTAAATGCTGTCCTTTCAGAGAAAATCACTTTCCTTTGAAAGTGCCTTAAGCTACTTACAAGCATTCCACAGAAATTCACATGCGTTTCTCTGAAAGAGAAGAAGTCTGTTACAACACTTCAATTCACTGTGCGAAGTGAATGGAGTGTTGTTTCACTTTCTAAATGCTGTCCTTTCAGAGAAAATCACTTTCCTTTGAAAGTGCCTTAAGCTACTTACACACATTCACTGGAAACTCAAATGCGTTTCTACGAAAGAGAAGCTGTCTGTTCCAACACTTCAATTCACTCTGCGAAGTGAATGGAGTGTTGCTTCACTTTCTAAATGCTGTCCTTTCAGAGAAAATCACTTTCCTTTGAAAGTGCCTTAAGCTACTTACAAGCATTCACAAGAAACTCACATGCATTTTTCTGAAAGAGAAGCAGTCTGTTCCAACACTTCAATTCTCTGTGCGTAGTGAATGGAGTGTTGCTTCACTTTCGAAATGCTGTCCTTTCAGAGAAAATCACTTTCCTTTGAAAGTGCCTTAAGCTACTTACAAGCATTCAATAGAAATTCACATGCGTTTCTCTGAAAGAGAAGCAGTCTGTTCCAACACTTCAATTTTCTGTGTGAAGTGAATGGAGTGTTGCTTCACCTTCTAAATGCTGTCCTTTCAGAGAAAATCACTTTCCTTTGAAAGTGCATTAAGCTACTTACAAGCATTCACAAAAAACTAATATCTGTTTCTCTGAAAGAGAAGTGGTCTGTTCCAACAATTCAATTCACTGTGCGAAGTGAATGGAGTGTTGTTTCAATTTCTAAATGCTGTCCTTTCAGAGAAAATCACTTTCCTTTGAAAGTGCCTTAAGCTACTTCCAAGCATTCCACAGAAATTCACATGCGTTTCTCTGAAAGAGAAGAAGTCTGTTCCAACACTTCAATTCACTGTGCGAAGTGAATGGAGTGTTGTTTCACTTTCTGAATGCTGTCCTTTCAGAGAAAATCACTTTCCTTTGAAAGTGCCTTAAGCTACTTACACACATTCACAGGAAACTCAAATGCGTTCTATGAAAGAGAAGCTGTCTGTTCCAACACTTCAATTCACTGTGCGAAGGGAATGGAGTGTTGCTCCACTTTCTAAATGCTGTCCTTTCAGAGAAAATCACTTTCCTTTGAAAATGCCTTAAGCTACTTAAAAGCATTCACAAAAAACTCATATCTGTTTCCTGAAAGAGAAGTAGTCTGTTCCAACACTTCAATTCACTGTGCGAAGTGAATGGAGTGTTGCTTCACTTTCTAAATGCTGTCCTTTCGGAGAAAATCACTTTCCTTTGAAAGTGCCTTAAGCTACTTACAAGAATTCCACAGAAATTCACATGCGTTTCTCTGAAAGAGAAGAAGTCTGTTCCAACACTTCAATTCACTGTGCGAAGTGAATGGAGTGTTGTTTCACTTTCTAAATGCTGTCCTTTCAGAGAAAATCACTTTCCTTTGAAAGTGCCTTAAGCTACTTACACACATTCACAGGAAACTCAAAGGCGTTTCTATGAAAGAGAAGCTGTCTGTTCCAACACTTCAATTCACTGTGCGAAGTGAATGGAGTGTTGCTTCACTTTCTAAATGCTGTCCTTTCAGAGAAAATCACTTTCCTTTGAAAGTGCCTTAAGGTACTTACAAGCATTCAACAGAAATTCACATGCGTTTAACTGAAAGAGAAGCAGTCTGTTCCAACACTTCAATTCACTGTGCGAAGTGAATGGAGTGTTGCTTCACTTTCTAAATACTGTCCTTTCAGAGAAAATCACTTTCCTTTGAAAGTGCCTTAAGCTACTTACACACATTCACAGGAAACTCAAATGCGTTTCACTGAAAGAGAAGCTGTCTGTTCCAACACTTCAATTCACTGTGCGAAGTGAATGGAGTGTTGCTTCACTTTCTAAATGCTGTCCTTCCAGAGAAAATCACTTTCCTTTGAATGTGCCTTAAGCTACTTACAAGCATTCAACAGAAATTCACATGTGTTTCACTGAAAGAGAAGCAGTCTGTTCCAACACTTCAATTCACTGTGCGAAGTGAATGGAGTGTTGCTTCACTTTCTAAATGCTGTCCTTTCAGAGAAAATCACTTTCCTTTGAAAGTGCCTTAAGCTACTTACAAGCATTCAATAGAAATTCACATGCGTTTCTCTGAAAGAAAAGCAGTCTGTTCCAACACTTCAATTCACTGTGCGAAGTGAATGGAGTGTTGCTTCACTTTCTAAATGCTGTCCTTTCAGAGAAAATCACTTTCCTTTGAAAGTGCCTTAAGCTACTTACAAGCATTCAATAGAAATTCACATGCGTTTCTCTGAAAGAGAAGCAGTCTGTTCCAACACTTCAATTCACTGTGCGAAGTGAATGGAGTGTTGCTTCACTTTCTAAATGCTGTCCTTTCAGAGAAAATCACTTTCCTTTGAAAGTGCCTTAAGCTACTTACAAGCATTCACAAGAAACTCACACACATTTTTCTGAAAGAGAAGCAGTTTGTTCCAACATTACAATTCACTGTGCGAAGTGAATGGAGTGTTGCTTCACTTTCTATATGCTCTCCTTTTAGAGAAAATCACTTTGCTTTGAAAGTGCCTTAAGCTACTTACAAGCATTCAGAAGAAACTCACATCCGTTTCTCTGAAAGAGAAGCAGTGTGTTCCAACATTTCAATTCACTGTGCGAAGTGAATGGAGTGTTGCTTCACTTTCTAAATGCTGTCCTTTCAGAGAAAATCACTTTCCTTTGAAAGTGCCTTAAGCTACTTACAAGCATTCCACAGAAATTCACATGCGTTTCTCTGAAAGAGAAGAAGTCTGTTCCAACACTTCAATTCACTGTGCGAAGTGAATGGAGTGTTGCTTCACTTTCTAAATGCTGTCCTTTCAGAGAAAATCACTTTCCTTTGAAAGTGCCTTAAGCTACTTACACACATTCACAGGAAACTCAAATGCGTATCTATGAAAGAGAAGCTGTCTGTTCCAACACTTCAATTCACTGTGCGAAGTGAATGGAGTGTTGCTTCACTTTCTAAATGCTGTCCTTTCAGAGAAAATCACTTTCCTTTGAAAGTGCCTTAAGCTACTTACAAGCATTCCACAGAAATTCACATGCGTTTCTCTGAAAGAGAAGAAGTCTGTTACAACACTTCAATTCACTGTGCGAAGGGAATGGAGTGTTGCTCCACTTTCTAAATGCTGTCCTTTCAGAGAAAATCACTTTCCTTTGAAAATGCCTTAAGCTACTTAAAAGCATTCACAAAAAACTCATATCTGTTTCCTGAAAGAGAAGTAGTCTGTTCCAACACTTCAATTCACTGTGCGAAGTGAATGGAGTGTTGCTTCACTTTCTAAATGCTGTCCTTTCGGAGAAAATCACTTTCCTTTGAAAGTGCCTTAAGCTACTTACAAGCATTCCACAGAAATTCACATGCGTTTCTCTGAAAGAGAAGAAGTCTGTTCCAACACTTCAATTCACTGTGCGAAGTGAATGGAGTGTTGTTTCACTTTCTAAATGCTGTCCTTTCAGAGAAAATCACTTTCCTTTGAAAGTGCCTTAAGCTACTTACACACATTCACAGGAAACTCAAAGGCGTTTCTATGAAAGAGAAGCTGTCTGTTCCAACACTTCAATTCACTGTGCGAAGTGAATGGAGTGTTGCTTCACTTTCTAAATGCTGTCCTTTCAGAGAAAATCACTTTCCTTTGAAAGTGCCTTAAGGTACTTACAAGCATTCAACAGAAATTCACATGCGTTTAACTGAAAGAGAAGCAGTCTGTTCCAACACTTCAATTCACTGTGCGAAGTGAATGGAGTGTTGCTTCACTTTCTAAATACTGTCCTTTCAGAGAAAATCACTTTCCTTTGAAAGTGCCTTAAGCTACTTACACACATTCACAGGAAACTCAAATGCGTTTCACTGAAAGAGAAGCAGTCTCTTCCAACACTTCAATTCACTGTGCGAAGTGAATGGAGTGTTGCTTCACTTTCTAAATGCTATCCTTTCAGAGAAAATCACTTTCCTTTGAAAGTGCCTTAAGCTACTTACAAACATTCACAAAAAACTCATATCTGTTTCTCTGAAAGAGAAATGGTCTGTTCCAACACTTCAATTCACTGTGCGAAGTGAATGGAGTGTTGTTTCACTTTCTAAATGCTGTCCTTTCAGAGAAAATCACTTTCCTTTGAAAGTGCCTTAAGCTACTTACAAGCATTCCACAGAAATTCACATGCGTTTCTCTGAAAGAGAAGAAGTCTGTTACAACACTTCAATTCACTGTGCGAAGTGAATGGAGTGTTGTTTCACTTTCTAAATGCTGTCCTTTCAGAGAAAATCACTTTCCTTTGAAAGTGCCTTAAGCTACTTACACACATTCACTGGAAACTCAAATGCGTTTCTACGAAAGAGAAGCTGTCTGTTCCAACACTTCAATTCACTCTGCGAAGTGAATGGAGTGTTGCTTCACTTTCTAAATGCTGTCCTTTCAGAGAAAATCACTTTCCTTTGAAAGTGCCTTAAGCTACTTACAAGCATTCACAAGAAACTCACATGCATTTTTCTGAAAGAGAAGCAGTCTGTTCCAACACTTCAATTCTCTGTGCGTAGTGAATGGAGTGTTGCTTCACTTTCGAAATGCTGTCCTTTCAGAGAAAATCACTTTCCTTTGAAAGTGCCTTAAGCTACTTACAAGCATTCAATAGAAATTCACATGCGTTTCTCTGAAAGAGAAGCAGTCTGTTCCAACACTTCAATTTTCTGTGTGAAGTGAATGGAGTGTTGCTTCACCTTCTAAATGCTGTCCTTTCAGAGAAAATCACTTTCCTTTGAAAGTGCATTAAGCTACTTACAAGCATTCACAAAAAACTAATATCTGTTTCTCTGAAAGAGAAGTGGTCTGTTCCAACAATTCAATTCACTGTGCGAAGTGAATGGAGTGTTGTTTCAATTTCTAAATGCTGTCCTTTCAGAGAAAATCACTTTCCTTTGAAAGTGCCTTAAGCTACTTCCAAGCATTCCACAGAAATTCACATGCGTTTCTCTGAAAGAGAAGAAGTCTGTTCCAACACTTCAATTCACTGTGCGAAGTGAATGGAGTGTTGTTTCACTTTCTGAATGCTGTCCTTTCAGAGAAAATCACTTTCCTTTGAAAGTGCCTTAAGCTACTTACACACATTCACAGGAAACTCAAATGCGTTCTATGAAAGAGAAGCTGTCTGTTCCAACACTTCAATTCACTGTGCGAAGGGAATGGAGTGTTGCTCCACTTTCTAAATGCTGTCCTTTCAGAGAAAATCACTTTCCTTTGAAAATGCCTTAAGCTACTTAAAAGCATTCACAAAAAACTCATATCTGTTTCCTGAAAGAGAAGTAGTCTGTTCCAACACTTCAATTCACTGTGCGAAGTGAATGGAGTGTTGCTTCACTTTCTAAATGCTGTCCTTTCGGAGAAAATCACTTTCCTTTGAAAGTGCCTTAAGCTACTTACAAGAATTCCACAGAAATTCACATGCGTTTCTCTGAAAGAGAAGAAGTCTGTTCCAACACTTCAATTCACTGTGCGAAGTGAATGGAGTGTTGTTTCACTTTCTAAATGCTGTCCTTTCAGAGAAAATCACTTTCCTTTGAAAGTGCCTTAAGCTACTTACACACATTCACAGGAAACTCAAAGGCGTTTCTATGAAAGAGAAGCTGTCTGTTCCAACACTTCAATTCACTGTGCGAAGTGAATGGAGTGTTGCTTCACTTTCTAAATGCTGTCCTTTCAGAGAAAATCACTTTCCTTTGAAAGTGCCTTAAGGTACTTACAAGCATTCAACAGAAATTCACATGCGTTTAACTGAAAGAGAAGCAGTCTGTTCCAACACTTCAATTCACTGTGCGAAGTGAATGGAGTGTTGCTTCACTTTCTAAATACTGTCCTTTCAGAGAAAATCACTTTCCTTTGAAAGTGCCTTAAGCTACTTACACACATTCACAGGAAACTCAAATGCGTTTCACTGAAAGAGAAGCTGTCTGTTCCAACACTTCAATTCACTGTGCGAAGTGAATGGAGTGTTGCTTCACTTTCTAAATGCTGTCCTTTCGGAGAAAATCACTTTCCTTTGAAAGTGCCTTAAGCTACTTACAAGCATTCCACAGAAATTCACATGCGTTTCTCTGAAAGAGAAGAAGTCTGTTCCAACACTTCAATTCACTGTGCGAAGTGAATGGAGTGTTGTTTCACTTTCTAAATGCTGTCCTTTCAGAGAAAATCACTTTCCTTTGAAAGTGCCTTAAGCTACTTACACACATTCACAGGAAACTCAAAGGCGTTTCTATGAAAGAGAAGCTGTCTGTTCCAACACTTCAATTCACTGTGCGAAGTGAATGGAGTGTTGCTTCACTTTCTAAATGCTGTCCTTTCAGAGAAAATCACTTTCCTTTGAAAGTGCCTTAAGGTACTTACAAGCATTCAACAGAAATTCACATGCGTTTAACTGAAAGAGAAGCAGTCTGTTCCAACACTTCAATTCACTGTGCGAAGTGAATGGAGTGTTGTTTCACTTTCTGAATGCTGTCCTTTCAGAGAAAATCACTTTCCTTTGAAAGTGCCTTAAGCTACTTACACACATTCACAGGAAACTCAAATGCGTTCTATGAAAGAGAAGCTGTCTGTTCCAACACTTCAATTCACTGTGCAAAGTGAATGGAGTGTTGCTTCACTTTCTAAATGCTGTCCTTTCAGAGAAAATCACTTTCCTTTGAAAGTGCCTTAAGGTACTTACAAGCATTCAACAGAAATTCACATGCGTTTCACTGAAAGAGAAGCAGTCTGTTCAAACACTTCAATTCACTGTGCGAAGTGAATGGAGTGTTGCTTCACTTTCTAAATGCTGTCCTTTCAGAGAAAATCACTTTCCTTTGAAAGTGCCTTAAGCTACTTACACACATTCACAGGAAACTCAAATGCGTTTCTATGAAAGAGAAGCTGTCTGTTCCAACACTTCAATTCACTGTGCGAAGTGAATGGAGTGTTGCTTCACTTTCTAAATGCTGTCCTTTCAGAGAAAATCACTTTCCTTTGAAAATGCCTTAAGCTACTTAAAAGCATTCACAAAAAACTCATATCTGTTTCCTGAAAGAGAAGTAGTCTGTTTCAACACTTCAATTCACTATGCGAAGTGAATGGAGTGTTGTTTCACTTTCTAAATGCTGTCCTTTCAGAGAAAATCACTTTCCTTTGAAAGTGCCTTAAGCTACTTACAAGCATTCCACAGAAATTCACATGCATTTCTCTGAAAAAGAAGCAGTCTGTTCCAACACTTCAATTCACTGTGCGAAGTGAATGGAGTGTTGCTTCACTTTCTAAATGCTGTCCTTTCAGAGAAAATCACTTTTCTTTGAAAGAGCCTTAAGCTACTTACAAGCATTCACAAGAAACTCACATGCATTTTTCTGAAAGAGAAGCAGTCTGTTCCAACACTTCAATTCACTGTGCGTAGTGAATGGAGTGTTGTTTCACTTTCTAAATGCTGTCCTTTCAGAGAAAATCATTTTCCTTTGAAAGTGCCTTAAGCTACTTACACACATTCACGGGAAACTCAATTGCGGTACTATGAAAGAGAAGCTGTCTGTTCCAACACTTCAATTCACTGTGCGAAGTGAATGGAGTGTTGCTTCACTTTCTAAATACTGTCCTTTCACAGAAAATCACTTTCCTTTGAAAGTGCCTTAAGCTACTTACAAGCATTCAACAGAAATTCACATGCGTTTCACTGAAAGAGAAGCAGTCTGTTCCAACACTTCAATTCACTGTGCGAAGTGAATGGAGTGTTGCTTCACTTTCTAAATGCTGTCCTTTCAGAGAAAATCACTTTCCTTTGAAAGTGCCTTAAGCTACTTACACACATTCACAGGAAACTCAAATGCGTTTCTATGAAAGAGAAGCTGTCTGTTCCAACACTTCAATTCACTGTGCGAAGTGAATGGAGTGTTGCTTCACTTTCTAAATGCTGTCCTTTCAGAGAAAATCACTTTCCATTGAAAATGCCTTAAGCTACTTAAAAGCATTCACAAAAAACTCATATCTGTTTCCTGAAAGAGAAGTAGTCTGTTCCAACACTTCAATTCACTGTGCGAAGTGAATGGAGTGTTGTTTCACTTTCTAAATGCTGTCCTTTCAGAGAAAATCACTTTCCTTTGAAAGTGCCTTAAGCTACTTACAAGCATTCACAGGAATATCAAATGCGGTTCTATGAAATAGAAGCTGTCTGTTCCAACACTTCAATTCACTGGGCGAAGTGAATGGAGTGTTGCTTCACTTTCTAAATGCTGTCCTTTCAGAGAAAATCACTTTCCTTTGAAAGTGCCTTAAGCTACTTACAAGCATTCCACAGAAATTCACATGCGTTTCTCTGAAAGAGAAGAAGTCTGTTCCAACACTTCAATTCACTGTGCGAAGTGAATGGAGTGTTGCTTCACTTTCTAAATGCTGTCCTTTCAGAGAAAATCACTTTCCTTTGAAAGTGCCTTAAGCTACTTACACACATTCACAGGAAACTCAAATGCGTATCTATGAAAGAGAAGCTGTCTGTTCCAACACTTCAATTCACTGTGCGAAGTGAATGGAGTGTTGCTTCACTTTCTAAATGCTGTCCTTTCAGAGAAAATCACTTTCCTTTGAAAGTGCCTTAAGGTACTTACAAGCATTCAACAGAAATTCACCTGCGTTTCACTGAAAGAGAAGCAGTCTGTTCCTACACTTCAATTCACTGTGCGAAGTGAATGGAGTGTTGCTTCACTTTCTAAATGCTGTCCTTTCAGAGAAAATCACTTTCCTTTGAAAGTGCCTTAAGCTACTTACACACATTCACAGGAAACTCAAATCCGTTTCTATGAAAGAGAAGCTGTCTGTTCCAACACTTCAATTCACTGTGCGAAGTGAATGGAGTGTTGCTTCACTTTCTAAATGCTGTCCTTTCAGAGAAAATCACTTTCCTTTGAATGTGCCTTAAGCTACTTACAAGCATTCAACAGAAATTCACATGTGTTTCACTGAAAGAGAAGCAGTCTGTTCCAACACTTCAATTCACTGTGCGAAGTGAATGGAGTGTTGCTTCACTTTCTAAGTGCTGTACTTTCAGAGAAAATCACTTTCCTTTGAAAGTGCCTTAAGCTACTTACAAGCATTCAATAGAAATTCACATGCGTTTCTCTGAAAGAGAAGCAGTCTGTTCCAACACTTCAATTCACTGTGCGAAGTGAATGGAGTGTCGCTTCACTTTCTAAATGCTGTCCTTTCAGAGAAAATCACTTTCCTTTGAAAGTGCCTTAAGCCAGTTACAAGCATTCACAAGAAACTCACACGCATTTTTCTGAAAGAGAAGCAGTTTGTTCCAACATTACAATTCACTGTGCGAAGTGAATGGAGTGTTGCTTCACTTTCTATATGCTCTCCTTTTAGAGAAAATCACTTTGCCTTGAAAGTGCCTTAAGCTACTTACAAGCATTCAGAAGAAACTCACATCCGTTTCTCTGAAAGAGAAGCAGTGTGTTCCAATATTTCAATTCACTGGGCGAAGTGAATGGAGTGTTGCTTCACTTTCTAAATGCTGTCCTTTCAGAGAAAATCACTTTCCTTTGAAAGTGCCTTAAGCTACTTACAAGCATTCACAGGAATATCAAATGCGGTTCTATGAAAGAGAAGCTGTCTGTTCCAACACTTGAATTCACTGTGCATAGTGAATGGAGTGTTGCTTCACTTTCTAAATGCTGTCCTTTCAGAGAAAATCACTTTCCTCTGAAAGTGCCTTAAGCTACTGACAAGCATTTAACAGAAATTCACATGCGTTTCTCTGAAAAAGAAGCAGTCTGTTCCAACACTTCAATTCACTGTGCGAAGTGAATGGAGTGTTCCTTCACTTTCTAAATGCTGTCCTTTCAGAGAAAATCACTTTCCTTTGAAAGTGCCTTAAGCTACTTACAAGCATTCACAAGAAACTCACATGTATTTTTCTGAAAGAGAAGCAGTCTGTCCCAACACTTCAATTCACTGTGCGTAGTGAATGGAGTGTTGCTTCACTTTCTGAATGCTGTCCTTTCAGAGAAAATCACTTTCCTTTGAAAGTGCCTTAAGCTACTTACAGCATTCAACAGAAATTCACAGGCATTTCATTGAAAGAGAAGCAGTCTGTTCCAACACTTCAATTCACTGTGCGAAGTGAATGGAGTGTTGCTCCACTTTCTAAATGCTGTCCTTTCAGAGAAAATCACTTTCCTTTGAAAATGCCTTAAGCTACTTAAAAGCATTCACAAAAAACTCATATCTGTTTCCTGAAAGAGAAGTAGTCTGTTCCAACACTACAATTCACTGTGCGAAGTGAATGGAGTGTTGCTTCACTTTCTAAATGCTGTCCTTTCGGAGAAAATCACTTTCCTTTGAAAGTGCCTTAAGCTACTTACAAGCATTCCACAGAAATCCACATGCGTTTCTCTGAAAGAGAAGAAGTCTGTTCCAACACTTCAATTCACTGTGCGAAGTGAATGGAGTGTTGTTTCACTTTCTAAATGCTGTCCTTTCAGAGAAAATCACTTTCCTTTGAAAGTGCCTTAAGCTACTTACACACATTCACAGGAAACTCAAAGGCGTTTCTATGAAAGAGAAGCTGTCTGTTCCAACACTTCAATTCACTGTGCGAAGTGAATGGAGTGTTGCTTCACTTTCTAAATGCTGTCCTTTCAGAGAAAATCACTTTCCTTTGAAAGTGCCTTAAGGTACTTACAAGCATTCAACAGAAATTCACATGCGTTTCACTGAAAGAGAAGCAGTCTGTTCCAACACTTCAATTCACTGTGCGAAGTGAATGGAGTGTTGCTTCACTTTCTAAATACTGTCCTTTCAGAGAAAATCACTTTCCTTTGAAAGTGCCTTAAGCTACTTACACACATTCACAGGAAAATAAAATGCGTTTCACTGAAAGAGAAGCAGTCTCTTCCAACACTTCAATTCACTGTGCGAAGTGAATGGAGTGTTGCTTCACTTTCTAAATGCTATCCTTTCAGAGAAAATCACTTTCCTTTGAAAGTGCCTTAAGCTACTTACAAACATTCACAAAAAACTCATATCTGTTTCTCTGAAAGAGAAATGGTCTGTTCCAACACTTCAATTCACTGTGCGAAGTGAATGGAGTGTTGTTTCACTTTCTAAATGCTGTCCTTTCAGAGAAAATCACTTTCCTTTGAAAGTGCCTTAAGCTACTTACAAGCATTCCACAGAAATTCACATGCGTTTCTCTGAAAGAGAAGAAGTCTGTTACAACACTTCAATTCACTGTGCGAAGTGAATGGAGTGTTGTTTCACTTTGTAAATGCTGTCCTTTCAGAGAAAATCACTTTCCTTTGAAAGTGCCTTAAGCTACTTACACACATTCACTGGAAACTCAAATGCGTTTCTACGAAAGAGAAGCTGTCTGTTCCAACACTTCAATTCACTCTGCGAAGTGAATGGAGTGTTGCTTCACTTTCTAAATGCTGTCCTTTCAGAGAAAATCACTTTCCTTTGAAAGTGCCTTAAGCTACTTACAAGCATTCACAAGAAACTCACATGCATTTTTCTGAAAGAGAAGCAGTCTGTTCCAACACTTCAATTCTCTGTGCGTAGTGAATGGAGTGTTGCTTCACTTTCGAAATGCTGTCCTTTCAGAGAAAATCACTTTCCTTTGAAAGTGCCTTAAGCTACTTACAAGCATTCAATAGAAATTCACATGCGTTTCTCTGAAAGAGAAGCAGTCTGTTCCAACACTTCAATTTTCTGTGTGAAGTGAATGGAGTGTTGCTTCACCTTCTAAATGCTGTCCTTTCAGAGAAAATCACTTTCCTTTGAAAGTGCATTAAGCTACTTACAAGCATTCACAAAAAACTAATATCTGTTTCTCTGAAAGAGAAGTGGTCTGTTCCAACACTTCAATTCACTGTGCGAAGTGAATGGAGTGTTGTTTCACTTTCTAAATGCTGTCCTTTCAGAGAAAATCACTTTCCTTTGAAAGTGCCTTAAGCTACTTCCAAGCATTCCACAGAAATTCACATGCGTTTCTCTGAAAGAGAAGAAGTCTGTTCCAACACTTCAATTCACTGTGCGAAGTGAATGGAGTGTTGTTTCACTTTCTGAATGCTGTCCTTTCAGAGAAAATCACTTTCCTTTGAAAGTGCCTTAAGCTACTTACACACATTCACAGGAAACTCAAATGCGTTCTATGAAAGAGAAGCTGTCTGTTCCAACACTTCAATTCACTGTGCAAAGTGAATGGAGTGTTGCTTCACTTTCTAAATGCTGTCCTTTCAGAGAAAATCACTTTCCTTTGAAAGTGCCTTAAGGTACTTACAAGCATTCAACAGAAATTCACATGCGTTTCACTGAAAGAGAAGCAGTCTGTTCAAACACTTCAATTCACTGTGCGAAGTGAATGGAGTGTTGCTTCACTTTCTAAATGCTGTCCTTTCAGAGAAAATCACTTTCCTTTGAAAGTGCCTTAAGCTACTTACACACATTCACAGGAAACTCAAATGCGTTTCTATGAAAGAGAAGCTGTCTGTTCCAACACTTCAATTCACTGTGCGAAGTGAATGGAGTGTTGCTTCACTTTCTAAATGCTGTCCTTTCAGAGAAAATCACTTTCCTTTGAAAATGCCTTAAGCTACTTAAAAGCATTCACAAAAAACTCATATCTGTTTCCTGAAAGAGAAGTAGTCTGTTCCAACACTTCAATTCACTGTGCGAAGTGAATGGAGTGTTGTTTCACTTTCTAAATGCTGTCCTTTCAGAGAAAATCACTTTCCTTTGAAAGTGCCTTAAGCTACTTACAAGCATTCCACAGAAATTCACATGCATTTCTCTGAAAAAGAAGCAGTCTGTTCCAACACTTCAATTCACTGTGCGAAGTGAATGGAGTGTTGCTTCACTTTCTAAATGCTGTCCTTTCAGAGAAAATCACTTTTCTTTGAAAGAGCCTTAAGCTACTTACAAGCATTCACAAGAAACTCACATGCATTTTTCTGAAAGAGAAGCAGTCTGTTCCAACACTTCAATTCACTGTGCGTAGTGAATGGAGTGTTGTTTCACTTTCTAAATGCTGTCCTTTCAGAGAAAATCATTTTCCTTTGAAAGTGCCTTAAGCTACTTACACACATTCACGGGAAACTCAATTGCGGTTCTATGAAAGAGAAGCTGTCTGTTCCAACACTTCAATTCACTGTGCGAAGTGAATGGAGTGTTGCTTCACTTTCTAAATACTGTCCTTTCACAGAAAATCACTTTCCTTTGAAAGTGCCTTAAGCTACTTACAAGCATTCAACAGAAATTCACATGCGTTTCACTGAAAGAGAAGCAGTCTGTTCCAACACTTCAATTCACTGTGCGAAGTGAATGGAGTGTTGCTTCACTTTCTAAATGCTGTCCTTTCAGAGAAAATCACTTTCCTTTGAAAGTGCCTTAAGCTACTTACACACATTCACAGGAAACTCAAATGCGTTTCTATGAAAGAGAAGCTGTCTGTTCCAACACTTCAAATCACTGTGCGAAATGAATGGAGTGTTGCTTCACTTTCTAAATGCTGTCCTTTCAGAGAAAATCACTTTCCTTTGAAAGTGCCTTAA
Source organism: Myodes glareolus (assembly GCF_982192425.1). Taxonomy (NCBI): domain Eukaryota; kingdom Metazoa; phylum Chordata; class Mammalia; order Rodentia; family Cricetidae; genus Myodes; species Myodes glareolus. The sequence continues at coordinate 64,728,933 of NC_142045.1, forward strand.
GCTACTTACAAGCATTCAACAGAAATTCACATGCATTTCATTGAAAGAGAAGCAGTCTGTTCCGACACTTCAATTCACTGTGCGAAGTGAATGGAGTGTTGTTTCACTTTCTAAATGCTGTCCTTTCAGAGAAAATCACTTTCCTTTGAAAGTGCCTTAAGCTACTTACACACATTCACAGAAAACTCAAATGCGTTTCTATGAAAGAGAAGCTGTCTGTTCCAACACTTCAATTCACTGTGCGAAGTGAATGGAGTGTTGCTTCACTTTCTAAATGCTGTCCTTTCAGAGAAAATCACTTTCCATTGAAAATGCCTTAAGCTACTTAAAAGCATTCACAAAAAACTCATATCTGTTTCCTGAAAGAGAAGTAGTCTGTTCCAACACTTCAATTCACTGTGCGAAGTGAATGGAGTGTTGTTTCACTTTCTAAATGCTGTCCTTTCAGAGAAAATCACTTTCCTTTGAAAGTGCCTTAAGCTACTTACAAGCATTCCACAGAAACTCACATGAGTTTCTCTGAAAGAGAAGCAGTCTGTTCCAACACTTCAATTCACTGTGCGAAGTGAATGGAGTGTTGCTTCACTTTCTAAATGCTGTCCTTTCAGAGAAAATCACTTTCCTTTGAAAGTGCCTTAAGCTACTTACAAGCATTCAACAGAAATTCACATGCATTTCACTGAAAGAGAAGCAGTCTGTTCCGACACTTCAATTCACTGTGCAAAGTGAATGGAGTGCTGCTTCACCTTCTAAATGTTGTCCTTTCAGAGAAAATCACTTTCCTTTGAAAGTGCCTTAAGCTGCTTACAAGCATTCAATAGAAATTCACATGCGTTTCTCTGAAATAGAAGCAGTCTGTTCCAACACTTCAATTCACTGTGCGAAGTGAATGGATTGTTGCTTCACTTTCTAAATGCTGTCCTTTCAGAGAAAAATCACTTTCCTTTGAAAGTGCCTTAAGCTACTTACAAGCATTCACAAGAAACTCACACGCATTTTTCTGAAATAGAAGCAGTTTGTTCCAACACTACAATTCACTGTGCGAAGTGAATGGAGTGTTGCTTCACTTTCTATATGCTCTCCTTTTAGAGAAAATCACTTTGCTTTGAAAGTGTCTTAAGCTACTTACAAGCATTCAGAAGAAACTCACATCCGTTTCTCTGAAAGAGAAGTAGTGTGTTCCAACATTTCAATTCACTGGGAGAAGTGAATGGAGTGTTGCTTCACTTTCTAAATGCTGTCCTTTCAGAGAAAATCACTTTCCTTTGAAAGTGCCTTAAGCTACTTACAAGCATTCACAGGAATATCAAATGTGGTTCTATGAAAGAGAAGCTGTCTGTTCCAACACTTGAATTCACTGTGCGTAGTGAATGGAGTATTGCTTCACTTTCTAAATGCTGTCCTTTCAGAGAAAATCACTTTCCTCTGAAAGTGCCTTAAGCTACTTACAAGCATTTAACAGAAATTCACATGCGTTTCTCTGAAAAAGAAGCAGTCTGTTCCAAAACTTCAATTCACTGTGCGAAGTGAATGGAGTGTTCCTTCACTTTCTAAATGCTGTTCTTTCAGAGAAAATCACTTTCTTTCGAAAGTGCCTTAAGCTACTTACAAGCATTCACAAGAAACTCACATGCATTTTTCTGAAAGAGAAGCAGTCTGTTCCAACACTTCAATTCACTGTGCGTAGTGAATGGAGTGTTGCTTCATTTTCTAAATGCTGTCCTTTCAGAGAAAATCACTTTCCTTTGAAAGTGCCTTAAGCTACTTACAAGCATTCACAAGAAACTCACATGCATTTTTCTGAAAGAGAAGCAGTCTCTTCCAACATTTCAATTCACTGTGCTTAGTGAATGGAGTGTTGCTTCACTTTCTCAATGCTGTCCTTTCAGAGAAAATCACTTTCCTTTGACAGTGCCTTAAGCTACTTACAAGCATTCAATAGAAATTCACATGTGTTTCTCTGAAAAAGAAGCAGTCTGTTCCAACACTTCAATTCACTGTGCGAAGTGAATGGAGTGTTGCTTCACTTTCTAAATGCTGTCCTTTCAGAGAAAATCACTTTCCTTTGAAAGTGCCTTAAGCTACTTACAAGCATTCAACAGAAATTCACATGCGTTTCTCTGAAAGAGAAGCAGTCTGTTCCAACACTTCAATTCACTGTGCGTAGTGAATGGAGTGTTGCTTCACTTTCTATATGCTGTCCTTTCAGAGAAAATCACTTTCCTTTGAAAGTGCCTTAAGCTACTTACAAGCATTCAATAGAAATTCACATGTGTTTCTCTGAAAAATAAGCAGTCTGTTCCAACACTTCAATTCACTGTGCGAAGTGAATGGAGTGTTGCTTCACTTTCTAAATGCTGTCCTTTCAGAGAAAATCACTTTCCTTTGAAAGTGCCTTAAGCTACTTACAAGCATTCAACAGAAATTCACATGCGTTTCACTGAAAGAGAAGCAGTCTGTTCCAACACTTCAATTCACTGTGCGAAGTGAATGGAGTGTTGCTTCACTTTCTAAATGCTGTCCTTTCAGAGAAAAAATCACTTTCCTTTGAAAGTGCCTTAAGCTACTTACACACATTCACAGGAAACTCAAATGCGTTTCTATGAAAGAGAAGCTGTCTGTTCCAACACTTCAATTCACTGTGCGAAATGAATGGAGTGTTGCTTCACTTTCTAAACGCTGTCCTTTCAGAGAAAATCACTTTCCTTTGAAAGAGCCTTAAGCTACTTACAAGCATTCAACAGAAATTCACATGCGTTTCTCTGAAAGAGAAGCAGTCTGTTCCAACACTTCAATTCACTGTGCGAAGTTAATGGAGTGCTGCTTCACTTTCTAAATGCTGTCCTTTCAGAGAAAATCACTTTCCTTTGAAAGTGCCTTAAGCTACTTACACACATTCACAGGAAACTCAAATGCGTTTCTATGAAAGAGAAGCTGTCTGTTCCAACACTTCAATTCACTGTGTGAAGTGAATGGAGTGTTGCTTCACTTTCTAAATGCTGTCCTTTCAGAGAAAATCACTTTCCTTTGAAAGTGCCTTAAGCTACTTACAAGCATTCCACAGAAATTCACATGCGTTTCTCTGAAAAAGAAGCAGTCTGTTCCAACACTTCAATTCACTGTGCGAAGTGAATGGAGTGTTGCTTCACTTTCTAAATGCTGTCCTTTGAGAGAAAATCACTTTCCTTAGAAAGTGCCTTAAGCTACTTACAAGCATTCACAGGAATATCAAATGTGGTTCTATGAAAGAGAAGCTGTGTGTTCCAACACTTGAATTCACTGTGCGTAGTGAATGGAGTGTTGCTTCACTTTCTAAATGCTGTCCTTTCAGAGAAATCACTTTCCTTTGAAAGTGCCTTAAGCTACTTACACACATTCACAGGAAACTCAAATGCGTTTCTATGAAAGAGAAGTGGTCTGTTCCAACATTTCAATTCACTGTGCGAAGTGAATGGAGTGTTGCTTCACTTTCTAAATGCTGTCCTTTCAGAGAAAATCACTTTCCTTTGAAAGTGCATTAAGCTACTTACAAGCTTTCAACAGAAATTCACATGCGTTTCACTGAAAGGGAAGCAGTCTGTTCCAACACTTCAATTCACTGTGCGAAGTGAATGGAGTGTTGCTTCACTTTCTAAATGCTGTCCTTTCAGAGAAAATCACTTTCCTTTGAAAGTGCCTTAAGCTACTTACAAGCATTCACAAGAAACTCTCATGCATTTTTCTGAAAGAGAAGCAGTCTGTTCCAACACTTCAATTCACTGTGCGTAGTGAATGGAGTGTTGCTTCACTTTCTAAATGCTGTCCTTTCAGAGAAAATCACTTTCCTTTGAAAGTGCCTTAAGCTACTTAAAAGCATTCAATAGAAATTCACATGTGTTTCTCAGAAAAAGAAGCAGTCTGTTCCAACACTTCAATTCACTGTGCGAAGTGAATGGAGTGTTGCTTCACTTTCTAAATGCTGTCCTTTCAGAGAAAATCACTTTCCTTTGAAAGTGCCTTAAGCTACTTACAAGCATTCAACAGAAATTCACATGCGTTTCACTGAAAGAGAAGCAGTCTGTTCCAACACTTCAATTCACTGTGCGAAGTGAATGGAGTGTTGCTTCACTTTCTAAATGCTGTCCTTTCAGAGAAAAAATCACTTTCCTTTGAAAGTGCCTTAAGCTACTTACACACATTCACAGGAAACTCAAATGCGTTTCTATGAAAGAGAAGCTGTCTGTTCCAACACTTCAATTCACTGTGCGAAATGAATGGAGTGTTGCTTCACTTTCTAAACGCTGTCCTTTCAGAGAAAATCACTTTCCTTTGAAAGTGCCTTAAGCTACTTACAAGCATTCAACAGAAATTCACATGTGTTTCACTGAAAGAGAAGCAGTCTGTTCCAACACTTCAATTCACTGTGCGAAGTGAATGGAGTGCTGCTTCACTTTCTAAATGCTGTCCTTTCAGAGAAAATCACTTTCCTTTGAAAGTGCCTTAAGCTACTTACAAGCATTCAACAGAAATTCACATGCATTTCACTGAAAGAGAAGCAGTCTCTTCCAACACTTCAATTCACTGTGCAAAGTGAATGGTGTGCTGCTTCACTTTCTAAATGCTGTCCTTTAGAGAAAATCACTTCCCTGTGAATGTGCCTTAAGCTACTTACAAGCATTCACCAGCAACTCACATGCATTTCTCTGAAAGAGAAGCAGTTTGTTCCAACACTTCAATTCACTGTGCGAAGTGAATGGAGTGTTGTTTCACTTTCTAAATGCTGTCCTTTCAGAGAAAATCACTTTCCTTTGAAAGTGCCTTAAGATACTTACACACATTCACAGGAAACTCAAATGCGTTTCTATGAAAGAGAAGCTGTCTGTTCCAACACTTCAATTCACTGTGTGAAGTGAATGGAGTGTTGCTTCACTTTCTAAATGCTGTCCTTTCAGAGAAAATCGCTTTCCTTTGAAAGTGCCTTAAGCTACTTACAAGCATTCAACAGAAATTCACATGCGTTTCACTGAAAGAGAAGCAGTATGTTCCAACACTTCAATTCACTGTGACAGGTGAATGGAGTGTTGCTTCACTTTCTAAATGCTGTCCTTTCAGAGAAAATCACTTTCCTTTGAAAGTGCCTTAAGCTACTTACACACATTCACAGGAAACTCAAATGCGTTTCTATGAAAGAGAAGCTTTCTGTTCCAACACTTCAATTCACTGTGCGAAGTGAATGGAGTGTTGCTTCACTTTCTAAATGCTGTCCTTTCAGAGAAAATCACTTTCCTTTGAAAGTGCCTTAAGCTACTTACAAGCATTCAACAGAAAGTCACATGTGTTTCACTGAAAGAGAAGCAGTCTGTTCCAACACTTCAATTCACTGTGCGAAGTGAATGGAGTGTTGCTTCACTTTCTAAATGCTGTCCTTTCAGAGAAAATCACTTTCCTTTGAAAGTGCCTTAAGCTTCTTACAAGCATTCAACAGAAATTCACATGCATTTCACTGAAAAAGAAGCAGTCTGTTCCAACACTTCAATTCACTGTGCGAAGTGAATGGAGTGCTGCTTCACTTTCTAAATGCTGTCCTTTCAGAGAAAATCACTTTCCTTTGAAAGTGCCTTAAGGTACTTACAAGCATTCCACAGAAATTCACATGCGTTTCTCTGAAAAAGAAGCAGTCTGTTCCAACACTTCAATTCACTGTGCGAAGTGAATGGAGTGTTGCTTCACTTTCTAAATGCTGTCCTTTGAGAGAAAATCACTTTCCTTAGAAAGTGCCTTAAGCTACTTACAAGCATTCACAAGAAACTCACATGCATTTTTCTGAAAGAGAAGCAGTCTGTTCCAACACTTCAATTCACTGTGCGTAGTGAATGGAGTGTTGCTTCACTTTCTAAATGCTGTCCTTTCAGAGAAAATCACTTTCCTTTGAAAGTGCCTTAAGCTACTTACAAGCATTCACAAGAAACTCACATGCATTTCTCTGAAAGAGAAGCAGTCGGTTCCAACACTTCAATTCACTGTGCGTAGTGAATGGAGTGTTGCTTCACTTTCTAAATGCTGTCCTTTCAGAGAAAATGACTTTCCTTTGAAAGTGCCTTAAGCTACTTACAAGCATTCACAAAAAACTCATATCTGTTTCTCTGAAAGAGAAATGGTTTGTTCCAACAATTCAATTCACTGTGCGAAGTGAATGGAGTGTTGTTTCACTTTCTAAATGCTGTCCTTTCAGAGAAAATCACTTTCCTTTGAAAGTGCCTTAAGCTACTTACAAGCTTTCAACAGAAATTCACATGCGTTTCTCTGAAAGAGAAGAAGTCTGTTCCAACACTTCAATTCACTGTGCGAAGTGAATGGAGTGTTGTTTCACTTTCTAAATGCTGTCCTTTCAGAGAAAATCACTTTGCTTTGAAAGTGCCTTAAGCTATTTACACACATTCACAGGAAACTAAAATGCGTTTCTACGAAAGGGAAGCTGTCTGTTCCAACACTTCAATTCACTGTGCGAAGTGAATGGAGTGTTGCTTCACTTTCTAAATGCTGTCCTTTCAAGGAAAATCACTTTCCTTTGAAAGTGCCTTAATCTACTTACACACATTCACAGGAAACTCAAATGCGTTTCTATGAAAGAGAAGCTGTCTGTTCCAACACTTCAATTCACTGTGCGAAGTGAATGGAGTGTTGTTTCACTTTCTAAATGCTGTCCTTTCAGAGAAAATCACTTTCCTTTGAAAGTGCCTTAAGCTACTTACAAGCATTCAACAGAAATTCACATGTGTTTCACTGAAAGAGAAACAGTCTGTTCCAACAGTTCAATTCACTGTGCGAAGTGAATGGAGTGTTGCTTCACTTTCTAAATGCTGTCCTTTCAGAGAAAATCACTTTATTTTGAAAGTGCCTTAAGCTACTTACAAGCATTCAACAGAAATTCACATGCATTTCACTGAAAGAGAAGAAGCCTGTTCCAACACTTCAATTCACTGTGCGAAGTGAATGGAGTGTTGCTTCACCTTCTAAATGCTGTCCTTTCAGAGACAATCACTTTCCTTTGAAAGTGCCTTAAGCTACTTACAAGCATTCAATAGAAATTCACATGCGTTTCTCTGAAAGAGAAGCAGTCTGTTCCAACACTTCAATTCACTGTGCGAAGTGAATGGAGTGTTGCTTCACTTTCTAAATGCTGTCCTTTCAGAGAAAATCACTTTCCTTTGAAAGTGCCTTAAGCTACTTACAAGCATTCACAAGAAACTCACACGCATTTTTCTGAAAGAGAAGCAGTTTGTTCCAACACTACAATTCACTGTGCGAAGTGAATGGAGTGTTGCTTCACTTTCTATATGCTCTCCTTTTAGAGAAAATCACTTTGCTTTGAAAGTGCCTTAAGCTACTTACAAGCATTCGGAAGAAACTCACATCCGTTTCTCTGAAAGAGAAGCAGTGTGTTCCAACATTTCAATTCACTGGGTGAAGTGAATGGAGTGTTGCTTCACTTTCTAAATGCTGTCCTTTCAGAGAAAATCACTGTCCTTTGAAAGTGCCTTAAGCTACTTACACACATTCACAGGAAACTCAAATGCGTTTCTCTGAAAGAGAAGCAGTCTGTTCCAACACTTCAATTCACTCTGCGAAGTGAATGGAGTGTTGGTTCACTTTCTAAATGGTGTCCTTTCAGAGAAAATCACTTTACTTTGAAAGTGCCTTAAGCAACTTACAAGCATTCACAGCAAACTCACATGCATTTTTCTGAAAGAAGAGGTCTGTTCCAACACTTCAATTCACTGTGCGAAGTGAATGGAGTGTTGTTTCGCTTTCTATATGCTGTCCTTTCAGAGAAAATCACTTTCCTTTGAAAGTGCCTTAAGCTACTTACAAGCATTAAACAGAAATTCACGTGCGTTTCTCTGAAAGAGAAACAGTCTGTTCCAACACTTCAATTCACTGTGCGAAGTGAATGGAGTGTTGCTTCACTTTCTAAATGATGTCCTTTCCGAGAAAGTCACTTTCCTTTGAAAGTGCCTTAAGCTACTTACAAGCATTCACAAGAAACTCACATCTGTTTCTCTGAAAGAGAAGCAGTCTGTTCCAACACTTCAATTCACTGTGCGAAGTGAATGGAGTGTTGCTTCACTTTCTAAATGCTGTCCTTTTGGAGAAAATCACTTTCCTTTGAAAGTGCCTTAAGCTACTTACAAGCATTCACAAGAAACTCACAAGCATTTTTCTGAAAGAGAAGCAGTCTGTTCCAACACTTCAATTCACTGTGCGTAGTGAATGGAGTGTTGCTTCACTTTCTAAATACTGTCCTTTCAGAGAAAATCACTTTCCTTTGAAAGTGCCTTAAGCTACTTACACACATTCACAGGAAACTCAAATGCGTTTCTATGAAAGAGAAGCTGTCTGTTCCAACACTTCAATTCACTGTGCGAAGTGAATGGAGTGTTGCTTCACTTTCTAAATGCTGTCCTTTCGGAGAAAATCACTTTCCTTTGAAAGTGCCTTAAGCTACTTACAAGCATTCCACAGAAATTCACATGCGTTTCTCTGAAAGAGAAGAAGTCTGTTCCGACACTTCAATTCACTGTGCAAAGTGAATGGAGTGCTGCTTCACCTTCTAAATGTTGTCCTTTCAGAGAAAATCACTTTCCTTTGAAAGTGCCTTAAGCTACTTACAAGCATTCAATAGAAATTCACATGCGTTTCTCTGAAATAGAAGCAGTCTGTTCCAACACTTCAATTCACTGTGCGAAGTGAATGGAGTGTTGCTTCACTTTCTAAATGCTGTCCTTTCAGAGAAAAATCACTTTCCTTTGAAAGTGCCTTAAGCTACTTACAAGCATTCACAAGAAACTCACACACATTTTTCTGAAATAGAAGCAGTTTGTTCCAACACTACAATTCACTGTGCGAAGTGAATGGATTGTTGCTTCACTTTCTATATGCTCTCCTTTTAGAGAAAATCACTTTGCTTTGAAAGTGTCTTAAGCTACTTACAAGCATTCAGAAGAAACTCACATCCGTTTCTCTGAAAGAGAAGCAGTGTGTTCCAACATTTCAATTCACTGGGAGAAGTGAATGGAGTGTTGCTTCACTTTCTAAATGCTGTCCTTTCAGAGAAAATCACTTTCCTTTGAAAGTGCCTTAAGCTACTTACAAGCATTCACAGGAATATCAAATGTGGTTCTATGAAAGAGAAGCTGTCTGTTCCAACACTTGAATTCACTGTGCGTAGTGAATGGAGTATTGCTTCACTTTCTAAATGCTGTCCTTTCAGAGAAAATCACTTTCCTCTGAAAGTGCCTTAAGCTACTTACAAGCATTTAACAGAAATTCACATGCGTTTCTCTGAAAAAGAAGCAGTCTGTTCCAAAACTTCAATTCACTGTGCGAAGTGAATGGAGTGTTCCTTCACTTTCTAAATGCTGTTCTTTCAGAGAAAATCACTTTCTTTCGAAAGTGCCTTAAGCTACTTACAAGCATTCACAAGAAACTCACATGCATTTTTCTGAAAGAGAAGCAGTCTGTTCCAACACTTCAATTCACTGTGCGTAGTGAATGGAGTGTTGCTTCATTTTCTAAATGCTGTCCTTTCAGAGAAAATCACTTTCCTTTGAAAGTGCCTTAAGCTACTTACAAGCATTCACAAGAAACTCACATGCATTTTTCTGAAAGAGAAGCAGTCTGTTCCAACACTTCAATTCACTGTGCGTAGTGAATGGAGTGTTGCTTCACTTTCTAAATGCTGTCCTTTCAGAGAAAATCACTTTCCATTGAAAGTGCCTTAAGCTACTTACAAGCATTCAATAGAAATTCACATGTGTTTCTCTGAAAAAGAAGCAGTCTGTTCCAACACTTCAATTCACTGTGCGAAGTGAATGGAGTGTTGCTTCACTTTCTAAATGCTGTCCTTTCAGAGAAAATCACTTTCCTTTGAAAGTGCCTTAAGCTACTTACAAGCATTCAACAGAAATTCACATGCGTTTCTCTGAAAGAGAAGCAGTCTGTTCCAACACTTCAATTAACTGTGCGTAGTGAATGGAGTGTTGCTTCACTTTCTATATGCTGTCCTTTCAGAGAAAATCACTTTCCTTTGAAAGTGCCTTAAGCTACTTACAAGCATTCACAAGAAACTCACATGCATTTTTCTGAAAGAGAAGCAGTCTGTTCCAACACTTCAATTCACTGTGCGAAGTGAATGGAGTGTTGCTTCACTTTCTAAATGCTGTCCTTTCACAGAAAATCAGTTTCCTTTGAAAGTGCCATAAGCTACTTACAAGCATTCAACAGAAATTCACATGCGTTTCACTGAAAGAGAAACAGTCTGTTCCAACACTTCAATTCACTGTGCGAAGTGAATGGAGTGTTGCTTCACTTTCTAAATGCTGTCCTTTCAGAGAAAATCACTTTCCTTTGAAAGTGCCTTAAGCTACTTACACACATTCACAGGAAACTCAAATGCGTTTCTATGAAAGAGAAGCTGTCTGTTCCAACACTTCAATTCACTGTGCGAAGTGAATGGAGTGTTGCTTCACTTTCTAAATGCTGTCCTTTCAGAGAAAATCACTTTCCATTGAAAATGCCTTAAGCTACTTAAAAGCATTCACAAAAAACTCATATCTGTTTCCTGAAAGAGAAGTAGTCTGTTCCAACACTTCAATTCACTGTGCGAAGTGAATGGAGTGTTGTTTCACTTTCTAAATGCTGTCCTTTCAGAGAAAATCACTTTCCTTTGAAAGTGCCTTAAGCTACTTACAAGCATTCCACAGAAACTCACATGAGTTTCTCTGAAAGAGAAGCAGTCTGTTCCAAAACTTCAATTCACTGTGCGAAGTGAATGGAGTGTTGCTTCACTTTCTAAATGCTGTCCTTTCAGAGAAAATCACTTTCCTTTGAAAGTGCCTTAAGCTACTTACAAGCATTCAACAGAAATTCACATGCATTTCACTGAAAGAGAAGCAGTCTGTTCCGACACTTCAGTTCACTGTGCAAAGTGAATGGAGTGCTGCTTCACCTTCTAAATGTTGTCCTTTCAGAGAAAATCACTTTCCTTTGAAAGTGCCTTAAGCTGCTTACAAGCATTCAATAGAAATTCACATGCGTTTCTCTGAAATAGAAGCAGTCTGTTCCAACACTTCAATTCACTGTGCGAAGTGAATGGAGTGTTGCTTCACTTTCTAAATGCTGTCCTTTCAGAGAAAAATCACTTTCCTTTGAAAGTGCCTTAAGCTACTTACAAGCATTCACAAGAAACTCACACGCATTTTTCTGAAATAGAAGCAGTTTGTTCCAACACTACAATTCACTGTGCGAAGTGAATGGAGTGTTGCTTCACTTTCTATATGCTCTCCTTTTAGAGAAAATCACTTTGCTTTGAAAGTGTCTTAAGCTACTTACAAGCATTCAGAAGAAACTCACATCCGTTTCTCTGAAAGAGAAGTAGTGTGTTCCAACATTTCAATTCACTGGGAGAAGTGAATGGAGTGTTGCTTCACTTTCTAAATGCTGTCCTTTCAGAGAAAATCACTTTCCTTTGAAAGTGCCTTAAGCTACTTACAAGCATTCACAGGAATATCAAATGTGGTTCTATGAAAGAGAAGCTGTCTGTTCCAACACTTGAATTCACTGTGCGTAGTGAATGGAGTATTGCTTCACTTTCTAAATGCTGTCCTTTCAGAGAAAATCACTTTCCTCTGAAAGTGCCTTAAGCTACTTACAAGCATTTAACAGAAATTCACATGCGTTTCTCTGAAAAAGAAGCAGTCTGTTCCAACACTTCAATTCACTGTGACAGGTGAATGGAGTGTTGCTTCACTTTCTAAATGCTGTCCTTTCAGAGAAAATCACTTTCCTTTGAAAATGCCTTAAGCTACTTACAAGCATTCAACAGAAAGTCACATGTGTTTCACTGAAAGAGAAGCAGTCTGTTCCAACACTTCAATTCACTGTGCGAAGTGAATAGAGTGTTGCTTCACTTTCTAAATGCTGTCCTTTCAGAGAAAATGACTTTCCTTTGAAAGTGCCTTAAGCTTCTTACAAGCATTCAACAGAAATTCACATGCATTTCACTGAAAGAGAAGCAGTCTGTTCCAACCCTTCAATTCACTGTGCGAAGTGAATGGAGTGCTGCTTCACTTTCTAAATGCTGTCCTTTCAGAGAAAATCACTTTCCTTTGAAAGTGCCTTAAGCTACTTACAAGCATTCCAAAGAAATTCACATGCGTTTCTCTGAAAAAGAAGCAGTCTGTTCCAACACTTCAATTCACTGTGCGAAGTGAATGGAGTGTTGCTTCACTTTCTAAATGCTGTCCTTTGAGAGAAAATCACTTTCCTTAGAAAGTGCCTTAAGCTACTTACAAGCATTCACACGAATATCAAATGTGGTTCTATGAAAGAGAAGCTGTGTGTTCCAACACTTGAATTCACTGTGCGTAGTGAATGGAGTGTTGCTTCACTTTCTAAATGCTGTCCTTTCAGAGAAATCACTTTCCTTTGAAAGTGCCTTAAGCTACTTACACACATTCACAGGAAACTCAAATGCGTTTCTATGAAAGAGAAGTGGTCTGTTCCAACATTTCAATTCACTGTGCGAAGTGAATGGAGTGTTGCTTCACTTTCTAAATGCTGTCCTTTCAGAGAAAATCACTTTCCTTTGAAAGTGCATTAAGCTACTTACAAGTTTTCAACAAAAATTCACATGCGTTTCACTGAAAGGGAAGCAGTCTGTTCCAACACTTCAATTCACTGTGCGAAGTGAATGGAGTGTTGCTTCACTTTCTAAATGCTGTCCTTTCAGAGAAAATCACTTTCCTTTGAAAGTGCCTTAAGCTACTTACAAGCATTCACAAGAAACTCACATGCATTTTTCTGAAAGAGAAGCAGTCTGTTCCAACACTTCAATTCACTGTGCGTAGTGAATGGAGTGTTGCTTCACTTTCTAAATGCTGTCCTTTCAGAGAAAATCACTTTCCTTTGAAAGTGCCTTAAGCTACTTAAAAGCATTCAATAGAAATTCACATGTGTTTCTCAGAAAAAGAAGCAGTCTGTTCCAACACTTCAATTCACTGTGCGAAGTGAATGGAGTGCTGCTTCACTTTCTAAATGCTGTCCTTTCAGAGAAAATCACTTTCCTTTGAAAGTGCCTTAAGCTACTTACAAGCATTCCACAGAAATTCACATGCGTTTCTCTGAAAAAGAAGCAGTCTGTTCCAACACTTCAATTCACTGTGCGAAGTGAATGGAGTGTTGCTTCACTTTCTAAATGCTGTCCTTTGAGAGAAAATCACTTTCCTTAGAAAGTGCCTTAAGCTACTTACAAGCATTCACAGGAATATCAAATGTGGTTCTATGAAAGAGAAGCAGTGTGTTCCAACACTTGAATTCACTGTGCGTAGTGAATGGAGTGTTGCTTCACTTTCTAAATGCTGTCCTTTCAGAGAAATCACTTTCCTTTGAAAGTGCCTTAAGCTACTTACACACATTCACAGGAAACTCAAATGCGTTTCTATGAAAGAGAAGTGGTCTGTTCCAACATTTCAATTCACTGTGCGAAGTGAATGGAGTGTTGCTTCACTTTCTAAATGCTGTCCTTTCAGAGAAAATCACTTTATTTTGAAAGTGCATTAAGCTACTTACAAGCTTTCAACAGAAATTCACATGCGTTTCACTGAAAGGGAAGCAGTCTGTTCCAACACTTCAATTCACTGTGCGAAGTGAATGGAGTGTTGCTTCACTTTCTAAATGCTGTCCTTTCAGAGAAAATCACTTTCCTTTGAAAGTGCCTTAAGCTACTTACAAGCATTCACAAGAAACTCACATGCATTTTTCTGAAAGAGAAGCAGTCTGTTCCAACCCTTCAATTCACTGTGCGTAGTGAATGGAGTGTTGCTTCACTTTCTAAATGCTGTCCTTTCAGAGAAAATCACTTTCCTTTGAAAGTGCCTTAAGCTACTTACAAGCATTCAACAGAAATTCACATGCATTTCACTGAAAGAGAAGCAGTCTCTTCCAACACTTCAATTCACTGTGCAAAGTGAATGGTGTGCTGCTTCACTTTCTAAATGCTGTCCTTTAGAGAAAATCACTTCCCTTTGAATGTGCCTTAAGCTACTTACAAGCATTCACCAGCAACTCACATGCATTTCTCTGAAAGAGAAGCAGTTTGTTCCAACACTTCAATTCACTGTGCGAAGTGAATGGAGTGTTGTTTCACTTTCTAAATGCTGTCCTTTCAGAGAAAATCACTTTCCTTTGAAAGTGCCTTAAGATACTTACACACATTCACAGGAAACTCAAATGCGTTTCTATGAAAGAGAAGCTGTCTGTTCCAATACTTCAATTCACTGTGTGAAGTGAATGGAGTGTTGCTTCACTTTCTAAATGCTGTCCTTTCAGAGAAAATCGCTTTCCTTTGAAAGTGCCTTAAGCTACTTACAAGCATTCAACAGAAATTCACATGCGTTTCACTGAAAGAGAAGCAGTATGTTCCAACACTTCAATTCACTGTGACAGGTGAATGGAGTGTTGCTTCACTTTCTAAATGCTGTCCTTTCAGAGAAAATCACTTTCCTTTGAAAGTGCCTTAAGCTACTTACACACATTCACAGCAAACTCAAATGCGTTTCTATGAAAGAGAAGCTTTCTGTTCCAACACTTCAATTCACTGTGCGAAGTGAATGGAGTGTTGCTTCACTTTCTAAATGCTGTCCTTTCAGAGAAAATCACTTTCCTTTGAAAGTGCCTTAAGCTTCTTACAAGCATTCAACAGAAATTCACATGCATTTCACTGAAAAAGAAGCAGTCTGTTCCAACACTTCAATTCACTGTGCGAAGTGAATGGAGTGCTGCTTCACTTTCTAAATGCTGTCCTTTCAGAGAAAATCACTTTCCTTTGAAAGTGCCTTAAGGTACTTACAAGCATTCCACAGAAATTCACATGCGTTTCTCTGAAAAAGAAGCAGTCTGTTCCAACACTTCAATTCACTGTGCGAAGTGAATGGAGTGTTGCTTCACTTTCTAAATGCTGTCCTTTGAGAGAAAATCACTTTCCTTAGAAAGTGCCTTAAGCTACTTACAAGCATTCACAAGAAACTCACATGCATTTTTCTGAAAGAGAAGCAGTCTGTTCCAACACTTCAATTCACTGTGCGTAGTGAATGGAGTGTTGCTTCACTTTCTAAATGCTGTCCTTTCAGAGAAAATCACTTTCCTTTGAAAGTGCCTTAAGCTACTTACAAGCATTCACAAGAAACTCACATGCATTTCTCTGAAAGAGAAGCAGTCGGTTCCAACACTTCAATTCACTGTGCGTAGTGAATGGAGTGTTGCTTCACTTTCTAAATGCTGTCCTTTCAGAGAAAATGACTTTCCTTTGAAAGTGCCTTAAGCTACTTACAAGCATTCACAAAAAACTCATATCTGTTTCTCTGAAAGAGAAATGGTTTGTTCCAACAATTCAATTCACTGTGCGAAGTGAATGGAGTGTTGTTTCACTTTCTAAATGCTGTCCTTTCAGAGAAAATCACTTTCCTTTGAAAGTGCCTTAAGCTACTTACAAGCTTTCAACAGAAATTCACATGCGTTTCTCTGAAAGAGAAGCACCCTGTTCCAACACTTCAATTCACTGTGCGAAGTGAATGGAGTGTTGTTTCACTTTCTAAATGCTGTCCTTTCAGAGAAAATCACTTTGCTTTGAAAGTGCCTTAAGCTATTTACACACATTCACAGGAAACTCAAATGCGTTTCTACGAAAGGGAAGCTGTCTGTTCCAACACTTCAATTCACTGTGCGAAGTGAATGGAGTGTTGCTTCACTTTCTAAATGCTGTCCTTTCAAGGAAAATCACTTTCCTTTGAAAGTGCCTTAAGCTACTTACACACATTCACAGGAAACTCAAATGCGTTTCTATGAAAGAGAAGCTGTCTGTTCCAACACTTCAATTCACTGTGCGAAGTGAATGGAGTGTTGTTTCACTTTCTAAATGCTGTCCTTTCAGAGAAAATCACTTTCCTTTGAATGTGCCTTAAGCTACTTACAAGCATTCAACAGAAATTCACATGTGTTTCACTGAAAGAGAAACAGTCTGTTCCAACACTTCAATTCACTGTGCGAAGTGAATGGAGTGTTGCTTCACTTTCTAAATGCTGTCCTTTCAGAGAAAATCACTTTTTTGAAAGTGCCTTAAGCTACTTACAAGCATTCAACAGAAATTCACATGCATTTCACTGAAAGAGAAGAAGCCTGTTCCAACACTTCAATTCACTGTGCGAAGTGAATGGAGTGTTGCTTCACCTTCTAAATGCTGTCCTTTCAGAGACAATCACTTTCCTTTGAAAGTGCCTTAAGCTACTTACAAGCATTCAATAGAAATTCACATGCGTTTCTCTGAAAGAGAAGCAGTCTGTTCCAACACTTCAATTCACTGTGCGAAGTGAATGGAGTGTTGCTTCACTTTCTAAATGCTGTCCTTTCAGAGAAAATCACTTTCCTTTGAAAGTGCCTTAAGCTACTTACAAGCATTCACAAGAAACTCACACGCATTTTTCTGAAAGAGAAGCAGTTTGTTCCAACACTACAATTCACTGTGCGAAGTGAATGGAGTGTTGCTTCACTTTCTATATGCTCTCCTTTTAGAGAAAATCACTTTGCTTTGAAATGCCTTAAGCTACTTACAAGCATTCGGAAGAAACTCACATCCGTTTCTCTGAAAGAGAAGCAGTGTGTTCCAACATTTCAATTCACTGGGTGAAGTGAATGGAGTGTTGCTTCACTTTCTAAATGCTGTCCTTTCAGAGAAAATCACTGTCCTTTGAAAGTGCCTTAAGCTACTTACACACATTCACAGGAAACTCAAATGCGTTTCTCTGAAAGAGAAGCAGTCTGTTCCAACACTTCAATTCACTCTGCGAAGTGAATGGAGTGTTTCTTCACTTTCTAAATGCTGTCCTTTCAGAGAAAATCACTTTCCTCTGAAAGTGCCTTAAGCTACTTACAAGCATTTAACAGAAATTCACATGCATTTCTCTGAAAAAGAAGCAGTCTGTTCCAAAACTTCAATTCACTGTGCGAAGTGAATGGAGTGTTCCTTCACTTTCTAAATGCTGTTCTTTCAGTGAAAATCACTTTCTTTCGAATGTGCCTTAAGCTACTTACAAGCATTCACAAGAAACTCACATGCATTTTTCTGAAAGAGAAGCAGTCTGTTCCAACACTTCAATTCACTGTGCGTAGTGAATGGAGTGTTGCTTCATTTTCTAAATGCTGTCCTTTCAGAGAAAATCACTTTCCTTTGAAAGTGCCTTAAGCTACTTACAAGCATTCACAAGAAACTCACATGCATTTTTCTGAAAGAGAAGCAGTCTGTTCCAACACTTCAATTCACTGTGCGTAGTGAATGGAGTGTTGCTTCACTTTCTAAATGCTGTCCTTTCAGAGAAAATCACTTTCCTTTGAAAGTGCCTTAAGCTACTTACAAGCATTCAATAGAAATTCACATGTGTTTCTCTGAAAAAGAAGCAGTCTGTTCCAACACTTCAATTCACTGTGCGAAGTGAATGGAGTGTTGCTTCACTTTCTAAATGCTGTCCTTTCAGAGAAAATCACTTTCCTTTGAAAGTGCCTTAAGCTACTTACAAGCATTCAACAGAAATTCACATGCGTTACACTGAAAGAGAAGCAGTCTGTTCCAACACTTCAATTCACTTGACAGGTGAATGGAGTGTTGCTTCACTTTCTAAATGCTGTCCTTTCAGAGAAAAAATCACTTTCCTTTGAAAGTGCCTTAAGCTACTTACACACATTCACAGGAAACTCAAATGCGTTTCTATGAAAGAGAAGCTGTCTGTTCCAACACTTCAATTCACTGTGCGAAATGAATGGAGTGTTGCTTCACTTTCTAAACGCTGTCCTTTCAGAGAAAATCACTTTCCTTTGAAAGTGCCTTAAGCTACTTACAAGCATTCAACAGAAATTCACATGTGTTTCACTGAAAGAGAAGCAGTCTGTTCCAACACTTCAATTCACTGTGTGAAGTGAATGGAGTGCTGCTTCACTTTCTAAATGCTGTCCTTTCAGAGAAAATCACTTTCCTTTGAAAGTGCCTTAAGCTACTTACAAGCATTCAACAGAAATTCACATGCATTTCACTGAAAGAGAAGCAGTCTCTTCCAACACTTCAATTCACTGTGCAAAGTGAATGGTGTGCTGCTTCACTTTCTAAATGCTGTCCTTTAGAGAAAATCACTTCCCTTTGAATGTGCCTTAAGCTACTTACAAGCATTCACCAGCAACTCACATGCATTTCTCTGAAAGAGAAGCAGTTTGTTCCAACACTTCAATTCACTGTGCGAAGTGAATGGAGTGTTGTTTCACTTTCTAAATGCTGTCCTTTCAGAGAAAATCACTTTCCTTTGAAAGTGCCTTAAGATACTTACACACATTCACAGGAAACTCAAATGCGTTTCTATGAAAGAGAAGCTGTCTGTTCCAACACTTCAATTCACTGTGTGAAGTGAATGGAGTGTTGCTTCACTTTCTAAATGCTGTCCTTTCAGAGAAAATCGCTTTCCTTTGAAAGTGCCTTAAGCTACTTACAAGCATTCAACAGAAATTCACATGCGTTTCACTGAAAGAGAAGCAGTATGTTCCAACACTTCAATTCACTGTGACAGGTGAATGGAGTGTTGCTTCACTTTCTAAATGCTGTCCTTTCAGAGAAAATCACTTTCCTTTGAAAGTGCCTTAAGCTACTTACACACATTCACAGGAAACTCAAATGCGTTTCTATGAAAGAGAAGCTTTCTGTTCCAACACTTCAATTCACTGTGCGAAGTGAATGGAGTGTTGCTTCACTTTCTAAATGCTGTCCTTTCAGAGAAAATCACTTTCCTTTGAAAGTGCCTTAAGCTTCTTACAAGCATTCAACAGAAATTCACATGCATTTCACTGAAAAAGAAGCAGTCTGTTCCAACACTTCAATTCACTGTGCGAAGTGAATGGAGTGCTGCTTCACTTTCTAAATGCTGTCCTTTCAGAGAAAATCACTTTCCTTTGAAAGTGCCTTAAGGTACTTACAAGCATTCCACAGAAATTCACATGCGTTTCTCTGAAAAAGAAGCAGTCTGTTCCAACACTTCAATTCACTGTGCGAAGTGAATGGAGTGTTGCTTCACTTTCTAAATGCTGTCCTTTGAGAGAAAATCACTTTCCTTAGAAAGTGCCTTAAGCTACTTACAAGCATTCACAAGAAACTCACATGCATTTTTCTGAAAGAGAAGCAGTCTGTTCCAACACTTCAATTCACTGTGCGTAGTGAATGGAGTGTTGCTTCACTTTCTAAATGCTGTCCTTTCAGAGAAAATCACTTTCCTTTGAAAGTGCCTTAAGCTACTTACAAGCATTCACAAGAAACTCACATGCATTTCTCTGAAAGAGAAGCAGTCGGTTCCAACACTTCAATTCACTGTGCGTAGTGAATGGAGTGTTGCTTCACTTTCTAAATGCTGTCCTTTCAGAGAAAATGACTTTCCATTGAAAGTGCCTTAAGCTACTTACAAGCATTCACAAAAAACTCATATCTGTTTCTCTGAAAGAGAAATGGTTTGTTCCAACAATTCAATTCACTGTGCGAAGTGAATGGAGTGTTGTTTCACTTTCTAAATGCTGTCCTTTCAGAGAAAATCACTTTCCTTTGAAAGTGCCTTAAGCTACTTACAAGCTTTCAACAGAAATTCACATGCGTTTCTCTGAAAGAGAAGAAGTCTGTTCCAACACTTCAATTCACTGTGCGAAGTGAATGGAGTGTTGCTTCACTTTCTAAATGCTGTCCTTTCAGAGAAAATCACTTTGCTTTGAAAGTGTCTTAAGCTATTTACACACATTCACAGGAAACTCAAATGCGTTTCTACGAAAGGGAAGCTGTCTGTTCCAACACTTCAATTCACTGTGCGAAGTGAATGGAGTGTTGCTTCACTTTCTAAATGCTGTCCTTTCAAGGAAAATCACTTTCCTTTGAAAGTGCCTTAAGCTACTTACACACATTCACAGGAAACTCAAATGCGTTTCTATGAAAGAGAAGCTGTCAGTTCCAACACTTCAATTCACTGTGCGAAGTGAATGGAGTGTTGTTTCACTTTCTAAATGCTGTCCTTTCAGAGAAAATCACTTTCCTTTGAATGTGCCTTAAGCTACTTACAAGCATTCAACAGAAATTCACATGTGTTTCACTGAAAGAGAAACAGTCTGTTCCAACAGTTCAATTCACTGTGCGAAGTGAATGGAGTGTTGCTTCACTTTCTAAATGCTGTCCTTTCAGAGAAAATCACTTTATTTTGAAAGTGCCTTAAGCTACTTACAAGCATTCAACAGAAATTCACATGCATTTCACTGAAAGAGAAGAAGCCTGTTCCAACACTTCAATTCACTGTGCGAAGTGAATGGAGTGTTGCTTCACCTTCTAAATGCTGTCCTTTCAGAGACAATCACTTTCCTTTGAAAGTGCCTTAAGCTACTTACAAGCATTCAATAGAAATTCACATGCGTTTCTCTGAAAGAGAAGCAGTCTGTTCCAACACTTCAATTCACTGTGCGAAGTGAATGGAGTGTTGCTTCACTTTCTAAATGCTGTCCTTTCAGAGAAAATCACTTTCCTTTGAAAGTGCCTTAAGCTACTTACAAGCATTCACAAGAAACTCACACGCATTTTTCTGAAAGAGAAGCAGTTTGTTCCAACACTACAATTCACTGTGCGAAGTGAATGGAGTGTTGCTTCACTTTCTATATGCTCTCCTTTTAGAGAAAATCACTTTGCTTTGAAAGTGCCTTAAGCTACTTACAAGCATTCGGAAGAAACTCACATCCGTTTCTCTGAAAGAGAAGCAGTGTGTTCCAACATTTCAATTCACTGGGTGAAGTGAATGGAGTGTTGCTTCACTTTCTAAATGCTGTCCTTTCAGAGAAAATCACTGTCTTTGAAAGTGCCTTAAGCTACTTACACACATTCACAGGAAACTCAAATGCGTTTCTCTGAAAGAGAAGCAGTCTGTTCCAACACTTCAATTCACTCTGCGAAGTGAATGGAGTGTTGCTTCACTTTCTAAATGCTGTCCTTTCAGAGAAAATCACTTTCCTCTGAAAGTGCCTTAAGCTACTTACAAGCATTTAACAGAAATTCACATGCATTTCTCTGAAAAAGAAGCAGTCTGTTCCAAAACTTCAATTCACTGTGCGAAGTGAATGGAGTGTTCCTTCACTTTCTAAATGCTGTTCTTTCAGTGAAAATCACTTTCTTTCGAAAGTGCCTTAAGCTACTTACAAGCATTCACAAGAAACTCACATGCATTTTTCTGAAAGAGAAGCAGTCTGTTCCAACACTTCAATTCACTATGCGTAGTGAATGGAGTGTTGCTTCATTTTCTAAATGCTGTCCTTTCAGAGAAAATCACTTTCCTTTGAAAGTGCCTTAAGCTACTTACAAGCATTCACAAGAAACTCACATGCATTTTTCTGAAAGAGAAGCAGTCTGTTCCAACACTTCAATTCACTGTGCGTAGTGAATGGAGTGTTGCTTCACTTTCTAAATGCTGTCCTTTCAGAGAAAATCACTTTCCTTTGAAAGTGCCTTAAGCTACTTACAAGCATTCAATAGAAATTCACATGTGTTTCTCTGAAAAAGAAGCAGTCTGTTCCAACACTTCAATTCACTGTGCGAAGTGAATGGAGTGTTGCTTCACTTTCTAAATGCTGTCCTTTCAGAGAAAATCACTTTGCTTTGAAAGTGCCTTAAGCTACTTACAAGCATTCAACAGAAATTCACATGCGTTTCTCTGAAAGAGAAGCAGTCTGTTCCAACACTTCAATTCACTGTGCGTAGTGAATGGAGTGTTGCTTCACTTTCTATATGCTGTCCTTTCAGAGAAAATCACTTTCCTTTGAAAGTGCCTTAAGCTACTTACAAGCATTCAACAGAAATTCACATGCATTTCACTGAAAGAGAAGCAGTCTCTTCCAACACTTCAATTCACTGTGCAAAGTGAATGGTGTGCTGCTTCACTTTCTAAATGCTGTCCTTTCAGAGAAAATCACTTCCCTTTGAATGTGCCTTAAGCTACTTACAAGTATTCACCAGCAACTCACATGCGTTTCTCTGAAAGAGAAGCAGTTTGTTCCAACACTTCAATTCACTGTGCGAAGTGAATGGAGTGTTGTTTCACTTTCTAAATGCTGTCCTTTCAGAGAAAATCACTTTCCTTTGAAAGTGCCTTAAGATACTTACACACATTCACAGGAAACTCAAATGCGTTTCTATGAAAGAGAAGCTGTCTGTTCCAACACTTCAATTCACTGTGTGAAGTGAATGGAGTGTTGCTTCACTTTCTAAATGCTGTCCTTTCAGAGAAAATCGCTTTCCTTTGAAAGTGCCTTAAGCTACTTACAAGCATTCAACAGAAATTCACATGCGTTTCACTGAAAGAGAAGCAGTATGTTCCAACACTTCAATTCACTGTGACAGGTGAATGGAGTGTTGCTTCACTTTCTAAATGCTGTCCTTTCAGAGAAAATCACTTTCCTTTGAAAGTGCCTTAAGCTACTTACACACATTCACAGGAAACTCAAATGCGTTTCTATGAAAGAGAAGCTTTCTGTTCCAACACTTCAATTCACTGTGCGAAGTGAATGGAGTGTTGCTTCACTTTCTAAATGCTGTCCTTTCAGAGAAAATCACTTTCCTTTGAAAGTGCCTTAAGCTTCTTACAAGCATTCAACAGAAATTCACATGCATTTCACTGAAAAAGAAGCAGTCTGTTCCAACACTTCAATTCACTGTGCGAAGTGAATGGAGTGCTGCTTCACTTTCTAAATGCTGTCCTTTCAGAGAAAATCACTTTCCTTTGAAAGTGCCTTAAGGTACTTACAAGCATTCCACAGAAATTCACATGCGTTTCTCTGAAAAAGAAGCAGTCTGTTCCAACACTTCAATTCACTGTGCGAAGTGAATGGAGTGTTGCTTCACTTTCTAAATGCTGTCCTTTGAGAGAAAATCACTTTCCTTAGAAAGTGCCTTAAGCTACTTACAAGCATTCACAAGAAACTCACATGCATTTTTCTGAAAGAGAAGCAGTCTGTTCCAACACTTCAATTCACTGTGCGTAGTGAATGGAGTGTTGCTTCACTTTCTAAATGCTGTCCTTTCAGAGAAAATCACTTTCCTTTGAAAGTGCCTTAAGCTACTTACAAGCATTCACAAGAAATTCACATGCATTTCTCTGAAAGAGAAGCAGTCGGTTCCAACACTTCAATTCACTGTGCGTAGTGAATGGAGTGTTGCTTCACTTTCTAAATGCTGTCCTTTCAGAGAAAATGACTTTCCATTGAAAGTGCCTTAAGCTACTTACAAGCATTCACAAAAAACTCATATCTGTTTCTCTGAAAGAGAAATGGTTTGTTCCAACAATTCAATTCACTGTGCGAAGTGAATGGAGTGTTGTTTCACTTTCTAAATGCTGTCCTTTCAGAGAAAATCACTTTCCTTTGAAAGTGCCTTAAGCTACTTACAAGCTTTCAACAGAAATTCACATGCGTTTCTCTGAAAGAGAAGAAGTCTGTTCCAACACTTCAATTCACTGTGCGAAGTGAATGGAGTGTTGCTTCACTTTCTAAATGCTGTCCTTTCAGAGAAAATCACTTTGCTTTGAAAGTGTCTTAAGCTATTTACACACATTCACAGGAAACTCAAATGCGTTTCTACGAAAGGGAAGCTGTCTGTTCCAACACTTCAATTCACTGTGCGAAGTGAATGGAGTGTTGCTTCACTTTCTAAATGCTGTCCTTTCAAGGAAAATCACTTTCCTTTGAAAGTGCCTTAAGCTACTTACACACATTCACAGGAAACTCAAATGCGTTTCTATGAAAGAGAAGCTGTCAGTTCCAACACTTCAATTCACTGTGCGAAGTGAATGGAGTGTTGTTTCACTTTCTAAATGCTGTCCTTTCAGAGAAAATCACTTTCCTTTGAATGTGCCTTAAGCTACTTACAAGCATTCAACAGAAATTCACATGTGTTTCACTGAAAGAGAAACAGTCTGTTCCAACAGTTCAATTCACTGTGCGAAGTGAATGGAGTGTTGCTTCACTTTCTAAATGCTGTCCTTTCAGAGAAAATCACTTTATTTTGAAAGTGCCTTAAGCTACTTACAAGCATTCAACAGAAATTCACATGCATTTCACTGAAAGAGAAGAAGCCTGTTCCAACACTTCAATTCACTGTGCGAAGTGAATGGAGTGTTGCTTCACCTTCTAAATGCTGTCCTTTCAGAGACAATCACTTTCCTTTGAAAGTGCCTTAAGCTACTTACAAGCATTCAATAGAAATTCACATGCGTTTCTCTGAAAGAGAAGCAGTCTGTTCCAACACTTCAATTCACTGTGCGAAGTGAATGGAGTGTTGCTTCACTTTCTAAATGCTGTCCTTTCAGAGAAAATCACTTTCCTTTGAAAGTGCCTTAAGCTACTTACAAGCATTCACAAGAAACTCACACGCATTTTTCTGAAAGAGAAGCAGTTTGTTCCAACACTACAATTCACTGTGCGAAGTGAATGGAGTGTTGCTTCACTTTCTATATGCTCTCCTTTTAGAGAAAATCACTTTGCTTTGAAAGTGCCTTAAGCTACTTACAAGCATTCGGAAGAAACTCACATCCGTTTCTCTGAAAGAGAAGCAGTGTGTTCCAACATTTCAATTCACTGGGTGAAGTGAATGGAGTGTTGCTTCACTTTCTAAATGCTGTCCTTTCAGAGAAAATCACTGTCCTTTGAAAGTGCCTTAAGCTACTTACACACATTCACAGGAAACTCAAATGCGTTTCTCTGAAAGAGAAGCAGTCTGTTCCAACACTTCAATTCACTCTGCGAAGTGAATGGAGTGTTGCTTCACTTTCTAAATGCTGTCCTTTCAGAGAAAATCACTTTCCTCTGAAAGTGCCTTAAGCTACTTACAAGCATTTAACAGAAATTCACATGCATTTCTCTGAAAAAGAAGCAGTCTGTTCCAAAACTTCAATTCACTGTGCGAAGTGAATGGAGTGTTCCTTCACTTTCTAAATGCTGTTCTTTCAGTGAAAATCACTTTCTTTCGAAAGTGCCTTAAGCTACTTACAAGCATTCACAAGAAACTCACATGCATTTTTCTGAAAGAGAAGCAGTCTGTTCCAACACTTCAATTCACTATGCGTAGTGAATGGAGTGTTGCTTCATTTTCTAAATGCTGTCCTTTCAGAGAAAATCACTTTCCTTTGAAAGTGCCTTAAGCTACTTACAAGCATTCACAAGAAACTCACATGCATTTTTCTGAAAGAGAAGCAGTCTGTTCCAACACTTCAATTCACTGTGCGTAGTGAATGGAGTGTTGCTTCACTTTCTAAATGCTGTCCTTTCAGAGAAAATCACTTTCCTTTGAAAGTGCCTTAAGCTACTTACAAGCATTCAATAGAAATTCACATGTGTTTCTCTGAAAAAGAAGCAGTCTGTTCCAACACTTCAATTCACTGTGCGAAGTGAATGGAGTGTTGCTTCACTTTCTAAATGCTGTCCTTTCAGAGAAAATCACTTTGCTTTGAAAGTGCCTTAAGCTACTTACAAGCATTCAACAGAAATTCACATGCGTTTCTCTGAAAGAGAAGCAGTCTGTTCCAACACTTCAATTCACTGTGCGTAGTGAATGGAGTGTTGCTTCACTTTCTATATGCTGTCCTTTCAGAGAAAATCACTTTCCTTTGAAAGTGCCTTAAGCTACTTACAAGCATTCAACAGAAATTCACATGCATTTCACTGAAAGAGAAGCAGTCTCTTCCAACACTTCAATTCACTGTGCAAAGTGAATGGTGTGCTGCTTCACTTTCTAAATGCTGTCCTTTCAGAGAAAATCACTTCCCTTTGAATGTGCCTTAAGCTACTTACAAGTATTCACCAGCAACTCACATGCGTTTCTCTGAAAGAGAAGCAGTTTGTTCCAACACTTCAATTCACTGTGCGAAGTGAATGGAGTGTTGTTTCACTTTCTAAATGCTGTCCTTTCAGAGAAAATCACTTTCCTTTGAAAGTGCCTTAAGATACTTACACACATTCACAGGAAACTCAAATGCGTTTCTATGAAAGAGAAGCTGTCTGTTCCAACACTTCAATTCACTGTGTGAAGTGAATGGAGTGTTGCTTCACTTTCTAAATGCTGTCCTTTCAGAGAAAATCGCTTTCCTTTGAAAGTGCCTTAAGCTACTTACAAGCATTCAACAGAAATTCACATGCGTTTCACTGAAAGAGAAGCAGTATGTTCCAACACTTCAATTCACTGTGACAGGTGAATGGAGTGTTGCTTCACTTTCTAAATGCTGTCCTTTCAGAGAAAATCACTTTCCTTTGAAAGTGCCTTAAGCTACTTACACACATTCACAGGAAACTGAAATGCGTTTCTATGAAAGAGAAGCTGTCTGTTCCAACACTTCAATTCACTGTGCGAAGTGAATGGAGTGTTGCTTCACTTTCTAAATGCTGTCCTTTCAGAGAAAATCACTTTCCTTTGAAAGTGCCTTAAGCTACTTACAAGCATTCAACAGAAAGTCACATGTGTTTCACTGAAAGAGAAGCAGTCTGTTCCAACAGTTCAATTCACTGTGCGAAGTGAATGGAGTGTTGCTTCACTTTCTAAATGCTGTCCTTTCAGAGAAAATCACTTTCCTTTGAAAGTGCCTTAAGCTTCTTACAAGCATTTAACAGAAATTCACATGCATTTCACTGAAAGAGAAGCAGTCTGTTCCAACACTTCAATTCACTGTGCGAAGTGAATGGAGTGCTGCTTCACTTTCTAAATGCTGTCCTTTCAGAGAAAATCACTTTCCTTTGAAAGTGCCTTAAGCTACTTACAAGCATTCCACAGAAATTCACATGCGTTTCTCTGAAAAAGAAGCAGTCTGTTCCAACACTTCAATTCACTGTGCGAAGTGAATGGAGTGTTGCTTCACTTTCTAAATGCTGTCCTTTGAGAGAAAATCACTTTCCTTAGAAAGTGCCTTAAGCTACTTACAAGCATTCACAGGAATATCAAATGTGGTTCTACGAAAGAGAAGCTGTCTGTTCCAACACTTGAATTCACTGTGCGTAGTGAATGGAGTGTTGCTTCACTTTCTAAATGCTGTCCTTTCAGAGAAATCCCTTTCCTTTGAAAGTGCCTTAAGCTACTGACACACATTCACAGGAAACTCAAATGCGTTTCTATGAAAGAGAAGTGGTCTGTTCCAACATTTCAATTCACTGTGCGAAGTGAATGGAGTGTTGCTTCACTTTCTAAATGCTGTCCTTTCAGAGAAAATCACTTTCCTTTGAAAGTGCATTAAGCTACTTACAAGCATTCAACAGAAATTCACATGCGTTTCACTGAAAGGGAAGCAGTCTGTTCCAACACTTCAATTCACTGTGCGAAGTGAATGGAGTGTTGCTTCACTTTCTAAATGCTGTCCTTTCAGAGAAAATCACTTTCCTTTGAAAGTGCCTTAAGCTACTTACAAGCATTCACAAGAAACTCACATGCATTTTTCTGAAAGAGAAGCACCCTGTTCCAACACTTCAATTCACTGTGCGTAGTGAATGGAGTGTTGCTTCACTTTCTAAATGCTGTCCTTTCAGAGAAAATCACTTTCCTTTGAAAGTGCCTTAAGCTACTTAAAAGCATTCAATAGAAATTCACATGTGTTTCTCAGAAAAAGAAGCAGTCTGTTCCAACACTTCAATTCACTGTGCGAAGTGAATGGAGTGTTGCTTCACTTTCTAAATGCTGTCCTTTCAGAGAAAATCACTTTCCTTTGAAAGTGCCTTAAGCTACTTACAAGCATTCAACAGAAATTCACATGCGTTTCACTGAAAGAGAAGCAGTCTGTTCCAACACTTCAATTCACTGTGCGAAGTGAATGGAGTGTTGCTTCACTTTCTAAATGCTGTCCTTTCAGAGAAAAAATCACTTTCCTTTGAAAGTGCCTTAAGCTACTTACACACATTCACAGGAAACTCAAATGCGTTTCTATGAAAGAGAAGCTGTCTGTTCCAACACTTCAATTCACTGTGCGAAATGAATGGAGTGTTGCTTCACTTTCTAAACGCTGTCCTTTCAGAGAAAATCACATTCCTTTGAAAGTGCCTTAAGCTACTTACAAGCATTCAACAGAAATTCACATGTGTTTCACTGAAAGAGAAGCAGTCTGTTCCAACACTTCAATTCACTGTGCGAAGTGAATGGAGTGCTGCTTCACTTTCTAAATGCTGTCCTTTCAGAGAAAATCACTTTCCTTTGAAAGTGCCTTAAGCTACTTACAAGCATTCAACAGAAATTCACATGCATTTCACTGAAAGAGAAGCAGTCTCTTCCAACACTTCAATTCACTGTGCAAAGTGAATGGTGTGCTGCTTCACTTTCTAAATGCTGTCCTTTAGAGAAAATCACTTCCCTTTGAATGTGCCTTAAGCTACTTACAAGCATTCACCAGCAACTCACATGCATTTCTCTGAAAGAGAAGCAGTTTGTTCCAACACTTCAATTCACTGTGCGAAGTGAATGGAGTGTTGTTTCACTTTCTAAATGCTGTCCTTTCAGAGAAAATCACTTTCCTTTGAAAGTGCCTTAAGATACTTACACACATTCACAGGAAACTCAAATGCGTTTCTATGAAAGAGAAGCTGTCTGTTCCAACACTTCAATTCACTGTGTGAAGTGAATGGAGTGTTGCTTCACTTTCTAAATGCTGTCCTTTCAGAGAAAATCGCTTTCCTTTGAAAGTGCCTTAAGCTACTTACAAGCATTCAACAGAAATTCACTTGCGTTTCACTGAAAGAGAAGCAGTATGTTCCAACACTTCAATTCACTGTGACAGGTGAATGGAGTGTTGCTTCACTTTCTAAATGCTGTCCTTTCAGAGAAAATCACTTTCCTTTGAAAGTGCCTTAAGCTACTTACACACATTCACAGGAAACTCAAATGCGTTTCTATGAAAGAGAAGCTGTCTGTTCCAACACTTCAATTCACTGTGCGAAGTGAATGGAGTGTTGCTTCACTTTCTAAATGCTGTCCTTTCAGAGA
The DNA here is from genome assembly GCF_982192425.1 of Myodes glareolus. Classification (NCBI taxonomy): domain Eukaryota; kingdom Metazoa; phylum Chordata; class Mammalia; order Rodentia; family Cricetidae; genus Myodes; species Myodes glareolus. Next base: position 64,758,019 of record NC_142045.1, read on the forward strand.
AAATCACTTTCCTTTGAAAGTGCCTTAAGCTACTTACAAGCATTCAACAGAAAGTCACATGTGTTTCACTGAAAGAGAAGCAGTCTGTTCCAACACTTCAATTCACTGTGCGAAGTGAATGGAGTGTTGCTTCACTTTCTAAATGCTGTCCGTTCAGAGAAAATCACTTTCCTTTGAAAGTGCCTTAAGCTTCTTACAAGCATTCAACAGAAATTCACATGCATTTCACTGAAAAAGAAGCAGTCTGTTCCAACAGTTCAATTCACTGTGCGAAGTGAATGGAGTGCTGCTTCACTTTCTAAATGCTGTCCTTTCAGAGAAAATCACTTTCCTTTGAAAGTGCCTTAAGGTACTTACAAGCATTCCACAGAAATTCACATGCGTTTCTCTGAAAAAGAAGCAGTCTGTTCCAACACTTCAATTCACTGTGCGTAGTGAATGGAGTGTTGCTTCACTTTCTAAATGCTGTCCTTTCAGAGAAAATCACTTTCCTTTGATAGTGCCTTAAGCTACTTACAAGCATTCACAAGAAACTCACATGCATTTCTCTGAAAGTGAAGCAGTCGGTTCCAACACTTCAATTCACTGTGCGTAGTGAATGGAGTGTTGCTTCACTTTCTAAATGCTGTCCTTTCAGAGAAAATGACTTTCCTTTGAAAGTGCCTTAAGCTACTTACAAGCATTCACAAAAAACTCATATCTGTTTCTCTGAAAGAGAAATGGTTTGTTCCAACAATTCAATTCACTGTGCGAAGTGAATGGAGTGTTGTTTCACTTTCTAAATGCTGTCCTTTCAGAGAAAATCACTTTCCTTTGAAAGTGCCTTAAGCTACTTACAAGCTTTCAACAGAAATTCACATGCGTTTCTCTGAAAGAGAAGAAGTCTGTTCCAACACTTCAATTCACTGTGCGAAGTGAATGGAGTGTTGTTTCACTTTCTAAATGCTGTCCTTTCAGAGAAAAAATCACTTTCCTTTGAAAGTGCCTTAAGCTACTTACACACATTCACAGGAAACTCAAATGCGTTTCTATGAAAGAGAAGCTGTCTGTTCCAACACTTCAATTCACTGTGCGAAATGAATGGAGTGTTGCTTCACTTTCTAAACGCTGTCCTTTCAGAGAAAATCACATTCCTTTGAAAGTGCCTTAAGCTACTTACAAGCATTCAACAGAAATTCACATGTGTTTCACTGAAAGAGAAGCAGTCTGTTCCAACACTTCAATTCACTGTGCGAAGTGAATGGAGTGCTGCTTCACTTTCTAAATGCTGTCCTTTCAGAGAAAATCACTTTCCTTTGAAAGTGCCTTAAGCTACTTACAAGCATTCAACAGAAATTCACATGCATTTCACTGAAAGAGAAGCAGTCTCTTCCAACACTTCAATTCACTGTGCAAAGTGAATGGTGTGCTGCTTCACTTTCTAAATGCTGTCCTTTAGAGAAAATCACTTCCCTTTGAATGTGCCTTAAGCTACTTACAAGCATTCACCAGCAACTCACATGCATTTCTCTGAAAGAGAAGCAGTTTGTTCCAACACTTCAATTCACTGTGCGAAGTGAATGGAGTGTTGTTTCACTTTCTAAATGCTGTCCTTTCAGAGAAAATCACTTTCCTTTGAAAGTGCCTTAAGATACTTACACACATTCACAGGAAACTCAAATGCGTTTCTATGAAAGAGAAGCTGTCTGTTCCAACACTTCAATTCACTGTGCGAAGTGAATGGAGTGTTGCTTCACTTTCTAAATGCTGTCCTTTCAGAGAAAATCACTTTCCTTTGAAAGTGCCTTAAGCTACTTACAAGCATTCAACAGAAAGTCACATGTGTTTCACTGAAAGAGAAGCAGTCTGTTCCAACACTTCAATTCACTGTGCGAAGTGAATGGAGTGTTGCTTCACTTTCTAAATGCTGTCCTTTCAGAGAAAATCACTTTCCTTTGAAAGTGCCTTAAGCTTCTTACAAGCATTCAACAGAAATTCACATGCATTTCACTGAAAAAGAAGCAGTCTGTTCCAACAGTTCAATTCACTGTGCGAAGTGAATGGAGTGCTGCTTCACTTTCTAAATGCTGTCCTTTCAGAGAAAATCACTTTCCTTTGAAAGTGCCTTAAGGTACTTACAAGCATTCCACAGAAATTCACATGCGTTTCTCTGAAAAAGAAGCAGTCTGTTCCAACACTTCAATTCACTGTGCGAAGTGAATGGAGTGTTGCTTCACTTTCTAAATGCTGTCCTTTGAGAGAAAATCACTTTCCTTAGAAAGTGCCTTAAGCTACTTACAAGCATTCACAAGAAACTCACATGCATTTTTCTGAAAGAGAAGCAGTCTGTTCCAACACTTCAATTCACTGTGCGTAGTGAATGGAGTGTTGCTTCACTTTCTAAATGCTGTCCTTTCAGAGAAAATCACTTTCCTTTGATAGTGCCTTAAGCTACTTACAAGCATTCACAAGAAACTCACATGCATTTCTCTGAAAGTGAAGCAGTCAGTTCCAACACTTCAATTCACTGTGCGTAGTGAATGGAGTGTTGCTTCACTTTCTAAATGCTGTCCTTTCAGAGAAAATGACTTTCCTTTGAAAGTGCCTTAAGCTACTTACAAGCATTCACAAAAAACTCATATCTGTTTCTCTGAAAGAGAAATGGTTTGTTCCAACAATTCAATTCACTGTGCGAAGTGAATGGAGTGTTGTTTCACTTTCTAAATGCTGTCCTTTCAGAGAAAATCACTTTCCTTTGAAAGTGCCTTAAGCTACTTACAAGCTTTCAACAGAAATTCACATGCGTTTCTCTGAAAGAGAAGAAGTCTGTTCCAACACTTCAATTCACTGTGCGAAGTGAATGGAGTGTTGTTTCACTTTCTAAATGCTGTCCTTTCAGAGAAAATCACTTTGCTTTGAAAGTGCCTTAAGCTATTTACACACATTCACAGGAAACTCAAATGCGTTTCTACGAAAGGGAAGCTGTCTGTTCCAAGACTTCAATTCACTGTGCGAAGTGAATGGAGTGTTGCTTCACTTTCTAAATGCTGTCCTTTCAAAGAAAATCACTTTCCTTTGAAAGTGCCTTAAGCTACTTACACACATTCACAGGAAACTCAAATGCGTTTCTATGAAAGAGAAGCTGTCTGTTCCAACACTTCAATTCACTGTGCGAAGTGAATGGAGTGTTGTTTCACTTTCTAAATGCTGTCCTTTCAGAGAAAATCACTTTCCTTTGAATGTGCCTTAAGCTACTTACAAGCATTCAACAGAAATTCACATGTGTTTCACTGAAAGAGAAACAGTCTGTTCCAACAGTTCAATTCACTGTGCGAAGTGAATGGAGTGTTGCTTCACTTTCTAAATGCTGTCCTTTCAGAGAAAATCACTTTGCATTGAAAGTGCCTTAAGCTACTTACAAGCATTCAACAGAAATTCACATGCATTTCACTGAAAGAGAAGCAGCCTGTTCCAACACTTCAATTCACTGTGCGAAGTGAATGGAGTGTTGCTTCACTTTCTAAATGCTGTCCTTTCAGAGACAATCACTTTCCTTTGAAAGTGCCTTAAGCTACTTACAAGAATTCAATAGAAATTCACATGCGTTTCTCTGAAAGAGAAGCAGTCTGTTCCAACACTTCAATTCACTGTGCGAAGTGAATGGAGTGTTGCTTCACTTTCTAAATGCTGTCCTTTCAGAGAAAATCACTCTCCTTTGAAAGTGCCTTAAGCTACTTACAAGCATTCACAAGAAACTCACACGCATTTTTCTGAAAGAGAAGCAGTTTGTTCCAACACTACAATTCACTGTGCGAAGTGAATGGAGTGTTGCTTCACTTTCTATATGCTCTCCTTTTAGAGAAAATCACTTTGCTTTGAAAGTGCCTTAAGCTACTTACAAGCATTCGGAAGAAACTCACATCCGTTTCTCTGAAAGAGAAGCAGTGTGTTCCAACATTTCAATTCACTGGGTGAAGTGATTGGAGTGTTGCTTCACTTTCTAAATGCTGTCCTTTCAGAGAAAATCACTGTCCTTTGAAAGTGCCTTAAGCTACTTACACACATTCACAGGAAACTCAAATGCGTTTCTATGAAAGAGAAGCTGTCTGTTCCAACACTTCAATTCACTGTGCGAAGTGAATGGAGTGTTGCTTCACTTTCTAAATGCTGTCCTTTCAGAGAAAATCACTTTCCTTTGAAAGTGCCTTAAGCTACTTACAAGCATTCAACAGAAATTCACATGTGTTTCACTGAAAGAGAAGCTGTCTGTTCCAATACTTCAATTCACTGTGCGAAGTGAATGGAGTGTTGCTTCACTTTCTAAATGCTGTCCTTTCAGAGAAAATCACTTTCCTTTGAAAGTGCCTTAAGCTACTTACAAGCATTCCACAGAAATTCACATGCGTTTCTCTGAAAAAGAAGCAGTCTGTTCCAACACTTCAATTCACTGTGCGTAGTGAATGGAGTGTTGCTTCACTTTCTAAATGCTGTCCTTTCAGAGAAAATCACTTTCCTTTGAAAGTGCCTTAAGCTACTTACAAGCATTCACAAGAAACTCACATGCATTTTTCTGAAAGAGAAGCAGTCTGTTCCAACACTTCAATTCACTGTGCGTAGTGAATGGAGTGTTGCTTCACTTTCTAAATGCTGTCCTTTCAGAGAAAATCACTTTCCTTTGAAAGTGCCTTAAGCTACTTACAAGCATTCACAAGAAACTCACATGCATTTCTCTGAAAGAGAAGCAGTCGGTTCCAACACTTCCATTCACTGTGCGTAGTGAATGGAGTGTTGCTTCACTTTCTAAATGCTGTCCTTTCAGAGAAAATGACTTTCCTTTGAAAGTGCCTTAAGCTACTTACAAGCATTCAAAAAAACTCATATCTGTTTCTCTGAAAGAGAAATGGTTTGTTCCAACAATTCAATTCACTGTGCGAAGTGAATGGAGTGTTGTTTCACTTTCTAAATGCTGTCCTTTCAGAGAAAATCACTTTCCTTTGAAAGTGCCTTGAGGTACTTACAAGCTTTCAACAGAAATTCACATGCGTTTCTCTGAAAGAGAAGTAGTCTGTTCCAACACTTCAATTCACTGTGCGAAGTGAATGGAGTGTTGTTTCACTTTCTAAATGCTGTCCTTTCAGAGAAAATCACTTTGCATTGAAAGTGCCTTAAGCTATTTACACACATTCACAGGAAACTCAAATGCGTTTCTTCGAAAGGGAAGCTGTCTGTTCCAACACTTCAATTCACTGTGCGAAGTGAATGGAGTGTTGCTTCACTTTCTAAATGCTGTCCTTTCAAAGAAAATCACTTTCCTTTGAAAGTGCCTTAAGCTACTTACAAGCATTCACCAGCAACTCACATGAGTTTCTCTGAAAGAGAAGCCGTCTGTTCCAACACTTCAATTCACTGTGCGAAGTGAATGGAGTGTTGCTTCACTTTCTAAATGCTGTCCTTTCAGAGAAAATCACTTTCCTGTGAATGTGCCTTAAGCTACTTACAAGCATTCAACAGAAATTCACATGTGTTTCACTGAAAGAGAAACAGTCTGTTCCAACAGTTCAATTCACTGTGCGAAGTGAATGGAGTGTTGCTTCACTTTCTAAATGCTGTCCTTTCAGAGAAAATCACTTTCCTTTTAAAGTGCCTTAAGCTACTTACAAGCATTCAACAGAAATTCACATGCATTTCACTGAAAGGGAAGCAGTCTGTTCCAACACTTCAATTCACTGTGCGAAGTGAATGGAGTGTTGCTTCATTTTCTAAATGCTGTCCTTTCAGAGACAATCACTTTCCTTTGAAAGTGCCTTAAGCTACTTACAAGCATTCAATAGAAATTCACATGCGTTTCTCTGAAAGAGAAGCAGTCTGTTCCAACACTTCAATTCACTGTGCGAAGTGAATGGAGTGTTTCTTCACTTTCTAAATGCTGTCCTTTCAGAGAAAATCACTTTCCTTTGAAAGTGCCTTAAGCTACTTACAAGCATTCACAAGAAACTCACACGCATTTTTCTGAAAGAGAAGCAGTTTGTTCCAACACTGCAATTCACTGTGCGAAGTGAATGGAGTGTTGCTTCACTTTCTATATGCTCTCCTTTTAGAGAAAATCACTTTGCTTTGAAAGTGCCTTAAGCTACTTACAAGCATTCGGAAGAAACTCATATCCGTTTCTCTCAAAGAGAAGCAGTGTGTTCCAACATTTCAATTCACTGGGCGAAGTGAATGGAGTGTTGCTTCACTTTCTAAATGCTGTCCTTTCAGAGAAAATCACTGTCCTTTAAAAGTGCCTTAAGCTACTTACACACATTCACAGGAGACTCAAATGCGTTTCTATGAAAGAGAAGCTGTCTGTTCCAACACTTCAATTCACTGTGCGAAGTGAATGGAGTGTTGCTTCACTTTCTAAATGCTGTCCTTTCAGAGAAAATCACTTTCCTTTGAAAGTGCCTTAAGCTACTTACAAGCATTCAACAGAAATTCACATGTGTTTCACTGAAAGAGAAGCTGTCTGTTCCAACACTTCAATTCACTGTGCGAAGTGAATGGAGTGTTGCTTCACTTTCTAAATGCTGTCCTTTCAGAGAAAATCACTTTCCTTTGAAAGTGCCTTAAGCTACTTACAAGCATTCAACAGAAATTCACATGCATTTCACTGAAAGAGAAGCAGTCTGTTCCAACACTTCAATTCACTGTGCGAAGTGAATGGAGTGCTGCTTCACTTTCTAAATGCTGTAATTTCAGAGAAAATCACTTTCCTTTGAAAGTGCCTTAAGCTACTTACAAGCATTCCACAGAAATTCACATGCGTTTCTCTGAAAAAGAAGCAGTCTGTTCCAACACTTCAATTCACTGTGCGTAGTGAATGGAGTGTTGCTTCACTTTCTAAATGCTGTCCTTTCAGAGCAAATCACTCTCCTTTGAAAGTGCCTTAAGCTACTTACAAGCATTCACAAGAAACTCACATGCATTTTTCTGAAAGAGAAGCAGTCGGTTCCAACACTTCAATTCACTGTGCGTAGTGAATGGAGTGTTGCTTCACTTTCTAAATGCTGTCCTTTCAGAGAAAATCACTTTCCTTTGAAAGTGCCCTAAGCTACTTACAAGCATTCACAAAAAACTCATATCTGTTCCTCTGAAAGAGAAATGGTCTGTTCCAACACTTCAATTCACTGTGCGAAGTGAATGAAGTGTTGTTTCACTTTCTAAATGCTGTCCTTTCAGAGAAAATCACTTTCCTTTGAATGTGCCTTAAGCTACTTACAAGCATTCCACAGAAATTCACATGCGTTTCTCTGAAAGAGAAGAAGTCTGTTCCAACACTTCAATTCACTGTGCGAAGTGAATGGAGTGTTGTTTCACTTTCTAAATGCTGTCCTTTCAGAGAAAATCACTTTGCTTTGAAAGTGCCTTAAGCTACTTACACACATTCACAAGAAACTCACATGCGTTTCTATGAAAGAGAAGCAGTCTGTTCCAACACTTCAATTCACTGTGTGAAGTGAATGGAGTGTTGCTTCATTTTCTAAATGCTGTACTTTCAGAGAAAATCACTTTCCTTTGAAAGTGCCTTAAGCTACATACAAGCATTCACAAGAAACTCACATGCGTTTCTATGAAAGAGAAGCAGTCTGTTCCAACACTTCAATTCACTGTGCGAAGTGAATGGAGGGTTGCTTCACTTTCCAAATGCTGTACTTTCAGAGAAAAATCACTTTCCTTAGAAACTGCCTTAAACTACTTACAAGCATTCACCAGCAACTCACATGAGTTTCTCTGAAAGAGAAGCAGTCTGTTCCAACACTTCAGTTCACTGTGCGAAGTGAATGTGTTGTTGTTTCACTTTCTAAATGCTGTACTTTCAGAGACAATCACTCTTCTTTGAAAGTGCCTTAAGCTACTTACAAGCATTCACCAACAACTCTCATGCATTACTCTGAAAGAGAAGCAGTCTATTCCAACACTTCAATTCACTGTGCGAAGTGAATGGAGTGTTGTTTCACTTTCTAAATGCTGTCCTTTCAGAGAAAATCACTTTCCTTTGAAAGTGCCTTAAGCTACTTACAAGCATTCCACAGAAACTCACATGAGTTTCTCTGAATGAGAAGCAGTCTGTTCCAACACTTCAATTCACTGTGCGAAGTGAATGGAGTGTTGCTTCACTTTCTAAATGCTGTCCTTTCAGAGAAAATCACTTTCCTTTGAAAGTGCCTTAAGCTACATACAAGCATTCACAAGAAACTCACATGCATTTTTCTGAAAGAGAAGCAGTCTGTTCCAACACTTCAATTCACTGTGCGTAGTGAATGGAGTGTTGTTTCACTTTCTAAATGCTGTCCTTTCAGAGAAAATCACTTTCCTTTGAAAGTGCCTTAAGCTACTTACACATTCACGGGAAACTCAATTGCGGTTCTATGAAAGAGAAGCTGTCTGTTCCAACACTTCAATTCACTGTGCGAAGTGAATGGAGTGTTGCTTCACTTTCTAAATGCTGTCCTTTCACAGAAAATCACTTTCCTTTGAAAGTGCCTTAAGCTACTTACACACATTCACAGGAAACTCAAATGCGTTTCTATGAAAGAGATACTGTCTGTTCCAACACTTCAAATCACTGTGCGAAGTGAATGGAGTGTTGCTTCACTTTCTAAATGCTGTCCTTTCAGAGAAAATCATTTTCCTTTGAAAGTGCCTTAAGCTACTTACAAGCATTCAACAGAAATTCACATGCATTTCACTGAAAGAGAAGCAGTCTGTTCCGACACTTCAATTCACTGTGCGAAGTGAATGGAGTGCTGCTTCACCTTCTAAATGTTGTCCTTTCAGAGAAAATCACTTTCCTTTGAAAGTGCCTTAAGCTACTTACAAGCATTCAATAGAAATTCACATGCGTTTCTCTGAAATAGAAGCAGTCTGTTCCAACACTTCAATTCACTGTGCGAAGTGAATGGAGTGTTGCTTCACTTTCTAAATGCTGTCCTTTCAGAAAAAAATCACTTTCCTTTGAAAGTGCCTTAAGCTACTTCAAGCATTCACAAGAAACTCACACGCATTTTGCTGAAAGAGAAGCAGTTTGTTCCAACACTACAATTCACTGTGCGAATTGAATGGAGTGTTGCTTCACTTTCTATATGCTCTCCTTTTAGAGAAAATCACTTTGCTTTGAAAGTGCCTTAAGCTACTTACAAGCATCCAGAAGAAACTCACATCCGTTTCTCTGAAAGAGAAGCAGTGTGTTCCAACATTTCAATTCACTGGGAGAAGTGAATGGAGTGTTTCTTCACTTTCTAAATGCTGTCCTTTCAGAGAAAATCACTTTCCTTTGAAAGTGCCTTAAGCTACTTACAAGCATTCACAGGAATATCAAATGTGGTTCTATGAAAGAGAAGCTGTCTGTTCCAACACTTGAATTCACTGTGCGTAGTGAATGGAGTATTGCTTCACTTTCTAAATGCTGTCCTTTCAGAGAAAATCACTTTCCTCTGAAAGTGCCTTAAGCTACTTACAAGCATTTAACAGAAATTCACATGCGTTTCTCTGAAAAAGAAGCAGTCTGTTCCAAAACTTCAATTCACTGTGCGAAGTGAATGGAGTGTTCCTTCACTTTCTAAATGCTGTTCTTTCAGAGAAAATCACTTTCTTTCGAAAGTGCCTTAAGCTACTTACAAGCATTCACAAGAAACTCACATGCATTTTTCTGAAAGAGAAGCAGTCTGTTCCAACACTTCAATTCACTGTGCGTAGTGAATGGAGTGTTGCTTCATTTTCTAAATGCTGTCCTTTCAGAGAAAATCACTTTCCTTTGAAAGTGACTTAAGCTACTTACAAGCATTCACAGGAATATCAAATGTGGTTCTATGAAAGAGAAGATGTCTGTTCCAACACTTGAATTCACTGTGCGTAGTGAATGGAGAGTTGCTTCACTTTCTAAATGCTGTCCTTTCAGAGAAAATCACTTTCCTTTGAAAGTGCCTTAAGCTACTTACACACATTCACAGGAAACTCAAATGCGTTTCTATGAAAGAGAAGTGGTCTGTTCCAACATTTCAATTCACTGTGCGAAGTGAATGGAGTGTTGCTTCACTTTCTAAATGCTGTCCTTTCAGAGAAAATCACTTTCCTTTGAAAGTGCATTAAGCTACTTACAAGCATTCAACAGAAATTCACATGCGTTTCACTGAAAGGGAAGCAGTCTGTTCCAACACTTCAATTCACTGTGCGAAGTGAATGGAGTGTTGCTTCACTTTCTAAATGCTGTCCTTTCAGAGAAAATCACTTTCCTATGAAAGTGCCTTAAGCTACTTACAAGCATTCACAAGAAACTCACATGCATTTTTCTGAAAGAGAAGCAGTCTGTTCCAACACTTCAATTCACTGTGCGTAGTGAATGGAGTGTTGCTTCACTTTCAAAATGCTGTCCTTTCAGAGAAAATCACTTTCCTTTGAAAGTGCCTTAAGCTACTTACAAGCATTCAATGGAAATTCACATGTGTTTCTCTGAAAAAGAAGCAGTCTGTTCCAACACTTCAATTCACTGTGCGAAGTGAATGGAGTGTTGCTTCACTTTCTAAATGCTGTCCTTTCAGAGAAAATCACTTTCCTTTGAAAGTGCCTTAAGCTACTTACAAGCATTCAACAGAATTTCACATGCGTTTCTCTGAAAGAGAAGCAGTCTGTTCCAACACTTCAATTCACTGTGCGAAGTGAATGGAGTGTTGCTTCACTTTCTAAATGCTTTCCATTCAGAGAAAATCACTTTCCTTTGAAAGTGCCTTAAGCTACTTACAAGCATTCAATAGAAATTCACATGTGTTTCTCTGAAAAATAAGCAGTCTGTTCCAACACTTCAATTCACTGTGCGAAGTGAATGGAGTGTTGCTTCACTTTCTAAATGCTGTCCTTTCAGAGAAAATCACTTTCCTTTGAAAGTGCCTTAAGCTACTTACAAGCATTCAACAGAAATTCACATGCGTTTCACTGAAAGAGAAGCAGTCTGTTCCAACACTTCAATTCACTGTGCGAAGTGAATGGAGTGTTGCTTCACTTTCTAAATGCTGTCCTTTCAGAGAAAAAATCACTTTCCTTTGAAAGTGCCTTAAGCTACTTACACACATTCACAGGAAACTCAAATGCGTTTCTATGAAAGAGAAGCTGTCTGTTCCAACACTTCAATTCACTGTGCGAAATGAATGGAGTGTTGCTTCACTTTCTAAACGCTGTCCTGTCAGAGAAAATCACTTTCCTTTGAAAGTGCCTTAAGCTACTTACAAGCATTCAACAGAAATTCACATGTTTTTCACTGAAAGAGAAGCAGTCTGTTCCAACACTTCAATTCACTGTGCGAAGTTAATGGAGTGCTGCTTCACTTTCTAAATGCTGTCCTTTCAGAGAAAATCACTTTCCTTTGAAAGTGCCTTAAGCTACTTACAAGCATTCAACAGAAATTCACATGCATTTCACTGAAAGAGAAGCAGTTTCTTCCAACACTTCAATTCACTGTGCAAAGTGAATGGTGTGCTGCTTCACTTTCTAAATGCTGTCCTTTCAGAGAAAATCACTTCCCTTTGAATGTGCCTTAAGCTACTTACAAGCATTCACCAGCAACTCACATGCGTTTCTCTGAAAGAGAAGCAGTTTGTTCCAACACTTCAATTCACTGTGCGTAGTGAATGGAGTGTTGTTTCACTTTCTAAATGCTGTCCTTTCAGAGAAAATCACTTTCCTTTTAAAGTGCCTTAAGATACTTACACACATTCACAGGAAACTCAAATGCGTTTCTATGAAAGAGAAGCTGTCTGTTCGAACACTTCAATTCACTGTGTGAAGTGAATGGAGTGTTGCTTCACTTTCTAAATGCTGTCCTTTCAGAGAAAATCGCTTTCCTTTGAAAGTGCCTTAAGCTACTTACAAGCATTCAACCGAAATTCACATGCGTTTCACTGAAAGAGAAGCAGTATGGTCCAACACTTCAATTCACTGTGACAGGTGAATGGAGTGTTGCTTCACTTTCTAAATGCTGTCCTTTCAGAGAAAATCACTTTCCTTTGAAAGTGCCTTAAGCTACTTACACACATTCACAGGAAACTCAAATGCGTTTCTATGAAAGAGAAGCTGTCTGTTCCAACACTTCAATTCACTGTGCGATGTGAATGGAGTGTTGCTTCACTTTCTAAATGCTGTCCTTTCAGAGAAAATCACTTTCCTTTGAAAGTGTCTTAAGCTACTTACAAGCATTCAACAGAAAGTCACATGTGTTTCACTGAAAGAGAAGCAGTCTGTTCCAACACTTCAATTCACTGTGCGAAGTGAATGGAGTGTTGCTTCACTTTCTAAATGCTGTCCTTTCAGAGAAAATCACTTTCCTTTGAAAGTGCCTTAAGCTTCTTACAAGCATTCAACAGAAATTCACATGCATTTCACTGAAAGAGAAGCAGTCTGTTCCAACACTTCAATTCACTGTGAGAAGTGAATGGAGTGCTGCTTCACTTTCTAAATGCTGTCCTTTCAGAGAAAATCACTTTCCTTTGAAAGTGCCTTAAGCTACTTACAAGCATTCCACAGAAATTCACATGCGTTTCTCTGAAAAAGAAGCAGTCTGTTCCAACACTTCAATTCACTGTGCGAAGTGAATGGAGTGTTGCTTCACTTTCTAAATGCTGTCCTTTGAGAGAATATCACTTTCCTTAGAAAGTGCCTTAAGCTACTTACAAGCATTCACAGGAATATCAAATGTGGTTCTATGAAAGAGAAGCAGTCTGTTCCAACACTTGAATTCACTGTGCGTAGTGAATGGAGTGTTGCTTCACTTTCTAAATGCTGTCCTTTCAGAGAAAATCACTTTCCTTTGAAAGTGCCTTAAGCTACTTACACACATTCACAAGAAACTCAAATGCGTTTCTATGAAAGAGAAGTGGTCTGTTCCAACATTTCAATTCACTGTGCGAAGTGAATGGAGTGTTGCTTCACTTTCTAAATGCTGTCCTTTCAGAGAAAATCACTTTCCTTTGAAAGTGCATTAAGCTACTTACAAGCATTCAACAGAAATTCACATGCGTTTCACTGAAAGGGAAGCAGTCTGTTCCAACACTTCAATTCACTGTGCGAAGTGAATGGAGTGTTGCTTCACTTTCTAAATGCTGTCCTTTCAGAGAAAATCACTTTCCTTTGAAAGTGCCTTAAGCTACTTAAAAGCATTCACAAGAAACTCACATGCATTTTTCTGAAAGAGAAGCAGTCTGTTCCAACACTTCAATTCACTGTGCGTAGTGAATGGAGTGTTGCTTCACTTTCTAAATGCTGTCCTTTCAGAGAAAATCACTTTCCTTTGAAAGTGCCTTAAGCTACTTACAAGCATTCAACAGAAATTCACATGCATTTCACTGAAAGAGAAACAGTCTCTTCCAACACTTCAATTCACTGTGCAAAGTGAATGGTGTGCTGCTTCACTTTCTAAATGCTGTCCTTTAGAGAAAATCACTTCCCTTTGAATGTGCCTTAAGCTACTTACAAGCATTCACAAGAAACTCACATGCGTTTCTCTGAAAGAGAAGCAGTTTGTTCCAACACTTCAATTCACTGTGCGAAGTGAATGGAGTGTTGTTTCACTTTCTAAATGCTGTCCTTTCAGAGAAAATCACTTTCCTTTGAAAGTGCCTTAAGATACTTACACACATTCACAGGAAACTCAAATGCGTTTCTATGAAAGAGAAGCTGTCTGTTCCAACACTTCAATAAACTGTGTGAAGTGAATGGAGTGTTGTTTCACTTTCTAAATGCTTTCCTTTCAGAGAAAATCGCTTTCGTTTGAAAGTGCCTTAAGCTATTTACAAGCATTCAACAGAAATTCACATGCGTTTCACTGAAAGAGAAGCAGTATGTTCCAACACTTCAATTCACTGTGACAGGTGAATGGAGTGTTGCTTCACTTTCTAAATGCTGTCCTTTCAGAGAAAATCACTTTCCTTTGAATGTGCCTTAAGCTACTTACACACATTCACAGAAACTCAAATGCGTTTCTATGAAAGAGAAGCTGTCTGTTCCAACACTTCAATTCACTGTGCGAAGTGAATGGAGTGTTGCTTCACTTTCTAAATGCTGTCCTTTCAGAGAAAATCACTTTCCTTTGAAAGTGCGTTAAGCTACTTACAAGCATTCAACAGAAAGTCACATGAGTTTCACTGAAAGAGAAGCAGTCTGTTCCAACACTTCAATTCACTGTGCGAAGTGAATGGAGTGTTGCTTCACTTTCTAAATGCTGTCCTTTCAGAGAAAATCACTTTCCTTTGAAAGTGCCTTAAGCTTCTTACAAGCATTCAACAGAAATTCACATGCATTTCACTGAAAGAGAAGCAGTCTGTTCCAACACTTCAATTCACTGTGCGAAGTGAATGAAGTGCTGCTTCACTTTCTAAATGCTGTCCTTTCAGAGAAAATCACTTTCCTTTGAAAGTGCCTTAAGGTACTTACAAGCATTCCACAGAAATTCACATGCGTTTCTCTGAAAAAGAAGCAGTCTGTTCCAACACTTCAATTCACTGTGCGTAGTGAATGGAGTGTTGCTTCACTTTCTAAATGCTGTCCTTTCAGAGAAAATGACTTTCCTTTGAAAGTGCCTTAAGCTACTTACAAGCATTCACAAAAAACTCATATCTGTTTCTCTGAAAGAGAAATGGTTTGTTCCAACAATTCAATTCACTGTGCGAAGTGAATGGAGTGTTGTTTCACTTTCTAAATGCTGTCCTTTCAGAGAAAATCACTTTCCTTTGAAAGTGCCTTAAGCTACTTACAAGCTTTCAACAGAAATTCACATGCGTTTCTCTGAAAGAGAAGAAGTCTGTTCCAACACTTCAATTTACTGTGCGAAGTGAATGGAGTGTTGTTTCACTTTCTAAATGCTGTCCTTTCAGAGAAAATCACTTTGCTTTGAAAGTGCCTTAAGCTATTTACACACATTCACAGGAAACTCAAATGCGTTTCTACGAAAGGGAAGCTGTCTGTTCCAACACTTCAATTCACTGTGCGAAGTGAATGGAGTGTTGCTTCACTTTCTAAATGCTGTCCTTTCAAAGAAAATCACTTTCCTTTGAAAGTGCCTTAAGCTACTTACACACATTCACAGGAAACTCAAATGCGTTTCTATGAAAGAGAAGCTGTCTGTTCCAACACTTCAATTCACTGTGCGAAGTGAATGGAGTGTTGCTTCACTTTCTAAATGCTGTCCTTTCAGAGAAAATCACTTTCCTTTGAATGTGCCTTAAGCTACTTACAAGCATTCAACAGAAATTCACATGTGTTTCACTGAAAGGGAAACAGTCTGTTCCAACAGTTCAATTCACTGTCCGAAGTGAATGGAGTGTTGCTTCACTTTTTAAATGCTGTCCTTTCAGAGAAAATCACTTTCCTTTGAAAGTGCCTTAAGCTACTTACAAGCATTCAACAGAAATTCACATGCATTTCACTGAAAGAGAAGCAGTCTGTTCCAACACTTCAATTCACTGTGCGAAGTGAATGGAGTGTTGCTTCACTTTCTAAATGCTGTCCTTTCAGAGACAATCACTTTCCTTTGAAAGTGCCTTAAGCTACTTACAAGCTTTCAATAAAATTCACATGCGTTTCTCTGAAAGAGAAGCAGTCTGTTCCAACACTTCAATTCACTGTGCGAAGTGAATGGAGTGTTTCTTCACTTTCTAAATGCTGTCCTTTCAGAGAAAATCACTTTCCTTTGAAAGTGCCTTAAGCTACTTACAAGCATTCACAAGAAACTCACACGCATTTTTCTGAAAGAGAAGCAGTTTGTTCCAACACTACAATTCACTGTGCGAAGTGAATGGAGTGTTGCTTCACTTTCTATATGCTCTCCTTTTAGAGAAAATCACTTTGCTTTGAAAGTGCCTTAAGCTACTTACAAGCATTCGGAAGAAACTCACATCCGTTTCTCTGAAAGAGAACCAGTGTGTTCCAACATTTCAATTCACTGGGCGAAGTGAATGGAGTGTTGCTTCACTTTCTAAATGCTGTCCTTTCAGAGAAAATCACTTTGCTTTGAAAGTGCCTTAAGCTACTTACACACATTCACAAGAAACTCACATGCGTTTCTATGAAAGAGAAGCAGTCTGTTCCAACACTTCAATTCACTGTGCGAAGTGAATGGAGTGTTGCTTCACTTTCCAAATGCTGTACTTTCAGAGAAAAATCACTTTCCCTAGAAACTGCCTTAAACTACTTACAAGCATTCACCAGCAACTCACATGGGTTTCTCTGAAAGAGAAGCAGTCTGTTCCAACACTTCAGTTCACTGTGCGAAGTGAATGTGTTGTTGTTTCACTTTCTAAATGCTGTACTTTCAGAGAAAATCACTCTTCTTTGAATGTGCCTTAAGCTACTTAAAAGCATTCACCAACAACTCTCATGCATTACTCTGAAAGAGAAGCAGTCTATTCCAACACTTCAATTCACTGTGCGAAGTGAATGGAGTGTTGTTTCACTTTCTAAATGCTGTACTTTCAGAGAAAATCACTGTCCTTTGAAACTGCCTTAAGCTACTTACAAGCATTGACCAGCAACTCACATGAGTTTCTGTGAAAGAGAGGTAGTCTGTTGCAACACTTCAATTCACTGTGCGAAGTGAATGGAGGGTCGCTTCACTTTCTAAATGCTGTACTTTCAGAGAAAATCACTTTCCTTTGATACTGCCTTAAGCTACTTACAAGCATTCACAAGAAACTCACATGCGTTTCTCTGAAAGAGAAGCAGTCTGTTCCAACACTTCAATTCACTGTGCGAAGTGAATGTGTTGTTATTTCAATTTCTAAATGCTCTACTTTCAGAGAAAATCACTTTCCTTTGTTACTGCCTTAAGCTACTTACAAGCATTCACAAGCAACACACATGAGTTTCTCTGAAAGAGAAGCAGTCTGTTCCAACACTTCAATTCACTGTGCGAAGTGAATGGAGTGTTTCTTCACTTTCTAAATGCTGTCCTTTCAGAGAAAATCACTTTCCTTTGAAAGTGCCTTAAGCTACTTACAAGCATTCACAAGAAACTCACACGCATTTTTCTGAAAGAGAAGCAGTTTGTTCCAACACTACAATTCACTGTGCGAAGTGAATGGAGTGTTGCTTCACTTTCTATATGCTCTCCTTTTAGAGAAAATCACTTTGCTTTGAAAGTGCCTTAAGCTACTTACAAGCATTCGGAAGAAACTCACATCCGTTTCTCTGAAAGAGAAGCAGTGTGTTCCAACATTTCAATTCACTGGGCGAAGTGAATGGAGTGTTGCTTCACTTTCTAAATGCTGTCCTTTCAGAGAAAATCACTTTGCTTTGAAAGTGCCTTAAGCTACTTACACACATTCACAAGAAACTCACATGCGTTTCTATGAAAGAGAAGCAGTCTGTTCCAACACTTCAATTCACTGTGTGAAGTGAATGGAGTGTTGCTTCATTTTCTAAATGCTGTACTTTCAGAGAAAATCACTTTCCTTTGAAAGTGCCTTAAGCTACTTCCAAGCATTCACTAGCAACTCACATGCGTTTCTCTGAAAGAGAAGCAGTCTGTTCCAACACTTCAATTCACAGTGTGAAGTGAATGGAGGGTTGCTTCACTTTCCAAATGCTGTACTTTCAGAGAAAAATCACTTTCCTTAGAAACTGCCTTAAACTACTTACAAGCATTCACCAGCAACTCACATGGGTTTCTCTGAAAGAGAAGCAGTCTGTTCCAACACTTCAGTTCACTGTGCGAAGTGAATGTGTTGTTGTTTCACTTTCTAAATGCTGTACTTTCAGAGAAAATCACTCTTCTTTGAATGTGCCTTAAGCTACTTACAAGCATTCACCAACAACTCTCATGCATTACTCTGAAAGAGAAGCAGTCTATTCCAACCCTTCAATTCACTGTGCGAAGTGAATGGAGTGTTGTTTCACTTTCTAAATGCTGTACTTTCAGAGAAAATCACTGTCCTTTGAAACTGCCTTAAGCTACTTACAAGCATTGACCAGCAACTCACATGAGTTTCTGTGAAAGAGAGGTAGTCTGTTGCAACACTTCAATTCACTGTGCGAAGTGAATGGAGGGTCGCTTCACTTTCTAAATGCTGTACTTTCAGAGAAAATCACTTTCCTTTGATACTGCCTTAAGCTACTTACAAGCATTCACAAGAAACTCACATGCGTTTCTCTGAAAGAGAAGCAGTCTGTTCCAACACTTCAATTCACTGTGCGAAGTGAATGTGTTGTTATTTCAATTTCTAAATGCTCTACTTTCAGAGAAAATCACTTTCCTTTGTTACTGCCTTAAGCTACTTACAAGCATTCACAAGCAACACACATGAGTTTCTCTGAAAGAGAAGCAGCCTATTCCAACACTTCAATTCACTGTGTGAAGTGAATGGAGTGTTGCGTCACATTCTAAATGCTGTACTTTCAGAGAAAAACACTTTCCTTTGAAACTGCCTTAAGCTACTTGCAAGCATTCACCAGCAACTCACATGAGTTTCTCTGAAAGAGAAGCAGTCTGTTCCAACACTTCAATTCACTGTGCGAAGTGAATGTGTTGTTGTTTCACTTTCTAAATGCTATACTTTCAGAGAAAATCACTCTTCTTTGAAAGTGCCTTAAGGTACTTACAAGCATTCACCAACAACTCTCATGCATTACTCTGAAAGAGAAGCAGTCCGTTCCAACACTTGAATTCACTGTGCGAATTGAATGGAGTGTTGCTTCACTTTCTAAATGCTGTACTTTCAGAGAAAATCACTTTGCATTGAAAGTGCCTTAAGCTACTTACAAGCATTAACCAGCAATTCACATGCATTTCTCTGAAAGAGAAGCAGTCTGTTCCAACACTTCAATTCACTGTTCAAAGTGAATGGAGTGTTGCTTCACTTTCTAAATGCTGTACTTTCAGAGAAAATCACTTTCTTTGAAAGTGCCTTAAGATAAATATAAGCATCACAAGAAACTCATATGCATTTCTCTGAAAGAGAAGCAGTCTTTTCCAACACTTCAATTCACTGTGCGAAGTGAATGGAGGGTTGCTTCACTTTCTAAATGCTGTACTTTCTCAGAAAAAAACTTTCCTTTGAAACTGCCTTAAGCTACTTACAAGCATTAACCAGCAACTTACATGAGTTTCTCTGAAAGATTAGCAGTCTGTTCCACCACTTAAATTCACTGTGCAAAGTGAATAGAGTGTTGCTTCACTTCCTAAATGCTGCACTTTCACAGAAAAAACTTTCCTTTGAAACTGCCTTAAGCTACTTACAAGCATTCACCAGCAACACACATGAGTTTCTCTGAAAGAGAAGCAGTCTGTTCAACACTTCAATTCACTGTGTGAAGTGAATGGAGTGTTGTGTCACTTTCTAAATGCTGTACTTTCAGAGAAAATCACTTTCCTTTGAAAGTGCCTTAAGCTACTTACAAGCATTCACCAGCAACTCACATGAGTTTCTCTGAAAGAGAAGCAGTCTGTTCCAACACTTGAATCACTGTGCGAAGTGAATGGAGGGTTGCTTCACTTTCTAAATGCTGCACTTTCAGAGAAAATCACTTTCTTTGAAACTGCCTTAAACTACTCACAAGCATTCACCAGCAACTCACATGTGTTTCTCTGAAAGAGAAGCAGTCTGTTCCAACACTTCAATTCACTGTGTGAAGTGAATATGTTGTTGTTTCACTTTCTAAATGCTGTACTTTCAGAGAAAATCACTCTTCTTTGAAAGTGCCTTAAGCTACTTACAAGCATTCACCAACAACTCTAATGCATTACTCTGAAAGAGAAGCAGTCTGTTCCAACACTTCAATTCACTGTGCGAAGTGAATGGAGTGTTGCTTCACTTTCTGAATGCTGTACTTTCTGAGAAAATCCCTGTCCTTTGATACTGCCTTAAGCTTCTTACAGGCATTCACCAGCAATTCACATGCATTTCTCTGAAAGAGAAGCAGTCTGTTCCAACACTTCAATTCACTGTGCGAAGTGAATTGAATGTTGCTTCACTTTCAAAATGCAGTACATTCAGAGAAAATCACTTTCCTCTGAAACTGCCTTAAGCTATTTACAAGCATTAACAGTAACTCACATGCATTTCTCTGAAAGAGAAGCAGTCTGTTCCAAAACTTCAATTCACTGTGCGAACTGAATGGAGTGTTGCTTCACTTTCTAAATGCTGTACTTTCAGAGAAAATCACTTTCTTTGAAAGTGCCTTAAGATAAATAAAAGCATTCACAAGAAACTCACATGCATTTCTCTGAAAGAGAAGCAGTCTGTTCCAACACTTCAATTCTTTGTGCGAAGTGAATGGAGGGTTGCTTCACTTTCTAAATGCTGTACTTACAGAGAAAATCACTTTCCTTTGAAAGTGCCTTAAGCTACTTACAAGCATTCACCAGCAACTCACATGAGCTTCTCTGAAAGATTAGCAGTCTGTTCCAACACTTCAATTCACTGTGCAATGTGAATGGAGTGTTGCTTCATTTTCAAAATGCTGCACTTTCACAGAAAAAAACTTTCCTTTGAAACTGCCTCAAGCTAATTACAAGCATTCACCAGCAATTCACATGCGTTTCTCTGAAAGAGAGGCAGTCTGTTCCAACAGTTCAATTCATTGTGCGAAGTGAATGGAGTGTTGCTTCACTTTCTAAATGCTGTACTTTCAGAGAAAATCACTTTCCTTTCAAAGTACCTTAAGCAACTTACAAGCATTCACCAGCAACTCACATGACTTTCTCTGAAAGAGAAGCAGTCTGTTCCAAAACTTCAATTCACTGTGTGAAGTGAATGTGTTGTTGTTTCACTTTCTAAATGCTGTACTTTTAGAGAAAATCACTTTCCTTTGAAACTGCCTTAATCTACTAAAAAGCATTCACCAGCAACACACATGAATTTCTCTGAAAAAGAAGCAATCTTTTCCAACACTTCAATTCACTGTGTGAAGTGAATGTAGTGTTGCGTCACTTTCTAAATGCTGTACTTTCAGAGAAAATCACTTTCCTTTGAAACTTCCTTTAGCTACTTAAAAGCATTCACCAGCAACTCACATGAGTTTCTCTGAAAGAGAAGCAGTCTGTTCCAACACTTCAATTCACAGGGCGAAGTGAATGGAGTGTTGCTTCACTTTCTAAATGCTGTACTTTAAGAGAAAATCACTTTCTTTGAAAGTGCCTTAAGATATATATAAGCATTCACAAGAAACTCACATGCATTTCTCTGAAAGAGAAGCAGTCTGTTCCAACACTTCAGTTCACTGTGCGAAGTGAATACAGGGTTGCTTCACTTTCTAAATGCTGTACTTTCAGAGAAAATCACTGTCCTTTGAAAGTGCCTTAAGCTACTTACAAGCATTCACCAGCAACTCACATGAGTTTCTCTGAAAGATTAGCAGTCTGTTCCAACACTTCAATTCACTGTGCAAAGTGAATGGAGTGTTGCTTCACTTTCTAAATGCTGCACTTTCACAGAAAAAAACTTTCCTTTGAAACTGCCTTAAGCTACTTACAAGCATTCACCAGCAACTCACCAGAGTTTCTCTGAAAGAGAAGCAGTCTGTTCCAACAGTTCAATTCACTGTTAAAAGTGAATGTGTTGTTGTTTCACTTTCTAAATGCTGTACTTTCAGAGAAAATCACTTTCCTTTGATATTGCCTTTAGCTACTTACAAGCATTCACAAGATACTCACATGCGTTTCTCTGAAAGAGTAGCAGTCTGTTCCAACACTTCAATTCACTGTGCGAAGTGAATGGAGTGTTGCTTCACTTTCTAAATGCTGTACTTTCAGAGAAAATCACTTTCCTTTCAAAGTACCTTAAGCAACTTACAAGCATTCACCAGCAACTCACATGAGTTTCTCTGAAAGAGAAGCAGTCTGTTCCAAGACTTCAATTCACTGTGTGAAGTGAATGTGTTGTTGTTTCACTTTCTAAAAGCTGTACTTTTAGAGAAAATCACTTTCCTTTGAAACTGCCTTAAGCTACTAACAAGCATTCACCAGCAACACACATGAATTTCTCTGAAAGAGAAGCAATCTTTTCCAACACTTCAATTCACTGTGTGAAGTGAATGTAGTGTTGCGTCACTTTCTAAATGCTGTACTTTCAGAGAAAATCACTTTCCTTTGAAACTGCCTTAAGCTACTTACAAGCATTCACCAGTAACTCACATGAGTTTCTCTGAAAGAGAAGCAGTCTGTTACAACACTTCAATTCACTGTGCGAAGTGAATGTGTTGTTGTTTCACTTTCTAAATGCTGTACTTTCAGAGAAAATCACTCTTCTTTGAAAGTGCCTTAAGCTACTTACAAGCATTCACAAGCAACTCACATGAGTTTCTCTGAAAGGGAAGCAATCTGTTCCAACACTTTAATTCACTGTGCGAAGTGAATGTGTTGTTGTTTCACTTTCTAAATGCTGTATTTTCAGAAAAAATCACTTTCCTTTGATACTGCCTTAAGCTACTTACAAGCATTCACAAGAAACTCACATGCGTATCTCTGAAAGCGAAGCAGTCTGTTCCAACACTTCAATTCACTGTGTGAAGTGAATGGAGTGTTGCTTCACTTTCTAAATGCTGTACTTTCAGAGAAAATCACTTTCCTTTGAAAGTGCCTTAAGCTACTTACAAGTATTCACCAGCAACTCACATGAGTTTCTCTGAAAGAGAAGCAGTCTGTACCAACACTTCAATTCACTGTGCGAAGTGAATGGAGGGTTGCTTCACTTTCTACATGCTGTACTTTCATAGAAAATCACTTTCCTTTGAAACTGCCTTAAACTACTTACAAGCATTCACCAGCAACTCACATGAGTTTCTCTGAAAGAGAAGCAGTCTGTTCCAAGTCCTCAGTTCACTGTGCGAAGTGAATCGAGTGTTGCGTCACTTTCTCAATGCTGTACTTTCAGAGAAAATCACTTTCCTTTCAAAGTACTTTAAGCTACTTACAAGTATTCAACAACAACTCACATGAGTTTCTGTGAAAGAGAAGCAGTCTGTTCCAACACTTCAATTCACTGTGCGAAGTGAATGTCTGGTTGTTTCACTTTCTAAATGCTGTACTTTCAGAGAAAATCACTTTCCTTTGAAACTGCCTTAAGCTACTTACAAGCATTCACCAGCAACTAACATGAGTTTCTCTGAAAGAGAAGCAGTCTGATCCAACAATTCAATTCACTGTGCGAAGTGAATGTAGTGTTGCGTCACTTTCTAAATGCTGTACTTTCAGAGAAAATCACTTTCCTTTGAAACTGCCTTAAGCTACTTACAAGCATTCACCAGCAACTCACATGAGTTTCTCTGAAAGAGAAGCAGTCTGTTCCAACACTTCAATTCACTGTGCGAAGTGAATGTGTTGTTGTTTCACTTTCTAAATGCTGTACTTTCAGAGAAAATCACTGTCCTTTGAAAGTGCCTTAAGCTACTTACAAGCATTCACCAGCAACTCACATGAGTTTCTCTGAAAGATTAGCAGTCTGTTCCAACACTTCAATTCACTGTGCAAAGTGAATGGAGTGTTGCTTCACTTTCTAAATGCTGCACTTTCACAGAAAAAAACTTTCCTTTGAAACTGCCTTAAGCTACTTACAAGCATTCACCAGCAACTCACCAGAGTTTCTCTGAAAGAGAAGCAGTCTGTTCCAACAGTTCAATTCACTGTTAAAAGTGAATGTGTTGTTGTTTCACTTTCTAAATGCTGTACTTTCAGAGAAAATCACTTTCCTTTGATATTGCCTTTAGCTACTTACAAGCATTCACAAGATACTCACATGCGTTTCTCTGAAAGAGTAGCAGTCTGTTCCAACACTTCAATTCACTGTGCGAAGTGAATGGAGTGTTGCTTCACTTTCTAAATGCTGTACTTTCAGAGAAAATCACTTTCCTTTCAAAGTACCTTAAGCAACTTACAAGCATTCACCAGCAACTCACATGAGTTTCTCTGAAAGAAAAGCAGTCTGTTCCAAGACTTCAATTCACTGTGTGAAGTGAATGTGTTGTTGTTTCACTTTCTAAAAGCTGTACTTTTAGAGAAAATCACTTTCCTTTGAAACTGCCTTAAGCTACTAACAAGCATTCACCAGCAACACACATGAATTTCTCTGAAAGAGAAGCAATCTTTTCCAACACTTCAATTCACTGTGTGAAGTGAATGTAGTGTTGCGTCACTTTCTAAATGCTGTACTTTCAGAGAAAATCACTTTCCTTTGAAACTGCCTTAAGCTACTTACAAGCATTCACCAGTAACTCACATGAGTTTCTCTGAAAGAGAAGCAGTCTGTTACAACACTTCAATTCACTGTGCGAAGTGAATGTGTTGTTGTTTCACTTTCTAAATGCTGTACTTTCAGAGAAAATCACTCTTCTTTGAAAGTGCCTTAAGCTACTTACAAGCATTCACAAGCAACTCACATGAGTTTCTCTGAAAGGGAAGCAATCTGTTCCAACACTTTAATTCACTGTGCGAAGTGAATGTGTTGTTGTTTCACTTTCTAAATGCTGTATTTTCAGAAAAAATCACTTTCCTTTGATACTGCCTTAAGCTACTTACAAGCATTCACAAGAAACTCACATGCGTATCTCTGAAAGCGAAGCAGTCTGTTCCAACACTTCAATTCACTGTGTGAAGTGAATGGAGTGTTGCTTCACTTTCTAAATGCTGTACTTTCAGAGAAAATCACTTTCCTTTGAAAGTGCCTTAAGCTACTTACAAGTATTCACCAGCAACTCACATGAGTTTCTCTGAAAGAGAAGCAGTCTGTACCAACACTTCAATTCACTGTGCGAAGTGAATGGAGGGTTGCTTCACTTTCTACATGCTGTACTTTCAGAGAAAATCACTTTCCTTTGAAACTGCCTTAAACTACTTACAAGCATTCACCAGCAACTCACATGAGTTTCTCTGAAAGAGAAGCAGTCTGTTCCAACTCCTCAGTTCACTGTGCGAAGTGAATCGAGTGTTGCGTCACTTTCTCAATGCTGTACTTTCAGAGAAAATCACTTTCCTTTCAAAGTACTTTAAGCTACTTACAAGTATTCAACAACAACTCACATGAGTTTCTGTGAAAGAGAAGCAGTCTGTTCCAACACTTCAATTCACTGTGCGAAGTGAATGTCTGGTTGTTTCACTTTCTAAATGCTGTACTTTCAGAGAAAATCACTTTCCTTTGAAACTGCCTTAAGCTACTTACAAGCATTCACCAGCAACTCACATGAGTTTCTCTGAAAGAGAAGCAGTCTGATCCAACAATTCAATTCACTGTGCGAAGTGAATGTAGTGTTGCGTCACTTTCTAAATGCTGTACTTTCAGAGAAAATCACTTTCCTTTGAAACTGCCTTAAGCTACTTACAAGCATTCACCAGCAACTCACATGAGTTTCTCTGAAAGAGAAGCAGTCTGTTCCAACACTTCAATTCACTGTGCGAAGTGAATGTGTTGTTGTTTCACTTTCTAAATGCTGTACTTTCAGAGAAAATCACTCTTCTTTGAATGTGCCTTAAGCTACTTACAAGCATTCACAAGCAACTCACATGAGTTTCTCTTAAAGGGAAGCAGTCTGTTCCAACACTTCAATTCACTGTGCGAATTGAATGTGTTGTTGTTTCACTTTCTAAATGCTGTATTTTCAGAGAAAATCACTTTCCTTTGATACTGCCTTAAGCTACTTACAAGCATTCACAAGAAACTCACATGCGTATCTCTGAAAGAGAAGCAGTCTGTTCCAACACTTCAATTCACTGTGTGAAGTGAATGGAGTGTTGCTTCACTTTCTAAATGCTGTACTTTCAGAGAAAATCACTTTCCTTTGAAAGTGCCTTAAGCTACTTAGAAGCATTCACCAGCAACTCACTTGAGTTTCTCTGAAAGAGAAGCAGTCTGTTCGAAACCTTCAATTCACTGTGCGAAGTGAATGTGTTGATCTTTCACATTCTAAATGCTGTACTTTCAGAGAAAATCACTCTTCTTTGAAAGTGCCTTAAGCTACTTCCAAGCATTCACCAGCAACTCACATCAGTTTCTCTGAAAGAGAAGCAGTCTGTTCCAACACTTCAATTCACTGTGCGAAATGAATGTGTTTTTGTTTCACTTTCTAAATGCTGTATTTTCAGAGAAAATCACTTTCCTTTGATACTGCCTTAAGCTACTTACAAGCATTCACAAGAAACTCACATGCGTTTCTCTGAAAGAGAAGCAGTCTGTTCCAACACTTCAATTCACTGTGTGAAGTGAACGGAGTGTTGCTTCACTTTCTAAATGCTGTACTTTCAGAGAAAATCACTTTCCTTTGAAACTGCCTTAAGCTACTTGCAAGTATTCAACAGCAACTCACATGAGTTTCTCCGAAAGAGTAGCAGTCTGTTCCAACACTTCAATTTACTGTGTGAAGTGAATGTGTTGTTGTTTCACTTTCTAAATGCTCTACTTTCAGAGAAAATCACTTTCCTTTGTTACTGCCTTAAGCTACTTACAAGCATTCACAAGCAACACACATGAGTTTCTCTGAAAGAGAAGCAGTCTGTTCCAACACTTCAATTCACTGTGTGAAGTGAAATGTTGTTTCACTTTCTAAATGCTGTCCTTTCAGAGAAAATCACTTTCTTTGAAAGTGCCTTAAGATAAATATAAGCATTCACAAGAAACTCACATGCATTTCTCTGAAAGAGAAGCAGTCTGTTCCAACACTTCATTTCACTGTTCGAAGTGAATGGAGTGATGCTTCACTTTCAAAATTCAGTACATTCAGAGAAAATCACTTTCCTTTGAAACTGCCTTAACCTACTTACAAGCATTCCACAGTAACTCACATGCATTTCTCTGAAAGAGAAGCAGTCTGTTCCAACACTTGATTTCACTGTGCGAAGTGAATGGAGTGTTGCTTCACTTTCTAAATGCTGTACTTTCAGAGAAGATCACTTTCTTTGAAAGTGCCTTAAGATAAATATAAGCATTCACAAGAAACTCACATGCATTTCTCTGAAAGAGAAGCAGCTTGTTCCAACACTTCAATTCACTGTGCGAAGTGAATGGAGGGTTGCTTCACTTTCTAAATGCTGTACTTTCAGAGAAAATCACTTTCCTTTGAAAGTGCCTTAAGCTACTTACAAGCATTCACCAGCAACTCACATGAGTTTCTCTGAAAGAGAAGCAGTCTGTTCCAACACTTCAATTCACTGTGCAAATTGAATGGAGTGTTGCTTCACTTTCTAAATGCTGCACTTTCACAGAAAAAAACTTTCCTTTGAAACTGCCTTATGCTACCTACAAACATTCACCAGCAACTCAGATGAGTTTCTCTGAAAGAGAAGCAGTCTGTTCCAACACTTCAATTCACTGTGCGAAGTGAATGTGTTGTTGTTTCACTTTCTAAATGCTGTACTTTCAGAGAAAATCACTCTTCTTCGAAAGTGCCTCAAGCTACTTACAAGCATTTACCAACAACTCTCATACATTTCTCTAAAAGAGAAGCAGTCTGTTCCAACACTTGAATTCACTGTGCGAAGTGAATGGAGTGTTGCTTCACTTTCTAAATGCTGTACTTTCAGAGAAAATGACTGTCCTTTTAAACTGCCTTAGGCTACTTACAAGCATTCACCAGCAATTCACATGCATTTCTCTGAAAGAGAAACAGTCTGTTCCAACACTTCAATTCACAGGGCGAAGTGAATGGAGTGTTGCTTCACTTTCTAAATGCTGTACTTTAAGAGAAAATCACTTTCTTTGAAAGTGCCTTAAGATATATATAAGCATTCACAAGAAACTCACATGCATTTCTCTGAAAGAGAAGCAGTCTGTTCCAACACTTCAGTTCACTGTGCGAAGTGAATACAGGGTTGCTTCACTTTCTAAATGCTGTACTTTCAGAGAAAATCACTGTCCTTTGAAAGTGCCTTAAGCTACTTACAAGCATTCACCAGCAACTCACATGAGTTTCTCTGAAAGATTAGCAGTCTGTTCCAACACTTCAATTCACTGTGCAAAGTGAATGGAGTGTTGCTTCACTTTCTAAATGCTGCACTTTCACAGAAAAAAACTTTCCTTTGAAACTGCCTTAAGCTACTTACAAGCATTCACCAGCAACTCACCAGAGTTTCTCTGAAAGAGAAGCAGTCTGTTCCAACAGTTCAATTCACTGTTAAAAGTGAATGTGTTGTTGTTTCACTTTCTAAATGCTGTACTTTCAGAGAAAATCACTTTCCTTTGATATTGCCTTTAGCTACTTACAAGCATTCACAAGATACTCACATGCGTTTCTCTGAAAGAGTAGCAGTCTGTTCCAACACTTCAATTCACTGTGCGAAGTGAATGGAGTGTTGCTTCACTTTCTAAATGCTGTACTTTCAGAGAAAATCACTTTCCTTTCAAAGTACCTTAAGCAACTTACAAGCATTCACCAGCAACTCACATGAGTTTCTCTGAAAGAGAAGCAGTCTGTTCCAAGACTTCAATTCACTGTGTGAAGTGAATGTGTTGTTGTTTCACTTTCTAAAAGCTGTACTTTTAGAGAAAATCACTTTCCTTTGAAACTGCCTTAAGCTACTAACAAGCATTCACCAGCAACACACATGAATTTCTCTGAAAGAGAAGCAATCTTTTCCAACACTTCAATTCACTGTGTGAAGTGAATGTAGTGTTGCGTCACTTTCTAAATGCTGTACTTTCAGAGAAAATCACTTTCCTTTGAAACTGCCTTAAGCTACTTACAAGCATTCACCAGTAACTCACATGAGTTTCTCTGAAAGAGAAGCAGTCTGTTACAACACTTCAATCACTGTGCGAAGTGAATGTGTTGTTGTTTCACTTTCTAAATGCTGTACTTTCAGAGAAAATCACTCTTCTTTGAAAGTGCCTTAAGCTACTTACAAGCATTCACAAGCAACTCACATGAGTTTCTCTGAAAGGGAAGCAATCTGTTCCAACACTTTAATTCACTGTGCGAAGTGAATGTGTTGTTGTTTCACTTTCTAAATGCTGTATTTTCAGAAAAAATCACTTTCCTTTGATACTGCCTTAAGCTACTTACAAGCATTCACAAGAAACTCACATGCGTATCTCTGAAAGCGAAGCAGTCTGTTCCAACACTTCAATTCACTGTGTGAAGTGAATGGAGTGTTGCTTCACTTTCTAAATGCTGTACTTTCAGAGAAAATCACTTTCCTTTGATAGTGCCTTAAGCTACTTACAAGTATTCACCAGCAACTCACATGAGTTTCTCTGAAAGAGAAGCAGTCTGTACCAACACTTCAATTCACTGTGCGAAGTGAATGGAGGGTTGCTACACTTTCTACATGCTGTACTTTCAGAGAAAATCACTTTCCTTTGAAACTGCCTTAAACTACTTACAAGCATTCACCAGCAACTCACATGAGTTTCTCTGAAAGAGAAGCAGTCTGTTCCAACTCCTCAGTTCACTGTGCGAAGTGAATGGAGTGTTGCGTCACTTTCTAAATGCTGTACTTTCAGAGAAAATCACTTTCCTTTCAAAGTACCTTAAGCTACTTACAAGTATTCAACAACAACTCACATGAGTTTCTGTGAAAGAGAAGCAGTCTGTTCCAACACTTCAATTCACTGTGTGAAGTGAATGTCTGGTTGTTTCACTTTCTAAATGCTGTACTTTCAGAGAAAATCACTTTCCTTTGAAACTGCCTTAAGCTACTTACAAGCATTCACCAGCAACTCACATGAGTTTCTCTGAAAGAGAAGCAGTCTGTTCCAACACTTCAATTCACTGTGCGAAGTGAATGGAGTGTTGCTTCACTTTCTAAATGCTGTACTTTCAGAGAAAATCACTTTCCTTTGAAAGTGCCTTAAGCTACTTAGAAGCATTCACCAGCAACTCACATGAGTTTCTCTGAAAGAGAAGCAGTCTGTTCCAAACCTTCAATTCACTGTGCGAAGTGAATGTGTTGTTGTTTCACTTTCTAAATGCTGTACTTTTAGAGAAAATCACTTTCCTTTGAAACTGCCTTAAGCTACTAACAAGCATTCACCAGCAACACACATGAATTTCTCTGAAAGAGAAGCAATCTTTTCCAACACTTCAATTCACTGTGTGAAGTGAATGTAGTGTTGCGTCACTTTCTAAATGCTGTACTTTCAGAGAAAATCACTTTCCTTTGAAACTGCCTTAAGCTACTTACAAGCATTCACCAGTAACTCACATGAGTTTCTCTGAAAGAGAAGCAGTCTGTTACAACACTTCAATTCACTGTGCGAAGTGAATGTGTTGTTGTTTCACTTTCTAAATGCTGTACTTTCAGAGAAAATCACTCTTCTTTGAAAGTGCCTTAAGCTACTTACAAGCATTCACAAGCAACTCACATGAGTTTCTCTGAAAGGGAAGCAGTCTGTTCCAACACTTCAATTCACTGTGCGAAGTGAATGTGTTGTTGTTTTACTTTCTAAATGCTGTATTTTCAGAAAAAATCACTTTCCTTTGATACTGCCTTAAGCTACTTACAAGCATTCACAAGAAACTCACATGCGTATCTCTGAAAGCGAAGCAGTCTGTTCCAACACTTCAATTCACTGTGTGAAGTGAATGGAGTGTTGCTTCACTTTCTAAATGCTGTACTTTCAGAGAAAATCACTTTCCTTTGAAAGTGCTTTAAGCTACTTACAAGTATTCACCAGCAACTCACATGAGTTTCTCTGAAAGAGAAGCAGTCTGTACCAACACTTCAATTCACTGTGTGAAGTGAATGGAGGGTTGCTTCACTTTCTACATGCTGTACTTTCAGAGAAAATCACTTTCCTTTGAAACTGCCTTAAACTACTTACAAGCATTCACCAGCAACTCACATGAGTTTCTCTGAAAGAGAAGCAGTCTGTTCCAACTCCTCAGTTCACTGTGCGAAGTGAATGGAGTGTTGCGTCACTTTCTAAATGCTGTACTTTCAGAGAAAATCACTTTCCTTTCAAAGTACCTTAAGCTACTTACAAGTATTCAACAACAACTCACATGAGTTTCTGTGAAAGAGAAGCAGTCTGTTCCAACACTTCAATTCACTGTGCGAAGTGAATGTCTGGTTGTTTCACTTTCTAAATGCTGTACTTTCAGAGAAAATCACTTTCCTTTGAAACTGCCTTAAGCTACTTACAAGCATTCACCAGCAATTTACATGAGTCTCTGAAAGAGAAGCAGTCTGTTCCAACACTTCAATTCACTGTGCGAAGTGAATGTGTTGTTGTTTCACTTTCTAAATGCTGTACTTTCAGAGAAAATCACTCTTCTTTGAATGTGCCTTAAGCTACTTACAAGCATTCACAAGCAACTCACATGAGTTTCTCTTAAAGGGAAGCAGTCTGTTCCAACACTTCAATTCACTGTGCGAATTGAATGTGTTGTTGTTTCACTTTCTAAATGCTGTATTTTCAGAGAAAATCACTTTCCTTTGATACTGCCTTAAGCTACTTACAAGCATTCACAAGAAACTCACATGCGTATCTCTGAAAGAGAAGCAGTCTGTTCCAACACTTCAATTCACTGTGTGAAGTGAATGGAGTGTTGCTTCACTTTCTAAATGCTGTACTTTCAGAGAAAATCACTTTCCTTTGAAAGTGCCTTAAGCTACTTACAAGCATTCACCAGCAACTCACTTGAGTTTCTCTGAAAGAGAAGCAGTCTGTTCCAAACCTTCAATTCCCTGTGCGAAGTGAATGTGTTGATCTTTCACTTTCTAAATGCTGTACTTTCAGAGAAAATCTCTCTTCTTTGAAAGTGCCTTAAGCTACTTCCAAGCATTCACCAGCAACTCACATCAGTTTCTCTGAAAGAGAAGCAGTCTGTTCCAACACTTCAATTCACTGTGCGAAATGAATGTGTTTTTGTTTCACTTTCTAAATGCTGTATTTTCAGAGAAAATCACTTTTTGATACTGCCTTAAGCTACTTACAAGCATTCACAAGAAACTCACATGCGTTTCTCTGAAAGAGAAGCAGTCTGTTCCAACACTTCAATTCACTGTGTGAAGTGAACGGAGTGTTGCTTCACTTTCTAAATGCTGTACTTTCAGAGAAAATCACTTTCCTTTGAAACTGCCTTAAGCTACTTGCAAGTATTCAACAGCAACTCACATGAGTTTCTCTGAAAGAGTAGCAGTCTGTTCCAACACTTCAATTTACTGTGCGAAGTGAATGTGTTGTTGTTTCACTTTCTAAATGCTCTACTTTCAGAGAAAATCACTTTCCTTTGTTACTGCCTTAAGCTACTTACAAGCATTCACAAGCAACACACATGAGTTTCTCTGAAAGAGAAGCAGTCTGTTCCAACACTTCAATTCACTGTGTGAAGTGAAATGTTGTTTCACTTTCTAAATGCTGTCCTTTCAGAGAAAATCACTTTCTTTGAAAGTGCCTTAAAATAAATATAAGCATTCACAAGAAACTCACATGCATTTCTCTGAAAGAGAAGCAGTCTGTTCCAATACTTCATTTCACTGTTCGAAGTGAATGGAGTGATGCTTCACTTTCAAAATGCAGTACATTCAGAGAAAATCACTTTCCTTTGAAACTGCCTTAACCTACTTTCAAGCATTCCACAGTAACTCACATGCATTTCTCTGAAAGAGAAGCAGTCTGTTCCAACACTTCAATTCACTGTGCGAAGTGAATGGAGTGTTGCTTCATTTTCTTAATGCTGTACTTTCAGAGAAGATCACTTTCTTTGAAAGTGCCTTAAGATAAATATAAGCATTCACAAGAAACTCACATGCATTTCTCTGAAAGAGAAGCAGCTTGTTCCAACACTTCAGTTCACTGTGCGAAGTGAATGGAGGGTTGCTTCACTTTCTAAATGCTGTACTTTCAGAGAAAATCACTTTCCTTTGAAATTGCCTTAAGCTACTTACAAGCATTCACCAGCAACTCACATGAGTTTCTCTGAAAGAGAAGCAGTCTGTTCCAACACTTCAATTCACTGTGCAAATTGAATGGAGTGTTGCTTCACTTTCTAAATGCTGCACTTTCACAGAAAAGAACTTTCCTTTGAAACTGCCTTATGCTACTTACAAACATTCACCAGCAACTCACATGAGTTTCTCTGAAAGAGAAGCAGTCTGTTCCAACACTTCAATTCACTGTGCGAAGTGAATGTGTTGTTGTTTCACTTTCTAAATGCTGTACTTTCAGAGAAAATCACTCTTCTTTGAAAGTGCCTCAAGCTACTTACAAGCATTTACCAACAACTCTCATACATTTCTCTGAAAGAGAAGCAGTCTGTTCCAACACTTGAATTCACTGTGCGAAGTGAATGGTGTGTTGCTTCACTTTCTAAATGCTGTACTTTCAGAGAAAATCACTGTCCTATGAAACTGCCTTAGGCTACTTACAAGCATTCACCAGCAATTCACATGCATTTCTCTGAAAGAGAAGCAGTCTGTTCCAACACTTCAATTCACAGGGCGAAGTGAATGGAGTGTTGCTTCACTTTCTAAATGCTGTACTTTAAGAGAAAATCACTTTCTTTG
Organism: Myodes glareolus; assembly: GCF_982192425.1. NCBI lineage: Eukaryota > Metazoa > Chordata > Mammalia > Rodentia > Cricetidae > Myodes > Myodes glareolus. Next base: position 64,791,446 of record NC_142045.1, read on the forward strand.
AAAGTGCCTTAAGATATATATAAGCATTCACAAGAAACTCACATGCATTTCTCTGAAAGAGAAGCAGTCTGTTCCAACACTTCAGTTCACTGTGCGAAGTGAATACAGGGTTGCTTCATTTTCTAAATGCTGTACTTTCAGAGAAAAACACTGTCCTTTAAAAGTGCCTTAAGCTACTTACAAGCATTCACCAGCAACTCACATGAGTTTCTCTGAAAGATTAGCAGTCTGTTCCAACACTTCAGTTCACTGTGCAAAGTGAATGGAGTGTTGCTTCACTTTCTAAATGCTGCACTTTCACAGAAAAAAACTTTCCTTTGAAACTGCCTTAAGCTACTTACAAGCATTCACCAGCAACTCACCAGAGTTTCTCTGAAAGAGAAGCAGTCTGTTCCAACAGTTCAATTCACTGTTCAAAGTGAATGTGTTGTTGTTTCACTTTCTAAATGCTGTACTTTCAGAGAAAATCACTTTCCTTTGATATTGCCTTAAGCTACTTACAAGCATTCACAAGATACTCACATGCGTTTCTCTGAAAGAGTAGCAGTCTGTTCCAACACTTCAATTCACTGTGCGAAGTGAATGTGTTGTTGTTTCACTTTCTAAATGCTCTACTTTCAGAGAAAATCACTTTCCTTTGAAACTGCCATAAGCTACTTACAAGCATTCACAAGCAACACCCATGAGTTTCTCTGAAAGAGAAGCAGTCTGTTCCAACACTTCAATTCACTGTGCGAAGTGAATTGAGGGTTGCGTCACTTTCTAAATGCTGTACTTTCAGAGAAAATCACTTTCCTTTGAAACTGCCTTAAGCTACTTACAAGCATTCACCAGCAACTCACATGAGTTTCTCTGAAAGAGAAGCAGTCTGTTCCAACAGTTCAATTCACTGTGCAAAGTGAAATGTTGTTGTTTCACTTTCTAAATGCTGTACTTTCAGAGAAAATCACTGTTCTTTGAAAGTGCCTTAAGCTGCTTACAAGCATTCACCAACAACTCTCATGCATTACTCTGAAAGAGAAGCAGTCTGTTCCAATACTTGAATTCACTATGCGAATTGAATGGAGTGTTGTTTCACTTTCTAAATGCTGTACTTTCAGAGAAAATCACTTTCCTTTGAAACTGCCTTAAGCTACTTACAAGCATTCACCAGCAATTCACATGCGTTTCTCTGAAAGAGAAGCAGTCTGTTCCAACACTTCAATTCACTGTTCAAAGTGAATGGAGTGTTGCTTCACTTTCAAAATGCAGTACTTTCAGAGAAAATCACTTTCCTTTGAAACTGCCTTAAGCTACTTACAGGCATTCAACAGCAACTCACATGAGTTTCTCTGAAAGATTAGCAGTCTGTTCCAACACTTCAATTCATTGTGCAAAGTGAATGGAGTGTTGCTTCACTTTCTAAATGCTGCACTTTCACAGAAAAAAACTTTCCTTTGAAACTGCCTTATGCTACTTACAAACATTCACCAGCAACTCACATGAGTTTCTCTGAATGAGAAGCAGTCTGTTCCAACACTTCAATTCACTGTGCGAAGTGAATGTGTTGTTGTTTCACTTTCTAAATGCTGTACTTTCAGAGAAAATCACTCTTCTTTGAAAGTGCCTCAAGCTACTCACAAGCATTCACCAACAACTCTCATACATTTCTCTGAAAGAGAAGCAGTCTGTTCCAACTCTTGAATTCACTGTGCGAAGTGAATGGAGTGTTGCTTCACTTTCTAAATGCTGTACTTTCAGAGAAAATCACTGTCCTTTGAAACTGCCTTAGGCTACTTACAAGCATTCACCAGCAATTCACATGCGTTTCTCTGAAAGAGAAGCAGTCTGTTCCAACACTTCAATTCACTGTTCAAAGTGAATGGAGTGTTGCTTCACTTTCAAAATGCAGTACTTTCAGAGAAAATCACTTTCCTTTGAAACTGCCTTAAGCTACTTACAGGCATTCAACAGCAACTCACATGCATTTCTCTGAAAGAGAAGCAGTCTGTTCCAACACTTCATTTCACTGTTCGAAGTGAATGGAGTGATGCTTCACTTTCAAAATGCAGTACATTCAGAGAAAATCACTTTCCTTTGAAACTGCCCTAAGCTACTTACAAGCATTCCACAGTAACTCACATGCATTTCTCTGAAAGAGAAGCTGTCTGTTCCAACATTTCAATTCACTATGCGAAGTGAATGGAGTGTTGCTTCACTTTCTAAATGCTGTACTTTCAGAGAAGATCACTTTCTTTGAAAGTGCCTTAAGATAAATATAAGCATTCACAAGAAACTCACATGCATTTCACTGAAAGAGAAGCAGCCTGTTCCAACACTTCAGTTCACTGTGCGAAGTGAATGGAGGGTTGCTTCACTTTCTAAATGCTGTCCTTTCAGAGAAAATCACTTTCCTTTGAAAGTGCCTTAAGCTACTTACAAGCATTCACCAGCAACTCACATGAGTTTCTCTGAAAGATTAGCAGTCTGTTCCAACACTTCAATTCACTGTGCAAAGTGAATGGAGTGTCACTTCACTTTCTAAATGCTGCACTTTCACAGAAAAAACTTTCCTTGGAAACTGCCTTAAGCTACTTACAAGCATTCACCAGCAACTCACCAGAGTTTCTCTGAAAGAGAAGCAGTCTGTTCCAACACTTCAATTCACTGTTCAAAGTGAATGTGCTGTTGTTTCACTTTCTAAGTGCTGTACTTTCAGAGAAAATCACTTTCCTTTGATACTGCCTTAAGCTACTTACAAGTATTCCCAAGAAACTCACATGCGTTTCTCTGAAAGAGTAGCAGTCTGTTCCAACACTTCAATTTACTGTGCGAAGTGAATGTGTTGTTGTTTCACTTTCTAAATGCTCTACTTTCAGAGAAAATCACTTTCCTTTGTTACTGCCTTAAGCTACTTACAAACATTCACAAGCAAAACACATGAGTTTCTCTGAAAGAGAAGCAGTCTGTTCCAACACTTCAATTCACTGTGCGAAGTGAAATGTTGTTGTTTCACTTTCTAAATGCTGTCCTTTCAGAGAAAATCACTTTCTTTGAAAGTGCCTTAATATAAATATAAGCATTCACAAGAAACTCACATGCATTTCTCTGAAAGAGAAGCAGTCTGTTCCAACACTTCATTTCACTGTTCGAAGTGAATGGAGTGATGCTTCACTTTCAAAATGCAGTGCATTCAGCGAAAATCACTTTCCTTTGAAACTGCCTTAACCTAGTTACAAGCATTCCACAGTAACTCACATGCATTTCTCTGAAAGAGAAGCAGTCTGTTCCAACACTTCAATTCACTGTGCGAAGTGAATGGATTGTTGCTTCACTTTCTAAATGCTGTACTTTCAGAGAAAATCACTTTCCTTTGAAAGTGCCTTAAGCTACTTACAAGCATTCACCAGCAACTCACATGAGTTTCTCTGAAAGATTAGCAGTCTGTTCCAACACTTCAATTCACTGTGCAAAGTGAATGGAGTGTTGCTTCACTTTCTAAATGCTGCACTTTCACAGAAAAAAACTTTCCTTTGAAACTGCCTTATGCTACTTACAAACATTCACCAGCAACTCACATGAGTTTCTCTGAATGAGAAGCAGTCTGTTCCAACACTTCAATTCACTGTGCGAAGTGAATGTGTTGTTGTTTCACTTTCTAAATGCTGTACTTTCAGAGAAAATCACTCTTCTTTGAAAGTGCCTCAAGCTACTCACAAGCATTCACCAACAACTCTCATACATTTCTCTGAAAGAGAAGCAGTCTGTTCCAACTCTTGAATTCACTGTGCGAAGTGAATGGAGTGTTGCTTCACTTTCTAAATGCTGTACTTTCAGAGAAAATCACTGTCCTTTGTAACTGCCTTAGGCTACTTACAAGCATTCACCAGCAATTCACATGCATTTCTCTGAAAGAGAAGCAGTCTGTTCCAACACTTCAATTAACTGTTCAAAGTGAATGGAGTGTTGCTTCACTTTCAAAATGCAGTACTTTCAGAGAAAATCACTTTCCTTTGAAACTGCCTTAAGCTACTTACAGGCATTCAACAGCAACTCACATGCATTTCTCTGAAAGAGAAGCAGTCTGTTCCAACACTTCATTTCACTGTTCGAAGTGAATGGAGTGATGCTTCACTTTCAAAATGCAGTACATTCAGAGAAAATCACTTTCCTTTGAAACTGCCCTAAGCTACTTACAAGCATTCCACAGTAACTCACATGCATTTCTCTGAAAGAGAAGCTGTCTGTTCCAACACTTCAATTCACTGTGCGAAGTGAATGGAGTGTTGCTTCACTTTCTAAATGCTGTACTTTCAGAGAAGATCACTTTCTTTGAAAGTGCCTTAAGATAAATATAAGCATTCACAAGAAACTCACACGCATTTCACTGAAAGAGAAGCAGCCTGTTCCAACACTTCAGTTCACTGTGCGAAGTGAATGGAGGGTTGCTTCACTTTCTAAATGCTGTCCTTTCAGAGAAAATCACTTTCCTTTGAAAGTGCCTTAAGCTACTTACAAGCATTCACCAGCAACTCACATGAGTTTCTCTGAAAGATTAGCAGTCTGTTCCAACACTTCAATTCACTGTGCAAAGTGAATGGAGTGTCACTTCACTTTCTAAATGCTGCACTTTCACAGAAAAAACTTTCCTTTGAAACTGCCTTAAGCTACTTACAAGCATTCACCAGCAACTCACCAGAGTTTCTCTGAAAGAGAAGCAGTCTGTTCCAACACTTCAATTCACTGTTCAAAGTGAATGTGCTGTTGTTTCACTTTCTAAGTGCTGTACTTTCAGAGAAAATCACTTTCCTTTGATACTGCCTTAAGCTACTTACAAGTATTCCCAAGAAACTCACATGCGTTTCTCTGAAAGAGTAGCAGTCTGTTCCAACACTTCAATTTACTGTGCGAAGTGAATGTGTTGTTGTTTCACTTTCTAAATCCTCTACTTTCAGAGAAAATCACTTTCCTTTGTTACTGCCTTAAGCTACTTACAAACATTCACAAGCAAAACACATGAGTTTCTCTGAAAGAGAAGCAGTCTGTTCCAACTCTTCAATTCACTGTGCGAAGTGAAATGTTGTTTCACTTTCTAAATGCTGTCCTTTCAGAGAAAATCACTTTCTTTGAAAGTGCCTTAATATAAATATAAGCATTCACAAGAAACTCACATGCATTTCTCTGAAAGAGAAGCAGTCTGTTCCAACACTTCATTTCACTGTTCGAAGTGAATGGAGTGATGCTTCACTTTCAAAATGCAGTGCATTCAGCGAAAATCACTTTCCTTTGAAACTGCCTTAACCTAGTTACAAGCATTCCACAGTAACTCACATGCATTTCTCTGAAAGAGAAGCAGTCTGTTCCAACACTTCAATTCACTGTGCGAAGTGAATGGATTGTTGCTTCACTTTCTATATGCTGTACTTTCAGAGAAAATCACTTTCCTTTGAAAGTGCCTTAAGCTACTTACAAGCATTCACCAGCAACTCACATGAGTTTCTCTGAAAGATTAGCAGTCTGTTCCAACACTTCAATTCACTGTGCAAAGTGAATGGAGTGTTGCTTCACTTTCTAAATGCTGCACTTTCACAGAAAAAAACTTTCCTTTGAAACTGCCTTATGCTACTTACAAACATTCACCAGCAACTCACATGAGTTTCTCTGAATGAGAAGCAGTCTGTTCCAACACTTCAATTCACTGTGCGAAGTGAATGTGTTGTTGTTTCACTTTCTAAATGCTGTACTTTCAGAGAAAATCACTCTTCTTTGAAAGTGCCTCAAGCTACTCACAAGCATTCACCAACAACTCTCATACATTTCTCTGAAAGAGAAGCAGTCTGTTCCAACTCTTGAATTCACTGTGCGAAGTGAATGGAGTGTTGCTTCACTTTCTAAATGCTGTACTTTCAGAGAAAATCACTGTCCTTTGAAACTGCCTTAGGCTACTTACAAGCATTCACCAGCAATTCACATGCATTTCTCTGAAAGAGAAGCAGTCTGTTCCAACACTTCAATTCACAGGGCGAAGTGAATGGAGTGTTGCTTCACTTTCTAAATGCTGTATTTTAAGAGAAAATCACTTTCTTTGAAAGTGCCTTAAGATATATATAAGCATTCACAAGAAACTCACATGCATTTCTCTGAAAGAGAAGCAGTCTGTTCCAACACTTCAATTCACTGTGCGAAGTGAATACAGGGTTGCTTCACTTTCTAAATGCTGTACTTTCAGAGAAAATCACTGTCCTTTGAAAGTGCCTTAAGCTACTTACAAGCATTCACCAGCAACTCACATGAGTTTCTCTGAAAGATTAGCAGTCTGTTCCAACACTTCAATTCACTGTGCAAAGTGAATGGAGTGTTGCTTCACTTTCTAAATGCTGCACTTTCACAGAAAAAAACTTTCCTTTGAAACTGCCTTAAGCTACTTACAAGCATTCACCAGCAATTCACCAGAGTTTCTCTGAAAGAGAAGCAGTCTGTTCCAACAGATCAATTCACTGTTCAAAGTGAATGTGTTGTTGTTTCACTTTCTAAATGCTGTACTTTCAGAGAAAATCACTTTCCTTTGATATTGCCTTAAGCTACTTACAAGCATTCACAAGATACTCACATGCGTTTCTCTGAGAGAGTAGCAGTCTGTTCCAACACTTCAATTCACTGTGCGAAGTGAATGTGTTGTTGTTTCACTTTCTAAATGCTCTACTTTCAGAGAAAATCACTTTCCTTTGAAACTGCCATAAGCTACTTACAAGCATTCACAAGCAACACGCATGAGTTTCTCTGAAAGAGAAGCAGTCTGTTCCAACACTTCAATTCACTGTGCGAAGTGAATTGAGGGTTGCGTCACTTTCTAAATGCTGTACTTTCAGAGAAAATCACTTTCCTTTGAAACTGCCTTAAGCTACTTACAAGCATTCACCAGCAACTCACATGAGTTTCCCTGAAAGAGAAGCAGTCTGTTCCAACACTTCAATTCACTGAGCGAAGTGAAATGTTGTTGTTTCACTTTCTAAATGCTGTACTTTCAGAGAAAATCACTGTTCTTTGAAAGTGCCTTAAGCTACTTACAAGCATTCACCAACAACTCTCATGCATTACTCTGAAAGAGAAGCAGTCTGTTCCAATACTTGAATTCACTATGCGAATTGAATGGAGTGTTGTTTCACTTTCTAAATGCTGTACTTTCAGAGAAAATCACTGTCCTTTGAAACTGCCTTAAGCTACTTACAAGCATTCACCAGCAATTCACATGCATTTTTCTGAAAGAGAAGCAGTCTGTTCCAACACTTCAATTCACTGTTCAAAGTGAATGGAGTATTGCTTCACTTTCAAAATGCAGTACTTTCAGAGAAAATCACTTTCCTTTGAAAGTGCCTTAAGCTACTTACAGGCATTCAACAGCAACTCACATGCATTTCTCTGAAAGAGAAGCAGTCTGTTCCAACACTTCATTTCACTGTTCGAAGTGAATGGAGTGATGCTTCACTTTCAAAATGCAGTACATTCAGAGAAAATCACTTTCCTTTGAAACTGCCATAAGCTACTTACAAGCATTCCACAGTAACTCACATGCATTTCTCTGAAAGAGAAGCAGTCTGTTATAACACTTCAATTCACTGTGCGAAGTGAATGGAGTGTTGCTTCACTTTCTAAATGCTGTACTTTCAGAGAAGATCACTTTCTTTGAAAGTGCCTTAAGATAAATATAAGCATTCACAAGAAACTCACATGCATTTCTCTGAAAGAGAAGCAGCCTGTTCCAACACTTCAATTCACTGTGCGAAGTGAATGGAGGGTTGCTTCACTTTCTAAATGCTGTACTTTCAGAGAAAGTCACTTTCCTTTGAAAGTGGCTTAAGCTACTTACAAGCAATCACCAGCAACTCTCATGAGTTTCTCTGAAAGATTAGCAGTCTGTTCCAACACTTCAATTCACTGTGTAAAGTGAATGGAGTGTTGCTTCACTTTCTAAATGCTGCACTTTCACAGAAAAAAACTTTCCTTTGAAACTGCCTTAAGCTACTTACAAGCATTCACCAACAACTCACATGAGTTACTCTGAAAGAGAAGCAGTCTGTTCCAACACTTCAATTCACTGTGCGAAGTGAATGGAGGGTTGCTTCACTTTCTAAATGCTGTACTTACAGAGAAAATCACTTTCCTTTGAAAGTGCCTTAAGCTACTTACAAGCATTCACCAGCAACTCACATGAGTTTCTCTGAAAGATTAGCAGTCTGTTCCAACACTTCAATTCACTGTGCAATGTGAATGGAGTGTTGCTTCACTTTCTAAATGCTGTACTTTCAGAGAAAATCACTTTCCTTTGAAACTGCCTTAAGCTACTTACAAGCATTCACCAGCAACTCACATGAGTTTCTCTGAAAGAGAAGCAGTCTGTTCCAACACTTCAATTCACTGTGCGAAGTGAATGTGTTGTTCTTTCACTTTCTAAATGCTGTACTTTCAGAGAAAATCACTCTTCTTTGAAAGTTCCTTAAGCTACTTCCAAGCATTCACCAGCAACTCACATCAGTTTCTCTGAAAGAGAAGCAGTCTGTTCCAACACTTCAATTCACTGTGCGAAATGAATGTGTTTTTGTTTCACTTTCTAAATGCTGTATTTTCAGAGAAAATCACTTTCCTTTGATACTGCCTTAAGCTACGTACAAGCATTCACAAGAAACTCACATGCGTTTCTCTGAAAGAGAAGCAGTCTGTTCCAACACTTCAATTCACTGTGTGAAGTGAACGGAGTGTTGCTTCACTTTCTAAATGCTGTACTTTCAGAGAAAATCACTTTCCTTTGAAACTGCCTTAAGCTACTTGCAAGTATTCAACAGCAACTCACATGAGTTTTTCTGAAAGAGAAGCAGTCTGTTCCAACACTTCAATTCACTGTGCGAAGTGAATGGAGGGTTGCTTCACTTTCTATATGCTGTACTCTCAGAGAAAATCACTTTCTTTGAAAGTGCCTTAAGATAAATATAAGCATTCACAAGAAACTCACATGCATTTCTCTGAAAGAGAAGCAGTCTGTTCCAACACTTCAGTTCACTGTGCGAAGTGAATGGAGGGTTGCTTCACTTTCTAAATGCTGTACTTTCAGAGAAAATCACTTTCCTTTGAAAGTGCCTTAAGCTACTTACAAGCATTCACCAGCAACTCACATGAGTTTCTCTGAAAGATTAGCAGTCTGTTCCAACACTTCAATTCACTGTGCAAAGTGAATGGAGTGTTGCTTCACTTTCTAAATGCTGCACTTTCACAGAAAAAAACTTTCCTTTGAAACTGCCTTAAGCTACTTACAAGCATTCACCAGCAACTCACCAGAGTTTCTCTGAAAGAGAAGCAGTCTGTTCCAACACTTCAATTCACTGTTCAAAGTGAATGTGTTGTTATTTCACTTTCTAAGTGCTGTACTTTCAGAGAAAATCACTTTCCTTTGATACTGCCTTAAGCTACTTACAAGCATTCCCAAGAAACTCACATGCGTTTCTCTGAAAGAGTAGCAGTCTGTTCCAACACTTCAATTCACTGTGCGAAGTGAAATGTTGTTGTTTCACTTTCTAAATGCTGTACTTTCAGAGAAAATCACTGTTCTTTGAAAGTGCCTTAAGCTACTTACAAGCATTCACCAACAACTCTCATGCATTACTCTGAAAGAGAAGCAGTCTGTTCCAATACTTGAATTCACTATGCGAATTGAATGGAGTGTTGTTTCACTTTCTAAATGCTGTACTTTCAGAGAAAATCACTGTCCTTTGAAACTGCCTTAAGCTACTTACAAGCATTCACCAGCAATTCACATGCATTTCTCTGAAAGAGAAGCAGTCTGTTCCAACACTTCATTTCACTGTTCGAAGTGAATGGAGTGATGCTTCACTTTCAAAATGCAGTACATTCAGAGAAAATCACTTTCTTTGAAACTGCCATAAGCTACTTACAAGCATTCCACAGTAACTCACATGCATTTCTCTGAAAGAGAAGCAGTCTGTTCCAACACTTCAATTCACTGTGCGAAGTGAATGGAGTGATGCTTCACTTTCAAAATGCAGTGCATTCAGCGAAAATCACTTTCTTTGAACGTGCCTTAAGATAAATATAAGCATTCACAAGAAACTCACATGCATTTCTCTGAAAGAGAAGCAGTCTGTTCCAACACTTCATTTCACTGTTCGAAGTGAATGGAGTGATGCTTCACTTTCAAAATGCAGTGCATTCAGCGAAAATCACTTTCCTTTGAAACTGCCTTAACCTACTTACAAGCATTCCACAGTAACTCACATGCATTTCTCTGAAAGAGAAGCAGTCTGTTCCAACACTTCAATTCACTGTGCGAAGTGAATGGATTGTTTCTTCACTTTCTAAATGCTGTACTTTCAGAGAAAATCACTTTCCTTTGAAAGTGCCTTAAGCTACTTACAAGCATTCACCAGCAACTCACATGAGTTTCTCTGAAAGATTAGCAGTCTGTTCCAACACTTCAATTCACTGTGCAAAGTGAATGGAGTGTTGCTTCACTTTCTAAATGCTGCACTTTCACAGAAAAAAACTTTCCTTTGAAACTGCCTTATGCTACTTACAAACATTCACCAGCAACTCACATGAGTTTCTCTGAATGAGAAGCAGTCTGTTCCAACACTTCAATTTACTGTGCGAAGTGAATGTGTTGTTGTTTCTTTTTCTAAATGCTGTACTTTCAGAGAAAATCACTCTTCTTTGAAAGTGCCTCAAGCTACTCACAAGCATTCACCAACAACTCTCATACATTTCTCTGAAAGAGAAGCAGTCTGTTCCAACTCTTGAATTCACTGTGCGAAGTGAATGGAGTGTTGCTTCACTTTCTAAATGCTGTACTTTCAGAGAAAATCACTGTCCTTTGAAACTGCCTTAGGCTACTTACAAGCATTCACCAGCAATTCACATGCATTTCTCTGAAAGAGAAGCAGTCTGTTCCAACACTTCAATTCACAGGGCGAAGTGAATGGAGTGTTGCTTCACTTTCTAAATGCTGTATTTTAAGAGAAAATCACTTTCTTTGAAAGTGCCTTAAGATATATATAAGCATTCACAAGAAACTCACATGCATTTCTCTGAAAGAGAAGCAGTCTGTTCCAACACTTCAGTTCACTGTGCGAAGTGAATACAGGGTTGCTTCACTTTCTAAATGCTGTACTTTCAGAGAAAATCACTGTCCTTTGAAAGTGCCTTAAGCTACTTACAAGCATTCACCAGCAACTCACATGAGTTTCTCTGAAAGATTAGCAGTCTGTTCCAACACTTCAATTCACTGTGCAGAGTGAATGGAGTGTTGCTTCACTTTCTAAATGCTGCACTTTCACAGAAAAAAACTTTCCTTTGAAACTGCCTTAAGCTACTTACAAGCATTCACCAGCAATTCACCAGAGTTTCTCTGAAAGAGAAGCAGTCTGTTCCAACAGATCAATTCACTGTTCAAAGTGAATGTGTTGTTGTTTCACTTTCTAAATGCTGTACTTTCAGAGAAAATCACTTTCCTTTGATATTGCCTTAAGCTACTTACAAGCATTCACAAGATACTCACATGCGTTTCTCTGAAAGAGTAGCAGTCTGTTCCAACACTTCAATTCACTGTGCGAAGTGAATGTGTTGTTGTTTCACTTTCTAAATGCTCTACTTTCAGAGAAAATCACTTTCCTTTGAAACTGCCATAAGCTACTTACAAGCATTCACAAGCAACACGCATGAGTTTCTCTGAAAGAGAAGCAGTCTGTTCCAACACTTCAATTCACTGTGCGAAGTGAATTGAGGGTTGCGTCACTTTCTAAATGCTGTACTTTCAGAGAAAATCACTTTCCTTTGAAACTGCCTTAAGCTACTTACAAGCATTCACCAGCAACTCACATGAGTTTCTCTGAAAGAGAAGCAGTCTGTTCCAACACTTCAATTCACTGTGCGAAGTGAAATGTTGTTGTTTCACTTTCTAAATGCTGTACTTTCAGAGAAAATCACTGTTCTTTGAAAGTGCCTTAAGCTACTTACAAGCATTCACCAACAACTCTCATGCATTACTCTGAAAGAGAAGCAGTCTGTTCCAATTCTTGAATTCACTATGCGAATTGAATGGAGTGTTGTTTCACTTTCTAAATGCTGTACTTTCAGAGAAAATCACTGTCCTTTGAAACTGCCTTAAGCTACTTACAAGCATTCACCAGCAATTCACATGCATTTCTCTGAAAGAGAAGCAGTCTGTTCCAACACTTCAATTCACTGTTCAAAGTGAATGGAGTGTTGCTTCACTTTCAAAATGCAGTACTTTCAGAGAAAATCACTTTCCTTTGAAACTGCCTTAAGCTACTTACAGGCATTCAACAGCAACTCACATGCATTTCTCTGAAAGAGAAGCAGTCTGTTCCAACACTTCATTTCACTGTTCGAAGTGAATGGAGTGATGCTTCACTTTCAAAATGCAGTACATTCAGAGAAAATCACTTTCTTTGAAACTGCCATAAGCTACTTACAAGCATTCCACAGTAACTCACATGCATTTCTCTGAAAGAGAAGCAGTCTGTTCCAACACTTCAATTCACTGTGCGAAGTGAATGGAGTGATGCTTCACTTTCAAAATGCAGTGCATTCAGCGAAAATCACTTTCTTTGAACGTGCCTTAAGATAAATATAAGCATTCACAAGAAACTCACATGCATTTCTCTGAAAGAGAAGCAGTCTGTTCCAACACTTCATTTCACTGTTCGAAGTGAATGGAGTGATGCTTCACTTTCAAAATGCAGTGCATTCAGCGAAAATCACTTTCCTTTGAAACTGCCTTAACCTACTTACAAGCATTCCACAGTAACTCACATGCATTTCTCTGAAAGAGAAGCAGTCTGTTCCAACACTTCAATTCACTGTGCGAAGTGAATGGATTGTTTCTTCACTTTCTAAATGCTGTACTTTCAGAGAAAATCACTTTCCTTTGAAAGTGCCTTAAGCTACTTACAAGCATTCACCAGCAACTCACATGAGTTTCTCTGAAAGATTAGCAGTCTGTTCCAACACTTCAATTCACTGTGCAAAGTGAATGGAGTGTTGCTTCACTTTCTAAATGCTGCACTTTCACAGAAAAAAACTTTCCTTTGAAACTGCCTTATGCTACTTACAAACATTCACCAGCAACTCACATGAGTTTCTCTGAATGAGAAGCAGTCTGTTCCAACACTTCAATTTACTGTGCGAAGTGAATGTGTTGTTGTTTCTTTTTCTAAATGCTGTACTTTCAGAGAAAATCACTCTTCTTTGAAAGTGCCTCAAGCTACTCACAAGCATTCACCAACAACTCTCATACATTTCTCTGAAAGAGAAGCAGTCTGTTCCAACTCTTGAATTCACTGTGCGAAGTGAATGGAGTGTTGCTTCACTTTCTAAATGCTGTACTTTCAGAGAAAATCACTGTCCTTTGAAACTGCCTTAGGCTACTTACAAGCATTCACCAGCAATTCACATGCATTTCTCTGAAAGAGAAGCAGTCTGTTCCAACACTTCAATTCACAGGGCGAAGTGAATGGAGTGTTGCTTCACTTTCTAAATGCTGTATTTTAAGAGAAAATCACTTTCTTTGAAAGTGCCTTAAGATATATATAAGCATTAACAAGAAACTCACATGCATTTCTCTGAAAGAGAAGCAGTCTGTTCCAACACTTCAGTTCACTGTGCGAAGTGAATACAGGGTTGCTTCACTTTCTAAATGCTGTACTTTCAGAGAAAATCACTGTCCTTTGAAAGTGCCTTAAGCTACTTACAAGCATTCACCAGCAACTCACATGAGTTTCTCTGAAAGATTAGCAGTCTGTTCCAACACTTCAATTCACTGTGCAGAGTGAATGGAGTGTTGCTTCACTTTCTAAATGCTGCACTTTCACAGAAAAAAACTTTCCTTTGAAACTGCCTTAAGCTACTTACAAGCATTCACCAGCAATTCACCAGAGTTTCTCTGAAAGAGAAGCAGTCTGTTCCAACAGATCAATTCACTGTTCAAAGTGAATGTGTTGTTGTTTCACTTTCTAAATGCTGTACTTTCAGAGAAAATCACTTTCCTTTGATATTGCCTTAAGCTACTTACAAGCATTCACAAGATACTCACATGCGTTTCTCTGAAAGAGTAGCAGTCTGTTCCAACACTTCAATTCACTGTGCGAAGTGAATGTGTTGTTGTTTCACTTTCTAAATGCTCTACTTTCAGAGAAAATCACTTTCCTTTGAAACTGCCATAAGCTACTTACAAGCATTCACAAGCAACACGCATGAGTTTCTCTGAAAGAGAAGCAGTCTGTTCCAACACTTCAATTCACTGTGCGAAGTGAATTGAGGGTTGCGTCACTTTCTAAATGCTGTACTTTCAGAGAAAATCACTTTCCTTTGAAACTGCCTTAAGCTACTTACAAGCATTCACCAGCAACTCACATGAGTTTCTCTGAAAGAGAAGCAGTCTGTTCCAACACTTCAATTCACTGTGCGAAGTGAAATGTTGTTGTTTCACTTTCTAAATGCTGTACTTTCAGAGAAAATCACTGTTCTTTGAAAGTGCCTTAAGCTACTTACAAGCATTCACCAACAACTCTCATGCATTACTCTGAAAGAGAAGCAGTCTGTTCCAATTCTTGAATTCACTATGCGAATTGAATGGAGTGTTGTTTCACTTTCTAAATGCTGTACTTTCAGAGAAAATCACTGTCCTTTGAAACTGCCTTAAGCTACTTACAAGCATTCACCAGCAATTCACATGCATTTCTCTGAAAGAGAAGCAGTCTGTTCCAACACTTCAATTCACTGTTCAAAGTGAATGGAGTGTTGCTTCACTTTCAAAATGCAGTACTTTCAGAGAAAATCACTTTCCTTTGAAACTGCCTTAAGCTACTTACAGGCATTCAACAGCAACTCACATGCATTTCTCTGAAAGAGAAGCAGTCTGTTCCAACACTTCATTTCACTGTTCGAAGTGAATGGAGTGATGCTTCACTTTCAAAATGAAGTACATTCAGAGAAAATCACTTTCCTTTGAAACTGCCATAAGCTACTTACAAGCATTCCACAGTAACTCACATGCATTTCTCTGAAAGAGAAGCAGTCTGTTCCAACACTTCAATTCACTGTGCGAAGTGAATGGAGTGTTGCTTCACTTTCTAAATGCTGTACTTTCAGAGAAGATCACTTTCTTTGAAAGTGCCTTAAGATAAATATAAGCATTCACAAGAAACTCACATGCATTTCTCTGAAAGAGAAGCAGCCTGTTCCAACACTTCAATTCACTGTGTAAAGTGAATGGAGTGTTGCTTCACTTTCTAAATGCTGCACTTTCACAGAAAAAAACTTTCCTTTGAAACTGCCTTAAGCTACTTACAAGCATTCACCAACAACTCACATGAGTTTCTCTGAAAGAGAAGCAGTCTGTTCCAACACTTCAATTCACTGGGCGAAGTGAATGGAGGGTTGCTTCACTTTCTAAATGCTGTACTTACAGAGAAAATCACTTTCCTTTGAAAGTGCCTTAAGCTACTTACAAGCATTCTCCAGCAACTCACATGAGTTTCTCTGAAAGATTAGCAGTCTGTTCCAACACTTCAATTCACTGTGCAATGTGAATGGAGTGTTGCTTCACTTTCTAAATGCTGTACTTTCAGAGAAAATCACTTTCCTTTGAAACTGCCTTAAGCTACTTACAAGCATTCACCAGCAACTCACATGAGTTTCTCTGAAAGAGAAGCAGTCTGTTCCAACACTTCAATTCACTGTGCGAAGTGAATGTGTTGTTCTTTCACTTTCTAAATGCTGTACTTTAAGAGAAAATCACTCTTCTTTGAAAGTGCCTTAAGCTACTTCCAAGCATTCACCAGCAACTCACATCAGTTTCTCTGAAAGAGAAGCAGTCTGTTCCAACACTTCAATTCACTGTGCGAAATGAATGTGTTTTTGTTTCACTTTCTAAATGCTGTATTTTCAGAGAAAATCACTTTCCTTTGATACTGCCTTAAGCTACGTACAAGCATTCACAAGAAACTCACATGCGTTTCTCTGAAAGAGAAGCAGTCTGTTCCAACACTTCAATTCACTGTGTGAAGTGAACGGAGTGTTGCTTCACTTTCTAAATGTTGTACTTTCAGAGAAAATCACTTTCCTTTGAAACTGCCTTAAGCTACTTGCAAGTATTCAACAGCAACTCACATGAGTTTTTCTGAAAGAGAAGCAGTCTGTTCCAACACTTCAATTCACTGTGCGAAGTGAATGGAGGGTTGCTTCACTTTCTATATGCTGTACTTTCAGAGAAAATCACTTTCCTTTGAAACTGCCTTAAACTACTTACAAGCATTCACCAGAAACTCACATGAGTTTCTCTGAAAGAGAAGCAGTCTGTTCCAACTCCTCATTTCACTGTGCGAAGTGAATGGAGTATTGCGTCACTTTCTAAGTGCTGTACTTTCAGAGAAAATCACTTTCTTTGAAAGTGCCTTAAGATAAATATAAGCATTCACAAGAAACTCACATGCATTTCTCTGAAAGAGAAGCAGTCTGTTCCAACACTTCAGTTCACTGTGCGAAGTGAATGGAGGGTTGCTTCACTTTCTAAATGCTGTACTTTCAGAGAAAATCACTTTCCTTTGAAAGTGCCTTAAGCTACTTACAAGCATTCACCAGCAACTCACATGAGTTTCTCTGAAAGATTAGCAGTCTGTTCCAACACTTCAATTCACTGTGCAAAGTGAATGGAGTGTTGCTTCACTTTCTAAATGCTGCACTTTCACAGAAAAAAACTTTCCTTTGAAACTGCCTTAAGCTACTTACAAGCATTCACCAGCAACTCACCAGAGTTTCTCTGAAAGAGAAGCAGTCTGTTCCTACACTTCAATTCACTGTTCAAAGTGAATGTGTTGTTGTTTCACTTTCTAAGTGCTGTACTTTCAGAGAAAATCACTTTCCTTTGATACTGCCTTAAGCTACTTACAAGCATTCCCAAGAAACTCACATGCGTTTCTCTGAAAGAGTAGCAGTCTGTTCCAACACTTCAATTCACTGTGCGAAGTGAATGTGTTGTTGTTTCACTTTCTAAATGCTCTACTTTCAGAGAAAATCACTTTCCTTTGAAACTGCCATAAGCTACTTACAAGCATTCACAAGCAACACCCATGAGTTTCTCTGAAAGAGAAGCAGTCTGTTCCAACACTTCAATTCACTGTGCGAAGTGAATTGAGGGTTGCGTCACTTTCTAAATGCTGTACTTTCAGAGAAAATCACTTTCCTTTGAAACTGCCTTAAGCTACTTACAAGCATTCACCAGAAACTCACAAGAGTTTCTCTGAAAGAGAAGCAGTCTGTTCCAACACTTCAATTCACTGTGCGAAGTGAAATGTTGTTGTTTCACTTTCTAAATGCTGTACTTTCAGAGAAAATCACTGTTCTTTGAAAGTGCCTTAAGCTACTTACAAGCATTCACCAACAACTCTCATGCATTACTCTGAAAGAGAAGCAGTCTGTTCCAATATTTGAATTCACTATGCGAATTGAATGGAGTGTTGTTTCACTTTCTAAATGCTGTACTTTCAGAGAAAATCACTGTCCTTTGAAACTGCCTTAAGCTACTTACAAGTATTCCCAAGAAACTCACATGCGTTTCTCTGAAAGAGTAGCAGTCAGTTCCAACACTTCAATTTACTGTGCAAAGTGAATGTGTTGTTGTTTCACTTTCTAAATGCTCTACTTTCAGAGAAAATCACTTTCCTTTGTTACTGCCTTAAGCTACTTACAAGCATTCACAAGCAACACACATGAGTTTCTCTGAAAGAGAAGCAGTCTGTTCCAACACTTCAATTCACTGTGCGAAGAGAAATGTTGTTGTTTCCCTTTCTAAATGCTGTCCTTTCAGAGAAAATCACTTTCTTTGAAAGTGCCTTAAGATAAATATAAGCATTCACAAGAAATTCACATGCATTTCTCTGAAAGAGAAGCAGTCTGTTCCAACACTTCAATTCACTGTGCGAAGTGAATGGAGTGTTGCTTCACTTTCTAAATGCTGTACTTTCAGAGAAGATCACTTTCTTTGAAAGTTCCTTAAGATAAATATAAGCATTCACAAGAAACTCACATGCATTTCTCTGAAAGAGAAGCAGCCTGTTCCAACACTTCAATTCACTGTGCGAAGTGAATGGAGGGTTGCTTCACTTTCTAAATGCTGTACTTTCAGAGAAAATCACTTTCCTTTGAAAGTGCCTTAAGCTACTTACAAGCAATCACCAGCAACTCACATGAATTTCTCTGAAAGATTAGCAGTCTGTTCCAACACTTCATTTCACTGTGCAAAGTGAATGGAGTGTTGCTTCACTTTCTAAATGCTGCACTTTCACAGAAAAAAACTTTCCTTTGAAACTGCCTTAAGCTACTTACAAGCATTCACCAACAACTCACATGAGTTTCTCTGAAAGATTAGCAGTCTGTTCCAACACTTCAATTCACTGTGCGAAGTGAATGGAGGGTTGCTTCACTTTCTAAATGCTGTACTTACAGAGAAAATCACTTTCCTTTGAAAGTTCCTTAAGCTACTTACAAGCATTCACCAGCAACTCACATGAGTTTCTCTGAAAGATTAGCAGTCTGTTCCAACACTTCAATTCACTGTGCAATGTGAATGGAGTGTTGCTTCACTTTCTAAATGCTGTACTTTCAGAGAAAATCACTTTCCTTTGAAACTGCCTTAAGCTACTTACAAGTATTCACCAGCAACTCACATGAGTTTCTCTGAAAGAGAAGCAGTCTGTTCCAACACTTCAATTCACTGTGCGAAATGAATGTGTTTTTGTTTCACTTTCTAAATGCTGTATTTTCAGAGAAAATCACTTTCCTTTGATACTGCCTTAAGCTACGTACAAGCATTCACAATAAACTCACATGCGTTTCTCTGAAGAGAAGCAGTCTGTTCCAACACTTCAATTCACTTTGTGAAGTGAACGGAGTGTTGCTTCACTTTCTAAATGCTGTACTTTCAGAGAAAATCACTTTCCTTTGAAACTGCCTTAAGCTACTTGCAAGTATTCAACAGCAACTCACATGAATTTTTCTGAAAGAGAAGCAGTCTGTTCCAACACTTCAATTCACTGTGCGAAGTGAATGGAGGGTTGCTTCACTTTCTATATGCTGTACTTTCAGAGAAAATCACTTTCCTTTGAAACTGCCTTAAACTACTTACAAGCATTCACCAGAAACTCACATGAGTTTCTCTGAAAGAGAAGCAGTCTTTTCCAACTCCTCATTTCACTGTGCGAAGTGAATGGAGTATTGCGTCACTTTCTAAATGCTGTACTTTCAGAGAAAATCACTTTCCTTTGAAAGTGCCTTAAGCTACTTACAAGCATTCACCAGCAACTCACATGAGTTTCTCTGAAAGATTAGCAGTCTGTTCCAACACTTCAATTCACTGTGCAAAGTGAATGGAGTGTTGCTTCACTTTCTAAATGCTGCACTTTCACAGAAAAAAACTTTCCTTTGAAACTGCCTTAAGCTACTTACAAGCATTCACCAGCAACTCACCAGAGTTTCTCTGAAAGAGAAGCAGTCTGTTCCAACACTTCAATTCACTGTTCAAAGTGAATGTGCTGTTGTTTCACTTTCTAAGTGCTGTACTTTCAGAGAAAATCACTTTCCTTTGATACTGCCTTAAGCTACTTACAAGCATTCCCAAGAAACTCACATGCGTTTCTCTGAAAGAGTAGCAGTCTGTTCCAACACTTCAATTCACTGTGCGAAGTGAATGTGTTGTTGTTTCACTTTCTAAATACTCTACTTTCAGAGAAAATCACTTTCCTTTGAAACTGCCATAAGCTACTTACAAGCATTCACAAGCAACACCCATGAGTTTCTCTGAAAGAGAAGCAGTCTGTTCCAACACTTCAATTCACTGTGCGAAGTGAATTGAGGGTTGCGTCACTTTCTAAATGCTGTACTTTCAGAGAAAATCACTTTCCTTTGAAACTGCCTTAAGCTACTTACAAGCATTCACCAGCAACTCACATGAGTTTCTCTGAAAGAGAAGCAGTCTGTTCCAACACTTCAATTCACTGTGCGAAGTGAAATGTTGTTGTTTCACTTTCTAAATGCTGTACTTTCAGAGAAAATCACTGTTCTTTGAAAGTGCCTTAAGCTACTTACAAGCATTCACCAACAACTCTCATGCATTACTCTGAAAGAGAAGCAGTCTGTTCCAATACTTGAATTCACTATGCGAATTGAATGGAGTGTTGTTTCACTTTCTAAATTCTGTACTTTCAGAGAAAATCACTGTCCTTTGAAACTGCCTTAAGCTACTTACAAGCATTCACCAGCAATTCACATGCATTTCTCTGAAAGAGAAGCAGTCTGTTCCAACAAATCAATTCACTGTTCAAAGTGAATGGAGTGTTGCTTCACTTTCAAAATGCAGTACTTTCAGAGAAAATCACTTTCCTTTGAAACTGCCTTAAGCTACTTACAGGCATTCAACAGCAACTCACATGCATTTCTCTGAAAGAGAAGCAGTCTGTTCCAACACTTCATTTCACTGTTCGAAGTGAATGGAGTGATGCTTCACTTTCAAAATGCAGTACATTCAGAGAAAATCACTTTCCTTTGAAACTGCCATAAGCTACTAACAAGCATTCCACAGTAACTCACATGCATTTCTCTGAAAGAGAAGCAGTCTGTTCCAACACTTCAATTCACTGTGCGAAGTGAATGGAGTGTTGCTTCACTTTCTAAATGCTGTACTTTCAGAGAAGATCACTTTCTTTGAAAGTGCCTTACGATAAATATAAGCATTCACAAGAAACTCACATGCATTTCACTGAAAGAGAAGCAGCCTGTTCCAACACTTCAGTTCACTGTGCGAAGTGAATGGAGGGTTGCTTCACTTTCTAAATGCTGTACTTTCAGAGAAAATCACTTTCCTTTGAAAGTGCCTTAAGCTACTTACAAGCATTCACCAGCAACTCACATGAGTTTCTCTGAAAGGTTAGCAGTCTGTTCCAACACTTCAATTCACTGTGCAAAGTGAATGGAGTGTTACTTCACTTTCTAAATGCTGCACTTTCACAGAAAAAACTTTCCTTTGAAACTGCCTTAAGCTACTTACAAGCATTCACCAGCAACTCACCAGAGTTTCTCTGAAAGAGAAGCAGTCTGTTCCAACACTTCAATTCACTGTTCAAAGTGAATGTGTTGTTGTTTCACTTTCTAAATGCTCTACTTTCAGAGAAAATCACTTTCCTTTGTTACTGCCTTAAGCTACTTACAAGCATTCACAAGCAACACACATGAGTTTCTCTGAAAGAGAAGCAGTCTGTTCCAACACTTCAATTCACTGTGCGAAGTGAAATGTTGTTTCACTTTCTAAATGCTGTCCTTTCAGAGAAAATCACTTTCTTTGAAAGTGCCTTAAGATAAATATAAGCATTCACAAGAAACTCACATGCATTTCTCTGAAAGAGAAGCAGTCTGTTCCAACACTTCAATTCACTGTGCGAAGTGAATGTGTTGTTTCACTTTCTAAATGCTGTACTTTCAGAGAAAATCACTTTCCTTTGAAAGTGCCTTAAGCTACTTACAACTATTCACCAGCAACTCACATGTGTTTCTCTGAAAGAGAAGCAGTCTGTTCCAACACTTCAATTCACTGTGTGAAGTGAATATGTTGTTGTTTCACATTCTAAATGGTGTACTTTCAGAGAAAATCACTCTTCTTTGAAAGTGCCTTAAGCTACTTACAAGCATTCACCAACAACTCTAATGCATTGCTCTGAAAGAGAAGCAGTCTGTTCCAACACTTGATTTCACTGTGTGAAGTGAATGGAGTGTTGTTTCACTTTCTAAATGCTGTACTTTCAGAGAAAATCACTGTCCTTTGATACTGCCTTAAGCTACTTACAAGCATTCACCAGCAATTCACATGCATTTCTCTGAAAGAGAAGCAGTCTGTTCCAACACTTCAACTCACTGTTCGAAGTGAATTGAGTGTTGCTTCACTTTCAAAATGCAGTAAATTCAGAGAAAATCACTTTCCTTTGAAACTGCCTTAAGCTACTTACAAGCATTCAACAGTAACTCACATGCATTTCTCTGAAAGAGAAGCAGTCTGTTCCAAAATTTCAATTCACTGTGCGAACTGAATGGAGTGTTGCTTCACTTTCTAAATGCTGTACTTTCAGAGAAAATCACTATCTTTGAAAGTGCCTTAAGATAAATATAAGCATTCACAAGAAACTCACATGCATTTCTCTGAAAGAGAAGCAGTCTGTTCCAACACTTCAATTCACTGTGCGAAGTGAATGGAGGGTTGCTTAACTTTCTAAATGCTGTACTTACAGAGAAAATCACTTTCCTTTGAAAGTGCCTTAAGCTACTTACAAGCATTCACCAGCAACTCACATGAGTTTCTCTGAAAGATTAGCAGTCTGTTCCAACACTTCAATTCACTGTGCAATGTGAATGGAGTGTTGCTTCACTTTCTAAATGCTGTACTTTCAGAGAAAATCACTTTCCTTTGAAACTGCCTTAAGCTACTTACAAGCATTCACCAGCAACTCAGATGAGTTGCTCTGAAAGAGAAGCAGTCTGTTCCAAGACTTCAATTCACTGTGCGAAGTGAATGTGTTGTTCTTTCACTTTCTAAATGCTGTACTTTCAGAGAAAATCACTCTTCTTTGAAAGTGCCTTAAGCTACTTCCAAGCATTCACCAGCAACTCACATCAGTTTCTCTGAAAGAGAAGCAGTCTGTTCCAACACTTCAATTCACTGTGC